>NW_022681458.1:95554474-96754474 GCF_009764315.1 Trachypithecus francoisi
AGATTGAAAACTCTAACATCTTACTGTACTTGGAAAACAAATGCCACGAAAGCAACAATGATACAAATGTACAAATATCTGCATTCTTCCTGTGGACTGCTAACAACTATGATCAAAGTTTATCTTTTTCAAACTAACCTATAAATTTAGAGAATCTAGTCCACAGGAGAATTTTTAAGAAGTTACGGTAAGCAAAATAAACTAAACAAGTTTGATTAACTTTGTAGATAGTCTCTCATGTCAGTGAAATTGTCTTGTCTGTTTGGGACTGTATCATATGTTAATATACATGTTTGATAACTTGACTGTCTATCCGATTTAGCCGATGAAATCTTCCACCCTTTTAGACCCCGTAAGATTTCAGACTCACTGTTGAATCCTGGGAAGGAAATGGCCATTCTATCAACCAAAGCCAAAGAGGAAATAGTCCTTATTTTGGACATCTTCTGAGTACTTGGAGAAAACATGGAAAATGGTTATAAAAATGGAAAAGTTTCAATGTCCTGTCTTCTCCTTCCCCTTTGGCTAGTCTTCAGTTTCACAGTCAGCAGGACCCTGGCACTTTCCCTCTCCTGGGACATCCTGAGGAGACGTGCCCCCAGGATTCTGAGTACCCGCGTGTTCCAAGGTGCTGAGGGAGCTCTACTTCCTCCTGGCAATTGGACAGAGGTGCCGCCCTTCCATCATTTGCCTTCTTGGCTCAGCTTTGTGTGGGGGTGTGTTTTTCCTGTTTTCTAACTCAAATTTTGTTTGGTGGGGTGGGAATATCTTTGTCCAGATGGTCCCCATCCCAGGACATTTTGCAGAATATCTGTGAGCCAGCAGCCACCAGGGAGTTGCTTTTTTTCTTTTGACTCAAGAAGGTCCCTCAGTTCGCTCCATGTTGCCAAGTCTTTCTGTAAATCTCAAATCATGTTCCTTTCACAAAACAACTCTCCAAAAACACACACGTACACACATATACACACACATACAGTTTTACTGGTTAAAAAATTAGTCTTTGGCAAATTTTTGCAAAGGCAAACTACTAAAAAGAGATCATTTTTATTCCTTCAGAAAGGCTGGCAAACCTGCTCCCTTTGTGACTGCTTTTTAAGTAAAACCCTTGAATCTCAAAAATGCTCTTGGAACACATATTCCTGAGTGGACACTCCACAGAAGCTGATCCCCAGGACACAATGTCAGCCTAACCACCTCCCACCACCCCACCCCAGAACAAACCAGAGCCTTTTAGAAACAAATCACGTGGAATAAGCCAGATTGCAAATGAAAGCCGTACGGTCTATTGGAAGCAGCATAATTTGTGTTTATTATGCTCTTTCAAGCGATGCTCTATCCCCCTTTGTCCCATTTTCTTGTTGCACAGTAGACATCTGCTCATGACTGAAATGCCTTAGAAGAACTTGATCCCTTGGGCTAGGAGAGGTGAGGGTAGAACCAGGGCTACTTCGTCTAAACACTGCTTGTAAACCTCACCCCTGTAGTCTTTCGCAGAACTATCTTTATTCTCCCTTTCTTCTTTAGCATAGCACCCCCCACCCCATTGTCTTGCAATGTGCAGGATCTAGCTAAGTAAAGGATGTTGTGTTGAATGACTACTCCTGTTGAGGGCTTTTAAACACTTTAACATGTGGCAGCATTGTTATAGCTGTCATTGCTGTCTTGGAATTTATTCTCAGCTCTGAGAAAGGCTTTTAGCCATGTGTCAGGCAGCACGTCAGCAGAAATTGCCAACAAGCCTGATTTATATTCAGCCTTTTAGGGCTGGGAGAGTACTGCCTCAGGCCGCTTCAGGTCTGAAAGAGACTAGCATCACACCTTGACAGTCTGTGACCTACATCTGCCCTTGGTTGGGCGAATCTTATTTGAAAGATAACAGACATTGTCAGCAGCATATTCTGGAATCTGCTCTCCTTAATGGTAGGTAGCTTAAGCAAATGGCCTCCCCCTCTCACCTCACTACCTTATCCTATCCCATATTTCTACTTACTCTCCCCTGGCCCTGCCCCATATGCAACTTGAGGACTGGTGGATTTCATTCTGGCTGCCCAAGTCTAACTTACAGTGAGACAGTATTGCAAAAATATGTTATCACAATATAGTTTGTAATGTGGTGCATCTCATTCAATAGAATGATTCTTCTCATTCAGTGGAATACTCTGCAGGCAGTAAACTGATTTTAAAGAGGATCACTTCCATGTTAATAAAAATTTAATAAGTAAAAATGTTGCCAAGCCAAATGTCCATCATCAACTACTGATTGATGGACAAATAAAATATGTAAATCTATACAATGGAATATTATTCAGCCTTAAAAAGGAAAAAAAGGTACCGACACATGCTACAACATGAATGAAGGTTAAAAATATTATGTTAAGTAAAAAGATAGAAACAAAAGGCCATAGATGATATTTTTCCATTCGTATGAAATGTCTATGATAGACAATTACATAGAGACAGTAGATTAATGCTTGACAAAGGCTGAACAGAGGCAGGAATGGGGAGTGACTACTAACAGATACTGAGTTTCTTTTTGGAGTAGTGAAAACTTTCTGGAATTAGATGGCTGTCAACTTTGAATATATTAGAAATCACTACATTATGCACTTTAAAAGACTTGAAAAGTTTGGATTTTATGTTATGTGAATTATGTCTCAATAAGGCTGACACACACACACACACACACAGAGAGAGAGAGAGAGAGAGAGAGAGAGAGAGAGAGAGAGAGACACTAAAGGGACTAAAAAGGGAAACAAAAGAAAGTTACCTAACTCCATGTAATGATAACGGTCTTATTTTTGTAAAAACAAAACAAAAATGGTATAGCTCTATGTTAATTAAAAAGACTAGAATGATAAAGTTACCACTATGAGTGGATTTTATGAGAATTTGGCATTTTCCTCTTTGTGCTTATCTGTATTTTTCCTAATTACAGAAATTATGCTGGTTTATTTTGTAAAACTTTGAAGATGAATGTCATTTTTAAATGTGAGAAAAAGAGGGATAAATAATGGCTGGTTTAAACATACGTTAAACAGCTTCTCTTTGTCTTAGAGGGACAGTGTGGGCCTGGGAAGTGAGCACCAAATAGAAACCTTAAATTATGGTACAATGAGCCAGAATAGTCAATTTCTTGTCCTTTACTTTCCTGTCCATTTTCTTACACTCAGAAAATAGTATCATATTAAACATATTGTGTTGAGTTCATAACAGATTAAATGTGGTGGAAAGAAATTTAACATTTATTGAGTGCACCTGGTTGCCAGGACCTCTGAATAAGCATAGCCTTGCCAATGACATTAACAAATGTTCTGTCTGGCTGGGGGTGGTTACCTTCAACTCACATTCTATGAGAAAGAACTTGTCACAGTAATACCTAGCTGCAAGAAAGACTGGAAAACATAGTTTCTAACTGGTTGCCCATGTGCCCTACAAAAACTATGAGTGTTTGGAAGGAAAGAAGAGTATATTTGGGGGAAAACTAGCAGACTGCCATACCAGCTGTTCAGAGATGATTTTTCAAATGCAGCAAAATGATATTTATACATAAAGAAAAATATCTTAATCCAACGGACAATTCTGGATTACTATGAGAGGGAGTATAAGTTGTTGGAACTCTTTAAAAATAAGAAAACAACCCTTCAATTGGAATGGTTGATAGATACTCAGCTGTATATAGGCAGATTACAGAATCAAATGACCCATAGAAGTCATTCTAAGCTGTGCAATCATTTGTATTCTTGATCGTTGTTCTTTTTTAAACAGAGAAGATTCCTTGTAAGTAACATATTCTTACTTACCTTTTGTATCTAATTTTTGCCAAATGGTGTGACATCAGGATGGCTTTTCTATAAAAGAGCTCATCATATTACCATAAGTCCTGTAATAATTCCTGTATTCGTTAAGATAATGCTAGCCTTTGTAGTGAATAAATTCCCAAATTTCAATATCTTAATGAAATACAAATGTATTTTTGCTCATGCACTAGTGTAATATGAGAGTGCAATGGGCAGCTTTCAATGTGATGTGTCAGGGACCCAGGCTCCTTCCTTCTTTGGACTTTATCAACTTTTAGATTCCTCTAGTCCTTAACTTCTAGATGGTTGGATGGGGAAAAAGAGAAACTGGAGGATAGTATGGGAAGATTTTATGGCCGAAGCATGGAAGCAGAGTACAAAACTTTCACCCATAGCCCATTGGCCAAACGTCAGTCACATGACCACACTTAACCAAAGGGAGGTTGGGAAATGTAGTCCAGCTTCAATCTTTTTACCCATCAGGTAATAAAAGAGAGTTGGAGAATACTTTAAGGAGTTAAAGTCTAAACTCTTTGTCAAGGACTACAGGGTCCTTTATGATGGGTTCCTGTTTACCTCAGGAGCCTCATCTTGCCTCTTGAACTCTATTCCATTTCAGGTCAGTGAATCACAGAGATCCCTGAGGTGTCGATGGCTCACATAACCATATTGTTTGCCAGTAGAGTAGTGATTAGCCATTATTAAAATCTTTTGATCTTCTTATCTTTTAGTCCCATGGAACTGACCAGCTTTTAGCAACATTTTTCCCACCAAACAAGAAAGACAGGATAAATGTACGCACTATTGCTTACCCACTGTTTGAAGTTCATGGGTAAGTGTTTTTCTTTCTTTTTTTCTTGTTTTTTGTTTGATTGTTTGTTTGTTTCCTAGTACATCTTACAGACTAAGAGAGAAGGCATTGCCATTTATATACCTGGGAGATCTTGTTACTTTCATTAAGGGTTTTCTGGTCTTCATCCTCTCCTTCTAGGTGGAGAATGGTTTAGTCAAAGTTACCTATGATACTGGTTCCCACACAATGATGCGCTTAGGGATCATGTGGGAAGTTTGGGAAAAAGATCGTTTTAGAGCCCTATCAGAGAATCTGATTCAATAAAGTGGGCGTGGCATCCAAGAAACTTTGTTTTTAAGGTTCTGATGTAATAGTCCATGAGCTATAATTTGAGAAACACTAAACCTGGCTGGCTAGAGAATATAGAGTAGTGAACAAGAACACTACCCAGACAAATTTATTCAGCTCTCTACTGAATAGCTCTGCAGTCTTGGGCAAGTTTATTAAACTCTCTGAGTGGCTGGACGGGCCCCAGTGAAATGCTCCTAGGAGCTCCTGGTAATGTTCCACTCACTTTGCTTCTAGGTGTCACTCCCTGCACCTTCAATAGTGTTGCACCATGATTATAGCTGGACTCCTGCTCTAGCCAGCTACAGTGTGTTTCTCCAGAAGGGGTAATGCCACCACACATGAGGACTAAAAAATTAGCTTTTAGAACCAGGAGAGTTTAGGCTCAGTGAAGGAAGAAGGTGGTAACCTGGTGCTCCTGGTCATTTTCATAACTTTTCCCTTTTATTTATTATTATTGAGACATAGTTTTACTCTGTCACCCAGACTGGAGTGCAATGGTGTGATCTTGGCTCACTGCAACCTCCACCTCCTGAGTTTAAGTGATTCTCCTGTCTCAGCCTCCCGAGTAGCTGGGATTACAGGCACATGCCACCATGCTTGGCTACTTTTTTGTGTTTTTTAGTAGAGACGGGGTTTTACCATGTTAGCCAGCTTGGTCTCTAACTCCTGAGGTCAGGTGATCTGCCCACCTCGGCCTCCCAAAGTGCTGGGATTACAGCCATGAACCACTGCGCCTGGTCAACTTTTCACTTTTAAAGCCAAGTCCTTGACTACGTGCAGATGGGTAGCTGCTTGTGTGATGTAGCTGCTAAAAATGTAGCAAGATCATAGATGTCACTGAAGAGGCATTGGTATTCATATCAACAAAGGGGAAAGGTTCTGTTCTACTCTGTGATGACCACAGCATATCTGGAATAGTGTTCTCTTGTGGTATCCCACTCGAACAAGAACTTTGACAATCTAGAGTACATCCAGACACAAGGGAACATAATGGCATGAAATCTAGAAATCACGTCCCATGAGAAAACATTCGGTTAAATTGGGAAGTTTAATTTTCTGAGGAACCTTGGTGGTAGCCTAGGGTGATGAGTCTCTTGGCCCATCATCAGGGCATGATGATTAATTTTCAAAACTCAAGGAGACAAAAATTGTAAGAGGACCTAGACTTGTTTGTTGCCTTAGTGCAGCAGTTTTGACATTAGTAGGAGACAGGTCAGAGTAAAAGACGTTTCTATGCTTAGAAACATCCAGCTGTGGGAAGAACAGAGACTGGTAACAAAATCCCCAGGGAGTTGTGAGCATCATTTCTCTATGAGTTAAATTACATGACCTATAAGGCTCTCACATTAAGATTCTGTGGCTGGGCTGAGGCACTGGTGGTTTAATAGGATGCTTCATGGCACTTCTGTTCCTGCTGATGCTATTGAAAATGTGTCAGGTCATTTGAGGCCCATAGGCTTCTGGGTTTTTGTCTATTCTATGGAAACAGTGCTAGAAAAACCCAATTTACATGCTACTTGTAAGGGCAAACTTAAAGTGGCTTTCTTAAAGCATAGCTTTATCCTCCCTCATCTGAACTTGGTTGGTGGCCCTTGAGTGTAATGGGGCAATGTTATGTTATCTTCACTCTTCTGCTTCTCTCCAGTAGCAGAGAGATGATGTTGTTTCTGGTTTCCATCTTTAATAAACAGAAGATAATTAGTAGGAATTAAGTGAGGATTTAATAGTATTATGAGTGAAGAGAGAGGGATGCCTGGATCCTGTGCTGGTCCAAGCATTCTTCAGTTTTTACTGAGACAGATACTGCACACAAAGAACAATAGATGAGAAACAAAGTACAGATTTTTAAATAAGCTGGGCTGATGTCAGATGAATCAACATAGAGCCCTCTGATGAAAGCTAAGTTAGTATGGTAGGAATTTGGGGTGAGGTTTTGATGACGTTGAGATATAGTTCAGTCAAGGGACCTAAGAATGCATAAATTTTGCCTTGGACTAGGCACCTATAGTGTAGGAAGTTTCTCAGGAAGTAAACTCCACCCATGACTAAAACTGACAAACGGGAAGCTAAATTTTACCTCATCAGTGACTGGATACGTGTCCGCTTCACGAATGCCTCTAGAGAAGGCCAGGTTGGCACAGAGGCTCAGCAAGAGACCCACAAGAACTACTCTTCCACAAGCCCCAAATCTCTGAATCTGAACCCTTGGACCAAACCATGGGTTACAGAGATACATACAATGGTACATGCACTTATGATCAGGTTTGAGAAGAGAGAAGAATTCGGGCCTCTGGATATACTAGGGCAGCTTACTCCATGGCTCACAGGGAAGATAAACAAGTGCTACAACAGAAAACACAATAACCAACCTGCTCAGGTGGGGCTCCATAACTGATCCAGGAGGACAGAGGCTGGGAGTTGTGAAAGAAAGTTAAACAGGGCCAGGCAACACCACAATACAATTCCACTCACTGAAACATGGCCCCATCACTACCAATCTGGGACCTTGTCAGGAGGGAGGAAAGTGCTGCAGCTCAGTGAACAGAGAATAAAAAATATCACAACAACCAGTTCCCAAGTAGGTCTTCGCTCATTCAGCAAAGCCCTCTGCATGAGGGAACAGCCAAGAGAGTAAACTGGGTAGGTCTGAGGTAGATCCTGGCTTGCTTTCTTGGCCATTTAGTTACATGGAAATCAGAGGGCAGACATCAAGATTGCCAGGTTCCTGGGAGATCAGGCTCAGCTCACCAGGCTGGCCATTTAATGCAATAATGGCAGAGGCCAAGGCAAGATGACCAGGTCAGTGTAGATCTTAACTAACCAGAGACATGGAAGCTGGAAGTAGAGAAAAGTAAGCCCTCCTGGATAAGATCTTTTAATACACAATGTCCCTGCCCACTGTGGTTCACAGCATCTTGAAATCTGTCCAATAATATTAGCAACTCTTCTTCCTGATGTGTGAGTTGGGGTGGGTGGATAGGAATTTCACTAAAATATTCATGCTATGTGAAATGAGAAAGTCCAAAAGGACTCTTCTATGGTTTGAATGTTTGTCCCCTTGAAAACTCACGTTGAAATTGAATTGCCAATATAATGGTGTTGGGAGATGGGAACTTTAAGAGGTGATCAGGCCACAGGGCTCCATCCTCATGGGTGGGCTTAGCACCTTTACTAAAGGGCTTTTGGATGTAGATTCCTGCTATCATGTGTGCTCTCATGCCCTTCTGGCTTCCACAGGTCCTGTTGGACTTCCCAACCTCTACAACTGTGAGAAATACATTTTTTTCTTTATAAATTATCGAGTTTGTGGTATTCTTATAAGAAGCACAAAATTGACTAAAACAGACCCTAGCACCTTATATGTGCAGAAAATTTGACTTTCAGGTTGTTGGGGGCCTTTGCTTGTAATCTTGGCATTGAGAGAGTTTCATTCTTATACTATATTAACATGCAACATCTATAGGAGAGATCAATCTAACTTTGTGTTTTAAGAAACAGGAGAGGAGCAGTATGGTATAAGGTTAAGAGCCTGTGCTCTGCGTGCTTGACTTCCTGAACCCAAATCTCAGTTCTGCCGATTCCTGCTTCTAAATGTCAGTTTCTTCATCTGAAAATGGGATGACAACATTAAACGGGAAAGAATGCACACAAAACACCAGACTCAGTCATAATAAGTGCTCAGAAACTTAGATCTTTGGTTTTACTTTTTAGGAACAATAATCATATCATGTTGGTAAAAAATGACTCTTCAGGTTCCTTGAGTATACATGCCACCCTTCACTAACAAGATTAAAGTGCTTTTCTAGCTACAATCATAATTTTCTTGAGAAGAAATCTTGAAAGTTTGAAATAATTTGAGATAAACAGAAGCATTTGGAACTCAGAACTAAGCCCAGCATGCATTCTCAATTAAAAAAATACTTTGATTTTTGGTAACATGCTTGAGGTGATATGAGGAGTGTCATAGACTGGTAGACCTAGGGAAAAAACCTAGAATTGCTTCTTTCTCTATGTAACATCCATGATGAACTTGTCCAATCTGGGGCCCCAGAATGAATTTGCAGTTTTGTAGTCAGCATTATATGAACCTTGGGACTAAACTTCTGGGAGGTCTTGCTGGTCACCCTGGGCCACAGAGCCAGAAGAAGAGAAGGCGGGGAGACAAGCTGCAGCTGACTACGGGGTGCATGCTCTTGTCCTGAGGGGGATGGTTTTAAAGGGCCTTATCTTTCACATATTGCACAGGCCTGGAATATCTCTAGGGTCTGTAATAAACTTTCTGTCTCTTATTTTTTGTGACTACACTTGAGGTTATCCATCCTGAATTCCAGAAACAAACAGGTCAAATTCTAAGAATTCTGGCATTTAGAAACACAGGATGTTGCAGTTTGCAGAGACCTTAAAGCTCGTCTTCTCCAGCCTCCTCAGCTTACAGCTTATAAAACTGAGCCCCAGGAAGGTCAAGAAACTTACTGTAAGTCATGCAGTTAGTTTCTGGAATAACCGAGAATCTAGTGCAGTTGTATAACACAGTGGTTAGGATTGGTAAGGACATGGATTCTATAGCTTGATCGCCTGTATTCAAGTTACCAGGAACAACTATTCACCAAATAAGAAACATAGAAAATTTACTTAACTCCCTGTGCCTCTGTTTCCTCATATATAAATCATGGTTAACAATAGTACTTACCTCATAGGGTGTCATGACAATTAAATCAGGTAAAGCATATAAGACTTTTAGCACAATGCCTAACACTTAATAAAACACTTAATACTTTAATTTTTACCATGAATTTTAGATACCTTTTCTTTCCACACAAGATGTTAGGCAACCATATATAGTCACCAATTCCTTCAAGGTGAAAATACATTCTGAATCTTAACAATTTTTACCCTTTATACTGATAGCACCCTAAACCCCATTATCACTCACCTAGATTACTGCAATAGCCTCCTCATTGGTCTTCCTGCTTCCTCTCTTGTCTTTTGTTCTGGTTATTGATGATTGCATAACAAAATTCACCAAACTTATGCTCACAGTTCTGTAGATCAGGAATTCAGAAGAGCTCAGGAAGCAGTCTTGTTTCTACTCCTTGCATTGTCACGTAGGGCAGCTTAACTGAGGCTAGAGGATCCACTTCCAAGATGGTTCCCCCCCACTCATATGACTGGCATGTTGGTGCTGGCTGTTGGATATGAGCTTAGTTAGAACTGTCATCTGGAAGTCTCAGTTCTCTATAGGGCCTTTTCTTGTGGCTACCTGGGCTTCCTGACAACATGGTGGCTAGGTTACATGAATGAGTGTTCCAAGACACTAGAAGTGCAAGCTGCCAGTTTCTTAAAGTGTAAGCCTGAAAAACTGTAAAAGCACCACTTTCATTATATTCTGTTGGTCAAAACAATCACAGAGTCTGCCTGGATTTAAGGGAAGGAAAAATAGATCCCATTCCTCAGTGAGAGAAGTGTCAAAAAATTTGAGACCATCTTTAATCTTCCTTGCTCATCTATAGTCGATTGTTTAAAAAGTACCACAAGCTACCTTTTAAAAAATGTAAATTAGATCATGTTACTTCCTATTGCTTTAAAACTTGTATGTGTCAACCCATCACACTCAGCATATAATTCAAAACCTTTACTGTGGCCTATGAGATCCTACACAAGGCCCTTCATTGACTGTCTAACCACATTTTTCTTTGTCAAGTTTTCAAATTGTATTCTCTGAAACCCTGTCTAAAACAATGCCCAGTTACTTTCTTTATAGCGCTTATCATTACTTGACATTATATTATATTTTAATCTATTCATTAGCCCATGTCAGCTCCTAGAATATCAGTCAATTAGGGCAGCAACTTTAGTCAATCCCTTATCTCTGTTGCTTAAAACTGTTGGCCACATAGTAGGTGCTCTATAAATATTTGTTGAATTAATAAATGGTGCTTTTTACATTTTTTTCCTCCAGGAAACAAAAAGCAACTTCTGTTTTTGTATACTTGACTTTCTGCTATACTTTCTTTCTCTGGAGAGGGAGCAGCCTTGGTGTCAGTCAAGTCCGTTTACCTATGCAGTGTAAGGAGGGAAAGCAAGATGAAAGGTGCAATGCTTGTAGCAGGAGAAAGGGGGTGGAAACCAGTTGGCTAATATTGAGAATTTTCATAATTGTTTTAGGTTTTTAGGTCATATGTATGTAACAAGAAACAAAAGATACAATCTGTGCTATTAATGAGTTTAGGATTACAGAAGTCTCAATGTGATAAGGACTCAAGGGTCACAGAATGTCTGCATGAAGACTGGTGGTGTTGAAATCAGACAAACTTGGACTCCTTTCTCTAGGCACGAGACTAATAATCAACTTGTTTAGCCTCTTGGAATCTTGATTTTCCTCATCTATAAAGGAGAAAGACTTATACTCTCTAAACATTTCTGTGAGAATTGAATGTGTGATTTTTATCTGTGGTGGGTTTAAAACGTAACTGCAAATTCTATGTTACTTCTTTCATTGAGAGGTGGGGTCTATGTACCTTCTCCTTGAAACTGAACAGATTGTGTCTGCTTGGAGCAAAAGAGTATGGCAGAAATACTCTGTGTGCTCCAAGGCTAGGTCATAAACGGCCAGACAGAGCTTTTATTCTTGAAACTCTGAGCTACCCTATGGGAAGCCTGACTATCCCGAGACCACCATGCTGGTGTGGCCACATGTGGACATTCTGGGTGAGCCTCGGTTGAGCTGTTCTTTAGCTATTCCAGCTTGGGCACAGATTTGTTAGCGAAGAAGACATCTTCACTGTGGATCCTCCAAACTGAGCAATTCTAGTCCTTAGTGACTTGAATCACTTCCAGTTATGATAGTTATCTCACTCAAAGTCTATAGCAAGTTCAACGAGAATTGTCCCTGCTTTGCCCTTTCCAAATCCCTGACACAGAATTCATGACCACAGTAAAATGGCTGCTTCAAACCACTATGTTTTGGGGATAGCTTGTTATACAGTGAGAGAGAACTGGAACAGAATGGAAACTATCCAAACTTGTCCTTTGTATAAAACAGATGATCTCAGCATGTCAATTCCCTTCTTTCCTCCTAAATTTCATGGGAATTTAGAGATGAGGGATGTGCTTGTGGACTTTATGGAGTGGTAGGTGTTGAGTTGGGTTTTAAAGGTAGCCTGAGATTTCAATAAAGAGAAGAAAGAGTGTCACAGAGGCATTCCAGGCAGGGAATGTAGGTGGGAGGAAGCAAGGTTACAGACAGAGACTTTGAATAAGTCTGTGCGTAACTCATTGCTTAAGTATGCAATGGTCAGCTTCAACTCTTTCAGAATGAGGAATGAAATTGCTCAGGAGGACACTCCCTAAGCAGCTGCCTCCTTTGTGATGAGGACTAAATGTGGTGATGTGGACCTTCCCATCAGAGCCCAACCCTCCACACCTAGTCCTCGCCAGGAGTGAGATACATAAGTTGAAGGGATGCTAGGGTCCTCACTCTTGCTTCTGGCTTGGTGTGTTTTATTTATCTGCCTCTCTCTGCACCTTTTCTGGACCTATCCCAGGCCCTTCTTCTTAACCCAATTGTCTCATGATCATTTTGCTTATTGCTTGAGACTCCCTGTTCTCTCTACGGCCCAACATTTTCTTTTCTGCTATTTTCTCTGTAGGAGTGAAAATACAAATGCAGTTTTGCTGCTTTCTCATACTTTAACAAAACATGGACACCTGTTAAAAAGGAGGTGTGCCTGTGAGTGTGTGCCTGTATATACTTATTACTCATGCACACTTGTATTTCAGGAAGAAAATTTATATTGAAAATATTCTATTAGATAGCAAGTGGTCTTTTTAGGAGTGAAAACCATGACTTTTAGGTAAATTATACATCTTCCCAGGGACTGTTTTCAATTATACCTGCACTGAAAAAAAAACGAGTTACCCTGGAAAATTTTTTTATTCTTAGTGTGCAAGAAATCCTTTCCACTTCTGTGAGGCAACAGGGAGCTGTCACCATCATTTTAGACTTGTCTTTAAAAGCCATGTTGAGTCTCCCAATCATCTTCCCTTTTCCCTTCCCCTTAAGAAGGAACTAAACATCTGAGATCCCCGTTAGAGAATAATTCATCACAACCCAGTAGCAGAATTTCTGTTCATGGCCTGATCTGTATTGTCAGTCATGACACTAGGTCAATTTCAAGGCTCTCTTCAGCTAATGTGAACTTGATTTTCTAACTTCATTCTTCTACCTGGATGGTTCCTATCAAGAAACAGAGGGCCGGGCGCGGTGGCTCAAGCCTGTAATCCCAGCACTTTGGGAGGCCGAGGCGGGCGGATCACAAGGTCAGGAGATCGAGACCATCCGGGCTAACACGGTGAAACCCCGTCTCTACTAAAAAAAAAGTACAAAAAACTAGCCGGGCGAGGTGGCGGGCACCTGTAGTCCCAGCTACTCGGGAGGCTGAGGCAGGAGAATGGTGTGAACCCAGGAGGCGGAGCTTGCAGTGAGCTGACATCCGGCCACTGCACTCCAGCTTGGGCGACAGAGCGAGACTCCGTCTCAAAAAAAAAAAAAAAAAGAAAAAGAAACAGAGAAGATTTCTCTTGATGTATTTAATTATAACTAATATCTCAGTAACTCTTACGTTCAAACAACAGACTAGGCTGGTGCTACTGTAAAGCAACTCTTTCTTCTCAGTATTTCTTTGTAAACTCAGTCATTTTTGCCCTTACCCTTAGATAAAATCTTGACTAGGCCTGGAATGTATCTTCTTATTTTCGGAGATAAAATGTTCTCTAGCTACTTTAACTAGAAAGAACAAAGCTAGACTCAGATCCTTGTATTTACTCAGTTTACTTAGGGTCAGTTTAGGTAATGATCAACACTAGGAGCCTCACTCAAAGTTCCTCCTTCAAAATATTAGGCCCATGCAGGTAGGAAGCTGGCAGTGAAAAGGGGTTTGGGGAGCTGAGAGGACACTTCTACATCTCTTGGTGTTGCCTTTCTACCCTTCCCTCCACCTTAATGATTACAGTTTCTGACCCTGATACAGTTCAAGTTGGGGGTGAGTATGGGAGGAAGGTAGGGGAACAGAGAAGGTCTGCATGTCTGGTGCCATTGTGAGCAGGCACTGGAGCATGATGGGCCAGGCAGAAGGCTGAACCTGATTCTCCTGAGAGCACTTGTGAGATTTTGGCACTCTTCCTTCAGCAACCAACTACTGAGGATCTTTCATCTGTTGTGTTCTATTACAAATGAGGTGTCTTAGTCCATTTGTGTTGCCACACAGGAATATCTGAGGTTGAGTGATTTATAAGAAAAGAGGTTATTCTGCAGGCTGTGCAGGAAGCATGGGACCAGCATAAAAGAGGTTGTTCTGCAGGCTGTGCAGGAAACATGGAATCAGCATCTGCTGCTGGCGAGGGCTTCAGGCTGCTTCCATTCATCGTGGAAGGGAAGGCAAAGGGAGCTGGTGTGTGCAGAGATCACATGTAGAGGAGAGGAAGCAAGAGAGAGTGGGGAGGTACAAGTTTCTTTTTAACAACCAGCTATTTCAGGAAGTAGTGGAGCAAAAACTTACTCATTATGGGGAGGATGGCACCAAGCCATTCATGAAAGATCCACCTCTTCATGGATCTTCTGACCTGCGGGAACTATTTCACAGTTTCTATAGGTCAGAAGTCGAGGCACAGCATAACTGGGTCCTCTGCTCAGGGTCTCACTAGACTGAAATCCACATGTTGGCCAGGGCTGTGATCTCATCTGAGGCTTGGGATCATCTTCCAAGTTCACAAGAATGTTGGCAACATGTATTTCTTTGCAGCTCCAGAACTCATGGAGGCTACATCTTCTGGGCTAGCACGTCTCTCTAACGCTGTCTTCTTTTAAAGTCTCACCTAATTAGGTGAAGCCCACTCAGGAAATCTCTCCTTTGATCAGCTCAAAGCCAATTGATTAATAGCCTAATAATGAAAGTGTTATCCTATCATTCTTACAGGTCTCACCCAATGGTTTGTTGTTGTTGTTGTTTGTTTGCTTTTTTTTTTTTTTTTTTTGAGATGGAGTCTCACTCTGTTGTCCAGGCAGGAGTGCAGTGGTGCAATCTCGGCTCACTGCAACCTCCACCTCCTGGGTTCAAACGATTCTCCTGTCTCAGCCTCTTGAGTAGCTGGGATTACAGGTGAGTGCCACCGCACTAGGCTAATTTTTGTATTTGTAGTAGAGACAGGGTTTCACCATATTGGCCAGGCTGGTCTCAAACTCTTGACCTCAGGTGATCTGCTCACTCCGGCCTCCCAAAGTGCTGGGATTACAGGCATGAGCCACTGCCCAGAGCTCCAAAGGGGGTTAGTGTACAAGGGGAAAGAATCATTCGGAGGTGTATGGGACAGGGTGGGAATCTGGAAGGGCATCTTAGAGTTCTGCCTACCTTGTCTTTCCTGGAAAATAACTACAAGGCCTTTCTCCCCACCTTACTGCCATCTCTTTCATGTGACCCACATCTGAGATTTTCTTTTTGTGGGAATGCAATTACTTCCCAGTGACAATTCTCTCCTCTTCTTTCACAGGACTCTTCAGTTATGTCTGGTCCTTTATATTTTTCAGGTGTGGCCCACTTTCCATTTATTGTGTTGCTTGACATTCAGGAGACCCAGAACAAGCTACTGAGTGGTCTTGAAGTCTCTCTCATTAGTACTGAAATGAGGGTAGACATTTCCAAAAAAAATTCCACTCCAGTCTTTAATTCTAATTCTACTAGTTGTACCAAATTTTTTTTTTATACTCATGAGTGGGTGACGAGACAAGGGTCATGAAAGAGTTTTAGAACATCTGCTTTATAAATTCTGCTCAGGTTGTCCGGTTTCTAACATTGAAATTTGGAAATAATTGCAACCATTTTGGGCTTAGTTAAAACTGAGACTAAAACAGTTCCATAACATTCTAGTATTTGAGGCTTTATTTTTGCTTATTTTAATCAAGTTCTTACTATGTGTTATACTTCACTAAGCACATAATATGGGGAAACTGAAGCTTCAAGGTTAAATTACTAGCTCAGGGTCACACAGCTGGTAAATTCCAGGTTGGACCACATCACCCATGTCTTAACCACCCTTTGTACTAACATCCTAATACTTCTGTTCCCAATATTTACTCTCCAGATGAAATCACTTAAGTCACCTTGGATCAAATTCATTGGCAATAATTATACTGATGAATTTGTTATGTTGATTGTCTCTCTACCTGTCTGTATTATGTGCTTATAGAAAAAAATCTCCTGATAAATGCTATTACAGTTAGGGCTGTTTATTTCCTCCTGCTTTAGGAAAACACCCTGATGTTTTGACCAATTAATTTCAAACCACTGACCAACTACAAATCTGGCCCTTCATCAACTACCGGGGCAAAGAAGATTTACTAAAACCAGGGTCTGAGAAAACAACAGGGACAATGAGTGGCACCTTCTTTGCATCTCAGGCTATTTTCCTACTAGTGTCTGGGCATACGTACCAGTCTTAGGGTGGGTCACACGTGGAAATTTTGAGAAATTCTGTTCCATGGATAGAGAGCTAATTGTGTGCTGATGATTTGTTTGTATTCCTTTTGTCACAATTAAAGAGACCACAATTTGATGTGAATATTTATTGAATATATTTTCTAACTGCCTTTTTCTAAGAGTCTGGTTGCTTATGTACTCTTACCACCCTGCTACTCAGCTGTTTTCCTGGTCACAGGCAGAGTCAGCCCACCAAATAAAGCCAAACCTCAGGATGGTAGGATACTCAGTCGTTCTTTATGCTTTAAACATGTGTTAGCAACAATAAACCACCTCCAGGCATTTGAGGCAGCCAGTTCTGTTTGGCTTGGGCCAAGGTGGCCGAGAGCAGTATATTGATTGCATCTCATGTGGAAGGATTTCTGGAGTAACTTTGGCCCAATGGGGCTAGAAAATTTGGGAATGTTACCAGGATAAGAATTCAGACCAAATATGCAGGGAAGAAGGCAGATTTTAATAGATGGTTGGTTGTTCAGCAGAACACTGCATGCAATTTCTGAGCTAGACCTTTGAGATCCTTAGGTCTGTATCGAAGAAGTGCTGTTACCGATTTGCCATACAAACAATTCCTTCTGTAGCTTATTCATAGTGAACATTTAATCTCAGGCTGCCCCACTGCTGTCAAATGAAAAGTGCTGAGGGAATGGAAATTAATTTCACTAGTTGCCTAAATAAAACCCAATTAAGAAGATAAATTTGCTCCCAGGAAAACATGTGCCACACATTGAAGAACAATGCAGAAATTACTTACTTTGGATAATTTGGCTTTATTTCTAAGTTGCCTTCTCCATATTACTGTTCCGTCATTAGGGAAACAGCCTAGAGGAGACTAAAGGGAGAATAGATTGCTCTTGCTAAAGTTTCAAAGGTCATTGCAGGCCTGTGCATTTAAATCCATGGAGAGAGGAAAGTGATGGAGAGACCCTGAGCGTGGATGGGTTTTGTGGTTAGATGTGATGCAACCAGGAATAAGTATTAGAAGTTATGTTCTCCAGATGGCTTCGTGTCTCAGATCAGGCCAGAGGTATTATTCAATTCCCTTGAGCTGCTTGTGTTAAATATGTCTGGGATAGAAAACACAACTAAGGAATCTGTGGAGGAAGAGCCAGATTCTGTGAAATTCCTTTCCATGCAGCTGGACCCAGTTCTCTGTAGGGGATTTCTCTGGGCTCCCTGGAACAGGATTCCTCGGGAGTGAATTATCACCCTTATAAAATAGAAGTCCTCCTTGGAACACTACTGGCAAAAGGAAGAGAAGGAATTTCACCTTTGCTGAGAACCTACAATGTATCATGAATTGGGTACACAGATGATTGAATGAGATAATTAGAGTAGTTTTTTAATGCTCATTTTATGGAAAGGGGAAACTGAGTCAAAGAACAGTTAAATAAATTGACCTGGAAGTGAGTGATTAGAATTCCATGTTCTCTCTAACACTGCCCCATTGTGATCACATTGTAATAACAATAATAGTGAATATATGTTTAGCACTTTTAACATTCAAAACTTGGCATGTTTACTTCCTCATCTAAGCAAGGTAGGTATAAATGGGATATGATCGAGAGATTTGCAATATGTACTTTGAGTGATTTGCCTTCAATCACACAGATCGTTAAGATCAGAATTAGAACAAGGGACTGGGAGCCTGGTGATAATTTCAGAGAATTGTCCTTCAGTTCTTACCTTACTTGGACAATATGAAGATTAGTCATCAAAGTGTTCAGAGTCCTGCATAGCAAGTTCTTGTCTCAACTCTTACACAGGCTATGAACATGCTTGGTGAGTGTTTACTGGACCAATTAGCTCCTTTCCTTGCTAAAAAGGCTGTGTTTTTATGGAGTACCTTATCTATTTGTAGAGCTTCACCCTGGTCCCTGTGTTACCTGGACAGAGGACAGAACTGCTGACCAAGGCTGTTGTATCCTGCTGTGTAGGCTGCGCACTGCACATATAAACTACAATGAGTATGGAGCCTTTGGAGATGTGTAAAAGGGTGGCTGTGTCCAGCAGCTGACTCCTCGCATTATGACAGTGAGCAGCCCAGAAAAGGCAATGATTTGAATGTTGGGAACACATTTTCCTTTGTGGGGCTTGTAACTTCTACCTAATACACTCACCAATCCCTTCAATTCCAGGTTCCCATTGGATTCAGGGTTGTTCTGGGCCCTGTAGTGACGGCTGGACAGTGATGTCCTTACCTTACTGAAGACCTGACTAAGACAATCTATTTCCTTGAATAGAAAAGGAATCTTCAGGCTCAAGGTCCCACATTGGCTAAGTAATAGTAATGATTCTCTGTTTATCTATCTATCTATCTATCTATCTATCTTTTTATCATCTATTAATAATCTATCCAGAAAAGGGATCAGTTTGTGCTTAGCAGTACTTGATTATAACAACAGTTAGCCTTCCCTTTCACTAATCTTATTTCAACCTATAAATGCATTTGTTTACTTTCAACTCTTTTGAGTAAATACTGACAAGAGTTTTATGAGCCTGCCCACACTGATTTGTTGATGTAAAAAGGTACAACACTGTAAGAGACCTTTGAAATTCTCAAGGTCAATATTTGCATTTCCAGGAAATTGGAAAATGGGTGGGGGGCAAAGGAAGACAGGTTTGTGTCCAATTTCTCCTCTACACTTAGCTCATCTCTTATTTGATTTCTAAGCAATCCAGAAATGATGGCTGGTGACTATGTGTGTTTAGATTTAAAACAATATCTCCATGCTACTAATCACTGGTGGTTGATGCAGCAGATGAGGATACTTTATCATTAAGAATAAATCTGTGCAGACTTTAAAGTTAATGAAAGAATTTCCTTTTCTAGAAAATATTAAGAATAAAACAGTCTGGGTTTCTAGACTAAAAAGATCTTAGCCTTGTCAGAAGTGAAAATGTATCTGTAATCGAAAGGCAATAATTGTTCCATATGTCAGTGGTCACATTTGTGCCTTTATGAATAAGAAACAGGGATATTTATTTATTAAAGACTGAATGCAAGTAAATGCTCTCGTGTGATAGATTTTACAGGGCTTGTCTGCTGCCCATGGTTCAGAAAGCTGAATGTATTGCCATTTATTTAAAGTACACAGTAAGAATTCATCTCATGTTCTTAAATCTGAACTGATAAAGAGATCACACAGAGAGAGAGAGAGAGACAGAGAGAGAGAGAGAAAGGAAGGAAGGAAGGAGGGAGGGAGGGAAGGAAGGAAGGGAGGGAGGGAGGGAGAGAGAGAAAGAAAGAGAAAAAGAACTACATCACTAGGGCATGTACTTGTTAAGTTTATCTCCCTTTGAGAGGTATATTAAATTTACATTGGAAAACAAGTAAACTAAGTTTGGGGTTTTGCTGGGCAAAGTGTGTCCCAGAGCTTCCATGTCCTTTTCTGGAATTCTATCTCCTGTAATATCCTTGCTGTGTATCTTGAGAGAGGCCCCTTTTTCCATGGGTCCCTTTCAAGGTTTGCTGTGACCCAGGAGGTGCAGGACAATTTCTGCAGTATCTGGTTGGGGCAGTGAGACCAGATCAAAATAGTCCACTCCTAGGCTATGATTCCTGACCTCTTTTTGGAATTGCAAACACCAGATCTTTTGACTTAACGGCACCTTCCCACTCCCCTTAAAAGTGCTGTGTGGCACTTTTAAAATTAAAGTGAATTAATACTGTTTGTTTTCAGAATTTGGGATGGTACAAAACTGGGGCTGGATTTCATTGCTTTAAAGATTCTGGGAAGGTATTTGCAGCTTAAGTTGACTGAATTCTTACCTGTGTGTTTGGTACTGGGCAAAGCAATTTAAATAGTTCTGTCCTTCACAGCCCTATGAGCTAGGTCTTGTTATGAGCACTGCTTTAGAGATGATGAAGTCAAGGCAGAAAGAGGTAAGGCCCATGGCCAAAGTCACCCAGGTAGTGATGGAGGTTGAATCTGACCTTAAGAAGAATGATTCTGGTCCTACATTAGTCAGGGAGAGGAAGTGCTCCCTGTATTTGAGGCCCATGAGAAAAGTCATCTCCATGGTTTCTTGTGATGGCTCTTTGGGAGGTCACCAGATAACAAGCTGTAGGTTGTAGTTCTCACCTCCTAATGGCATTAAGATGGCTGAAACCAAGTGAGTGACCAAAACAACACTGTTAGAAGGTATTGAAGGTATTGGGTTTATCAAAAACGTGCTCACCATTTTGCAGTTATGCTAGATACCAGAGCACAACCAAATGGAAGGCTGGTTCTCTAAAGGCTCCCAGATAAGCTGGTAGTGAGGTAGTGACAGTATATTACAAGCCTGGAAACTCCCCAGATTTTCCAGCAGCTCTTGTTGGAAATTCATGTTATTTGGTGCAATCATTCATGAGTTAATAACCAAGGTCTCCAGCTTGATCACAGCTGGGCATTGTGTAGGCTATTCTCCTGGCTCAGAGCAGCATGAATGGAGACTGTTCTGAGATCAAATGCCACAGAATTCTTCAACCCACTGCAACAAGAATTTCCTGAGTGCCTACTCTGAGCAAAGATGCAAGGCAGGAAATGCAAAGACGTGTAAGACTTAATCCGTGTCCTGAAAGGAGGTTATGATCTAGTCCGAGTTTGGATCACATGGATAGATAACTATTTTGCAAGCACAGAAAAATCACATTTCGATTATCATGCTTTTCCAACATCTAAATCATCTTTCTCTGAATGTTGAATTCATAGTTGATCATTCTTTAGTTGTGGAGAAAGAGATGATGCTTATATGGATACATTCACTTTTAATCCAGTTGTTTGTTTATTTAGTTGATGGTGGCTCTTTTTCTCAGAAGTTTGTAGCAGATCAAAACATTAGGGTTGTCAGATGATCAAGCGCCTTGTGCTCTCTTTGCTGTTGTTGCTATTTCAGACATTTGTTTTTCCAACCCCTTTGATCCTGTCACCCTCTGTGTAACACCTTCAAGGTCTACTACTATTCCTAGGATAAAGTTCAAACATGACAGTGTAAGCACCGCCAGCTTCTCCTTTTGCCCAGTATATTCATCTTCTTTGATTCAGCAAATACATATAAACTGCTGAATATGTGCCAGGCCCTGCTCGAGTAGTTTATATTAATTAACTCCTTTAACTCCTATAATAATCCTATAGGGTTGTTGCTATGATCTGAAAGTTTTTGTTCCCCCCAAATATGTTGAAACCTAATCACCAATGTGATGGTATTAGAAGGTGGGGCATTTGGGAGGTGATTAGGTCGTGAGGATGGAGCCCTCATGATTGAGATTAGTGTCCTTATAAAAGAGATCCCAGGGAGCTAGCTAGCTCCTTCCACTGTGTGAGGACATGGAGAGAAGGAACTGCCTGAGAGCCAGAAAGCAGACCCTCACCAAACTTTGAATCTGCCTTGCTCTTGGGCCTCCCAGACACCAGAACTGCAAGAAACAAAGTTTTATTGTTTATAAGCCACCCAGTTAGAGGTATTTTGTTAGCACAGCCCCAAGGAACCAAGACCGCTGTTAATGTTTCTTGTTCTTCCTCTGCACCAAGGCAACTGCACACAGATAAAATAACCTGCTTAAAGGTCAGGCAGCTGGTTGCGGGGCAGAACCAGAATTCCAAGCCAGCCAGCCTAGCTGCAGAGTCTACCTTCAGATGCTATGTTATACCATCTCTTCCAGGGCTTTGAGAGCTCCTTATCATTTCAGGGACTTCAAAAATGTGATCATTCTGCCCAGAAGTCAAGGCCCTGCCTACTCTGCTTCCATTTCTACTCCTTCCTCCTCCCAGCCTCTCTGCCTCTTATATCATCCTTTTAATTTAAAGAGCACTTTTCCCTAACCATTTGAGTTACTGACCATATTACCCACTCTAAAAACCTGTATGTTTTTATCTTATTGTATGTAACACATGGTAATTAATTATCTGAATAATAAAGATATAATTCACTTCCAGTAGACCATTTTATGATGTGAGGGTAGGGACCATGTCTATCTGTACCCTCAGTGCCTGGCACAGAACCCAACACCTTGTAAGTGCTAAATTAATGTGTATTGCATTTAAGAAGTTGAGCAAACTGCCAGACTGGGAACAGACACACCGGAAGACTGTGGAGTGGTGGAACGGATGCAGATGCCTGAAAGGCAAAAGGCCTGTCTGCTCATCCTGGCTGAAGAATATTGAACAAGCCCGTTGCTCTCTAGAGCCCACCTTTTCTCATTTGTAAAACAGGGTCCTAAACAGCTACACATTCACCCTAAAATGTATTGTGAGGACCAGATGAAAGGGGGAGCACTTACGACACTGCCTAGTCCTACCTTTTTCTTGGTTGTCGTGATTTTTTTCATGTGTTTATTAAAGTGGCCTGTTTGACTCCATTTTCTTTCTGAAGTTTGTTCATAAACATTCTTTTTTAGAAAACCAAAGCAATCTGATCAGGCCTCTGCATCCAGCTTTCAATTTCCAGAAAATACCCAGGACAGAGGGACATGATGAACTGCACCATTGGAAAGATCCAGACTGTGGGAAATTCTTTGGCTCCAGTAGCTTGGAGTCTTCAACAGACAAATTTTAAGGAAAAGAGAATGGGGGTGGTGGTGAAGGAGGGGAAGTGTAGATTAAAGTGACTTAAAATATGTATTTTTTTTGGAGATGGAGTCTCCCTCTGTCACCTAGGCTGGAGTGCAGTGGTGCGATCCTGGCTCACTGCACCCTCCGCTTCCCGAGTTCAAGTGATTCTTCTGTCTCAGCCTCCCAAGGAGCTGGGATTACAAGCATGTACCACCAAGCCTGGCTAATTTTTGTATTTTTAGTAGAGACAAGGTGTCACCATATTGGCCAGGCTGGTCTCGAACTCCCTCAAGTGGTTCACAGGTGTGAACCACCATGCCCAGCCTCCTTTTTTTAAATAAGCAAAATAAAATTAGTGTCCAGAGATGTATGCTTGGGTGATAAACCTATAAAAATGTAAGAAAACAATTATCATAAAAGTTAAGATATTGGTTATGCACTTAGAGAGAGGGAGGTTTCTCTGATTGGGATGAGACATGTGGAAAGACATTAGGGTAGCTGGCAATGTCTGTTTCTTGACCTGGGTAATGGTATAAGCGTTTTTGTTTTGTAATAATTCATTATGCTATACTTGTGTTTGTGTAGTTTTCTGTATCTCTGCTTTATTTTTCAATGAGGTGGTTTTAAAATAAACAAACTGAAACGTGACAAATAAACCAACCAATCAACCCAAATATTAACAATGCAGAGCTTAATTACAAAATAAAAGAAATGATTCTAATAAATACATACACTGGTGATAGTCTAAATCAGGAGTAGGCAAACTGTTTCTGAAAAATAGCAGATAATACATATATTTAGGCTCTGCGGGCTGTATGGTCTCTATCTCAGCTACTCAACTCTGCTGTTGTAGGCAACAGCTGCCATCGACAACACAAACAAATGGGCAGGGCTGTGTTCCAAACTTCATCCATAAAAACAGGCTGAGAAGTGGATTTGGCCTAAGGGTGCTGGTTTCCTGACCTTTAATCTAAATTTTTAAATCAGAATGCTGGCTGGCATGCCTTCCAGTGTCTGCTGGATAAAAAGCAGCCCAGGCTGTATCCAAAACTTCCTTCAAAGTAATTCCTAGAGAAGGCCACCCACTTATTCTAATGCTGCTTTATTTAAAATGCCTTGAACATTTTTTTTCTGGAATTGTCTTTGAAGATGAGGTAGCAGTGGTAGCATTTCTCTGTCTTTTTAAGTTGAATTCAGTTTAGGAAACATCTGTATTAGGCAGAGCCAAAGTTAATGAATAAATTGGATGATCAAATTGGGTGATAGAGTTCTTATTACAGTCAAAAACATTTTCAGAGAAAGTTCTTTGTAAACCAAAACCCCCTTATAGGCTACTGTTCACTCCCTTCCAAGGAGCAGACACTCAAATCCTTCAAGTATTTCCACACTAAATCTGATAGTCAATCTGGCTTTAGGGATGAATTTTCCTCCAAATAATGCCATGGATATTGGAGAAACAAATGTAATATCACCTATATTTGTGACATGTATCTTTTTGACTGTTTTTTATTTCAAGGGGCTCATAGGGCTTCCTACTTGAGAATTTTGTGATTGATTTTCTGGTCATGCTGGAAACTCAATGTTTCATCACTGTCTATTACTTAAAATAGGGTGGTATTAATTTCCCCTGGTTGATAAAAACTATATGCCATTATCTCTGACTGTTCCTGCTAATAGGTGATACAATCTTCACAGAAATTTGACCAATTTTCTCCCACATTAAACCTATTTTTTCCTACTCTTACTTACTCTGATTCTAATGTTCAACTCTTTATTTGAATGACCTCAAACCTCTTACGTTTTAGTCATTTTCCCTAAATCAGAATGCTGGCTGGCATGAACATAACTTAGATTAACATCATGTACTCCTCCCTTGCTTTTGTGCCTGTAAAAAGTCTCTTCTTCTTTGATGTTACTTCATCTCCATGTTATTAAAAAACTAATTTCCACTCCAATTATACATTTTGAATTTATTTCCAATTTGAATGAATTTCCAGTTTATTCAATTTCATCCCATATTTGACATTAATAGTTTTCATTTTAAAATGCACGATCATGCATGTGTATGTGCCAGAGCTGTTCTGCCAGGCAGCTATGTGTTACTTTGAGAACATAATTCTTTTTTTTTTTTAAGCGTTATCCAAAAAAGTTTTATTTTTGTAAGAAACAAGAATAGGTCAGGTGTGGTGGCTCACGCCTGTAACCCCAGCACTTTGGGAGGCAGAGGAGGGTGGATTGTTTGAGCTCAGGAGTTCAAGACCAGCCCAGGCAACATGGTGAAACCCAATCTCTACACAAAATACATTAGACAGGCATAGTGGTGCACACTTGTAGTCCCAGCTATTCAGGGGGCTGAGGTGGGAGGATCACTTGAGCCTGGGAGGTTGAGGCCGCAGTAAGCCATGTTTGCGCCACTACACTCTAGCCTGCGTGACAAAGCAAGATCCTGTCTCAAAGAAAAAGAAGGAAACAAAAAAGACTAAAAGTTAAAAAAATTATATATAAGAAAATTATAGAAATAGCCTATATACCCTATTGGTCCGTTCAAAAGTTCACAAGGGACTCAGGTTATAACGTAACGAGTAAGTCCTCCCCCTCGGACCTCTGATAGCCTCCGGCAGTATGGTAAAATATTCAGTAACACGTGAAACTTCTTGTCAACTTTTAAAGTCGTGAACTCCTTTATGTCAGCTTCCACTATAAAATAACGACCTTTGGTATCCTTCGTTTCTTCATCAATAAATCTGTGATAGAGATTTCTGGCCACAGAATTCATAGACTTTTTTGGCTGATGTAGGATTTTATATTTACTATTTACTGCCTTGTTGATTTCTTTAATAACATCATTAATTTGACCATAGGTTAAGCGGGATTTCATGTACGAAGGAACACCATTGAACTCATCACAAGTTGTAAATGGCATTTCCTTAATACTTCTTTGTTCTTTGGGAGGCTTCTTTATGGGTTCAGGTTCCTCAACTTTGAATGGTTCTTCAGGATCAAGATCTGATCCCTTAACACAGCTCTGGGCTACTGTTACTTGAGGCAAATGGGAAGGAATGTTTTCTTTAAGATGTTCTACATCTTTGTAATCTTCTTCAAGAGATTCACAGAGTTCCTTGAGTGAATTGTGGGTTTGTTCTTGATACTGAATTTCCAATTCCAATTTATTTAGAAGTTCATTTACTACAATGATCTCATCTCCTATTTTATTTAATACTGTCTTCAAGGTAGGTTCCTGGCCACAGTTTCTTAATGACAAGGTTTTCTTAATATTGCCAATCTTTTCATTAACATGAGAGCATAACTGTTCCAGATCTGAAGAGGCCATCCTTTAAGCCTGTCTGTGTGAAGAGACCATCAAACAGGATCTGTGTGAGCAACAAGGCTGTTTATTTCACCTGGGTGCAGGCGGGCTGAGTCTGAAGCTCGGCGTCGGTGAATGTCTGGGGGCTTCCAAGGCGATGGGGCAGCATCAGTCTTCAGCCTTTAAGCTGAGAAGATCTGGGAAGGAGTCAGTCAGAGAGCCTTGGGCCAGAGTTCCAGGGGCTCTGGGAGTGGCTGCCAGGTGACTTGAAGAGTCCAATTTTCAGCTGGGTCCTGATTTAAAATTGGTGAGATGTTCCTTGGGCTGGTTAGTCTGAGGACCAGAGGTTGTGGGTGGATCTTTCTCACAGAGCAAAGAGCAGGAGGACAGGGGATTGATCTCCCAAGGGAGGTCCCCCTATCCGAGTCACAGCACCAAATTTCACTTGGCACCAAATTTCACTTGCATCCATGTGAAGAGACCACCAAACAGGCTCTGTGTGAGCAACAAGGCTGTTTATTTCACCTGGGTGCAGGCAGCGAGAGCATAATTCTAAGATGAAACAAGTCACAACATATCCTTGCCATAATTTCTCCCTCTTTGTTTTCAGAACCCATATGAGATAAACATTCTCATTACAGCACAGTCCCATCTTACACGTTGCATCATAAATGTTGGAAGGAACTTGACATAATTATTCTTAAAGGAAAACTCACATGAAATATGAGAGATGACTTCAACCATTTCAAGAACTGGTCATGTGGAAAGCAATTAGATTTTGTTTCTATGAAGCAGAATTCACAGGTAGAAGTTGCAGCAACAGAGTTCTTGTGTTCTGATAAAGTAGGGTCAATGCTTGCCTGATTTATCATTTGCAGTAGATTGATTACAAAAATGGCCCCAGTTGTTCATGGCTTCCTGCACTCACGCTCTACAATGTAATTTTTCAGCTTTCTCTGTGAAGATGTGGATTCTATTATCTCTTATTTCTGAGCTTGAATTGTCTTTGCTTCAACTAAAGAATTTAGTGGAAATGACAGTGTGCAACTTCTGATACTAGACCTTAAGAAGCATTGCATGCTTCCACCTGCTCCTCTGGTCCCCTGCAACTGTTTGTTGGAGAACAAAAAGTATATGGTCTAATCATCCTATTGCTCTAGCCAACAGTCAGCCAACTGCCAGATGTGTGAATTAGGTTCCCATTCAAACTGCCAGCTGATCAGACACATGAGTGAGCGAGCCTGGCTCAGATCAGAGACTGACCCAGATGACCTGTGGACTTGGGATCAGTAATAAATACTTATTATTTTAAGTTCCTGAGTTTTAAAATGGCTGATTACGAAGCAATAACTCACTGATGCACCACTGTAATTCTATGACCTAGCACAAATACCTACCTGTCACAGAATAACCACTTAATACCTATTTTTGAAGGAAAGCATATGTGCAAGAATGACTACGGATTACTAGCTGGAATATCTGCACTATCCAAAGATGGGTGAACCCCTTTTAAGAGGGAGTGTGTTTTCAACTCGGTCCATGTCCTGGCCTGTAGGAATTTTTTAAAATCATGATTCTATAATCCATCTTTCAATTATTCCCTCCCTGCTTCACATCAAATCCAATTTTAGCATGCAAGTGTCTATACACACAAACATTACTTTAACATGATTCAGTCTCATCTCACTGATATGTCCCCAGGGCCCTGTGATGGTGCTGAGCTACAGAAGTGTGAGCAGCTGGACTGGGCTGGTGGAAGGAGCAGGGAATATGAATTAGGAGCCCTGGAATCTTGTCCCAGCTCCTGTAATAACCGTCTGTGTGATATCCTGCAGGCATTTTTACTGTAACAATATTATACATTCTGAATTTTTCCTCTAGCCCCTCATAACTCTTATTTGTAAAATTGAAAAAGATAAGTATTTTGCCTAGCATATCACATGAGAGATTTTTTTTGTGAAAATAAAGAGAAATAATAGATGAAATATATTTTTATCAAAGCCAGTGTGCTTCCATAACATTTATTTTATTTACATACCAGCTATTATTAGCCTGAGACCAATGTTATCAAGCATATTGTTAATTGTAGTTATAATTCCCACTTATGTGGAAAACCTTCTCTCAGGACCTTGTCTAACTTTGTTTTTTTTTCTTGGTCGCAGGTCTTTACTAAAGCCACTTATATATCTCTATATAAATTTTTGTTGCTTTCTATTTAACAGACAAGTATTAGTGCGAAAAGTGATAATCTGTTCTAGTGTATTTCTTTGTATCTTATTCTACTTGTGTATTGTTTTCTTAAAGTGTTCTTTAATATCATTAGACTTAAGTGCTTTAATAGAGTTTTTTTTTTTTATAAAAAGTATTTAGTGGAGAATTGATTATCTCATCTTGAATTGAAGCTCCCATAATTCCCACGTGTTGTGGGAGGGACTAGTGGAGATAATTGAATCATGGGGGCGATTTCCTCCATACTGTTCTTAAGGAAGTGAATAAGTCTCACGAGATTTGAATATTTTATAAGGGGTTTCCCTTTTCGCTTGGCTCTCTCATTCTCTCTTGTCACTACCATGTAACAAGTGCCTTTCACCTTCCACCATGACTGTGAGGCCTCCTCAGCCATGTGGATCTGTGAGTCCCTTAAACCTCTTTTTCTTTATAAATTACCCAGTCTCGGGTATGTCTTTATCAGTCGTGTGAAAACGGGCTAATATACCCCTAGTGCCAGCAATGTACCTTCTACCCCGCCAAATCACTTCTTGTGTGCAAGACTCTAGAATCTCAATCCAAAAAGTGAAAATGGTGAATATCATAAGGCCTATGACCATGAATACTTCTGATATATCCAGGTTCCCTGAATGTACAGTTTATGCCTCAGGAATTGCCATTAGATTTATTTTGTCACAGCATTTAGAGAATCTTAGAAAAAAAGGAAAATCCCTTTAATATATTCATGAGGTAGTTTTTTTCATTGCAGTTAATTCTCAAAACTCTGTGTTTCAGGTGAGGTGGTGAGAATGGCGGGGGCGGGCTTCGGGGCATCTGATGTGGGTTAACTAAGCTAATCACGTGCAAGAATAAACCTGGCTCCAACACTGAACTCTGACTGCTTTTCTCAACAAATCTGTTGCTAACGCTGGGCCTCAAATTAATACCTCTCTCCATATCTCACTGTTGTTTCATGTCCATTCTGAGGCCTCCATCAGAATGGACCACCCAAGCCCTCAGCACGGTTCCTACAGACACATCCTGGAAGCATTTTACAGCAGTTTAGACCCTAGTCCTAGGGGAAACAGGTGATATAATATTTCTTTGGATGCTCCAAGATAATCCCCTTGTGGCAACTGACTATCGCAGGCAGGAGACCCAGAAGCAGCCCTTCTAGTACATGACATCATCCTTCTGGATCCTTCTGGAGCTTCCACGGTGCCAAGTTCCCTTCCCCTTCCAGAAGGATCACTCCTTTATTGCTTCCCAGGTCCGGAGTCAGGAAAGAAGAGAAAAAGTGAATGCAAAAAGCAGAGCCCACGTTTTCTCTCCTGAGAGCCTAGGAAAGCTGTGATTTCAGTGATTCTATGAGAAAGGATTAATATATAGATCAGTCATTCTCTGCTAAGTGGGCCAAAAAAGTGTATATAGGATTATTTATTCATGGGTACAAAGAAGCCATCTAAATATTTCAAACACAAATTAAAATTTTAAAAATGCATGAAAAGAGATTACAGTGTTTAAACTAACCTTAACTCATATGTAGTCACAGGTATAAACCTGCTTTTGAGAATAAATGGTGCCATTATCTTTCTATAAGTTTGCCTTTCCTGATGAAATTATAAATACAAAGGCAGTTTTGTGGATAGATGAGGTGTTTTATTTTACCTCACTATGAATTTCCATATAATTTTGCCTTAGATTGTACATGCTGAGGAATTAAAAAAAAAATCCTTGGTACAGTGATTGTTAGAACAATTCTCAAGAGTCCATGGTACTCAGACAGATGTAATCTGAGGGGGATCTGTAAGACTCTCATGGCCAGTATCCTCCCATCTGCCAATTTTGCTATGATACCTGGTGTGGCCTTGGTGGGCACATTTTTGGAGTAAGGAACCAAAGGTCCTAGTTGAAGTATAGATTTTTAACTGGGGAAAGAGACACTTTAAGTCTACCTTACCATGACTAGATCATTGTAACAGAAGGAACTCAGTCCTTAGAATTAGGCTGCCTGGGGTTTGAATCTGGCTTTACCATGTATTAACCTTGTGATCATGGGCAGTTTATTCATCTTCCAGAGTCTACATTTGACCATTATAAAATGGCCACATTTTTCTGAAACTGCAAGTTGTATGAGAACGTCACATGGAAAGTGTTCAATGAATGTCCCCTTTCCCTTCAGAGAGAGCAGGGCACATGAGGAGAGAGCCTGAACATGTAAGTTGCCTTATGCACAGAGAGGGTCAGGGGATCAGGATGATGGTGGCACTTCATCAGTGAAGCAGCACTTGACTACGGGGTGACCAGGGCAGGAGCTCTGGTTACATGTGACCTGTTGCCCCAGACCAACCTGCTAGGTGAGAAGAAAGGATGTAGCCAGAGGGTGCCAGAGGCTCTGAAATACTCATCTCTTAATAATGCTGCAGGTGGACTCCACTGGTAGTCTCTATTTCCTACAGATCCATATTCCCCAAACAGAAATAACGCCAAAAGATTGCATCGCCGTGTATCTCCTAAAATCCCAGTAACATAATAATAATAATGCAATTTGCAAGCTGTTAATTTGTACCTCTCTATCTCTGTGACTCTCCAAAGGATTATGCCTTTTTAAAATGCTGGAATTTTTTTTTCTTTCTTAGACTGCAATGTTCCTCTAAGTGCTAGAATATTCTGTTCCTTTGGCTTATTTCCAGTCTTTATAGAAAGAGAGAACTCAGTCAACATTGGCCATTTCCTGTCTGCTTGCCAGCTACCTCTGAGAGGCAAAGATTCCAGAGCCAGGTGCTTTTTGTTTTCTTTGTCTTTCTCTATTCTATACATGTGTGTGGCTACACACACACACACACACACACACACACACACACACACAGAGTTCCAGATCCTGGGATGGATATTAGAGGTACAATAGAGATTAAGGTACAGTTCCCGCCCTCGAGCAGCTGGTGTAATTGGTGAGATACATATTTTTAAAAGCTGACAATTTCAGCGGCAGAATGCTTTGGGAGCCTTAGAAGAGGCATCCAAGTCAGTCTGGGTTTTTCTAGAAAAGCTTCCTGAGTGGGAGGACGCCTGAGTTGAATCCTCAAAGACCAGTGGGTGTTATCCAGGAAAAAAAGGAAACAGCCTGTGTGAAGACACAAAGAAATGAGAGCATTTTTAATTGTCTCTAAGAACTAATAATTGATAAGAAGTATAGTATGATTGTGAGGAGGCAAGAAATGAGATTTGAGGGATACTCAGCAGCCCCCTCACAATAAATCCTTTAAATCCTGCTAAACTTTGGACTCTATCCTTAATGTTATGGGGCTGGTGTGATGGTGATGGTAGGATGCAGGACAGACTAATGAGGATATTGAACAGGAAATGACATAATCACATATGGATAGAGTATAGATCAGGGCCTGAACTATGTCAGTGTGGTACAAGTTGAAATAGGAAAATGTTAATGTGCTTTGAAAAGATGTTTCACCGACAGAGATGAAGACTTGCAAACACAACACGCATGTAGAAACACATCAGTGTGAGTCAACTTAGCCCTCATAGAGTAACGTCACTGTTATTATCAAGTAGGCAGTATTTGCCCAGAGGCTGAAGAAAGCCATTCCCCAATATTTACAATTGAAATTCATTCATTCATTCACTTAACAAATACTCACTGAGGAGCTGCAATGTTTTAGGCTCTATAATAGGTTCTTCAAAGTTTAAAAAAATTGTGTATTTATAGTATTATTCTTCAGCTAAATTCTTTAGACTCAAGGCCTATTTGCCAGTGACTTTACTTGCCTGTGATACTCATTCATATATCCAGTGCCTAGGTACAGTCTACCATGGAGTAGGGTAGTAACAAATGTTTGTTGAATGAATTGGTTATTGAACATAGCCCTCCTCCACCATGAAAAGGACAATGGAGAATCACCTAGGTAGTACAGGAGCAGGAGTCTCCATGCCACCTGCTATTTCCCTCCCAGAAACACAGAAGTGGACTCTTCCTTTCTTCTTCTAGCTACCCTTAAGGATGGGAATGGCAGGAAGAATCAATAGAGCTTCCAGAACGTCGTCATCTGTAGATGTGTCCTATTATTGCAAATCTTAAATGAAGTAATCAGTAACAGTTAAATAACTGAAGAGTAGTCTGAGAAAGTGGCAGTAAAGTGTGCATGGATCTGAAGAATTGATTTTTGGAGGTGGTGAACCAAGTTTACACATTTGTCTTATAGAAATAGAAGAAATATGATTTTTAGGCTGGGTGTGGTGGCTTACACCTGCAATCCCAATACTTTGGGAGGCTGAGGCAGGAAGATAACTTGAGCCCAGGAGTTTGAGACCGGCCTGGGTAACATAGTGAGACCCCATCACTACAACAAATTTTAAAATGAAAAATATTATCTGGTCACAGTGGTGTATGCCGATGATCCCAGTTACATGGGAGGCTGAGGTTGGAGGATCACTTGAGCACAGGAGGTTGAGGTTGAAATGAGCCATGATAACACTACTATACTTCAGGCTTGATGACAGAGCAAGACCTTGTTTCCAAAAAAAGAAAAAAACAAAGAAATGAAATTTTTATATCTTCAGTGTTTTTTCTCCCCTCCCCTCTTCCTCCTTGCCTGCCTGCCTGCCTTCTTGCCTTCTAGCTGTGTCTTAATGCTTATTAGCTTATCCCTTAGGATCAAACTAAAAGAATGAGATCTTCATCCTTGGGCATGAGAAATTATGTCAAATCTTTTCACTTTGTGGGTTTTGGGGATGGACATTCCTGTACTATGGGTGATCTCCTGCTTGGGTGTAAGATCAAAGGACATGAAGAAAGCTGCTCTGGAACCTGGCGTCTTAAAGGGCTGAAGAAATCCTTCCATACAAGCAGGAAGTCTGATCCAAGAAAGACAGAATAAGGAAAAAATATTGGAGGATATAAGAGGAAATTAAAAGCAGGCAAGGTATTGATGATTAGAAGAACATGACATGGAGAAGAAAGATGAAGGAAATGAAACTCTATATCCCTAGAGTTCTGAGGAGGAGCTAATTTACCACTGTGAGGGGAAGCTGGATTTGCTCTCTGAGGACTAGTGTGCTAGGCTTCACAGAATAATGGAGAGGAATGATGATAAGTAGCAGGTTTTAGCACTCCCATTACTGGTCCGAAAGAGATATGGGGCATCCTACAAGGACGGCCTAAAATGGTTAACAGACAACTGCATCATTTTCAATCACTTGCATTGAATAAATTAATGAATGGAAGTATTTAAAATTGTTTGGTACATGGTGGGTCTTCAATGAGTATCTAGCATTTTTATTATTATCATTCTTCCTTCACAGGTATCTACGATATATGTCTATAGGACATATATAGGACACATAGGACAGAGCCTGAGAGACTCTAGAAACCTACTATCTCTCTGCTGGTAGGATCTACCAGTAATCCTTCTTGTATTTTTCCATCCAAAAGATTCTCCCTTACCTACAAAAATTGGGGTTAGGAGGCCAGGCGCGGTGGCTCATGCCTGTAATCCCAGCAATTTGGGAGGCCAAGGTGGACAGATCATCTAAGATCAGGAGTTCAAGACCAGCCTGGCCAACATGGTAAAACCCCGTCTCTACTAAAACTACAAAAATTAGCCGGGCGTTGTGGTGGGTGCCTGTAGTCCTAGCTACTAGGGAGGCTGAAGCAGGAGAATCGCTTGAACCTGGGAGGTGGAGGTTGGAGTGAGCCGAGATCATGCCACTGCACTATAGCCTGGGCAACAAGAGTGAAACTCCATCTCAACAACAACAAAACAACAACAACAACAACAAATTTGGGGTTAGGAATCTCAAGAACTTCTGGACACAGATGCCAGTTTCAATTCTCCTTCTAAGTTAATAATCATAATTTTGAAAGAGAAAAGAAAACTTGAAAAAGGAACTCTCTAGCTCCAGAGATAGTCAAAGTTTGAGTTTTCTCAAACATGGCTCGTGAAAGCAAAATGACAAGAGGCAACGTGTGCACTGAAAACACTGGGAAGAGTAAAGAAAAAGGAAAGAAAGCAAGAGACTCACCAACCTAATTAAGAAAGCTTCAAACTGAAATTTGAGGGGGAGGAGAAAAAAGGCCTATAAAGTAGATGTGATGAGAGACAGTTGGTATGGCACAGAAAGAACAGTGATGCGGGCGGTGCCCAGTAATTTACTGAAGAAAATAACAGGGAAGATGTTTGAGAACTATATTTATGATCTCAGGTTGTATACAGATTATAAGTAATAAATAAAGCTAACCTGGAGTTTTAACAGTGGGAGTTAAAATCCACTGTCATAGAAAACACTGGGACCTTGTGGGCTAGCATTTAGAACAACATGCAAAGGTTTGTCTTGTTCAAAGGAAACAAACTGATGAAATAGAAGTGATGAGCATGGGCAAAAGCCTCAGCTGTTTATGGCTATCCATGTAATTGAAGCGTGAATGCACGGTGGAGGACATTACTGAACATAAAAGGAGAGAAGACAGAAGTGACTGGTGTTACTGGGTGAGAGCATACTGTGTTACTTGGTCAGGTGCAAAATGCAAGTGATGATGTGGTAACTGAAACAGAGTCCATACAGGGCAATGTCGTGTTCAAATTCCATTATCCAGACATCTGCTTGACCTTTCCATCTTCTAAAAGCTGAGCATTTGATCAACTGCCTCAGGGACAATATCATTTATTCAAAGTCATAAAGTCTAGAACTATGAACTCGATGCTGATCTCTTGTAAAAAAAAATCAAGAAACTTCAATAAAAAATTTTAAGTGCTTAATAAATTGAGCTAAGCGTTAAGATGAGTAAGACAGACATGAAGCTTACCTTCCAACAGGAGATACAGATGCCAAATAACTCCTTCCACAATTGATTAAGTTGTAATTGTGAAGTATATCACAAAAGAGAAGCGTAGGGTGATGTTAGATAAAATAGTGGGACCCACTGTAGTCGGAGGAGGTGTACAGGGAAGGGTTTTTTTGGGGGGTAAATGTCATTTGTGCTACTATTGGAAGAAATTTACTTGGCAAGAAGGCCCTAAGAGACAACATGGTGGGAGCATTGGGTCTGGTAAAGGTTGGGACTAAGGAAGGGTATGGGATCATGGGTTTCCAAGCTTACACTATTCCATATCAATCTCCTTGAAGAAAGGATACAGGATTATGCCAACTTCAGAAGACATCACTAGGGGCATTCTGCAAGCCGCTATCCTTGGGGTGGCACTTTCATGTGGAAAAGGGATAGTGTGAGAATTATTGTGAGTGACTCCAGAGGGTAGAGTTAAGGCTCAAATGTGCATGTTACAGGTATGTGCAATGTATGAAACATTCTTCTATAGCTAGAGCTGCCCAGAGAAAAGAGAACTGCTTTACCTGAATGCAGGTGAAATGGTCAAGTGGAAACTCCTAATCACCTCTCAGGGTTGTCTTATCAGAAGATAATTCTTGCATTTGGGAAGCTGAACAACACACAATAATACCCACTTTTGAAACATGCACTTTGTAGCAGGCATTGTTTGTTTAGGTGTCGGGAACACAGAGGTGAGCAAGAGCACACCCTCACTTCAAGTGTCAGAGAAAACAGGATGTAATGGGAAAAATGTTCCCTCACTTACTATGCTTTTAACTTAACACAATCTCTTACTCCAGTGCCCTGTGCTGCCTCTCCACAAAACTCTTCACTGAGAGCTGCAGCTAACACCAATTAGATGAGGCTTCACCTGTGCAGTTGGTTATGGGTACTGGTCATGGCCTCCCAGCTTCACCTGCCCATTGGTTCCCATTTGTTTCTCTTTTCTGCCTTGTATGGTTCTCCACTGAGCTCCCCCTCCATCTCTGATTTCAATTCAGTTCTTAATCCCATACCAATCCCTTGGAGTGATGCAGGTTTGGTTTTTCACTCTAGGCACTGTTTCTGGGCACAGTTCATTTTTCTCCTTTTATTCCCAGTTTCTCTAACTGCTTCTGCCCAATCAGTCTTAGCTTCCCTCCCATGCCTGCTCCCCATCATCTGCCCCTGGGGTGGGGCTCATAAATGCTGGAAGAGTGGTAGGATTGCTTGATAGTGTCCAGCCTGCCTTGGGAGTTACTAAGAGGGAGAAGGGCTGGGAGGAAGTTTCAGGCAGGGAGAACAACCCTAAGGCACTCTCATACATCCTACCTACCCAGGAATAAATTGCTCACACTTAAAGTGGCAAAGTAAAAAAGCCTGAACAAGCTGGGCATCAGAAAATCAAGACTTCTACTGCTCTCAGCTGCCTGACTCTCCCTACATCCCATACCCCAGTTTACTATCTGGGCATAAATATGCCTGCCACCCCAGCCCCAACAGGATGGAATTCAGAAAACAAGGTGGGATGAGCTTGTGATTTTACCTTTTCATAAAAGAACTGTATAGATAGACATTTTAGTCTAAATCATTCTATTGAGTAGCCATTAAGTAGAGTTTTTATTGTGATCCACACTAGAGCTTTTTACTGTTTATTTACTTAAACAGGCTCAATTCTTGGTGGGAAAGCCATTTGGGTAAGATAATTGTTTCTAAAGCTGGACACACCACTGCTACAGACTGCACTCTCCTTTGTATGGACAACCATGGAGAAAGTAAGCTTCTCCTTTCTGCTTCTGTGACCTGGGAAATCTCAGAGCATGGTACTTAATGGAGAATGTTTTCTGCTTAGCCTCCTGATCAGACACTGCCAACTAGGTCTAATTGAGAAGAGTAATATTCTCTGAGGTGAACCTATGTAATTATTCTCTTTGGAGTCTTTTACTCTACACTTATCTTTTTGGCAAATGTTTTCATATCTGAATTGTCAAACTGAAATGAGTGCAGAAAGGAAGTGCTGTTAAGGTGTCATTTACAACCGAGGATTCTAGAGTGAAAGTAGGCTCCTGGGACCATGCATAAAACCCTGGCACTTGGAACATTCCTGCTACCCAGCCTGATGTTGCTTAGCTTCACTGTAGAATGAGATACTGCAGAGCGCAAATGGGGTGGGAGCACTTGTCTTGGAGCATGTGTGCACCCCTTGCTGGATATTCCCACCTCTTTGGGAGTCCAAGATAGTGCAAAGCCTCAGGAGCACCCTTGGCACACTGGACACAGACAGAAGACCAGCAGCCCTAGAAGGCCTGAGAAGAGACTTGGGCTGTGGGCCAGGAGACTGCATTTTCTTCCTGCTGTCATAATTAGCCATGTGATGTCAGATAGGTCATTGACACTCATGCTAATCACCTATGAAATGTGGTGGTTGGACCTATCAGGGCTTTTTCTGCCAGGATATTCTAAAATTCTTTGTATGACTTGCTTCCAGATGTCTTACAGTAGCTTCGGGCCAAATCTGCTTCAGAGGGTCAACTTGGTGCAAAATGAAGTTCAAGACTTCACATACACTTATTTCCAAACAGTCACTACCAGAATCAGGATTTGGCAGTAGAGTGGGTCAGAGAGACTCTTTGTGTATTAGAGTATTCTAGAGGGACAGAACTAATAGAATAAATGTCTACATAAAGGGGAGTTTATTAAGTAGTTTAACTCAAATGATCACAAGGCCCCACAAAAGGCTGTCTGCAAGATAAGGAGCAAGGAAGCCAGTCTGAGTTCCAAAGATGAAGCACCTGGATTCTGATGTTCAAGAGCAGGAAGCATCCAGCACAGGAGAAAGATATAGACTCAGAGGCTAAGCCAGTCTAGCGTTTTTATATTCTTCTGCCTGCTTTTATTCTGGTCGTGCTGGCAGCTGATTAGATTGTACCTGCCCAGATTAAGGATGGTTCTGCCTTTTCCAGCCTGCTGACTCAAATGTTCATCTCATTTGGCAACACCCTGACAGACACACCCAGGATCAAGACTTTGCATCCTTCAATCCAATCAAGTTAACACTCAGTATTAACCATCACACAGGTACTTTTTTTTTTGTTTGGTCTGGAATTGTTCAGTTGCCAGTATAGATAGCCGGATGTGATTTCATGTTGTTAAATGAAAAACAATATGCAAACACTAGAAAATATCTCTGAGAAGGTTCAGTAGGTTTTTTTTTTTTTTTTTTTTTTCTGAAATTGACATTATGAGAGGCAGCATGGCCTAGTGGTTATATTATGGGTTGAACTGTGTTTCCCTAAAAAAGATCTGCTGCGGTCCTAACCTATTTCCATATAAAGTGGAAATAGGATATTTGCAGATTTATTCAAGTTAAGATGAAGTCATTAAAGTGGGCCTTAATCCAATATGACTAGTGTCCTAATAAGGAGAGGGAAATTTGGTCACAGACACACATGGGAGAATGTTGTGTGAAGGTGAAGGCTCAGGTTAGAGAGATGTTATCTACAAGCCAAGAAACACTAAGGGTTGCCTGCTGTCACCAGAAGTTAGAGAAAGACATGGAATAGATTCTTCCCCAGGGCCCTTAGAAGGGCCAAGACTTTGATTTCAAATTTCTAGCCTCCAGAACCATGACACAATACATCCCGTTTTTTTTCAAAGCCATCTAGATTGTGGCAGTTTGTTACAGCAGCTCTAGGAGGCCAATGGCAGGTTAGGAGTACAGACTCCACATCAGATGTCTGCGGTTAAAATTCTGTCTTTCTGACAAGTTAAAAATTGTCAAAAACACATCATTGTATATTTAAAAAACCCCTTCATCTCAGCCCCAAATCTCCTTAAACTGATAAGCAACTTCAGCAAAGTCTCAGGATACAAAATCAATGTACAAAAATCATAAGCATTCCTATACACCAATAATAGACAAACGGACAGCCAAATCATGAGTGAATTCCCATTCACAATTGCTACAAAGAGAATAAAATACGAATACAACTTACAAGGGATGTGAAGGACCTCTTCAAGGAGAACTACAAACCACTGCTCAACGAAATAAGAGAGGACACAAACAAATGGAAAAACATTCCATGCTCATGGATAGGGAGAATCAATATGGTGAAAATGGCCATACTGCCCAAAGTAATTTGTAGAATCAATGCTATTCCCATCAGACTACTATTGACTTTCTCCACAGAATTAGAAAAAACTACTTTAAAGTTCATATGGAGCCAAAAAAGAGCCCGTATAGCCAAGGCAATCCTAAGCAAAAAGAACAAAGCTGGAGGCATCATTCTACCTGACTTCAAACTATGCTACAAGGCTGCAGTAACCAAAACACCATGGCACTTGTACCAAAACAGATAAATATACACCAGTGCAACAGAGCAGAGACCTCAGAAATAATGCCACACATTTACAACCATCCAATCTTTGACGAACCTGACAAAAACAAGCAAGGGGGAAAGGATTCCCTATTTAATAAATGGTGTTGGGAAAACTGGCTAGCCATATGCAGAAAACTGAAACTGGACCCCTTCCTTACACCTTATATAAAAACTAACTCAAGATGGATTAAAGACTTAAATGTAAGACCTAAAACCATAAAAACCCTTGAATATAACCTAGGCAATACCATTCAGGACATAGGCATGGGCAAAGACTTCATGACTAAACCACAAAAAGCAATTGAAACAAAAGCCAAAATTGACAAATGGAGTCTAATTAAACTAAAGAGCTTATGCACAGCAAAAGAAACTATCATCAGAGTGAACAGGCAACCTACAGAATGGGAGAAAATTTTTGCAATCTATTCATCTGACAAAGGGCTAATATCCAGAATCTACAAGGACCTTAAAAATCTTTACAAGAATAAAACAACCCCATCAAAAAGTGGGCAAAGGATATGAACAGACACTTCTCAAAAGAAGACATTTATGTGGACAAAAAAATATGAAAAAAAGTTCATAATCTCTGGTCATTAGAGAAAAGCAAATCAAAACCACAATGAGATACCATCTCATGCTGGTTAGAATGGCAATCATCAAAAAGTCAGGAAACAACAGATGCTGGAGAGGATGTGGAGAAATAGGAACTCTTTTACACTGTTGGTGGGAGTGTAAATTAGTTCAACCATTGTGGAAGACAGTGTGGCGATTCCTCAAGGATCTAGAACCAGAAATACCATTGACCCAGCCATCCCATTACTGGGTATATACCCAAAGGATTATAAATCATTCTACTATAAAGACACATGCACATGTATGTTTATCGCAGCACTGTTCACAATAGCAAAGATTTGGAACCAACCCAAATGCCCAACAGTGATAGACTGGATGTAGAAAATGTGGCACATATACACCATGGAATACTATGCAGCCATCAAAAAGGATGAGTTCCTATCCTTTTCAGGGACGTGGATGAAGCTGGAAACCATGATTTTCAGCAAACTAACACAGGAACAGAAAACCAAACATCACATATTCTCACTCATAAGTAGGAGTTGAACAATGAAAACACATGGACACAGGGAGGAGAGCATCAACCACCAGGGCCTGTTGGGTGTTGAGGGCTAAGGGAGGGATAGCATTAGGAGAAATACCTAATGTAGATGACGGGTTAATGGGTGAGCAAACCACCATGATATGTGTATAACTACGTAACAAACCTGCTTTTTCTGTACATGTATTCCAGAACTTAAACTATATATTTAAAAAAAATCCATCTTTTGATTTACCCACTATGTAGAGGCTTCTCTGTGCCTGTTTCCTCATTTGTGAAGTGGGGATCTCATTATACCCACCTGACAGTAATGTTGCAAAGATTAAAGAAGGTAATCCTTGAAAAGCCGACTGGGCACACTGGCTCATGCCTGTATTCCCGGCACTTTGGGAGGCAGATGTGGGTGGATTGCATGAGTTCAGAAATTCCAGATCAGCCTGGGCAACACGGTGAAACCCTATCTCTACTAAACACACACACACACACACACACACACACAAAGGGGCAGTAGATCTCCCAGCATGGAGGTTGAGATCTGAGAACGGACAGACTGCCTGCTCAAGTGGGTCCCTGACCCCTGAGTAGCCTAACTGGGAGACATCCCCCACTAGGTGCAGACCAACACCTCACACCTCATATGGTGGGGTATACACCCCTGAGACGAAGCTTCCAGAGCGAGAATCAGACAGCAACACTCGCTGTTCAGCAATATTCTATCTTCTGCAGCCTCCACTGCTGATACCCAGGCAAACAGAGTCTGGAGTGGACCTCAAGCAAACTCCAACAGACCTACAGCTGAGGGTCCTGACTGTTAGAAGGAAAACTAACAAACAGAAAGGACACCCACACCAAAACCCCCTCAGTACATCACTATCATCAAAGACCAAAGGCAGATAAAACCACAAAGATGGGGAAAAAGCAGTGCAGAAAAGCTGGAAATTCAAGAAATGGGAGTGCATCTCCCCGTCCAAAGGAACGCAGCACATCACCAGCAATGGAACAAAGCTGGACGAAGAATGACTTTGACGAGTCGAGAGAAGGCTTCAGTTGATCAAACTTCTCAGAGCTAAAAGAGGAACTATGTAACCAGTGCAAAGAAACTTAAAAACCTTGAAAAAAGATTTGACGAATGGCTAACTAGAATAACCAATGTAGAGAAGTCCTTAAAAGAACTGATAGAGATGAAAACCATAACACGAGAACTATGTGACAAATGCATAAGCTTCATTAACCGACTCGATCAACTGGAAGAAAGAGTATCAGCGATTGAAGATCAAATGGATGAAATGAAGCAAGAAGAGAAGTGTAGAGAAAAAAGAGTAAAAAGAAATGAACAAAGCCTCCAAGAAATATGGGATTATGTGAAAAGACCAAATCTACGTCTGATTGGAGTGCCTGAAAGTGGCGGGGAAAATGGAACCAAGTTGGAAAACACTCTGCAGGATATCATCCAGGAGAACTTCCCCAACCTAGTAAGGCAGGCCAACATTCAAATTCAAGAAATACAGAGAACGTCACAAAGATACCCCTCGAGAAGAGCAACTCCAAGACACATAATTGTCAGATTCACTAAAGTTGAAATAAAGGAAAAAATGTTAAGGGCAGCCAGAAAGAAAGGTCAGCTTACACACAAAGGGAAGCCCATCGGACTAACAGCAGATCTCTTGGCAGAAACTCTCCAAGCCAGAAGAGAGGTGGGGGCCAATATTCAACATTCTTAAAGAAAAGAATTTGCAACCCAGAATTTCATATCCAGCCAAACTATGTTTCATAAGTGAAGGAGAAATACAATCCTTTACAGACAAGCAAATACTTAGAGATTTTGTCACCACCAGGCCTGCCCTACAAGAGATCCTGAAGGAAGCACTAAACATGGAAAGGAACAACCGGTACCAGCCATTGCAAAAACATGTCAAAATGTAAAGACCATCGATGCTAGGAAGAAACTGCATCAACTAGTGAGCAAAATAACCAGCTAATATCATAATGACAGGATCAAGTTCACACATAACAATATTAACCTTAAATGTAAATGGACTAAATGGTCCAATTAAAAGATACAGACTGGCAAACTGGATCAAGAGTCAAGACCCATCAGTTTGCTGTATTCAGGAGACCCATCTCACATGCAGAGACACACATAGGCTCAAAATAAAGGGATGGAGGAAGATCTACCAAGGAAATGGAAAACAAAAAAAAAGCAGGGGTTGCAATCCTAGTCTCTGATAAAACAGACTTTAAACCATCAAAGATCAAAAGAGACAAAGAAGGCCATTACATAATGGCAAAGGGATCAATTCATCAGGAAGAGCTAACTATCCTAAATATATATGCACCCAATACAGGAGCACCCAGATTCATAAAGCAGGTCCTTTGAGTCTTACAAAGAGACTTAGACTCCCATACAATAATAATGGGAGACTTTAACACCCTACTGTCAACATTAGACAGATCAACGAGACAGAAGGTTAACAAGGATATCCAGGAATTGAACTCATTTCTGCACCAAGAGGACCTAATAGACATCTACAGAACTCTCCACCCCAAATCAACAGAATATACATTCTTCTCAGCACCTCATTGCACTTATTCCAAAATTGACCACATAGTTGGAAGTAAAGCACTCCTCAGCAAATGTACAAGAACAGAAATTAAAACAAACCATCTCTCAGACCACAGTGCAATCAAACTAGAACTCAGGACTAAGAAACTCAATCAAAACCACTAACTACATGGAAACTAAAAAACCTGCTCCTGAATGACTACTGGATACATAACAAAATGAAGGCAGAAATAAAGATGTTCTTTGAAACCAATGAGAACAAAGATACAACATACCAGAATCTTCGGGACACATTTAAAGCAGTGTGTAGAGGGAAATTTATAGCATTAAATGCCCACAAAAGAAAGCAGGAAAGATCTAAACTTGGCACCCTAACATCACAATTAAAAGAACTAGAGAAGGAAGAGCAAACACATTCAAAAGCTAGCAGAAGGCAAGAAATAACTAAGATCAGAGCAGAACTGAAGGAGATAGAGACACAAAAAAGCCTCCAAAAAATCAATGAATCCAGGAGCTGGTTTTTTGAAAAGATCCACAAAATTGATAGACCGCTAGCAAGACTAATAAAGAATAAAAGAGAGAAGAATCAAATAGATGCAATAAAAAATGATAAAGGGGATATCACCACCAAACCCACAGAAATACAAACTACCATCAGAGAATACTACAACACCTCTATGCAAATAAACTAGAAAACCTAGAAGAAATGGATAATTTCCTGGACACTTATACTCTCCCAAGACTAAACCAGGAAGAAGTTGAGTCCCTGAATAGACCAATAGCAGGCTCTGAAATTGAGGCAATAATTAATAGCCTACCAACCAAAAAAAGTCCAGGACCAGATGGATTCACAGCCGAATTCTACCAGAGGTACAAGGAGGAGTTGGTACCATTCCTTCTGAAACTATTCCAATCAATAGAAAAAGAGGGAATCCTCCCTAACTCATTTCACGATGCCAGCATCATCCTGATACCAAAGCCTGACAGAGATACAACAAAAAAAGAGTATTTTAGACCAATACACCTGATGAACATCATGCAAAAATCCTCAATAAAATACTGGCAAACCGAATCCAGCAGCACACCAAAAAGCTTATCCACAATGATCAAGTGGGTTTCATCCCTGGGATGCAAGGCTGGTTCAACATAAGCAAATGAATAAACATAATCCAGCATATAAACAGAACCAAAGACAAAAACCACATGTTATCTCAATAGATGCAGAAAAGGCCTTTGACAAAATTCAACAGCCCTTCATGCTACAAATTCTCAATAAATTCGGTATTGATGGAACGTATCCCAAAATAATAACAGCTATTTATGACAAACCCACAGCCAATATCATGCTGAATGGGCAAAAACTGGAAGCATTCTCTTTGAAAACTGGCACAAGACAGGGATGCCCTCTCTCACCACTCCTATTCAACATAGTGTTGGAAGTTCTGGCTAGGGCAATCAAGCAAGAGATAGAAATAAAGAGTATTTAATTAGGAAAAGAAGAAGTCAAATTGTCCCTGTGTGCAGATGACATGATTGTATATTTAGAAAACCCCATTGTCTCAGCCCAAAATCTCCTTAAGCTGATAAGCAACTTCAACAAAGTCTCAGGATACAAAATCAATGTGCAAAAATCACATGCATTCTTATACACCAGTAACAGACAAACAGAGAGCCAAATCATGAATGAACTCCCATTCACAATAGCTTCCAAGAGAATAAAATACCTAGGAAGTCAATTTACAAGGGATGTAAACGACCTCTTCAAGGAGAACTACAAACCACTGCTCAGTGAAATAAAAGAGGACACAAACAAATGGAAGAACATACCATGCTCATGGATAGGAAGAATCAATATGGTGAAAATGGCCATACTGCCCAAGGTTATTTATAGATTCAATGCCATCCCCATTAAGCTACCAATGAGTTTCTTCACAGAAGTGGAAAAAACTGCTTTAAAGTTCATATGGAACCAAAAAAGACCCCACATTGCCAAGACTATCTTAAGCCAAAAGAACAAAGGTGGAGGCATCACACTACCTGACTTCAAACTATACTATAAGACTACAGTAACCAAAACAGCATGGTACTGGTACCAAAACAGAGATATAGACCAATGGAACAGAACAGAGACCTCAGAAATAATACCACACATCTACAGCCATCTGATCTTTGACAAACCTGACAAAAACAAGAAATGGGGAAAGGATTCCCTATTTAATAAATGGTGCTGGGAAAATTGGCTAGCTATAAGTAGAAAGCTGAAATTGGATCCTTTCCTTACTCCTTATACGAAAATTACTTCAAGATGGATTAGAGACTTAAATGTTAGACCTAAAACCATAAAAACCTTAGAAGAAAACCTAGGTAATACCATTCAGGACATAGGCATGGGCAAGGACTTCATGTCTAAAATGCCAATAGCAATGGCAACAAAAGCCAAAATTGACAAATGGGATCTAATTAAACTAAAGTGTTTCTGCACAGCAAAAGAAACTACCATCAGAGTGAACAGGCAACCTATAGAATGGGAGAAAAGTTTTGCAATCTACTCATCTGACAAAGGGCTAATATCCAGAACCTATAAAGAACTCAATCAAATTTACAAGAAAAAAACAACTCCATCAAAAAGTGGGCAAAGGATATGAACAGACACTTTTCAAAAGAAGACATTCATACAGCCAACAGACACATGAAAAAATGCTCATCATCACTGGCCATCAGAGAAATGCAAATCAAAACCACAATGAGATACCATCTCACCCCAGTTAGAATGGCAATCATTAAAAAATCAGGAAACAATAGGTGCTGGAGAGGATGTGGAGAAACAGGAACACTTTTACACTGTTGCTGGGACTGTAAACTAGTTCAACCATTGTGGAAGACAGTGTGGCGATTCCTCAAGGATCTAGAACTAGAAATACCATTTGACCCAGCCATCCCAATACTGGGGATATACTCAAAGGATTATAAGTCATGTTGCTATAAAGACACATGCAAATGTATGTTTATTGCGGCACTATTCACAATAGCAAAGACTTTGAATCAACCCAAATGTCCATCAGTGACAGACTGGATTAAGAAAATGTGGCCCATATACACCATGAAATACTATGCAGCCATAAAAAAGGATGAGTTCATGTCCTTTGTAGGGACATGGATGTAGCTGGAAACCATCATTCTCAGTAAACTATCACAAGAACAGAAAACCAAACACCACATGTTCTCACTCATAGGTGGGAACTGGACAATGAGATCACTTGGACACAGGAAGGGGAACATCACACACCAGGTCCTATTGTGGGGAGGGGGGAGCGGCGAAGATAGCATTAGGAAATATACCTAATGTAAATGATGAGTTAATGGGTGCAGCACACCAATATGGCACATGTTTACATATGTAACAAACCTGCATGTTGTGCACATGTACCCTAGAATTTAAAGTATAAAAAAAACCCAAAAATCAAAAAAACAAAAATTAGCTGGGCATGGTGGTGTGCTCCTGTAATCCCAGCTACTTGGGAGGCTGAAGCACAAGAATCTCTTGAACCCCGAAGGCAGAGTTTGCAATGAGCTGAGATCATGCCACTGCGCTCCAGCCTGGGCAGCAGAGTGAGACTCCATCTCAAAAATAAATAAATAAATAAATAAATAAAAACAAAAATAGAAAAAGAAAAGAAAGAAAAGAGGCTAGCATTAAATTGTGATAAATGTTGGCTGTGATTATCATCTTGTTTTTTTTTTTTTTTTTTTTTTGAGACGGAGTCTGGCTCTGCCGCCCAGGCTGGAGTGCAGTGGCCGGATCTCAGCTCACTGCAAGCTCCGCCTCCCGGGTTCACGCCATTCTCCTGCCTCAGCCTCCGGAGTAGCTGGGACTACAGGCACCCGCCACCTCGCCCGGCTAATTTTTTTTTGTATGTTTTTGCACCTTCATCTGGAGCTACCTCCTAGGATCCCTCTTCAAAGGTAGGGATCATATTTTATACCCTCTCACCTAACCTTGGGTGTTGCCTGCAGTTGCTGCTGAGTAAATATTTGCAAGTGCTAGTAACATAAACACAAGATTACTTTCATTTTGTTGGAGCCCAGCTGAGCAAGAGTGTATGACTGTATCCTCCTCTTAGGCTTTCCTCTCTACCGTTTGTGGGTTTTTCTTTGTGGTACCCAGACATTGTCAAGAGGACAGTAGGAGAGAGCATGAGCTGGAGCAAATAACTGGTTTTGTGTCCTTGGAGAGGTTTCTTTTTCTCACCTTTCTGAGCTTCAGTTTTCTCCTCTGTAAAATGGAGATGAGGATGGAGAGAATTCTGACGAATGGACACTGTGGGCTGTCCACAGTGGTCTGCTTACTTCTTGGAGGGACTGACCAAGCCTGGTTCTTCCCACTCAAGTTCCACTCCCCGCACTCTCGGTTGGGCCCCAGATGCTCTCTAGGTAGCAGCATCATTTTCAGTTAAGAATTAGCTGTATGGAGAATCTTCCTGAAGAAGAGTTACAACTAACATTCTTGCTGATTTTCACACACACCCCAACATGTGAACCAAACAATCAAGAAAAATAACATCAAATGCCTGCCTTGACATTGGCGGTTTCAACTAATGTAGAAATTGTGGCCTTGGCGGCTCTGAACTATGGGAGTCGCTAGATTTGGGGGTCACATCTTATAAAATATATGCTTTGGCTGGAGACACTCCTGGGCAGCAGCTGTCATGGGTGAGACCAATTTTAAAGGCCCAGCTTCACTTTCAGTTGACAAACATTTAAAGTCTGTTGGCTCAACATAGAGAACTGAGGAGGGAAAGCAGGGCTGAGAGCTCCCTGGGAGAGCAGGACTTGCGAGAGTGATAGATGAGGTGTGTTTAGTGAGGACTGTGCAAATTGTTTCCTTTTAACAAGATGGAAACCTCCTGAAAACATCATCTGTTTTTGGCTTGCTAATTATGTTTTTGCCTTTCCTCACTTAGCTGAAGCTTTGACGGCCCTAAATTTCCTAAAGGCCTTGTTAAGAAAAATAAAATTAGAATTTAATTATATGAGTATACTACATATATATTATCTTTTAGGCTCTAGGGAATGCCACACATTTATGTGGATTCATTCACTCATTCATCCACTTTTATCAGGTCCCCAGTCCGTCCCAGGCACACTGCTAGGTACCAGAGTTGTTATTTACATAGCAGCTGCAAGGAATTGAGACTTGTGGTGACCATTTTTGATGCAGTTGTATCTCATTCAATCACCAGTGTCTCTGTTCTAGCACTGGAGCTAACATTGAGAGCCTAGATTGAGACCAGTCTTGTTCTCAAAGGGTTTGCCATCTGGTTGGAAGGAGAAGAAAGACTGGCCTGCAAGCTTCACAGGTGCTGTAAGAACAATATCATGACCTGCACAGTAATCACACTAGTGGTAAGAATAATGAGAATAGATAACATTGATGTTTTTGTGATACACCAGGTCATTAGTGATCTAAATAGATTATAATATTTAAAATTCTCATGAACCTAACAAAAGAGGTGCCAATGTTATGTCCACTTTGTAGATGAGAAAACAGGGGCACAGAAGTGAACTAGCCTGCTCGAGGACATATAAGTACTAAGGAGCAGCACTGTTCTATCTGACTCCAGAACCTGCCCACATGAGCAGTTCTCTGTGCTGCACACAGAAACTCCATTTGACACAATGTCGCCAACTGCAGCTTTATATACTAAAGCCATTCAATTTTATAGAAGGATTTTGTGAATTGTTTCTGTAAATAGCAAATGCTCTTAACACATTCAAAAGAAGGTTCAATTGGTAAAAGGTTGATTTATGCTTTTGTCTTCAGGAACATGTCCATTTTGTAATGGAAATTCCACCTAGTTATGTGGATATAAAATTTTAATCAGCTTACATATATGGCAGAGGAAGGTAAAAGCAATACAGTAGATACCCCTTTCCTTCTAGTCTACCCATGAAAACATTTTTGACAGGTTTTTTTAATACAGAAAAATAAGAAAATCAAAATGTAAACTATGCCACTATTACAGATCATCCTTATTGACATTGAACCTTAATTATGCATCTATTACTTTTATTTTTAAAAAGTACAGAGAGGTATAAAATGAAAAATGAAAGCTGTCTTTTCCACCTTAACCCTCTAATATGGATAAGAGTTTCTGGAGTATCCTTGAGGAAACTGATGTGGAATTGAATGCCTTTTGAAAGGGCTAGAAGGAGTGAAAAGATACTTTCTTTGTGTGCTGAGTCCCCCCAGAAGGTACCAGTCACAAAAACAAATATTACTTTATTTCCAGGCATTAAGTGTGGGGAGTCGGTAGGAAAGAAGATTGTCAAAGAGAGAATCCTTAACCATTGAGTCTCCTTTTCTTTCTCAAGTGTCTCCACCTGTATCTCCTTTGGTCTCCTCATGAGTCTTCCATGACCCAGGCATGGCTCACTCACTTCCATCCAGACCAAACATGACTCATGCTTTCAGTAGCCCCCCAACCCGGTTTCCTCATTTTATCCTTACAACTCTGAGATGAACTACACTAAAATCTGATGCAGACTCTCCTTTCTATTCATACTCCTTCCTGTTCCCTCTTCTTTCCTCTTTCTGTCCCTATTCCTTCCTTCCACTTTCTATCTGTCTCAGTCTCTTCCTCTCTCTCTTTAAGCATCTCTGTGCATTTCCACTCAAGTTTAGACCCTTGCCATTGCCACTTTTTCTGCCCACGAATGGGTGCATTTGATGGCACGTAGTGATGGTGTTTGAGTGCATGTGTCTTTCTAAAATAGTCTATGGCTTGCCTGATTCTGTTTAAGTCCTTAACAGTATGTACAAATCCTTTATGGGAGATATCTGGAGTCAAACGAGTCCTCACTCTCATCCTACAGGCCATCGCTGAGTGCTTCTTTCATCAATACACCACTGCTAGGCGTGAAATGGGCTATTTCGGATTTTAAGAGCCAAATGTAAATGTGCTTAATGAGCCTCGAGGGAGCTGTGGCATGGCCAGGGAAAAAAGGCTTTTAGCAGCAGATGCAGACAAAAGTATTGGATTTCAGTCTCTGGGTCTCCTGAAAAGTCAAAGACAAAGAAAATGGAGATCCTGGCCGCTGATGGGGTAGGAGTCAGTCAAAACCTAAAACCCTGAGCAACTGGAGTCTCTTGACAGTTTTCTCTGGTAAAGAATTCAACAAACGGTGGGGGCACATATGGAGTGTAATTATTTGTTCTAGTAGTGCAAAGCCCCTGGTACTGTTGGGTATTTCCTAAAAAAGCTCAAGTAAACCAGCGATGGGAAGGAAATCTCTGCAGCAGTTTTAAGGTTCTGAGAAGTCATTTTTAACATTTTTTTAGATGTAACTTGAAAAACTCATGTGAGTATTCAAAATCTGCCTGAAATCTCCTTTTGGCTCTGTCAAAACAACATTCTTTGTCTCTTTACTAGTAAATATGAAGGCTAGTTCAGGCATCTCAGCGCATTAGAAATCTGTTGAATGTCTCAAATTTACTCTGCTGTAGCTTGGGGCTGGAGTCTGGGAGACTTCCTGCCTCTGACAACTGTTTGATGCCTGCCCTACCGGGTTGGGCCAGTTCTTCTTGAGTGTGTTGAAAATGGCATGTTTCTCCATAGAACAATGCTGATACTTGATCCTGGCAGAAAAAGAAGCGAAAAATAACTCACACACACACAATTTTTTTTATGGCTTTCGGCAAGTCAGTAACTCTGGGCAATCCGTATGGTTTATATTCTGCAGCAGCTGAGCTTCCAGCATTCTCATCCTCTGGGAGGAGGAGGAAGGCGGGGTCACCCACACTGTCTGCTTGATACCCATGTTCCTACACTCTGGTTTGGAAACTTGAGGCTGGCTGTGTCCACGCTCAGCCTACGCACCGCCACTCTCCACATTCCTCTTCCCCAGTTTCTATTCTTTTTCTTGATCTATTTGTACTCCTATGTGTTCTCCATTGGCTGGAAAGCTCTGGGAAGACAGAGGTGGAGTCCTTTTCTTATCTCTCAGAGCACGGAACACGGAATTTTGTACATAGAAACCACTAAGTAGATATTTGCTAAATCATCATGATTTTTAAAAAAGTAATGCATTTTTGTCTTTTTGGTAAGTCCCTGTTCTTTTGACAAGTATGGTTAATTTTATACTCTAGCCACTACTAATAATATGATGATGTCTTGCTTGCATTTTAGGTGCTCATGAGCCTAAATTCTGTGTTCTTTTTTCTTTTTTTGTTTTTTCATGTTCAATTAGAGGAATATCAGATTGTGTGCCTGTGAATAAATCACTTAAACTCTTGGTGTTTCAATTTTTGTGTGTTTTTTTTAAAATAGATAGAGCTGTTTTTTTTTTTTTTTTTTTTTTTTTTTTTTTTTTTTTTTGAGACGGAGTCTCGCTCTGTCGCCCAGGCTGGAGTGCAGTGGCCGGATCTCAGCTCACTGCAAGCTCCGCCTCCCGGGTTTACGCCATTCTCTCGCCTCAGCCTCCCGAGTAGCTGGGACTACAGGCGCCCGCCATCTCGCCCGGCTAATTTTTTGTATATTTTAGTAGAGACGGGGTTTCACCGTGTTAGCCAGGATGGTCTCGATCTCCTGACCTCGTGATCCGCCCGTCTCGGCCTCCCAAAGTGCTGGGATTACAGGCTTGAGCCACCGCGCCCGGCCGATAGAGCTGTTTTAAGGTATTGGATTGTAAGATTGGGAATGATAGGGAATGATGATTGTAGTCCTGGTTTACTGTCTCTGTAATCTTAAGTTAGTTACCTGAACTCTCTGAGTTTCAGTTGCCTTCTCTGTAAGGGGATATGGCCTCGTGTTCAGAGCGGTGGTAAACATTGAATGACATTCTACAAGGTGATGCCTCCACGACTTTTGGAAGGGTGCTTGTACTTATCCACTGCCCAGTAAACTCCACTGAAGAGGATCGACTTGCTGCTGGGATGGTAGTGGGGAGAGCAGGTCACTGGGTCCTGGAGAAGAGGCCATGGGGCTTGTTCTCTGACTGTAACCTGTTCTGAAAGCACAATCTCAGGGGAAATGATCAGTGGCTGCCAGAGGGAAAGGTTTTAGGTCTGGGGTGTTGACCTAGCCCAAAATGTCCAGGCCTCAAGTGCACCTCAGGCTACCAGAGTGGCAGATCTAGAGAGACTATGCAGGTTAGGACAGAGGATACCTCCGTCCCAACAACTCTGGGCAGTTGGCTAATGACCCTTAGGGACTCCATGGTACCTTGGAACTTTAAAAGACCCAGAATATCAGCCCAACATGAGGGCTCTCAGCATGCTTGAAATTGCATTTCCCACTACCCAGACAGGAGGAGACTCAAAACTAAGTCAATTTATAGAAATTAAAGATGTGATATTTCTTCCATATTTACTATTTATGACATTAACAATATATTAAGTCTGCCACAGAATTTCACCTATGTGTTGAGTCTATTTGACAATATTTGAGGGCTTTGAGGAAGAAAAAAGTTTTAAAAATAATATATTATTAAATACTTTCTGATTACAAATTTGGTGGTTTTATTGTCTTTTCGATTTTTTCTGATTTTTTTTTTTGAGACAGAATCTTGCTCTGTCTCCCAGGCTGGAGTGCAGTGGCGTGATCTCGGCTCACTGCAAGCTACGCCTCCCAGGTTCACGCCATTCTCCTGCTTCAGCCTCCCGAGTGGCTGGGACTACAGGCGCCTGCCACCACCTGGCTAATTTTTTGTATTTTTAGTAGAGACAGGGTTTCACCGTGTTAGCCAGGATGGTCTCAATCTCCTGACCTCATGATTCACCCGCCTCCGCCTCCCAAAGTGCTGGGATTACAGGCGTGAGCCACTGTGCCAGCCATCTTTTTGATTTTTTAACAATAATTTTTGATGCCCGGTGCCATGGACTGACTACTTGTGTCTCCTGAAAATCCTTATGTTGAAGTCCTAACCTCCGATGTGATGGTGTTAGGATGTGGGGGACTTTGGGAGAGAATTAGGTTTAGATGAGGTCATGAAGGTGGAGCCCTCATGAATGGAATTAGTACTGTTATAAAAAGAGACACAAGAGAGATGATCTCACTCTCCACCATATGAGGATACAATGGGAAAATGACCTGCAAATCAGGAAGAGGGCCCTTACCAGGAACCAAACCTTGATCTTGGTTTCTAACTTTCTCAGAACTGTGAGAATTAAATTTCTGTTAAGTTACCTAGTCTGTGGTACTGCATGATAGTAGCTTGAACTAAGATACCTGGACTCTGCATAGAGTATGATTTTTACCCTACTATATGGCATGGCCACCTCAAATCTTATGTAAAGTCAGACAGAATAACATATATACTGATATGAGTAAATAGACAATAGATTGTTGATGTAATAACCCCTAATGTAACACCCTACATACTGACAGATTTAGTAAATATTTGGGAAATGAATGAATTAATGATCAGATTCTGACAAATCTTTACAATTATCAACAGACATAAATTTTGTTCTCCTTAGCTTTAGTGTTAGGAAAACATTGTATTCTAATCCTTATAAAATTAGTCATTGGTGTATAGAATATATGGCAATTCTCCACTAATTAGAATATGAGTAATCAAAATAAATGTATCTTTCCCTGACCATACTGAATAGCTGAGAATTTGTAGAACTAGGTGACACTCTTGGTAGGTATTTTAATACCTCATAAGCTGAAGGCAATATTGTCCTTAGATAATATTGAGAAGTGAGCCACCTTTGCTACTCTTTAAAAAATTATTACTATTAATATGATTTTTGATTGGCAAATCATAATTGTATACCTTTATGGAACACAGTGTGACATTTTGATGTATGTATACAATGTGAGATGATTAAAGCAAGTGAATTAACATATCTATCTCCTTGCTTACCTATTGGTTTTTATGGTGAGACATTTGAAATATACTTTTTTAGTTATTTTAAAATATGCAATATATTATCATGGACTACAGTCACCCTGCTGTGCAATAGATGTCAAAATCCATCCCCCCAATCTTTGTGAAACTCTGTATTCTCTCTCTTTTTTTTTTTTCTTTTCTTTTTTTTTTTGAGACAGTTTCACTCTTGTCAGCCAGGCTGGAGTGTAATGGTGTGATCTCAGCTCACTCCAATCTCCGCCTCCCAGGTTCAAGCAATTCTTCTGCCTCAGCCTCCCAAGTAGGTGAGATTACAAGCATGTGCCACCATGTCCAACTAATTTTTGTATTTTTAGTAGAGACGGGGTTTCACCATGTTGGTCAGGCTGGTCTTGAACTCCTGACCTTAGGTGATCCACCTGCCTCGGCATCCCAAAGTGCTAGGATTACAGCAGTGAGCCACCACACCCAGCCTGAAACTGTGTATTCTTTGATCAACAACTCCTCATTTCTTCCTTCCCCAAGCCCTAACCTATATGGTAAACATCATTCTATTCTCTATTTTTGAGCTCAACTTTTAAAGATTTCACATATAAGTGACATTGTGTGGCACTTGTCTATCTGTGCCTGGCTTATTTCGCTTGGCATAATGTCCTTCAGATTCAATTATGTTGTTAAAAATGACAGGATTTCCCCATTTTAAAGGCTGAATAGTATTCCATTGTGCATATATACCACATTTTCTTTATCCATTCATCTATTGATGAACACTTATGTTGATTTCATATCTTAGCTATTGTGCATAATGATGCAATGAACATAAGAGTGCTGATATTTCTTCAATATATTAATTTCAGTTCCTTTGGGTATATACTCAGAGGTGGAATTACTGGATCACATGGTAGTTCTGCTTTTAGTTTTTTGAGGAGGCTCCCTACTATTCTCCATAATGACCATACTAATTTACATTACTACCCACAATGTGAAAGAGTTTCCCTTTCTTTGCATCCTTGCCAACACTTATCTTTCACTTTTTTGATAAAAGCCATCCTAACAGGTGTAACATGATGTCTCATTATGGTTTTAATTTGCATTCCCTAATGATGAGTGGTGCTGAGCATCTTTTGTGCACCTGTTGGCCAATAGTGTATCTTCTTTTGAGAAATGTCTGATCAGGACATTTGCCCATTTTTTAATTGGGCTATTTGTCCTCTTGCTGTTGAATTGTTTGAATTCCTTATGTATTTGGGATATTAATTCCTTATCAGATGTGTGGTTTGCAAAAACTCTTATTTATCTTTGTTCTCTCTTGTGCCTCTTAGTCTTAGGTGAGAATGTAACTCCCTATGCAGCCCCTGTCACTCAGGGGCTTTCCACTGTAGCAACTTGTCTTTGGCATTTTTCTCTGTTCCACTCTCTAATTGTCTTGCTACAAGATTTAGGTACACAGATGCTCATTGCTGTTTTAGATCTAATAGTGAAAAACTGGAATTACAGTAAATATCCAAACAAGTTGAGATAGTCCCAAAATAGATATCATGGGTCATTATCGATGGTGTTTTAAAAAATTTCATAACCTGAGAGAATGTTAGCATCAGTATATCAGATGAGAAATTAGGATATAGTTTAGGTGTGTGGCTCTATGGGAATATCGGGGTAGACTATGGAGTACAAAGAGGAATCATTGTGCTGGCTCCCAAATATCCTTGGTTAATAATTTTTTTCTAAGTAGAGTTTTTGAAAAATATTGGGGGGTAGTGACTCTGAGCTCACAATCTTTCTTACAAACACCTGGAATGCAGTCTTTCTATATTGCTGATTAGGTGTAGAGTGTCATTTTTCTAGTTAGAGCAATATGGGGTTGGTTGACATCCTCATCTGAAAACTAAGGGGCAATGGTCTGATGCATGCTTAAATAAAAGACCCTTTCACCTTGGCTTCAGTGTGTATCAAAAGCATGTATGGGCAAGGTCAAGAATCTCTTTAGAAAATAGTTTTGAATTTCTTTTAACCCAGAGGTAAATGATCAAGGAAACAAATTACAAAAATGCCTAGCAGTAACCATGATTATCTCTTGGTGTTGGAATTGTGGCTTGCTTAATTTTCTTGTTGGTACCTTTATTTTCTAATTTCTTGGCAATGAGCATGCATCAGTATTATAATCAGAAAAAATAACATTAAAGCCTTCTAATTTGCTTGTATGTCTGGCTTTCATTGGCCTGTTTGGTCAAAAGTAGGTCACATTTTCAGTAATAGGCATATTATTAATATCATGCCTTTACCCCCACCTGCCAATGAAAAAACTTAAACTGCTTTCCAGGTATTTACAAGAGCCTTCAGTTATGTCCTTCCAGGGTATTGCTTTCTCCCATTCTGGGCTCTGCATCCAGCCATAATGCCCAGGCAGGCTCTCTTACAGAGCTGGATAACTGACCTTTCCTGAGTGACATTGCTGACCTGCACAATGGCCCTGGCCAAGAAGTAGGATGGCTTTTCTTCCTTTACCACTTCCCTCTATGTGTTCTAAGACCCTTCCTCAAATTCCCTAGAAGCATAGCTGAGACTAAGCTGAAAGTTTTTGTAAGAATGGAACAATGGAAGGGAAATCCATTCTAGACACTAGCTTTTAGCTGTGACTGTGTGGGACTGTCCTCAAGGCCCACAGACCCAGGGCTACCCTCAGAATCTCCTTCCCAGTGCTTTGCTGTTCCCCTGCCCCTACATCCTGGAATGCTCTGGGCTACTTAGGCCTCAGAGTTCATATCTGTAGGCAACTCAAAGAGATCAGGGGGCTTCTTCCTTCCAGATTAAGGCTCCCCTCTGGGGCCTCTTTTCTGGTCTCTAATGGAAACTACTGAAGATAATGACAGAAAATATCTTTTTCTTTGGAGAGAAACCTAAGCCCCTCCCCTCACTCCCCTCAAGGGAGTATGGTGAGGTTCTTCAATGCCAACAGGAAAGTTACTATAAATTATCTAAAAATCAATATATTACATTTGTTCTTTCTGGGGTTTTTAGTCATCAGTTCTACATATGGTCCAGTCCAAATTTCTCAAAGATTTTTCGGTCTAGTTCTTTTTTATGGTCTCTCATCTTGACCTGTCTATGGTCAAGATCAGGCTGGTGTGACTGACCTTTCTCTTATCCTGTCCAACCTGTCTCCTCTGAGTGGTCAGGAAAACACACACACGCACGCACACACATCCTCAGACTCACATAGCTCCCCAAGAACAAGCAGTAGTTTGTCCCTGTCAAACAGTACGGTAAAAGAAACATTTCCCTGAAAGAAACAAGTGTGAGGAATCTGGCTAAGACTCATATCCCATGGGTTTCTGTTGGTTTACATTACCAAACAGAACACTTATTTTCTCAGTAGAAAACACCTGCACTCAGTTTACTTCACAGTCTTCCCCCAGTAACAATAATGGGTGGGAACTTCCTTTCCATTTGTGTCACTAAGGAAGCCCACTTGAAGCAACGATGTCAAATCAAAAAGGAATAGTTTACCCAAAGGTGAATTCTGTTCTCTACTTCTTTGGAGAGAAAATTGCTTTGTTTTTGAAAATGCAGTTTTTCAGCCTTAGAGAGAGAGAGAGAGAGAGAGAGAGAGAGAGAATATTTGTCTTTTTAATTGACACTTTATACTGAGTTTTAGTTATTTGTGCATGAAGCTTGGCTTTACATTTACATGTACCATGTTTTTTCAGGGCTCTTTCTGCTACAACTAACCTAAGAAACAAATGATCAAGAGTGCAACATCAACTAATAATAGCATACTCTTAGTCTCTTCTCAGGTATCATGAATAACTTGGAAGTTACCTTCAGTGCTCTAATCTGGAGGAGTGGCTTGCATAGACACTCCCAGTCCAGGATTGGACCAGGACTAGGATGGCCTTTGGGGCACTGAGGTGGATGTGGGACAGGGTCGGGAGCTGTGTTCACGTTGTCTTCGCTACCACTACCTCTAGCCAAGAAGCTGGAAATGCGGCGTCTGAGAAAGTCAGTGTTTCTTGGTCCTGCCCAAGTCTCCATGGGGCTTCCATGTTGCAGGAAATGGAATGAAAAGGCCCAATGTGGAGATGTCATATGGAAGAGTGACTTTCGAGAAAGGAAAGCTGGAAGTAGCTTCAAATGAGTTTCAACCATTATGGAGTTGATTAGCAACAGAGTTTATGATTGCAGATATATAGAGGCGGAACTAGAAAGAATGAACTTGTATTGCCCCAAGAATGATATTAAAAAGCTAGCAACATCTCCTAATAATAAATGTGATTTGGCACAAGAGGATGTGGCATGCTACTCACAGTCCTATCTCTGTCCCCCTGTACATCTTGTGCCCCTTAATCAACTTTATCACTTATTTAAAAAAAAAAATACTGTCCACCTTAGTCAGGATGATCACCTTATTACGTATAGCATACAATTGTATCCCGGCCCCAGCCCCCATACTTTTTTACAGATAATGCCTCTTCCAAGACCTGTCCATTTGTAATACATCCCTCAAGGCCCAGCTTAACTTTCCTTTTCCTACACAAGACTGTTCTTGAATGTCTGCACTGAATCTCATAGAGCGTGCATTTTAGCGCTTAATTATACACAGTGAACACTCTTTCCTTTGCATGCCTGTGACTCTTTCCATGGTACAAGTCATTTGTCATCTGCAGCATTGCACTATTAGTTTCTGTTTTATGTCCACTCAGTCATTCAATAAACATTCACTGAATATCTATTTGAGTCCAAGCACTGTGCCTGGCACCGGTAATGGAAGAAGAGCAAGGTATTGTATCTGGTCTCAACAAGATCTTGTGTTAGTAGAGGAAACAGATGCTAATAGCATTCTCTAATTTAGTATGTGCCTTAAGAGAGGTATGAAGTGACTGCTGTAGGAAACTTAGAGGAGGGAACACCAAACTCCAACAGAAAAGACATCATGGGGACTAGGCTGGATTTTATAGGATGAATTGAAATTTTCCAGGCAGAGGAGGAAAGCTATTCCAGGAAGAGGGAACAAAAGGTGTAGAGGCAGAATTATTGGAGGGCATGATGTCGTTGGTGACTCGTGATCTGAGTTGTGAGAGTTAAGCATATGCTGCATAGATAGGGTTTGGACAGTAAAAGAAACAATCAAAGTGATAGCCTGGGATTGGCTTGCCAGGGTTCTTATCTGCTATGTGGAGTTAAGAAGTGTGTACATTTTGCATAAGGGTTCTAAAATTTGTAAGAGAAGTGACAGAGACTTATTTGATAGGAAGAGAGTTCTGGTACAGTTATGGATTAGGGACCAGAGTGGAGACAGACTGGAGGCAGGGAAGTGAGTTAAGAGGGTGAATTGTAGCTGTGAGATGCTGATGAAAAGACCAGATTCTGGAAAACAGGGAGAGAGGAGAAAAGCCTTCTATAGCTATGATAGTAAGTTCAGTTAAATTGTACTTGCTAGAAGGAGATGTCCAGTAGGCAACTAGAAAGAAGAACATTATCTTAGTAGGCAAGTCTCTGCCTTAGGTGGAGAACTGGGAGCCACAGGTCATTGAAGCCATGGCCATAGAGGGTAGAAAAACTTACTTTAGGAAGAGTGAATAGCCAGAAGAGAAGGCTGATTGGGCAGATGAACAATACAGGAAAGGGAGGGATAAGGGATAATTAGTAACAAGATCTCAGAACTGGAGGACATGGCTGGCAGTAACCAGATAAAAGGGGTTTTTCCAAATGAGATGGGCTGTATTTGAAGAAAGGTGAGAGTCTATGAGCTAGGGTACTAGGCCTAAGCAATTTGAGGGTAGGAACTATCCCTTTTTATATTTTTACCCTTTATTGTTCCTACAACGTTGCCTTATACATAATAGGTCCATAATAAATGCATGTTGACTTGTAACAGTTTACATTTTGTGTGTAAAACTCTCCTGTTTTTCCTTCTTACGCTTCATCTGTTTCTTCACAGTGCTAATGCTTAGTAGGTTTATTCTATAACATTTACTTCATAAACAATTATTGTTAAATAGTTTCATGTTTTGGATTTCTTGGTTCCTGGGGGATGGGCCGCTAGAAACTTGCTCTTCAAAATGTGGCCCATAGAGTAGCAGCATGAGCGTCCCATGGGAGCTGCCTCGGTGTGCAGAAGGGTGGGCCCTACCCCAGGCCTGCAGAGCCAGAGTCTGTGTTATCACAAGATTCCCAAGTAATCTGCATGTATCTTACAGTTTGGGAAGCACTGCTCTATAGACATTTTTTGAAATTCTTTTCTTTTTGGAACTCTTTATTTTCGTAGTCTTTACTTCTTCATCAGAACCTCACTCTGGCTCCTGTGGAGTCATTTTGGTACTTCCAGGACCTATTGTCCCTCGACAAAGTTTGATATGTCGGATTTTGTAAAATAGCAAGTGCGGCTGAGTTCGTTCTACTGAGATTCTTCATGTCAATATAAAAAAATCTATAATATATTCATCTTATAATCACATAAAGAAAACTAATGCTGATATTTTAAAAAATTATGTTGCATAGGACCCTAAGGGTTTGTGTTTGGTATAACTTAGAAATTCTCAGTTGTGTGTCTGCTTTATTGCTGTTTTCTCTCCCACTGACATGTAATTTGCAAAACCACAAGTTCTACCTTTATGATGTGAAGAGTGTGTCAAAAACAGGAGAGAAAGGAAAAGTTCTCCTGAAGAGTTGAGTTCCAAATAGAAGAGGTTGCAAAAATATTGGGGGAGACAAATCTGGCAATGCATGCACCTTCTGTTCTCATTGCTTTTTATATAAGAGCATTTGGCTCCATTTCCAGTGGGCAGTAACACTGCCAGGTTTTGCTTATTCAATTGACTTTTATTGTTTTGATTCAAGCTTTTAAAATATTTGCAACCTAAAAAGAACTTATGTAATTCTGGGTACTGATAGATGAGTGTCAAGATCTTTGGAAAACAGTTTTTTAGAAATGATAGATTAAGTGTCTTACCCTCATTTTTATTATTTCTTTTGGGACTTTGTTTTACATTATCACTATATGAATAATAACTGCTGCACTTACTTTTAAGAAAATAGAGAAAATTGTATTTTTTTCAAAATTGTTGCCTATGATTCTAGGTCCTAACAGAAATCCAGTTGCAGATGTATCTTGGCAATGTCCAACATAGCTGGCCTTTTTACTTTACTGGTATCATTTGCTTTCAAAAAAGGAGCAGAATTTCTTCTTATTGGATTAAAATTTGTCTTGAAAGTAAAAGCAAATTATGCTGAGCATAGAAATTCAGACCTGAGTGAAAAACATCTGAACGCTGGGTGTTCATCTTTCTAACAAGCTTACCAGATGGATGGGAAGTGGTGTTTGCTGTGTATTTCCTCAACATATCAATATGTGAGGATGTGGTACAAAATATGGTTTTCCTGCAAATGAGCAAAACCATGCCAGAGGAGTATAAGCAATGTGTTTGTACTCTGAAAGAACTTTAGAAATTGGAAGGCCACTATTGACTTAAAAACCTGCCTAGTGCTTTTTACTCGTCAAAATCTTAGAACTGATGTGATCGGGATTGAAAAGATACAATTGTTTCTGCTATTCATCTAACTATTTCGAGAGCACTTAAAGGGTTCTTTCAGTCAAGAAACACAAGGACAACTGAAAAGCTATCTGCATTCATGGCCTTTGAATTAAAAAAAAAAAAGAAACTGTAAATTTAGGCCACCAAAAGAAGCAGTGCGTGTCAAGAGATTTTTCCAGCATTTTAGTGTGTGTGTTTATGACCAATGACCTTTCTTTGGCTGTCAATCAGTTAAGAATTAGGCCACAGTCATGGATTAATGGTCAATTGGCATTATTTGAGAACAGTTATGGAATTAGTCATTGCAGTGATGCAATGATTTCTGATCGTTGGAGCTATTAGGAAGTGGCTAATCGGCTTATAAGATCCTATGAACTGTCTATTTCTTTTTTAGGATAAGTAAAACTGTCTTGGCTTTTGTCTTAAATTCTTAGTGCTAGTCCAAAACCTTTATTCTTTCTTTGTTAATTATTGTTTCTCAGTGGCTCTCGTTCTTATGGTATTGATCATGGGTTGCCCACATTTCCCGGAAAAAAAATAAAAAGTTCTCCAAGCCAAGTGAAAGTTATCTTATCATCCCAAGGAGAATAATGAAGTGGCTCAAATGTTGAAAGATTCATGTTCTTACATGTCAAAATTAGACATTTATAGTCACCATATTGCTACTAGTGACCTATAAAAGTTTAGTCCATGCCTGGGGCTGAGAAAATCAGATACCTTGAATGCTCATTGTATTCTTGGTCATAAGTTTCCATCATCTTGCTGCCTCTGGGATGGAAGAGGAAATATTCTAAGCCACTTCCACTGGGAGAATTGTATCACTTCCTGAATTGAAGGTGACTCCTTTGAACTGAGAGGTGGCATGTGTGAAACTTTGCCCAAGTGCTAGTGTTGGGCTTAGGCTGATTTGATGGGAAATTTGACCCTGCAGCTGAAAAGAGGGCTCCTTGGTTCCAGGCCCAGTGAGATCCCATTTTTCTAAACTGTAAATAGAGTATCTTTGAATATATTAAAGAAATAGAATATTCTTTGATTTCTCAAAGAGAGTTCATAGAATCATGTTATGCATTGAAGTAGATAAGGCAAAGGCATCTGGTCTTTGCATTTTTAAAAAATTTTTTTATCTATTATTTATTTTTGGTGGTAGAGTTTCACTCTTGTTGCCCAGGCTGGAGTACAATGGCATGATCTTGGCTCATTGCAACCTCTGCCTCCCAGGTTCAAGCGATTCTCCTGCCTTAGCCTTCCGAGTAGCTGGGATTACAGAGCATGCACCAACATGCCCAGCTAAAAATAATTTTATATTTTTAGCAGACATGGGGTTTTACTATGTTGGTCAGGCTGGTCTTGAGCTCCTGACCTCAAGTGATTAACCTGCCTCGGCCTCCCAAAGTGCTGGGATTACAGGTGTGAGCCACTGCACCCTGCCTGCAAGGGCTTAAATATCTCCAAAAAACTTGTTTTGTGACTTTTACTCTCTTTACTCTGTTAAACTGTTGTATATAAAACCATTGTTTTAGGAAGGAATTTTACAAAGTAAATGTGAGGCTGTGTATTGTCAGGGGTAGAAGACTGCATTACATGTTAGAAGATCTGGGTTCTGGGCCGGTGCAGTGGCTCAAGCCTGTAATCCCAGCACTTTGGGAGGCCGAGACGGGCGGATCACGAGGTCAGGAGATCGAGACTATCCTGGTTAACACGGTGAAACCCTGTCTCTACTAAAAAAGAATACAAAAAAATAGCCGGGCGAGGTGGCGGGCGCCTGTAGTCTCAGCTACTGGGGAGGCTGAGGCAGGAGAATGGCGTAAACCCGGGAGGCAGAGCTTGCAGTGAGCTGAGGTCCGGCCACTGCACTCCAGCCTGGGCGACAGAGCGAGACTCCGTCTCAAAAAAAAAAAAAAAAAAGAAGATCTGGGTTCTAGGCCCAGTTCTTTTCTTTGGTGGTTGTTCAGCTTGATAAGGTCACTTGACTGCTCTGACCCTCATTTTTTGTGTTTGCATAATGGGAGTTCAGTTAGTGGCTGTTATCTATGACCTTGCCCCTTGTTGTTTAAGTAATGTAGCTTCTCTAACTTTGCTTTTGGGCAGTACAAAATGGCTAACTGTTGAGACTAATGCCTTTTTTCAGGAAAAAGAATAAGAAGGACATTTTCAGTGCATTCTAAAATGTTTGGTATAGAAAGCTGTACAATAAAACCCAGGGCAGGGAGAGGGTACCTGTGTCTTAAATGTGTTAAGAATAGAGTCATTATTTCACAAGAAACTGGGTCACAGTCATACAAATGGGAAAGCAAAAATTTATTATGTGGACCAGACAGGTGGTCTTTGGAAAGAAATGAATCCATGTGCTGGCAAGGTGTGTTATTAGCTAGCTTAGAAGAAAACCAGCCATGACTACTGTAAAACCACCATGGTTTTCCCTGGATCAGAGCTCAAGGTGGAAATACTTTTTAATGAAGCCAGCAGAATGGAGACAAAAGCCATGGACATTTAGCAAAATATGTGAAGCTATGCAATTTACAAGATGAGAAAACAAACCAGGAGACTGGAATATGCACAGCTATCCAAGTTGGAGAAATAGTAAAGCCAGTCAATTTCTCTGGAATTTCTTCTTTCGAGGGAGTACTAGAGGCACACCTTATATGGCAGAGAGGAGGAGGCTAAGGGCTTGCATTATACTAATTTTGCCTGAACCTTCTAACTCCTCCAGTCCACGGGTCCCTGATGTATCTCTTTCACTGGGGACCACATTGTGAAGCATAAAATATAAATGATATAATTGGGCCATATGGTAACAGCAGAAAATAACCAAGAGTTTCATGCTCTTTCATGACCTTAAAAATAAACCATTGGACTCTCTTCTTAAAAACATTAATAAGAAATTAATGCAATGGGTGCACTCACCTTATTTCTGATCCTCAGGGAAAAGTTGTGTAATGGTTTGATATTTATTTTTTGCTTCTGACCCAGAGCCACATTCAGGCAAAACAATCCTAGTTTCTATGTCCTATCCTTAAAAGGAAAAGAGCAGGGAATGGAGTGGGGGCCAAGCTAGGGAAATGAGCACTGGGGATAGGGTGGAGGATCTACTTAAGTTTTAATTATGTTCCTTTTACTGTGCATGTCACCATGTCACTTATGTCAAAAGGGACAGTTTTGCTGTTATCATCATCCTGGTCCACTGTCCTTGTTTCTGATTTCTGCTAGGAGATACCACTTGGTTGGGTGGCTCATGTGTATTTCCTTTTCTAGCTTTCTGGTTTATTTAACTCTTGGTTCTGGATGTATTCTTAATTTCATCAACTCTTACTGTATTCTTATAGCTCTCAATGATTGCCCTAGTCAATCTCGCAGGAAAGAGTGATTTGGACATTGTCTGTGTCATCACATGATTGCAAAGACAGGTGAGATGGTATATGAACAAGTTGCTTTGGAACTAGATGGGTGAGTGTCCTCACAGACAAGACAGCAGTGGGAGGTTGTACTACTGTTTCAGCAATCAAAAGGCTTCTTCAGCAATGGCTGCTTCAGAATGACACAAATGATCAACCATGCTAGAACGACCACCACCGCAAAAACAACAGGAAAATAACCTTCAATTCAAAACTCACTGATATCCCCTGCATATTAGAGCTCATGAAGATTAAATTAGGTTAGCATATAGTAAGACATTCAAAAATAAGAGTTTTCTTCCTTTTCTCTAAAAGAGAAACACTTTAAAAATGCTTTTGAACTCTCAAATCGTGGTTGTCACAAATAGAAGTCAAGTCCAGACAGCAAGACTTTCAGTGGCATTTACCTGGCTCAGGTTAGAAAAGGTTTCCTTTTTTGTTGTCAGAGAAGAAATCCTGATGGTTGATGCTGTGAAATCCTAATGTAATTATTTTAACAGTATTCTTCACATATGGCTTGTGATATTCATACTAAAAATCCGTCAAGTAGTACAGTTACTGTCAGCACTGTTAATATGAATTCATTAATATTAACCTTTAATCCAATTTTATAGCTAAGTGGCACGGTTAGATACTTATTTGTTTCTTCAAAGGCGGGAATTTCTATCAGCCCTTAGGCGAGTGTTAGTGGATGAAGCACAGGTCCAGGGTTTCTGGCTCTGCCACATGTCAGAAGACCTAGTCAGAATACTCTGGATGCCAATTTTTGCATCTAACAGTACTACATGCTGTAGGTTAACTTTTGGAGTTTAGTGAGGATCAAGAGAGGTTGTAGAAATTAGACTGCTGAGAAGGCAAAAAGCCGATGAGGAAAAATCTGACAACTTTGTAATGACCTTTCTTTCAATATAGGTTCCATGCTTTGAATCAGTTTGGTCTTTCAAACTAACCTCTTTATTTAAAATACAGATACACCTCAGAGATATGGCAAGTTTGGTTTCAGACCACTGCAATAAGCAAATATTGCAATAAAGCAAGTCACACACATTTCTTGCTTTCCCAGTGCATATAAAAGTTATGTTTACACTATACTATAGTCTATTAAGTGTGCAATGCCATTTTGTCTAAGAAACAACATACATACATTAATTAAAAAGTCTTCATTGCTAAAAAAAAAGTAATGCCAATGATCTCCTGAGCCTTCAGTGAGTCATGATATCTTGCTGGTGGAGGGTGGAGGGTCTTACTTCAGTGTTGCTGGCTGCTGACTGATAAGGGCAGTGGTTGCTAAAGGTTGGGTGGGTTGGCTGTGGCAATTTCTTTCTTTCTTTTTTTCTTTTTTTTTGAGATGGAGTCTTGCTCTGTAGCCCAGGCTGGAGTGCAGTGGTACAGTCTCAGCTCATTGCAACCTCCGCCTCTTGGGTTCAAGTGATTCTCCCGCCTCAACCTCCCAAGTAGCTGGGATTGTAGGCACATACCATCATACTCAGCTAATTTTTGTATTTTTAGTAGAAACCGGGTTTCACCATGTTGGCCAGGCTGTTCTTGAACTCCTGACCTCAAGTGATCCTCCTGCCTCGGCCTCCCGAAGTGCTAGGATTACAGGCATGAACCACCATGCCTGGCCTTTAGAATGGTAAAAGATCATTGGGTTCAACTTAAAGTCACCAGCTGCATTTGACTCAAATATGCGGTCAGCCTGTCCTTTGAAGCTTTGAAGCCAGACCTTGACTTCTCCTAACTATGAACATCTTACAGGGCATCTTCTTCTAATTTAAAGCTATTTCATCTACATTGAAAATCTGTTGTAGCCACCCTTGTCATTGATCTTAGTTAGATCTTCTGAATAACTTGCTGCAGCTTCTCCATCAGTATTTGCTGCTTTACCCCTTACTTTTATGTTATGGAGATGACTTTTTTCCTTCAACCTCGTGAACAAACCTCTGCTAGCCTCAGACTTTTCTTCTGCAGTTTCCTCTCTCAGCCTTCATAGAACTGAAGAGAGTTAGGGCTTTGCTCTGAATTAGGCTTTGGTTTAAGAGAATATTGTGGCTGGTTTAATCTTCTATCTAGAGCACTCAGACTTTCTCCATATCAGCAGCAAAACTGTTTTGCCTTCTTATCATTCGTGTATTCACTGGAGTAGCACTTTTAATTTCCTTCAAGAACTTTTCCTTTGCATTCCAATTTGGCTAATTGGTACAAGAAGCCTAGCTTTTGGCCTATCTCAGCTTTTGATGTGCTGTCCTCAAAAATCAAAAATCATTTCTAGCTTTTGATGAAAGGTGAGAGACATGTGACTCTTTTTCACTTGAACACTTAGAGGTAATTGTAGTGTTAGTAACTGACCTAATTTTAATATCATTGTGTCTTTGGTAATAGGCCTTAGGAGAAGTAGAGAGATGAAAGAAAATCGTCAGTCCGTGGAGAAGCCAGAACAGACACAACATTGATTGATTATGTTTGCCATCTTATGTGGGCACGGTTTGTGGTGCCCCCAAACAACTGCAAAGTAACAGCCAAGATCACTGATCACAAATAGCTGTAACAGATATGATAATAATCAATAGGTTTGAAATGTTGTAAGAATTACCAAAATGTGACACAGAGACATGAAAGTGAGTACATGCTGTTGGAAAAGTGGCACCCATAGACTTGCTTGCACAGGGTTGCCACAAAGTAATGTGTAAAAATATGCAGCATCTGTGAAGTGCAGGAAAGAGAAACACAATAAAATAAGATTTGCCTGTATTAATTAATTTCTTTGTTCTTTTTTGTTATTATAAAACCTATGTCATTGCTGGCCAGATATTCTGAGCACCCTGAGATGTAAATCATACATTTATTTTCTCCAAAGCAGGTTAACGAAACATTCAGTCACAAATCACCTCTTTAAAAGTTAATTCATTGGGCTAAAATTGACTGTAATTTTGTAATATTACAAATCATTTGCTAAACCGTCTTACTAGGTTTGTAGACTTTTTTTTTTTTTTTGCCATGTGGGGATTGATAAGCATTAAGCTAAGGGTGGTGGTTTTCAGTGTCTATCTATCTTTCTTTATTTTTATATATACATATCTGTTCATATATTGCAAAGGTTTTCCTTAAGGGAAATAAAATGAAACCTGCATATGTGAAATAGCTAAAATATTGCTGATAGTATTGAACTTCATGTTCCCTTTGCCTCCTACCATTGCCACTTAATGGATCCTAAGGTGCTGCCCCAGAACTCTTGGGGTCTCAAGAATATAGTTGAGATCCACTGGGCCAGTAGACAAAAAATGAAGAAAAGCATTTGGATAATTCCTTGATACAGTATCCTCTGTCCTCCTCTCACATGTATTAATAGATAGGAAGTAACTGGGGTAGTAGTAAATGGTTTGAAAGGTAATTTATCTTTGTTTATCTGCTTGGGAATCATTCATGTATTGCTCATAAACCAGAGATTTTGACTTTCTCTTCCCCATCCCATTTCTCTAGACATGTAGAGGATGGTGTTCTGTGATCATACTTGGTAGGACTGAATTAGATCATTGCATGGAGAAAGCCAGAATGCACTTGTTTACAGAGTTCTGTGCTTCATCATCCTGTAGAATCAAAAGAAAAGATGGGAGACTAATATGGGCTCCCCAGTATTTTATTTTGCCACAAAAAAAGGATACTTCAAAGAGCAATCATTAAAGGATACTTCAAAAAGCTTTGATACTTCATAAAGGAAAGGACACTGTAACAGCAACATTTTGGAATACCATAATCTCAGATTTGTTCAAGAGTCAACATTGGTGGCTACTTGAACAGAAGGAAGAATACTTTCTTTTTGGAAAAGGACTTGGGATTCAACCCCAGCTCTCCTGTTATTACCTATGTAACACTAGCTAAGATAATTAATCTTTCCAAGCCTCATCTGCAAGATGAAAACATGTATCTCACATGGTTGTTAGAATGCCACCAATGAATAAATGCCACATTCCAATGGTATTTGGTACACAGTAGGTGCTCAATAAATATCCATTCTCTCCCTCTTGCACTGCATTCTTCCTTCCTCTTCTTCTTATGTTAGAGGATTGTTTTGATGTTCAAATAAGAAACTAATGAGAAAATGCTTGGTGAACCATAAAGCACTATTTAAATTTAAGGTTCATGGGACATACGGTGCTTTGTGTTAAGCATATGCATTTTCCTTTTTATAAGATGTGTAGAAAACTGGCACAATCACACTCAGGAAGCAAAATGTAATGCCTTTGTCTTATTTCTTGAGGGCTCACATGGTCTTTTTGGTGAAACTATACATAAAATATAGATGGTATTTTAGTAAGTACTGTCCATATAGTGCATATAGTGTTACTTTGCATGTTTTTTAAACAAAGAACATTAACCAGTCAACTCACAGATCTTCCTGTATGACAAACTAAGGTGTAGTTATAAAGTCCATTGGAGCTGTAAAGTGTTTGGAGTTATATTGCATTAAGTGCTATTGCATTCAATCTCACCAAGCTGTTAAGGTGTTTTATAATGGGATGTAAATATTTATGGTCTGTTTGAGAATAACCAAAGAAAAGTGGCTTTCATTATTTTAGTTCATATCCTATTAGCCAGGTAGATCTTTTAGTCTTTCAACGCTTTCATGGCTTGGGAAAGTGATGTCAACTTTGGGGCAATATGTGGTTGGGGAAAATAGTCTACTTTGTCACTGCATCAAATTGCCTGGGAGCTGCTTCGCTGAAGGAGTGCCTGGGGAGCACATACTACATTTTCTCTGTATTCTTTTGGTACCAAGTAGAGCCTTAAAAATGCTTCTATAGATGCATAATGAATAATAATTGTCCACAGCTAACAAAACACTCTAACATTCTGCAGGGAAACTGGCGAGTTTCACATTCTTAGCCTGGTTTGATACCTCCCAGATAGTTTTAAGTTAAGAAAAAGTATTTCTGCTTTAAATTCCTTTCCTTTAAAGAAAACTTGAAAAACAATTGCATATGTTTCTTCAAGAATCAAATTCTGTTTTTAGGACTCAGTCTTGGTTCTGACATATTTGTATGTGTATCTCTAAGGCTATTGCAGCCATCAGAGGTAGTTCATGCAAACAAATTTAAGCTATTGCTCATCACTAAAACAAATAGGAAAGTCTGGAAGACACACTTTTTATTAAGGAAATAAGAAAAGCTGATACTATTTTCATGATCATATACTGTACTTTACAACATCTAGTTATAGAAAACAGGAAAGGTTAAAGATTTTAAAAATAACAATTTAAAACCACTTTGTTCTCAGATCTGTCACTGTGGTTTTTGTCAGATAAGTTTAAATCCTGGTAATTGGTTTATGCCAAAGGACAGAGGACAGTCATTTCAAAGCTTTCCTGTTCACAGACTATTAAATTGCCAGATATAACACTCACAACAAAGTGACACATAATTTAGAAAGAATGTAATGCATGCTTTTAATCAGAACAATAATAACACACACAAAAAAACTAATAACAAGTATGGAAATGGCAGAAGCATTGAATTCAGTAATGGACACAAATACAAAGCAACTGCTCGGCAAAAACAGCTGTGAATGGTCTATGTACCCCTCACATCCCCCCACCTCATAAAAAAGATATTCACTTTTGGAAATATGGTTACAAATGTAAATCACTGATTGCTTGCAAGACCATGACGGCCCTGTAATACATATCAAATCAGTCCCTTTTAGAACTGTAAAAGGATTCTTTCAGATGTGAAGACTTGGGAGCAACTGTGAAACTGTCTTTATTCAGATCCTTTGAAATATAAAGCGGAGATTTTAGACCACCATGGATTTTAAGGCATGCCAACTGATGTTTATAACAACGTAGCCTTTGGTTTTTTCATATTTGATTTTATTCAATGTCTGTTATTGAGTATATTTAACTTTGATGTTTCCAACAGGAATTCATTGTCTTTTAACTTTTATTCTATGTTTTAACAGGCAGGTAATGAAAAGAATGATTTGCATGTTGGATTTATACCTCAGGCTATCTCCACAAAGAAGAGAGGTCTGAAGTTACTGTTGTGGTGGGATTTCCCTCCTTAATAATAAATTCTATCAGAAAGGTGGAGATGTCATTAAGAATGAGGTTGGAAAGAAATTTTCAACATGACTTTGACAGATGAAAGCATTGATTATTATTTATAAAAGATAACTTATTTAAAATATATGCTTTCTCAATTTAAAGAAGTTAAAAACTTAAAAACAGAACTACTATTTCATAATTTAGACACTAGGGACTAGGTAGAGAAATTACTTCATTTCCAACCAAGCAGACAAAACCTGGAAAACCCCAAAGAAAATTTTAAGGAAAATTAAGAGACAGTAAAGCTGATTAAAAACAGATATCACATTAATTGGCTTAGAAAGAGCAAACTACAAAAATTAAGTCAATAAGATTTCATTGTAAAATTTTATTGTTTTTAATTTACTGTTGACAGTTTTTTAGAGCTGAATTACTTAATTTGAACCTAATTAATTAATTCAATAAAAGTGAGATTAAAAAAATAGTTGTTTTTTTCAAACCATGAATGAAACTCTGAAATTAGGTGAGTCTCTTCTACCAATTTGGAAATAGGCCAGTTTCATTATGTGAACTCTCATCTTCTCTTTGAATACATTTACTGCAAAGTTCCTAGCAATGTCTTGTCCAGGTCCAGGTGAAAAACAATTTCACTAACAATAACAACAAAAATTCAATAAGCAGTTTGCATCATCATTTCTCTCACGTATCACACCACTTTCTAAACCATTTTTCACTTCTGAAATGCTCTCAGTTTGGACCAGTCTATAATATAAACATTCTATTTTCTATTCAGTTTTGTAACAGCTGTAATGAGGTATAATTTACATGCTATAAAATTCACTAGTATAATTGAATAACTTTTAGTAAGTTCACAGACCTGTGCAGCCATCAGCACAATCGAATGTTAAAACTCTATGCTTACATAGTTTTAATGATTTTTTTTTTTTGTATATTCATTACCTGCCATGGATGAAATAAGAAGAGTTTTAATAACTGGATAAAGGAATAGGGGGAAAATGTCATAGGCAAAAAAGTTAGTGTTCATTTATTCATTCATTTGTCCATCCATCCATCCATCCATCCATCCATCCATCCATCCATCGTCATTTAACAGATACTGTGCTCTTAGCATAGGCCAGGTATGGGGCTTAGTGCTTTTAATAGAAAGATTTTTTAGACATAATCTGGTGGGTGGACAAAAAATTTAGCCTTACTACTACCATGGACATGACAGTGCTATCATAGGGTATTCACAGGGCAAGGTGGAATGCACAGGAGGTCACAGCCGGCTTCCTGGAAGAAGGGCTTTTGAAGGGTGGGTGAGCAATAGCCAGCCAAAGAAGAGCAAGGCTGTGTCAGTGCTTACCATCTTACCACCCTGCACCTGTCTCTAAGCAGGTTGACCTAGGGCATTCAGCAGGCATAGCAGAGCCTGGAATCCAAGCCTGGGGAGGTGAAGGGAGTGGTGAGGCTGGAGGAGAAAACAGCGACCAGACCCAGTGGACCCTGAGCAGGCTCTCAAGAAGTCTTTGTTCACATGCAAGGAAATTCACATTACTTATTAGATTTTCCTGGTCTTGAGGATTTGAGAAATTGTACCCTGTAAGATTTAGCCTCCTTCAGGTTCATTGTATGAAAATATCTGAATATAACTGCAATTTTATGTGAGAAAATAGGATTCTCCTTTTATCTTTCAAGATCAACACATGATTATCTATTAACCCGACTTCCATATCATTTACATGTATAATGGTTCAAAGTCTTTGATTCCAAAAGAGAGAGGAAAATATTAATAGAGAGAAAGATTGAGAAAGAGAAAGGAGAGAAATACTGGTAGTATATGCTAATAAATTTAACGTAGAGAGAATTTCTGGCAATGCTTTTTGATTTTAGTATTTAAGTTGATCCTAGTCATGATTCATTATTCCGGGATTCACTTCCAAAGTCAAGGGTCTGAGGAAGCTGAGGGAGGGTTTCTCAGTGTGGATTCTAGGGCTACTAGACTAACACTTTGCTTACTGTGGGGCTATATGTTCTTTGGATATTGACATTGCAGAGCTAATATCTGCTTGGACACATTGTGTGCTTCTCTGCATCTCTCATGGCCAAGAAGCCCACAGGAAAAGCCCCAGCATGTATGGCTTCAGCTGGCTGTGGATAATTAGGGTGTCTGCTTCGTGTGCTGCCCCACTGGGAAGACAGCTAGCTCAATCCATTGGTATGGATTGTTCTGCCAGTGTAACATGATCGTCAATTACTGCCCAGCCTGTTAAGCAGACTGTCCTCTCAAGATCACTGAAACACAACTGGAGTCCCTGACTAGTCCATCCTCTGCAAGAAATGTGAATGTCATCCCAGTCAGGTAAAACTCTTTAATCAGAAAATACATTTTGTTCCTTGCAGCTGGCTAACCTCCTGGTCAAATAAAATGAATATTTCCAGTTGAAGTCCAAGAATAGTTTCAATAATAATTTTTCTTTTCAGAGAGAGCAAATTCTAAAAGTGGTTGGTTTTTTTCATTCTCTGAATCTACATACCAGGAAACCCTGTGGATGAAGGTGGAAAGGCTGATCCCTCTTATCTAGTCTGACGCTAATAAAGCTGTTAACAAGGTTCAACTGAAGCAACAATGGATAAGAAGAGCAGAGCCAAATTCCTTAGATCATCCCTATGAAGTTAGACAGATGTCAAGTTTAATCAATCTGGTGACCTTAAGGACTTTGGCAAATGCCCTTTTTTATATCTTAATGCTGTTTTCAGCTGTTGCATTAACCTGTTTTGCATAGAGGTAATTGCCTTTCATAGATATTATGTAATCAGGGCAGTTTAAACTTATCTATCAGTTTTATTTATCTGTACCTTATAGTAGAAAAGCTTCCTAGTGTATTAATTACTTTAAATTTAAGGGATTTAAAGAAACTAATTTCAGGGCAGTTTTTATTTATCAGTTTTATTTATCTGTACTTCATAATAGAAAAGCTTCTTGGTGTGTCCATTTCTTTAAATTTAAGAATGAACATACAGGCTAGGCACAGTGGCTTATGCCTTTAACCTCAGCACTTCAGGAGGCCAAGGCAGGTGGATCACTTGAGCCCAGGAGATCAAGACTAGCCTGAGTGACATAGCGAGACCCTATTTCTACAAAATATTTTAAAACATAGCCAGGTGTGGTGGTCTGTGTCTGTAGCCCCAGCTACTTGGAAGGCTGAGATGGGAGGATCCCTTGAAACTGGGAGACTGAGGTTGCAGTGAGTGGAGATCGCACCACTGTACTCCAGCCTTGGTGGCAGAGTGAGACCTTGCCTCAAAAAGAATAAAAGAAGAAAAAAGAGAGAATGAACATACACACAAGAATAAAAAAATAGAGCCCATAAAGCATATTGAAGATACCCAAGTATAGTTGGATAACATATATATTTATGATTTGGAGAGAGTGAGAGTGACTTAAGCTATGCCTGTGATAATAAATAGGCCTTTTGCATGCATTTTTTAAATGAACTAGTACACTTCTTTCAACTATCATTTAAAGAATTCATTGACAGCCGCCTCTCTCTAGTTGTTGTTTTCTCTAGTGGCCGATACCTAGAAATGTAACATTTCACAGTTAGGGAGTTGTTTCTTTGACATGAGATTTTCCAGCACAAGTGATAATGAACTCAAAAAATTTCCATATGAATAGTTGGATGTTTAACATAGCGTTTTGTAAAAGTAGATTCTTACGGGTGGAAGAGAGGGCATGCGGAATAATAGTGAGAGTTGAGTGGTGGAGTAGAAATGATAGGAAAAGGTGGGCAAAGAAAGTGGAGCAGAGAGCCTGGGGGCTTTGAAAACTGACTTTACAATCTTGCCTGAGTTTTGAGCAGATCGTTAATTCTGTCACTGAATATTCATTAAATACCTGCACTATACTCAGTAGTGTGTTGAAAATTATCTGTCATTTTCCTTTTGGTTGGACTTTGTAGATTGTGGAGTAAAAGGAATTCAATGGAGGAGAATAATCTGTAACAACTATTCTGCCTTTAGCTCCCTGGAGTGGGCCTTATGGTGGTAGATTTCTATCTTGTCTTTATAGAAATGAGAAGATAAACACTTTATTGTCACTTCTAGTTAAAAGCTAACTATATTCAAACTGAAGTTGGATAAATGTAGGTTGTACTTCAGATTCTAGAGCACAAATGACACCCAAACTTTAGGCTGGGGGATTAAGCGTCAGTTCCTCATCTGCTTACTGTAGGGCTGAATATTCTCTGGATATTGACGTAGCAGAGCTAATATCTGCTTGGACACATTGTGTGCTTCTCTGCGTCTCTCATGGCCAAGAAGCTCACAGAAAAAGCCCCAGTATGTATGGTCTCAGCTGGCTGTGGATAATTAGGGTGTCTGGTTCATGTGCTGGCCCCCTGGGAGGATAGCTAGCTCAATCCATTGGTATGGATTGTTCTGCTAGATGACTGTCATACCTTCCTCATGAGTGGTTGTGAGAATTACATATGACAAAAATGTATTTAACATACCTGGAATGTATTTAAAGTGCCTTACAAAAATTAATTAAAGGCACAGTGTCTGGGACAAATGAGGAAGTCCCTGTCGATTGTAGGAGGAGAGCACAATGAGAGGAGATCCATCAGGAAATGAGCACCTGATCTAGCCAAGGGGTGAAGAGGTCCTAGTTATAGTGAAAGCTGTGGAAATAGGATTAAGTTACTTTTTAAAAGAATTACTTATTGTACAAACAATATTGTAGCAACAATATGAGAAATCAAAGTCAAGCAAAAATTACTCTAATACAATCATTTCTCGGATCCTAACAGTCCTTTAAAATTTGCTCATGTTCTTATCTACTCCTTGTTTTACATGCACACATATGATGCAACTATAATACAGGCACAATTTTACATTCTCTGCTTTTTTCTCTTATGTAATTAAATTACTTGTTTACCTGATATTGGACACTAAGTTCTTTCTGGATCTTTTCACTATAATGAATCTTGTAGCAACAAGAATCTTTGTGCTAGTAGTTTTGCTCATCTTTCAGCTATTTCCTTAGAAGACATTTCTTGGATAGGAATAACTGGTGAGAGGATATGAACATTTTATGTCTTTAAGAGTATTGCCAAATGGCTTTCCAAAAAGGTTGTTCTGATTTGTAGCAGCCTTGTTAGTGAATGGATAGATGCACAGTCCTCCTGACAACCTCTTCAACAATGGTGGTGCAATGTCATTATTTTTAATTTGTCCCATAAAATAATAGATGTAAGATGTCCTACAATCTGCAATTCTTGGATAGCTAGGAAGGTTGAATATGTCCTCATATTTGTTTCGTAATTGTATTCCCTCCAACATAACATTGTTTGTTCTGGCCTTTCCCCATTTTGGTGTTGGAGTACTTGAGGAGCAAAGAAGAGAAGAGAGCTCAGACCCTGCTCTTGGCACCTGAAATGCATCTTCTCACTTAATCTACATAGAACCTCAGAAGGTGGGTACTCCTACCTGCATCTTATAGATGAGGAGACTGGGTGTCGAAGAAATTAAATTTCATACCCAAAGTTGAATTGCTGATAAGTGGCAGTAGTTAGACATTTTTTCTTATCATTTTATATGAGTTTTTATGTAATATAAATATTAACTCTTTGGGGAAAATATTTTCAGCAAATATGGATGACAATCTGTTGTTTGCTTTTTTCTGAAATTATGCTATTTTTTGCTCTGCAGAAGCTTAAAATTTTCCCTTGAAATGATGGCTTCTAGAGATACTGGAGTGGTGAATTGGGCCTCAGCTTCTGCCTTATTTCAGTACCAAGACCAGCTCAGGGAGGATCAAAAGAAGGCAAGAGACAGGGCTGTATGTGGATCATTTGCTAATGATTCTGCAATTGAAAATGTCTCCCAGCCTCTCTCATGACTTCACATGGGATGGGAAAGTGTACCACGAGCCTGAGAGGCTCTCTGTGGATGAGCTGTTCTCCTAAGCTACTTGCTGGGTGGTCTCCCAGTGGTTGCTGTGTGGTCACTCTATTACTACTTTATCCACTCCTGCCAAAGAATATAAAGAGCCCCATGACAGGCCACATATAAGACTGCTGGCCCTCCCAGTAGGACCATCAAGGATATATGGCTGGTATCCAGTAAAGACAAAGTCATAAGCTGTTGAGTTTAGTGCTAGTTTTATTCAGAAGAAGGACAGAATCTGACTGAAATGGGTCTCCATTGTAGCTATGTTGTTAGGAGCATGAACTGGAAGTTTCTCAATGGCCTGGCCTAGAATGGATGGTTTGGATCAGAATAGGGATGGCAGTGCCAGAAGAAGTGTTTTGGAGCAGAGGAATTGTAAAGGTCTCCTCTTATGACAGAAGGGCTATGATGTGTTACATGACTATTTGAAATACCTTAACACATCACCCAAGCTTGTCTGCCCTGTTATGCAACTGACTCTAACCCAGCTGTGGGGGGCACAATAACATCCCCCAGGTGTGAGCCTGCTGGGATGGGGAGATCTAGCAAAGTCCCTGTCTATGAGGCTCAATCCAAAAATAATGAAGAGAAGCCTTTTCAACAGGCGAAAAGTGAACTCTGGAAAGTCAGGCCAGCAGCCAAGATTGCCTGGGCTGTTAAATTCTGCCCAGCTCAGCTTTGCAGACACGGTGACAAAGTCTGAAAAAGCACTTTTGGCTTTTGCCATCATCACAACACAAGATATTGTTCACATGCTGTAAGAAATGGTGGCTGTTTCTTTCTCTCTCCCTGAAAAAATGATGACAGTTCTCTTATCTGAGGCACAGAATTCCCAGGGTCCCAAACATTCCATTTCTCAAGTACTTCAAGGACCAGGGGCTTTCGAACAAGTGGCATCTGAGGATGAATACATTTTAGAAATGTTCCTCTCCCTTGTGTTTATGTTAACGCTGATTGTACTGTCAGACTGGGCTCTGATCACAGAAAATCACAAAAGTACAGGGATACAAAAGTACAAGGACCTCATGCAGAAAGAGTTGGAAGAAGAAGTGTATGGGTGGTGGTTGATGATACTTTTCTACATTTGAGAATATACTAAGCTAATTGAAATAGTTACTACATACTATAGGCAAATGGTGGAGACCATTTGTAAAATATTTTTGTTAGTATTTTAAGGTTGAAACCTTAAGCTTGTAGATGAGGAAATTAGTAGGAAGCTGAATCAGCTGGAAGAGAATTCAGGAGGGATATTTGGGACACCCAGAAATCTGACACAATTCCTGATATAAGCTGGTCTGTGAAACCCTGTGGTTAATTGGAGGGTGGCTGTCAGTTATGACACTCTCTGGACTCCCTGAAGGGATGAGAGCCTCCCCCAACAACACTGCTAATTATGGACCAATTATAACTTTGTCTTCTCATTCTGTCTCATAGAATGAATGGTCTCCATCATTTGCCCATAATATGGAGTCACTATTTCAATTAGCTCAGTGTATTCTCAACTGCCTCTTTTTTAATGTGCATGTCAAAGTTTGTGTTTTCTCTCTGAGATTCATAGCTTCTTTGCAATATAAGCCTCATTTGCTTCAAGACTTTACGTAGTGCCCTACCATGCAACTTGTACTTGGGGGCTCTCTTAACTACTTTTGATGATGGCAATAGTGACCACCGTTCAGCTGTCCCACTATCAAAAACCAGAACCCTCCATTCTTTGTGGGGTGAGCATCTCAAGGCCTGCACGTCACACTATGGGCTGATTGTAATCTTGGAGCTAGTTAATCCCAAACATTGTTCACTGCAAACTGCTCTCCTATTACTAAGATGTCCCTTTCATCTTACGACTTCCTTGCTTCCTGCATTCCTGTTACTTATAGTATCCCAGGAACAAACTACTCCCAAATTTCTCAAGAGGATTTAGAGTTGCTACTTGCAATTCCTCACCCAGCTCATGTCTTCATCCCTTGCAGCCTGTGTTCTGCTATAACCCCTCTGCTGCTCTCCTGGAGGTGGAGAGTGACACTGTTGCTCAGTCCAAGGGCCTATTTCTCAGTCCTTGGTTTTTTGACCAACTTATTTCTGTTGCCCACATTTAACCTGACTCTGGGCTTCTGGAACAGTGTATTTTCCCTACCTCCTTCTCTGACTGCTCCTTCATGGCTCTCTCTCTTTTCTTGTGCCACCAGAATATGGGTGATCCTCAAGCACTTGCTTCTCTCTAAGCGTGCTGTCTCTTGGCAACCTGATCCAGAGCGATGGCTATGATTATCACCTCCCTTTGGGCAATGGCCGCACCTCTACCTCCAGCCCCAAATCCTTTAAGCTTCAGACTCACAAGCTGAACCTTTTGTTTGCTTTTTATCTGCATAATATGCTTAACACTTTAGACTCTGCATGCGTGTCCCTGAACTCCCCTTTTCCCCTGCCTGTGCTCCTCCGGACATTACCATTTCTGTTGATTCTGCACTAGCTCCCAGATACTTCAGAGCGGAAGCATAAGGCAAGTCCTGTTTGAGCAAAGGCTCTTCAACCCTCATTTTTATTCCCATTGTTTTCACCATATTTTACCTCCTTTTTACATCTTGCCTGAGTTTTTGCAACAGCTTTCTTCTTAGATTTTTTCAACTTTTATTTTTTACCCCAATGCTCTTGAGGCACACAGCACACTGTAACAATGGTTTGCAAAAGGAATGATTCTCAATTACCAGTAATGAGTGGTGTGGGAGGGGCATTTCCAATAGGAGCCATATCAAAATCTTTGGGATCAGGCTGTGCAATTTGAAAAAGCCCTACACATGATTTGTATATGCCCCAGAGAAGACGCATACACCTCTCCCTCCCTGCTTCTACTACCTTGAACATCATTCTTCTAAAGGTTATGTGGTCACTTTTCACTCTTTCCTATTTGCTGCTGGCAGATTAATTTTCTCGATTCTCAATAAAGATTAAGATACAATTCTTTCTCTCCTCCAAAGCCTTCCATGGTTCTCTACTGCCTACTAAAAATCCCAAACTTCTTAACCTTGCTTCCTTGATGAATCTTATCATTGTGACCTCTCAACTGTCTTCTATGCTTACCCTATATTACAGCCAAACAGGGATATCTCTGTACACCCCAGGCTACTTCATCTCACCACACCACTCTCAGTTTGAAATGTTCTCACCCTTCACCTCGGCCTAGTGAAATCCCTCCCGGGTCCAGTATCATTTCTACCAGGATATCTTCCTATTCCTGGGGTTTGAAGAACCCCTCTCTTGTGAACTCCCACAGGACATTGTTTGCAGCTCTTGTTCAGCACTTCTGTTATACTTATTTGTAAAGTTGTCATTTCTCCCACATCAGAGTGTAAATTTCTGAAGAGCACAGACTCATTGCCAATTTTCAGTACCAGGACTTTAATAAACGGTATCTAGGCTATTTATAATATAGAGTCCTTTAATTTTGTTCCATTCTTTATTTATAATGTACTCTTCTATTCAAGTAAAATATTTTGAAGTAGGTTGCCATACTGAACATAAACCAACACATTAAAATAAAGATTAAAAACCAGTATTAGAGATCATTTAGATGAGGGGTCAGTAAACTACAACCCGTGGCCCAGTTCAACCCCCAACATGCTTTTACAAATAAAGTTTTATTGGAAAATGGTTATATTCATTTGTTCACATGTTGTCTATGGTTGCTTCCATGCTATGGTGGTGAAGTTTAGTAGCTGTGACAGAGACCATAAGACTCGCAAAGCCTAAAATATTTATTACCTTGCTCTTTACAGGAGTTTACCAACCCCTGATTTAGATCAATGATTCTGAACTCACGTGAGGTGAGAGAGGGGACAAAGGAATGCGTGGAATGCGGGTGCTCAGGATAATCTAGGGTGAGAACCCAGGTTTGAATCCTCACTTTCAAATTGAACCAGTTACTGATGAGAATCTATCCTCTGTTCTCTCAAGGTGACATCTTTGCTCAACAGAAGGACCTTTTTGGGGAGCCTTTTAGTCACTTCTCGGTCAGTGCCCTATGGTTATAGTGAATCAGTATCACCGATGAGCCTGTACTGTATTCTACTACTGTGGTAGGGAAGAGAAGTTGGAAAAACTGATTTAGAAAGAAGGGGAACATAATTATGTCAGGAACTCTCAGTGAGCTAGTCATGGGAATTAAATAGTAAATTTAGTTCTTTGACTCCTAACTGCTAAAGAAAAAGCAAATATAACAAGTCATAAATATATAGCCCTCCTTGGCTAATACAAAATTGTATCCATTTGCTTAAAAAGGACAAACTTCTTAATGCTTACATCAAGGAGAAATTTGTTAAATTGTCTCTGAGAAACATAGTAGACATTATATCAGCTACAGTTTTGAAAACAATCTAGCCCATATATTGAAATGGCAAATTCCCATTATATTAAATTGCAATTCAGTAAGTAGGTTAGTATAGTTCAGGGACATTGGATTTTGATACCCTAACTTGCCATGGGAATAGAGCCTAGAAACCCAGAGAATCGGGTAGTTAATGTGTTCCTCCATTGGATCATTAATTGGCAGGCTTTGGCAGGCCCTGAATATGGGTCACTTAGGGGTAGAGATCCAATGGGTGCTGGACATGCAGGTTTTCTGGGTTGATGATTTATCCATAAGCAAGAGGCAGGCAGCAAAGCTGACATTTTGGTGTAACAACAGAGAAGCCTCGTGCATTTTTTGCTCGGCTGGCTGACCAGCTCGACTCTGCTTGCTGATGGGTGGTAGAAATGGGCACAGAGCAAGTTTATGTAACCCTGTGGGGGCAGTAAAATAACTGAATGAAGAGTAGTGATGTCAGTAAATAGATCGTGAACCATCGCTTGAGTTTATATGGTTATTACAAGCTACAAAAGTCATCGTTAAAAAGTTATTTTGGAGCTTAGAAAACTACAAATGATGTCACCCTAACTACCCACTCATTTTTAATGAGATTTAATGAGTGGGTAGTTAGGGTGCATATTTAATGAGATTATAGGTAGGTTTGATTTCAGAGAATTAACTTTTGGTACCTTTCTGCTAGGTCAGCAGAAAATAATGCAAATTATAATTATGCATTTTTTTATGTAAATAATTTTGAAGATAAGAATATCAAAGCTTATATTACATAGAAAATACCTATTTTGAAGTAGTTTTTCCAATGGTTTATGGAAGGTTTTTTAAAGAGAATATTAAATTTGTATTTTCTTTTCTTCTTTATACCTAGTGTACTCCAAGGCAGCAAAAATATTTGTCAGATATTGTATAAAAGAATAATTCTATTTTTAATTTTTTACTCTTCCAAAAAATTCTGAAAAAGGTGATACTAGTAATTTAGTATTATTTTGGATCATTGCATGAAATGCTGAAGTTACAATCAGTAAAAGGATATATTAATAAAATAATTTTAGGAGTGATATTCATTTTAAAATATGATTAAGACATAATTTCTCAGTTGGGTGTGGTGGCTCATGCCTGTAATCCCAGCACTTAAAGAGGCCGAGGTGGGCAGATCATTTGGGGTCAGGAGTTCGAGACCAACTTGACCTACATACTGAAACCCTATCTCTGCTGAAATACAAAAATTAGCTGGGCATGGTGGTGGGCACCTGTAATCACAGCTACTCGGGAAACTGAGGCAGTAGAATCCCTTGAACCCGGGAGGCAGAGGTTGCAGTGAGCCAAGATTGTGCCATTGCACTCCAACACTCCAACCTGGGTGACAGAGCAAGACTCCCTCTCAAAAACAACAACGACAACCAAAATTAAAAAACCAAACATAATTTCTCAGTCTAGCAGACCTATGTTAATCTTAATCACGTGATATTTATTCTCCCAAGCATGCTGAAGGCAGGGCTATCTCAGATTGCTTCTCTCTGGGATTTGCATGTTGTAACCTTTGAGACAAATTTACACACACTGATAGCCAAAGACCAGGGTAGCTCTCTACCCTTGGTACAGCTGTCCGTGGACATGAGGAAGAGGTGTTGCTGGTAAAGATGCTGGATTAGAGAGGATCTCAGGTCCTTCAGAAAGTATTCCAGAAGAAGGCATTGAAATCATGGGACATGAGAGCTCCATGCATGTTATTGCTCCTGAAGACCTTCCAATGGGACAAGATGCAGAGGTGGAAGACAGTAATATTGATAATCTTGACCCTGTGTAGGCCTAGCTTAATGTGTGTTTGTCTTAGTTTTTAACAAAAAAGTTTAAAAGGTAAAAAAAAAATTAATAGAAAAAAGTTTGTAGGATAAAGATCTAAAAAAAGAAAATACTTTTGTACAGCTGTAGAATGTACTTGTGTTTTAAGCTAAGGATTATTCCAAAAGAGTTTTAAAAATTTAACGTTTATAACAGCTTAAAGTTTATAAACATTTATAGTAAGCTAAGGTTAACTTATTACTGGAGAAAGAAAAAATTTCAAAGATAAATTTAGTGCAGCATAATTATACAGTGTTTATAAAGTTTACTGTAGTGTACAGTAATGTCCTAGACCTTCACATTCACTCACCACTCACTCACTGACCCACCCAGAGCAACTTCCAGCCCTGCAAGCTCCATTTATGTTAAGTGCACCATATAGGAGTACCATTTTTTTAAATCTTGTATACCATATTTTTACTGTACGTTTTCTTTGTTTTGATATGCTTAGATACACAAGTACTTACCTTTGTATTACAATTGCCTACAGTATTCAGTACAGTAACTTGCTGTACAGGTTTGTAGCCTAGCAACAATAGGCTATGCCATATAGCCTAGGTGTGTGCTAGGCCATACCATCTAAGTTGGTATAAATACACTCTGTGATATTTGTGCAATGATGAAATCACCTAATGTACATTTCTTAGAACGTATTCCCATCATTAAGTGACACATGACTGTATAATTTGTGTGTAATGATGTAAGAGTCGAATGAAACTGTAGTCACCTAATACACATTATTGTGTTTTGTAGAGAGGTAATTGAGCACATTTCTCAATTACACGTATAATAAGAATAGTATTAATTACTATTCTTCTTAGTATAATAATGTGATAAGTATTAATTGCTATTCTTATTATAATACTTTTGAATCAATCATTTTTCTTCCAGGACTTCAACATTTTCCTAAATCCTTAGAAAGCAGCTAGAACTCAGGTATCCCACCTATAGTGTTAACTATATTTTAAGGAAAAAAGTCCATGGGAAAATCAACCTTGGTACATTTGTTGGTTCAGAAAATTCTTATGCAACATCGTCTGGTGTTCTGTACTGGCAGTGAAGATACAGTGATGAGCACAATGCAATTTCTGCCCATATAGAACAAAGAGGCAAGGGAAGAGAGACATAAATGAACATTTGCGCTAACACATGGTGGCAAACAGTGGTGCATGCTATGGAGGAGATGTGAAGGGTACAACAGAAAAATATAATGGGTGTTTTAATTTAGATTGTGGAAAGGCTCAGAGAAGCCTTCCTTATAGATGTGAATTTTGACTTGCAGCTTAAAGGATGAGTGGGAGTGAGCTGGATGAAATGCATTTCAGGACTTAGAACACACATATGAATGTCCTGTATGGACAAGGGAAAGAAGATTAGAGTAATAGAGGATGAGAATGGCTTAAGATAAGGACAAAGAGGTAGGAGTTACCAGAGTATATAGAGCCTATTGGTGTGCGAAAGTATTATTCTGAGTGCAATTAAGCATGATCAGAGGAATGTTTAAAAGCATACATCTGCTGGCTGGCACAATGTCAAGCACCTGTAGTCCTAGTTACTCAGGAGGCAAAGGCAAGGGGATCACTTCAGCTCAGGAGTTTGAGGCTGGAGTGCACTATGATTGCGCCAGTGAATAGCCGCTGCCCTCCAGCCTAGGCGACAGAGTGAGACACCATCTCTAAAACAAGTTTTTTGTTTTTTTTTTTAAAGCATGCATCCTCATGTATAGAAAGGATTTGGAGATGAAAGTGAGAGATCAATTAGGATGTCATTATAGCTGGCCAGGTAAAGGATGCTAATAACTTAAGCTTGATTGTTAGCAGTTGTTGAGAGAAATGAGCTGTATTCTGGAGACACGATCCACAGACTAGATGTGGGATCTCTCGAGTTAAGGTCAACTCTGAGGACACTGGCATGGACAATAGGTTATATATGATATAACTTAAATGCTAAGCTGGTGATATGGTTTGGCTGTGTCCTCACCCAAATCTCACCTTGAACTGTAGCTCCTATAATTCCCACATGTCGTGGGGGGAACCCAGTGGGAGGTAACTGAATCATGGGGTGGGTCTTTCCTGTGTTGTTCTCATGACACTGAGTAAGTCTCAAACTCTTTTTGCCTGCCACCATGTAAGACATCGCTTTGCTCTTCCTTCATCTTCTGCCATGATTGTGAGGCCTCCCCAGTCATGTGGAACTGTGAGTCCATTAAACCTCTTTCCTTTATAAATTACCCAATCTCAGGTATGTCTTTACCAGCAGGGTGAAAACAGACTAATACAGATGGGGTCCATTGAAAGACTGGCTGATACAAGGTTGGAGGTGATAGCAGAAGTTGACTTTGGACTATTTTAAGATACCTGTAAAAAATCAAGGAGAAACATCAAGTATTAGTTGGGTATACAGCTCTAAAGCCTTGAAGAAGAGGCTGGGCTGAACATAGAAATTTGGAAACTATTTCATGTATTTGGAATTTAAAGCAATAGGAATAGGTAAAAATGCCAAAACTGGGGGCAGTGGCTGGGAGATGCAGGGTACACTGCTAAGAAAGCCAAGATAAAGAAAGAAGCAAATGGTCACATGTGTTGGACGCTGCTGAAACACTGAGAATAACAGAGAATGAAAAAAGTCCCATTCAATCAAATGTTGTGAATGATTTTTATCGAGGATGGTTTTTAGTGTGGGGAGATGCCTGATTGGAAATGATTGCAGAGGACATGAAGGGTCAAGAAGTTGAGGCCAAATGTCTAATTTTTGAAATTCTTGGCTGTACGGGATCCTTGAGGGAAAGGACAATAGCTGAAAGATGACATGGGGTCCATATTTTCCCCAGACTCCCACGTGAGAGATACTTAGTTATGCATATTTGAGTGATGGTAGAAGAACTTGAAGATTGATGATGCTGGAGAAAGATGGGCTTATTGGCAGGGTTTCTGCAGGGTTGGAGAATTTGGGATCCTGGGTCTATGTGTAAGTTTTAGTCTTTGAAAGGAAAAGAGACATTTCTTCATTGTAATTAGAGAGAAGGGGGCAAATGGCTACAGATATAGATTTTGGTGTTTGGAGGATGTATTTAAATGCATGCTATGCAATATTTATAGATAAATGCTCATGTCATGATCAAGATTCATAAACCCCAATGAAAACCAAGAAGACTCATGATGTCTAAATTAGAAGTAATTCTATGTAAACATCAGTTTGGATGTTCCCATTTTTGCATCTCCTTCAAACAGAAATGTCTTTACATTAAAATAAATGCATCTTTTCTTGCATTTGTACTCCTATTGAGTGGTTATCATACTGTTGCTTGTTCCACTTTTCTCTTTTGGCTCTGATCTGCAATGCATCAGTTTTCTATAATCCTACCAAATGGGAGAAAAATTACTCTCTGTACACAGACTTTCAGCGCTCATAAAGATATTCATTTGTAATATTAGAGCTGTCACATGCCTTCCCCTTCATCTAACCATGCAATTTACCTCTACCTGTAGTTGTAAAAAGGAACAAACTTAATTTTACTCCCTACTTTTCTGACAGTTTTAAAGTTATATAAATGTAACTTTGCCTCCTCTAGCAGTTCCAAAATGTTGTCAGGCAGCCAATCTATCAAGAGTAATGAGATTGTCTTTGAAGTCAATGATTTTGTTTCATTCATTTATGTAATAGCAAGGCAGCTGCACAAGTATATCCTACATCTCAGATCCTATTGGGTACAGTCTTTCAAGATATTTCTTGCTCCTCCTTCTCCTGTGCAGGTAGAGTGGGTCAGAGCAAAGCTACATTCTGACATCCCGTTTTCTGCCTCAGCAGCATTCCACACACGGCTGGATTATTTTCTGTGCCTAAGCCTGTATTTTGCTTGTCTCCAGTTGTCTTATATATCATAATAATGATAATTACTAAGATTTATTTGAATAGCATTTTATAGGTTTAGTTTTCAAGACCCTTTCTCATGTGTTGCTCTTAACAGTCTTATGAGGGAGAACAACTAGTAATTATCAGTTATCCCTGTTTTCTGGGTGAAGCCACCAAGGCACAGAGAAATTAAAATGGTTTACCCAAAGCTACAGCCCTGTGACTGCTAGAGCTGTGACTTGCATTCAAATATTCTGATTCCGGGTCCCCTGTTTTTCTAGTTAGCATGACAGAAAGCACAGAAGCTTTGAAGTCAAATAGATCTAAATTCAAATTCTGACTTGTACTCTCTGAGCCTCAGTTTTTCTGACCACAAAGCAGAAAAATAATACTGATTTATATGATTTTTCCCAAGGAACAAGTGAGATAATGTACATAATGTCCCCAGTAAAATGCAGGCATATGTAGTAAGGCAAAATAATCTTTTATTATCATTATTAATAGTAATCAAATTTAGATCACTCAGGGCCTAAGAAATCAACACAGGCCTGTAAGCATTTACATCCCAGTATACCTCCTGGGAGGATTCTGATTCTCACCTCCCTTTGGTTATAGCCAGCACCCTGACTCAGTTTCCCTGTGTGAAAATCAGGAGTAATTGGTGATAATTATATGTATGCTTTGGCATTTCATCGGAGATGAAATGATTCTGACCATTTTAAGCAAATGGTGGATCTCCTTCCAAGGCAGCCTAACCTCCCTGCTTGTCCCATCCCTTCATTCCCTCACTCTCTCCCTACTCCACGCTATCATTCCAAGCAGAAATGGAATTGAGGAGTTGACATTTTGCTCTGATCTCAGTAGAGATGTCTGATGCAGTAGACATTTGAGATTTTGACTTCCTATCATTCCCCCTTCATGATAGCACACAATTTCTTTCGGGATGATTAATCTCCTCCATGAGTGGTCTTGGTGGAAATGTTACTTGTGGTACCTGCTGTCTATTACAGAAGCTGAAGGGTCTGGACTTTTTCTCTCCCTGTCTTCTAGGTACCTAGACTTGACCAATCTGTCACTTTGTGCGTGGGTGGGGGTCTTTGAATGCTGAACATGTGGTGCTAGGACAGTTCACCATAGTGCTGCTGGGCTGCTCAGACTTGCTCTGTGCTGATGCCTACAGAGTCTGCCTCCAGCCCTATGGAGTGTATCCTTCCATTCTCAAGCCCCCCTTCATTTCTGCCAGCCCTCTTCTACCTTTCTAAATGGTTTCCTTTTGCTAAAGCTATCCAGAGCTTATTTCTCTTATTTGTAACTGAGGATCATAATTATGCTTTTCATAATTGGTAGAGGTCATCTGATCACTTTATAGCAGTGTTGTGGTTTAACAAAAATAAAACAAAAAGAAAAACAAAAAGTGTTAGAAGGAGTGGAAACTTACAATCCTAATGGCTAGGATGTGGTAGTAGTCAGACAAGTTATTGGAATTGATTCTTTGATCCAGTCAGCATGAAGTCTTGGAAAGAGTCAGGAGACTTGTACTTGACTCTTTTTATGCAATTAAGTAGCTGTGTAGCCCTGAGCAAAGCCCTTCACATCCAAGGATCTTAATTTTCTTACCCACGAAATGAGAGACCAGTACTGGAAAAGCTTTAACTCTTCTTTTGTTTAAAAGGCCTATGATTCTAAGCATTGCCTGAAGATCAACTCTGTACCATATGTGCAAGGCCACTGAGTTGGCTACTGCAGTCATAAGGCCCCTGGAAACTTACAGTTTTAGTGTGAAGATATCATATAAATTATATAAAGCAGGTACATGATATTTCAAGGTGGAATACAAAAATATGTGTTAGGCTGGTCCCAAAGTAGTGAGTTATCGCAACTGATTTTTCACAGTCAGTTATGGATCAAATTCCTTGTTCAATTTTCTTCACTTCTCACTACTGCACTTGACTAGTCTTAAAAAAATATCAAACTGTGTGGTGCTGGATGCATGCACTGTAGACATTCTGAGCTGGAATCATTGAGAAGGGCCTGAGAGGAGAAGGTGGTCTTTGAATTATGACCAGAGGGACAAGTCACATATATGGCTGATAGAAAGGAATAAAGCATCCCAATCTTGGAGATATGTGGCTGTGAATCAAGAATGTTTCATGCCAAGATCAGCTTATTTTATTTTATTTCATTTTTTTTTTTTTGCCTTAGTGGTGATAATGTTGGGACCATATTGTGAAGTTCTTGATGACAGAATGAGAAATTTGAGCTTTTTCTTATAGCCAGTAGGGAGCCAATGGCTTCCTTTTCTAAAGCCAGCAAACAGCATGGATGGGTTTGTATTTTTGGAAGATCAATTTAGCACTTCTACTAAATGAATTGGATCTTGGAGAAACTAGGGGCAGAGATACCAGCTGAAAGTGTATTGTGATAGTCCATGTACAAGGAAATGTAGTTCTAGGATGAAAACAAAAGGATGGCCATGTGAAGAAGAATCAGTGGAATTTGTGAGCTGAAGATAAATGATAAACATAGAAGACAATGAGAATAGATACAAATTGCTATTGGTTGGAACATTCCCTTAAAATATAAATAATCAGGTCACTCCTTTACTCAATACATCAATAGCTTCCCATAATACTAGAATTAAACCCAACTTCACAATGGCCCATAAGAAGCAACATGGGGCTCCCGGCTGCATCTCTGACCTTGTTTCTAGCACCCAAGCTCCCTGTGGCTCAGGTACATGGGTAACATGGGAGTCTTCTTATCCAAGGACCTTTGCACTTGCTTTCCATGTGTTCCCCTTGCCTGAACTGCTCTTCTTCAGTTGGTCATATGGCTTTGCTGTTTCACACATACAGTCCTTACTTAGAAGTCATTTCTTCAGAGAGGAATTCCCTGATCAACCTCTGTTAACTGACAGCATCTGACCTTGTCTATCCCCTAGCCTGCTTGACATGTGTATTCATAGCAGTACCTATGACAATGCAGCCCTTATACATTTGCTAATTATCTCTTAAGCCAGTTCAGTGAGGAAGGCTTTGCTTATTTTCCACTATGGTCAGGTACTTTGTAGGTGCTCAGTAAATATGTGGGAATGAATTACTGATTTCTCAATTGCTAGGTGCCAATTAAGTTATCCAAGAAAACAAGAAAATTTGAGGATGGAAAATCCTAATGTTGGTTTTGGTCTTGTGACTGTGAAATGAGATTTTGGTGCCCACCGATATAAAGATTTTTCCGTTATTTTGAAAAGGACACTCTTCAACAAATTAACTCCCTACCTCAATAAATAAATAAATAAATAAATAAATAAATCCCTTAAAAGGATGTTTAAATATCCCTTTAAACATATTTAAATATTTAAACATATTTAAAATATGTTTAAATCCCTTTAAACATATTTTGATGCTTACAGTAAAAAAAAGCACAATGATTTGATTCCAATCAGAATTAACAACTTTCAAATAATTTGTTAAATTTATTTTTAGTGGCACTCAGAGCTTTTAAACAGAGGGTTAATTTGAACCAAAGGAGATAAAGGTGAGGCATATTAATTGAATATCATATCTGTCCATTTTAATATAAAAACCAATGTCTAAAGTATAGTTATGAAGAATGTGATTTGCCTAACTTACAGGCCAGACTGTGTTCCCCCATGCTGACACCACCTCCACCCCTTCAGTTTCTTGGCAGCCTTATTCTCTGAAAGGGCCAATTCACTCATCTTTCTGGAGACATTTATGTCATCAAAACTCCCTCACTGTCATGGCAGCAAACAGCACATATATTTCCTTATCACTTAAAATACAAACATATAGAACATCCTCCTGTCAATTTGCAGCATTTAAGTAACAGTCATAGGTACTTGGCACCGCCAGAAGTAAGAGTGGATCTCTTGCTATATTAGTCCAACATAATCAAGTAAAAGTAACCTGGCAATGGGTAAAACTCATGAAATTGTGTTGGGAAAGACAAGTTAGAGCAAAGCCCCTCAGGGTGAACAAGATAGTCTCCAGTTACTGAAAGTTGTTTTAATCCCTCAGGCCAATGTTGGGCCTGGTGGAACCAGAGACATGACTTCTGTGTTTCCTTCACTATCTTGAAACTGCCAAACACTGCATTTAGGAAAATTGGAAGTGAGGGCTGAGGCTGCATGGAAGAGTTGTGTGTTTGGGGTTTGGTGGGAATTAGAAACCCTAGTCATGTGTCAGGAAGATTCTCAGTGAATCAGATGGATTTCATGTTTAGATCCCGTTCAGAATCCCACATATGCATCAACCGGGCTGAAAATGTAACTCTAGTCCAGGGGTAATAAGAAAATAGAGTTGAGAGTGAAGTCCTTAATTTGGAGGGTTTCTATTTTCATTTGAAAAACTAAAGTTCATTATTTTAACATTTTCTTAACATCCTCCAAATTAGCCTTCAGTGTACTCAGCCTGGCCTCAATGGAAAAGCTTTGCTGGAGCTTGAGAGAATGCATTCTCTCTGGGATGCTGGGCAATTACATTCCAAATAACAGCAAGGTTCTTAGTACGGAAGGCGATCCTATTATTGCTGCTGGAGGATGTGGCCAATCATGGCAGCAGGGGAGGAGGCAGTGGGGGAGACACGGAGGGAGAAAAGGGAAGTCACTTTTACATCCCATTGAAATATAATGCCATGAGAGTATTTGAAAAACAAATTTCTTTTGAAGTATAAACAAATGTTTGTTAGGCTGTGAGCATTTACCTTTAAATATATGACCTAAAGTGGTGTTGTTGGAGGTATCAGACTGCAATGTGGAGAGATAGGGAGACGTTTGCTTCTTCAAGACATTGACTTTATTTTGCAGTTGTTTATGGGCCACATTCATGTTGTCAGGTCCAGAGTTTATTAAAATTTTGTTATAGGAGATGGAATTTCAGGCTGGGAGGCCAAGGGTCCTTGTCCCAGAATTTCCATAAACAACTGTGTGGCATTGGTAGCTGTCTTGATATCGCTGAGCCTTAGTTTGTGCATTTGCATTAAGCCGGGGCTGGCGGGGAGGGGAGATTTTCAATCTTTTACGAGTGATGGATACTAATAAGAATGTGATAAAGATGTGGATTCCTCTTCCTAATGTGTATGTTCATATGAGCATAGGCAGACAGGTGAAAGGTGGTTCACATGTCCCTAAAGCCTAGTAAGACCCTGAGAATCATTCTGCTCCCTTCCAAAATTAATACGGCATCAAAAACAAATGACATAGTTGAACCCAAAACAGTTTTATTAATTGTTTATTTGTAACCTGCTGTCTTACAATTGCACTCCCTACTAGATCTTCTTTTTATTATTAGTGAGACTGATTGTTTGGTGAATCAGGCAGAAAGGAACGATTCTCAATTACCTGAGGGTCCCAGGGGGCTGATTTCTAGGGAAGTTCATTACATATACAATAGGTATGTTACAAAAATAATTAAATGAAGCGTGGCGTGCTGGTCTTTTGAGCTACAGTGTTGTGCTGTGACCTAACTATTGGCTAATATCTACCTTAGCTGAAATTGTCTTGTTTACACATTTTCCAACAAGTTAATTGTTTAGCAAAGTGTTTACACGTTGATTGTAGATTGATTAATGGCCATTGACAAACACACTGCTCTTGAATTTCACTCAATCAGCATTTTTATAGGCTTTACCCCCTGTGGTGAAAGGATGATGATTTACTTAAAAAACTAACCATTAACCCTAGAATTGGAACACAAACAAAAAATAATTGGAAATCTTGCCAATTTAACTCTTAGTATAAGAAATAAGATTCAGGGGTTAGGAGTCATGTGGCTTTGAGTTCAAGTCCCAACTCTGCCTCTTTCCAGATCTGTGACCTTGGGTAACTCTCTACACCTGCTTTCTTTGTCTGTAGAGTAAGGTTAACAACAGTATACAACTCAGAGCATTGTGGTGAGGATTAAATGAGATAATGCATCAAACGGCTTATCATAGTGCTTGTCAAATGCTAGTTACTATTACCTTTATTATTTTTATTACTATGTCTGCAATAATAGAAAACACATTGACACATCAAAATTATTCAGCAAACAATTACTCATTATCTGCTGCAGGTTATGCTCCAAAGACACTATGGATATTACACTATTTCTGCCCTTAAGGACACATACTGAACTGAAATGATTTGCTTGTATATGATCTCCTCTGCATGACAATGAGGCCCTTGAGGGCAGGCACTGTGTCTTACTTAGTTTTCACTTTTAGTTTAATGAGCAACTCTGAAACAAAGGGCTGCCTGCAGAGTTATGTCCAAGCTTCCACCCAGCTCTTCAGGAGTGGTCACTGCCTATCTCTCTGCCATCTCTGTTCTCCTTTCTATATTAAGCTCTCTCCAAACTACTCTGTTATAGACTCCCGAATCCAAAAATCTGTTCCATATCTCTATGACTTGGTACCTGTGGTTTCCTTGGCTTGTAATGTCAATAACTTTTCTTCCTTTATTAGTCAGTGAGTGGTCGAGTGGTCTGATATTTATTGTGCAACTAATGTGTGTTATGGGTTGAGTTATGTCCACCAGAAAGATATGTTGAAGGGCTAACTCTGGTACCTAAGAATGTAACCTCATTTCAAAATAGAGTCTTGACAGAGATAATCAATTTAAAGTGAGGTCATTAGTGTGACCTCTAATCCACTATGACTGATGTCTTTATGAAAGGGGAAATTTGGACACAGAGACAGGCAGGCAGAGAGAGAAGATGATGTAAAGATTCAGGGAGAATGCCAGTGAAGATGAAGGATTGGAGTGATGCTTCTACCAGCTGAGGAACACCTGAGGTACCCAGCAACTGGAACAATACAAGAAATGATTCTCCAATAGGCTGGAGTCAGCATGACCCTGCCAGCACCTTGATTTTGAGCTTCTAGCCTCTAGAACTGTGAGACAATCAATTTCTTTCTTTCTCTTTTTTTTTTTATTTTATTTTTTTTTTAAAGACAGGGTCTCACTCTTTTGCCCAGGCTGGAGTACAGTTGCATGATCTCAGCTCACTGCAACCTCTGCCCCCTGGGTTCAAGTGATCCTCCCACCTCAGTCTCCTGACAAGCTGAGACTACAGGTGCTTGCCAGCACACCCAGCTAATTTTTATATTATTTTGTAGAGACAGGGTTTTGCCATGTTGCCCAGGCTGGTCTTGAACTCCTGAGCTCAAGTGATCCACCTGCCTTTGGCCTCCGATCTACTGGGATTACAGGCATGAGCCACCAGGCCCGGACAATTTCTGTTGTTTTAAACCACCCAGTTTGTCGTACTTTGTTATGGAAGCCCTAGGAAACTATTATATGCCATATACTAGAACCAGGTAAAAATGCAGAACCATATACTTTTTAAATTACCCTCTAGGGTTATATTAGGTTGGTGTAAAAGTAATCGCGGTTCTTGCTATTACTTTGAATGGGAAAAAGCACAATTACTTTTGCACCAACTCGATACCTCTCTTCTCTTATGTGTGAATTAGGGATGATGGCATACAACTGCTTTGCTTCTGTCAAGGGGCTGTGCCTATATTAGGCACACAGCACATACTAATGTATGGAGAAGCAACATTGGGCTGTGAAACAAGCTCTGATTAGAAGCTACTAGTAGCTAAAAAGCTGAGTATTTCCAGTTCCCAGTTTCTAATCTGTCAAAAAAAATGACTGGGCCATATGGTTTCTTCCAGATCCCTTTTGAATAAAACATTCTATGATCCCATGTTCTGGGTCAAGCATTTTGAAGTAGTGTAGTTTTCTTTTTAACATTTTATGTTGAAGTAATGGTATATTCACATGTAGTTGTGAGAAATGATACACAGAGATCCTGTGATCTCTTTACCCAGTTTCTCTAAATAGTAACATTTTTCAGAGTTGTAGTAATTGTGCAGTTTTTAATGTAAGCTATACTTCTTGGAATGAAATGCTGAAGACAATTTTGACAGGCAGTTATGTTTACCTATGAGGCTTAAACAAGATACTCAAATCTGGCCTCTGATCATCTCTGTGATAAAATCCTTGGCCTCTTTGCATTATTGACCATTTAGCCCACTGGCCTTTGTCCCACTTAATTTTGTTTAGATAAAGGTGACTTTAGAAATGAAGATATTTGTCACTTTTTTGCCACTTTCTAGAAAAATGTGCCTGACAACCAAGGTACGTGTTCTCATGATGGTCTGCTGCCTTTATAATAATAACATAATGATAATATTAACAGAAAAAAATTAGGAATTTTTTGAACTCATAGTATATGTCAGGCTAGCTTTGGGCTAAGTGCTTGAGAATCATTATCTTATTAATCCTTAAGCTGGACACATGGCTCATGCCTATAGTCCCAGAATTTTGGGAGGCTGAGGCAGGAGAATTGCTTGAGCCCAGGGTCCTGAGGCTGCACAGTGAGCCATGTTCACACCACTACACTCCAGCCTTGGTGACACAGTGAGACCATGTGTCCAAAAAAAAAAAAGTAAAAAATTCAGTCCTATAAGGGAGATGCTATTAGTACATCCATTTTACAGATGTGAAAACTGAGGCCCAGGATTCTAATGAATGACTATAACTTGGATTAGAACATGGATCTATCTTGACTCCACAGTGTGACTTAAACTGCCATGCCGCAGTGACAACGGGTAAAAGTTAACTCATTCACAAACATTATCATTTAGTTAAGTTTTCAAGCTGAGCCCAAGACACTTCATTAAGTTCTGCCCTTTATAGACAATTTTGCATTGTGATTGCATAGGCACAGTGGTACTTCTTTCCTGCCAATGCCCTAAGTGAGGAGCAGACAAAAGCCCCTCCTGGTTAGATACAAGACTTTGAACTCTGCAGTTAAGCCTGGGGGTGAGGGAAGGGAAGAGGAGAAGGGGTGAGTGAATAGTATTGGCAATCCCGTTCCTCTCTTCACCTTGAACTTGGATCTGACCCACAGTGTTACTTCCCTTTTCAGAATGGGAAGAAAGTTTCCAGCTGACTTCACTCTCGCTGGTATTCTATCATGCCAAGGGGCCCTTTCCTTCAAAGGTCATACAAAGGAACCCCAAAACGTTTGCAGTAGGCTTGTGTCTAAATTATTTATTTGGTTTGTGCTATCTTGTATTAATGACCTTGCTTGTTAAAAACACCCTAAAATGACTCATAGGGTGGTGTGCTGTTAAGGCTCGACTCATGCTAATTAGCTACTTTTATTTTATTTATCAACATGGTTCAGAACTGGGGCAAAAGTCAACCCACTTTAAAATGGTTGTGTTTTCTTCCTCTTGACATTTACATTTTTAAAACTTTATTCATTTGCTCCAGGGTAATTCAGAGACCTGTCCCTCTTCTTTCACCTTCTTGATGACTTTTATTTGGTCTTTTGTAATAATTTCTTATTATTTAGCCCGGTCATATTTATATACATTACATACATAACATTTCTGTGTATCTTATCCTCATGGCTTTAAAAGAAACTGTAATGACCAGGTTCTGTTCCACAGTCCATGTCCAACATAGCTTTAATTTAAAACATAAATGATGAGATGTCAGAATGTGTCACCTGGGCCAAGGTGGCATTACCAGTACCCTCTCTGGACTCTCTGGGGAGATCACCATGTCTTTTCCTGTGTTCCTCATTTCCATGAATGAAAGGAACCCCAAGATGGAAGAAGGTTATCTCTGAGGTCTAATGCATGAAGAATGAGCAGTCACTAACTCTGCAGTATGAACTGATTAATTAATGATTAACTAGCATGACCTAGCTGCCTTGGAGGAAGTGAGACACAGGGGAGGTACGGAAGTGGCAAGGCTGGGGCATGGGTGTTATTGTCAGCAGCTTGCAGAAATGCCTGATACCATAGGCATAGGGGAAGGAATTGGAGAAACAGAGAGAAGGGGAGTTAAAGGCCTCCCATCTCATATCTCCATTCTGCCATGAGTGGGTGCTAGCCCCAACAGCACAACGTGAACATCTTCTCAACTACCTCTCATCTCATTTTTTTCATCCTAAATCACTCCATTACTATAATATTCTTGGAATTTGACACCTTGCTTCACAGTGCATCTGTGGGGAAAAAAAAAAATCTGTGTTAACAAAGGCATATCTACTGCCTTGGATAGCTGAAACTGGGTCTGGAATTATTCAGAGCCAATCACTTCCTTATTCAACTGCAGAGTAAAGGCAAGCCTGCTCTAGAAGTCTTGTTTTATTTTGTACCTACACCAGGTAAATAGGATTGTTGGTTTGAACTATATTTCTAAAGGGACAGAGGACTGTATTTGAAAACTCAGGTATCTCCTTAGGATTGTGCTGTAAGCGTTTATTACAATTAACTCTTCTGTCAAACATATAAAGTATTCATATTGCCTATGGAAAACAGAAAATTCCTTTAATTTGTTAAGGTGTTAAAGTAAGACAGATGCTCGATTTGTAAATATTAAAGAAAAACCTCAGATTATGTTTGGAGTTGAATCTAGTTCTATTTGATAACCTACAGCTCTTATCTGGAGAAAAGATTCAGCAAAGAAATAATTAGAAGAGACCTTTCCCCAAAAATATCGGTACTATTCTCTCGATTATGACAGACACAAGATAATTTACACAGTGCAATGCATAAAGCTTACTAATGGTTATTTACTTAGATGTGCAAAATACAAAAGGCTCAGGTTAAAGCAATGGTGATGAATCATTTATGAGATATTATCTACTGAGATGGATTGGGTCCATCTGTTGTAGCTGGAAAGTTTTTTGTTGTTGTTTATATATAAATTCATTTAATTTTGTTTACAGTGTTCAGAATGAAAGAAGAATTAGGGCAGATAAACAAGGGATTTTTTTCGACTCACAGATAACTCACAGAGAAGGAAGTTAGCAGTTTCCACATAAAAGTCAAGTGCTATCTATGCATCCGGGAGAAAGCATAAAGTCATAAAGCTCTGAAGAGCAGTATCACACAGTACAAGTCCTGTTGTGGTCCACTGATGTTCTAAGGGATGCAAAGTCTGTCTTCTTTTGTTTTTCCATTCATCCCGTCTGGGAGTTGTTATTTTCTCCCCTCAGAAGAGACCCAGGAATGTTGCATGGGATGCACTGTGGGAACAGAACAGGAAATTCTGAGAATCATGGAAGTAAAAACTATTCCTGTGTCCAACATTAAATCCACGAAATTAGACTACTGTTAGGGCTGTCCACCATCAGGTTCGAACTGACTTTCGGATGGAGGCTCAGTGCGTTGGCTTAGAGAGCAAGCTGGTTACTGCAGGATATCCCTCTGATTTTCAGTGCAAGAGGGAATGTGCCTGAGAGAGTGGGAACCCGCTGGCACACATGGACTGGTATAGGTTGGTACTAGAGTCTGAAGGTACAAAAGGTTGAAGTATCATATGTTTGTTCTCATTTGAATCCCCTTAAACTTTCAGTATCTCTTCAAATAATTTGTCATTATTAAAGTCAGAGGCCTTCTCATATTTCTATTTATTCTCTGTAGGTTTGGCTGGATATATAATAAATTCTCCATCAATATTAGCTAGTTCTGTTTTCATAAAGTGGCAATTTAAGTTAGCTTTTTCCGAAAAATTTCATTGTAGAACATCTGGAAGAAGTTATTTATGGGTACTTTTTGAGATTTGCTTGGTTGATTAGCAAACAATGGGGCTGAGGCTTGTCCAGTCTTCTCTCTGTATCTTGTCCATGGCTATTTATTAATACCTTAAGTAAGCACTGATTATATGGATGTGAAAGAGGGACTATGACTAGCTTATAGCAAATGTATCTTGCAATTGGAAAAATAGCCTTCAGTGCATGTTGAACTATTTTTTCTTCACATTTAGGAGATTAAACAATGGGTCCCTGGTATACGGATGGACCTTAGGAACCACGTAGGGAGTGACAGAGATCAGAAGATATGGGCACCACCTTTTACAGAAGGAAAACACAACAGGCAGCTGTATGTTTCAGATTAATACAGAGGCACATGCAATTTGTCCATCAGCAACTGAGGAGAAACAGACATATGTCCTGAGGAATTGGGGAATGATAAGAGTTCAAGCCAGGGGTTCAAAAGGAATGACTGCTTCACAGGAGTCTGAGTGCTAGTGCTGCTGGAGCCAAGTGAGAGCAGTGAGAATGCTCTCGGTTTCTGTCAAGAGGTAAGGGTGTGATTTCATGATATTCCAGGTGGGAGGAAAGGCATATGGTAAAGGTGTCAAGAAAGTAGGGGAGATGTATGACAGAGGATAAGAAGTTTGAGTCTGCAGATGCAGAAACGAGGAAGAAAAGCATATTGAGTCAGGGGATAAGTTTAACGAGGAGACGGAGCGAGGAGACAGCTGGTTGAATGTGCAAAGGTCAGATGGCTTTATCATAACTCCAAAATTGCAGATTAGCAAAGGAATCTAAATCCGAAACCACCTCGCAACTCCTTTTGTTTTTGGAATGAGATTGTACAACTTGAGCCCTTAAACAGTTGTATCTGCTTTTTAAATTTTTTAAGTAAGAAAGAAATTTGACCTCAATATCAGGCCTAGGAATGACTAATATTTAACACTTTGTCTCTCCATTTTCTGCTGGGTGGGCTGCACTCAGAGATCTTGCCACATTCCCCTCCACAGTAGATGTAAATGAGGATGTAGGGGAGAAAATGATGCCTTGTGATGTTAAATAAAAAGTAAAAGGCTTTTTTTTTCTGAGTACTGATGGGTCTAAGCAGATTAAAAAGACAGTCTTTACCACAAAAATCTTGTCCTGAGAAATACACAGGCATCACTATAATTAGTGGTAGAAAGTGATCCACATTCCATGAAAAGTAGTGAGGGAATCCTGAGGTCAGGCAAATGCCTCATAAGAAAATGAACCTGAAAAATGTATTTCTAAAACTAAGGGTCAAGTTCCCACTTGGATAGTTGAAAATCACTGTTTTGGGAGATCACTGGAAGAAAATTGGAATGGGCACTTCCCAATGTTCTGAAACTCTCTATTTTTACAAGATCAACCACTTGGTAAGAAGATGGGTTTTATATCAGCCTCTCATGAAGGGAGACATCTACTATGGAACAGAAGATTTCTAGTTTGGGCCATTTAAAAACTCAACAAAGAGTGAGGCATATTAATAAGAGATAATGAGGCATTTTGAGTTCTCTGGAACTGTGAATTTTTGAGGAATGAGTTGTCTATCTTTTGATGGTGGTGGTGTGGGCAGTGGGGTGTGTTCCATCCAGGTTTTATGTAGGATCTGTTTGGGAGAATAAGGATTTAGATCTTTATTTTGAGGGAAATAGCATATGTATATCCCATGAAGGTTAAAGAAGAAGGCTTTTTTTTTTTTTTTTTGGCTGTTGTGATATTAATTATTGTGATGATAACTTTCTGTAGTGGGGGGTGTGTCTCCTTTTCCATCTTTTAAAAAGCCTTCAGCTGTGCTGAGAGAAAGATGTACAGGGCCACCTATGGTGGCCATTTAGGTGACATCTTTCCTCAAAAAATCCCTCCTGTGCCATAGTGCGCCTAGGACCCACCATAATGCCTCAGTCAATCTTTTGGATTGACGCCTTGAAACCTATGTTGAATTACATGTGTTACCTGAAAGACTACATTAATTAGGATGTATCCAGCTATAAGAATTAAAACCTATCTAACTATGGCTTCAAGCAAATAATATTTATTGTTTATAAAGACTTGAAAATTAGGCTACTTGATTCATAGTTCTCCTGTTCAGAGTATCTATAAGGGCTGTCTCCGTGTTTCTGAATTATCATCCTCATGATATTGGCTTTTATCTTTATAACAGTCATCTCATGATTGCAACATAGTGGTCATGGCTTCAAGCCTTATGTCTTTGTATCATGTCAAAGCCAGGAAACCAAGCAGTGAGAGCCAAAGGGATTTCCTCTTGGGAGTGGAATTAGTCACACACAAGGGAGGCTGGGAAGTTGAGTATATGAAAAGAGAAAATGACTCAGTACAATCATCACAGTTCATTCCCCAAACTGGAATCCTGTCATCAGGAAGAAGGGAGAATGGCTGTTAGATCCATCTCTGTGAGAAGGATATGTTCTCCTCTACCAGTCATGGGCAGAATTAGGAAATGGATAGGTGAGAATCATGAAATCCTGCCAATGTTTCTGAAGGACCTGGGACATCATGCTACAGGAATGAGAGGACATTTGGATGGGGAAGAGAGAGAAGCAGGAACTGAGATTGAAGAGGTTGAATTCAGTGTTTTTTAAGGTCCCTTCTTGTTCTCACACTGTGGTTTGAAAGAGTGGAGAGGCACCAAATATTTATTTTCTGCTTTCTCATTTAGTCAGTGCCTTGTTGTGGATATTAATCTGTGATCTATACAGTTATTTAGGAATGATTGGTAGAGGTTCCTTCTTTACAGCTCATTTTGGGCCCCTGTTTCCAGGAGCCATGAGGGTATACCCTGAGAAGAACATATTCCTTGTATTTCATTGATATCTTGGCAGTCATGAAAGCTAGAAAGTATAGTTTCAGGCTGTCTATAGTAAAACATGGGGCTTCAGGTTTCACTGGGCTAGGCAGTCTAGGTGCCAGCCAGCAGCTATCCCCTGAAGACCTTCCCCTGTGGTAGGGAGACAGTCCGACTTCAGGGTGCCCATCCATTCTGCCTAATTTCTATTTACAACAACCAAATCTCATGCAAATAAATGTAGGTCAAGGGCAGGTCATCTTCTCTGTTTGTTTCTTTATCTATTCAGTGGGAAATCTTGCTGTAATTACTTCAAAAAGTTGTTGTGAGAAGAAAATGAGATAATGTACGAGACAGTTCCTTTGAGAAGCCGTATGGGTGGCATAATTATCAGCTCACTGCTGCTGACTCAGAGTCCACAGAACTGGACAGCAATGGGTCTGAGGTGCCACTGTCTACTAGCGTAATTTAAATGCTCACCTCTGTTTCGTTTACTCTTAGCTTTCATTTCTTTTTTCCATTTTGGCCTCAAATATTTCCCTCTGCCTCCAGGTTTTATGAGCACTGGAAAAAATTTGGACAATCTAGAATCATTTCTGATTTTTTTCAGAAGGACACTTGTTATTGGCATCTATTAGCAATTTCATCTACAGCCATTGGAAAGAATCACTGATATTATCTCATGGGAAAGCATGGTTAGGAAGGTTAAATAATTACAAGATGTCAAATAATATGATCTTGCAGGTGAAGGAGTAATATCCTAGCAAAGATAATTTTGTTATGTAGAACGTATGTAAATTTTAAAAATTGCCCCCTAGCAAAGCCAGCAGAGAGCTTGTAAGGAAATAAGCATATGTGTGATGGTATGTGTGAATGTATGCATTGGAAAGGTCGTTGAAAAAGGGCATGCCAAGTGTTCAATAATATGAGAGAAATTAAGCGAATTGTACCACATCCACTTAATAGAATATTATACAGCTTTAAAAGGTGATATTTATAAAGATTATTTAGCAAAATGGAAAATGCTTATTTTGTAATGTTAAATGAAAAAAGTAAGATGTGAAATTTTATAAATGCTTTAATCACAACTATGTTAAGTATGCATCAGAAATACTGCAAAGCAATATATCAACATTCTAATAGTGTGATTGTATTATGGATACTTTTTTGTTTCCTTTTTTGCAACATAGTTTATTACATTTATTATAAATGGTTTTTAGTTAATTTTACAGATTATTTTTAAAAAGAAAAGACAATGCTACTAAACAGCAGGTGTTTCAGTCAGGGTTCCAGCAGAAAACAGATGGCATACTAAAACTGAGATCATTCGAGGAGGGTTTAATGAAGAAACTATGTTCGAAGGTAGAAGCAAGTTAGTGATGTGACCTGGGGCTGGAAAAAAGGGGGTCTGGAACTTTACAGGACAGGCCTTGGAGAGTGCTGTCATGAGAGAAATTATGATACTTGGTTAAGGAATGGAGGTGGCACAGAGAGGTGACACCACAAGGAGGAGCCAAGGGGATCAATATTCCAACCTCTTTGTCTTCTGTCGCTCCATTGTCCTACCAGGTGTCTCATTAGCCAAACCCAGCCAGCCAGACAGTGGTCATGATGCTGTCCATGCAGGTCTCCCAGGACAGAGAGCTGGGTGGAGAAAGGTGGAGTCTGTTTTAGGACAAGTAAACTGAAGCTATCTAGAATAGCAGGACACACAGGAGAATGGCTTGTCCTACTAGCCTGCTAACTGGTCATAGGACTGGTCTCAAAATTCAGTTGCTGACCCCATTCCCCTGAAACAGATGACCATAACAGCCTTCTGGGCTAGAATCTCTGGACTCATAGATAGAGCCATTTGTGGAACAGTTCTGGGACCTCTGATATCTACGAAGCACACTCAAGAATTGGACATATAAAGTAAGCATGGCTTGGTCCCATTAGAAAAACAGGACAATTTTCTCCTAGAAGGAAAGAAAAGAAGTGGAATGCAATGCTGCAAAACCCAGGGGAAAAGGAAGTTTTGGGGAGGTGGATGTTCGATGGTCAGGAATGTTAACTATAGTAAGGGCCAAGTGGGATGAGGGCTGAAAACAAGTCACATATGACAATCTCCCCATCTGTTTTTAATTAGAGAATGCAGGGTGAATAGGTCTAATACACTCTTTGGGTAGATTTGCTTTTTGTTTTTATCCTGAGCCTAGATTTTGAACTCCACAGATGCTAATTAAAATTTTATTATTTTTATATTGGGTGTAGTCTTGAATTTCGATCACAATCTTGTTTTCTTTCAGCTTCCTTTGGCATTTTTGTCTTGAAAGGGTTGTCTTTGATTAAGCTTGATAAGTTACATGTTGGCTTTGAGAATATTGTTTAAGGTTAGAGATTTTGGTTTTGGTGTTTATAAGGGAATGAGACCCAAGCTGCTGAGAATCATTCTATTCACATATGTAGACAGGAAACAGCATGTGTATTAGCAAACTGATTGGAATAGGAGTTATATCTCATACTCTGAAACATTTGACTTGGGAGCCATCAGGCATTAAGCTGTTACCATATTAGAGAGCAGTAAAAAGGCAAATTTAGGAAATTCCTAAAAAGATGATTTCTTCTATGATCTGATGATGGTACAGTAAATTCTTAGTTTCAGAGTATAGATGCCATTTCAAGTTAAGTATATGCAATTTAAATTAAAGATGCTCAGATGTTAGCTGGCTGCCACAGCATATTGGCAACAGCATGTGTTTGAACTAGAGCAGATAATTCAAATGGCTCGTTATCCACTTACATTCTAATCATCTGTGAGGTGGCTTCTCTCTGGGCAGGCTCAGCATGCTCTCAGGGGAGATTTTACAGCTTCTGAACTTCTGACTGCTGTGACTCAGCCCATCCTACCCAGTTTCTGGACTGCTGTAGCTGTTTCTCTTTATGGGCAAAGCCCAGCTTTTCTTTGGGTTTTAATTCTCATGTTAGCAGGCAGTGGTTCCTGAGCCCATTTCCTGGCTGTTTCAGTTACTAGTGCTGCATAACAAATCATCCCAAAATGTAATGACCTAAGACAGTAACAAACATTTTATTGTCTGTCATGGTTCTGAGGGTTGATTGGATCCATTTAGATGGTTCTCTCTTACAGTGTCTCATATAATTGGAGTCAGAATGTGGTTGGAGCTGGAGTTATCCTGAAGGCTTCCTTGTTTGTATGACTGGTGGTTGATGCTAGCTGTCAGTTGAGACCTTGGCTGGGGATATGGGCCAGAACACCTACATGTGGCATCTCTATGTCCCTGGTTGGCTTCCTCAGCCTGGTTTCAAGTGCAAATGTCCTAGATACACCAGACAAAAGTAGTATCACCCTTATGACCTAGCCTTGGGAGTTACGCAGTCTCACTTTTATTGTAGTCTCAGGCTTGCCTAGATTTAAGGGGAGGAAACACAGGTTCACTTTTTGATAGGAAGAGCATCAGTGTCATATTATGAGAAGAACATGTGGAATGGGAGATCATGTTGTACCATCTTGGAAAATACAATCTGCCTTACTTGAGATTTTTCTGTAGACATATCCCTAGGTGAGTCTGTGAAGCTGCAAAGCCACTTTTCCATTTTAGATGCCTCTTTGCTTTTAGCAAGCTTTTCCTCTGAACTTGTAGGTTTCCCTGGGGAGCCAAGATTTGATCTTGCCCTGGGCCTGCAACTTGGCACACTTAAACAATGATCTGTGATCAAGATCTTTCCTCTGGGTATCGCCTCACCGAAACTTGCCTTTTCTTGGCCTTCAGGGCCCAAGGTACGCTCTCTCTTCCTTGTAAATGGCTGAAATGTGGCTACCTATTCAAAGGAGCTATGAGGGCTTATATTAGGTGGGCCAGCTAGCCTTGTGTAGAGCATCCTGACCTGTTTTTATAATCCAATAAACTTACATTATCATTTAGTTCTATTCCAAGCACTCTGCTGGGTGATGGAAATACATATATGATCAAGATATGGATTTTACTCCAAAGGTGCTCACATGGACATCAGTGGCCAGAATTCCCATAGTAACTACTGCTTTGAGTTAAACGTTAATAGTAGGTGGTTAAGTGGAAACCAGTGCGATCTTTAGGAACTAACATACTAAGCTGTTTTTAATTTGTTGACTCCTTGGTGTGAACCTACTGATTCTATAAACCAGTAAACATCAAGACCCTGAGGAAATGGAATGTCACATGTATAAGCTTTGACAGGAGAAAAGAGGGGTAAGAAAATGTCCTAGCTTGGTGGAGGGAAAAATGAAATGAGCTGCTGGGAGAGCCACTGATACACTTTCTCTACCATTTAGCTTTTTGGTACAGATGAAAGACCGCAGACCTTAGTGATTCACTTCGTGGATTCTGGGGCCAGACTGCCTTGATTTGCATCTTTTCTCTGCTGCTTACTAATTATATAGTCTTTGGTAAGTTTCATATTTCTTTATATGCCTCATTTTCATCATTTGTAAAGTGGAGATAATAAGAGTAAGTATCTCATAGATTTTCTCTGAACATTAGTCAAATGAAATACTGGCCAAATGCTTAGCCTGGTGCCCAGCACACAGAAGACTGTCTTCTATGCTTGTTAAATAAGCAAGCGGATTACTTTGTCTTAAATATTTTGTATTCTGTTGTCAAAGTAACTAGAGAATTGATAGATCCTTGGATTGGTGATGTCAGAAAGTGTGTGTTTGTTTTTTGTAGAATCACTTCCCTTCTCTCGTCTGTTTACAGTACAACTCGGTATACCTTTTTATCACCTGTGGTCATACATTTGGGGAATCTGATTCTTTTGTTTCTAGATTTCTTTTCTTCAATCTTCTTTAATATGATTGGGAAATAGTGAGGGGTGCAATAGGCTTTCTGTTCTGGGAACTCATCAATTTAATGTGATTCTATTTGACAGTTTTATATTCTTCTATTCTTCTACTCTCTGCCAGTTAACCTATCTGCAAGGTGAAATTCTTGAACAAATTGTCTACCCAAAGCCCTGCTCTGTAAAATAGATGATGTACCTGAAGTGGATGTGAGCTGTTGAGTCATACGAATGGTCGAAGTTGGAGAGGGCATTGGTTGTACCTATGTAATAGGATAATATAAAAGAAAACCGGACAAAACGTTTAGGTGATCTTCTTTGCAGTGATATCTCAGAATTGTTTAGAACGCTTGTGTTGTGCCTTCCCTTAGAAATGTGGATGATATTTTTGCCATGAGAACTTAACCCTGCCCCCGCCTGGAACCTTGGAAAGATGGGAAGTTCATTTGCTTCTTATATTGTAGAAGATCTACTTCCTTAAGGCCAGGGGAGACCTGTGATTCTTAGCCTGGATAGGGCATCAGAATCACTAGTGGGGCTTTTAAATATTTCACAGTGCTCACTACTCCCTGAAATTCTGATGTATTAGGACTGAGGTGGGTCTAGGGCTTCTTATTTATGTATTTTTCTTCAAATACTTCTCTGGATGTTCAAAATCAGTGGAGTAGACACGTGAGGTAAAGAGCAATAATTAATCCATATTATATCATATCAATACAAACACTGACATCTTGCACATATCTGATTACATGATTATCATGCTGTTGATTTTGCAAGCTCTTTGAAAACATGCCTTTAGATCTGGGGTTATTGCCATTTGCGAGCTGGAGTTTGTGACGCTGGAGACCTTGGAGATGACCAATGGAGGGTCATCTCTTCAGTAGCTAAGTCCTTATGACTTAGATTCAGAATGGTAGAAGTATTTTTTAGCATCATTACTGACTTTCAAGTGGACTGAAAGAATTAAAGATGCACAGAAAAACATCTTTACTCCTTAATCATAAAGAAGCCCTTTTGGATCCAAGGAAATAGGAAAATAAAACTAACATCCTGGAAAGTATAATGGGAGAATGTTAAATGATGTCTGCCAAAATCTCTCCTTGCATTACTCCAGTTGAGATACCAAAGGCCAATTACAACTTGTTTTGTGGTAAGGTACGTGTCTGATTTAAACAATTGAAGATTATAGTAGAATGCTGAGAATTTTCACAATTAAAAAAAGCAATGTTTCCAGGTATTTGCAATGCAACAGAATTCTTCTCTCCAAAGGTTTAAACTTGTGCACTTTATACAATGCTGTCTTTGTTTCTTTTCTTCTCCTTTTCTCTCTGTGTCTTTCTCCTTGCCTCACTGTCTCTCTCTCTCTCTCTTTTTAGTTCCCTGATTGGTTGCTAAATGCCTTTAAAGTTCTAAGCTATATGTCATTAAGGACTGATAGGAAAAAAAGAACATTGAAAATGGTTTTGACTCGGTTAGAAAAATACCCCTGAAGAAGATATTTTACCAAATAATATTGCTGTTTTGCAGAAGATTCAGTTTTGTCTTTTGTGTGCTCAAGTTCTTGTGCACCTTTCCCAGTGCAAAAGGAAATAAACACACTTCTCTTAAGTATCATTCCTCCAAGGAGAACATCCTGGTTTAAATGAAGGAGATAACTGTGGCTAAATTATATTTCTTGGCATCGTTTGTGTGATATAAAGATGTTCCCTCCCATGTAGAGGACGTAAAGGAAGTGGCCGACTGTGCTTCCCTCTAGATCAGGCCAGCCAGGCTCTTGCTATATCCATGACAGTCTTCTTTCATGATTATACTGGGAACACCCCTTTCTTAGGATCCTACCCTAATCCCTGTGGCCTACTAAGGTAAGAATATACTAAGTTGTCAAATTTCCCCATTTCTCTGCTTACTTCTTCTCCTATGTTCATTTCTGGGATTGAAGTTGGAAGAGGGCTAGGAGTTATGTTTCTAATCTGTATCTAAATGGCTCTTGAGTGGTGGCCTGATTTTTCTCCCTAAACCACAAAATGAAATTACTTTTTAGTTGCTTTCTTCTTGTCTGCTGAATATAGCTCTAATGAAGTTCTCCAATAAACAATCAACATAGAAGATTATAGTAGAATATAGTGTATACAGTGACCTCCTTCAAATGAAATACCCTCATTCTTCTTACTGTTTATATTTCTCCAATATTATCATCTCCTTGAGGACTGGGACTGTGTCTTGCTCGTTTTTGTATAATATTCTATATAGTGTTCAATAATATTTATTGTAATGGAAGTTTCACAAGGTTCCACAAGATCAATTGCTTTTGGAATCCTATTTCTGCCTGCCCTCCCTCCCCCCTCCCTTCCTTCCTTCCTCCTTCCTTCCTTCCTTCCTTCCTTCCTTCCTCCTTCCTTCCTTCCTTCCTTCTTTCCTCTAAAGATATAACTGGCAGTTTGCCTGGACCAATGTAGTTTAGATTCACCTTGAGAGCAGATCACCATCTGTGCCCTCTAAGCAAAAATTAGACCCAGATGAGGAAAGAGTTGATTAAAGTTGTTACTGGACAGGTAAAGCCTCAAATCATTTGCTAAGTCATTTCACAGCACATGAAAAATGTTTGCAGTTTTCTTTTCAACCTCCAGCCTGACACACGAGGCCACTTAAAGTCATTAGTGTATCACTGACACACTCTTTTTCAAGCACTTTAAACTGTGATAATGTTCCAGTGGATGAAGTGGGAATTTGACTCATGGCTCATTAGTTGTCTTATTACAACATGCACGTTATCATAATCTGCTCTCGCCAAGTATGTTGTTTGACTTTTTGTCCCAGAATTCCTTTCTTGCCCCACCATGTCACCAGTGGGATATGACAACTCTGCTGAATTTTGCTAAGAGGGTAAATAAACTTGCTCTCCCTACAGATGGGTCTTGGGTCAGTACAGAAAGTGCACACAACAGCCTAAGGTAGCTGAAGGATTTAGAAGAGGACATAATTGAAAACAAAAACAACTGGCTTTTAGTATTGTCTCTGCTACTTTACTGATTACTTAACTGTTATAATTCCTCCATGACTTTTCTTCCACATCTTTACTTCTCACAGAAAAGACAACCAGAAAACTTTTTTTTTTGTTTGTTTTTTAAGATGAACTGTGACATGTAGCACTGGAATGGTTGAGAGTAGCATTTCCACCTAGATTTCTTGAATGTAAACTTCTTTTTCCACTGTTTGGAGAATTGTTGATTTTTTCTGCTGTGGGATGTAAGCAAGGAGCATTTTTGCCCTGAAGGGAGACTTAGGTGATGAGCTAACTCATTTCCCAGAATTCCGTAGACAACATCATCATATCCCACTCTAAAATTCTCTCATTGTCTTCTTCAGAGAGAGAGGCTGGGGAGAGATGACTCTAGCCTAGGATGTGAATTGAGTCCCTGAGATTTATAATAATCAAAATATTAATGAAGTAGTCGATACAAATGCTGTTTGTGTAGAATGCCTAAGTAACCGGTTGTGTAATATATCAGGAAGAGATCCAGAGATGAGCAGAGGCAGAGCATAATAAATCAGGTCATTTGTTTTGCAATAATGGAATGATAATTGTGATAATTTCAGAAGTCACTATCATCCTGCAGCGTGAAAGAATCTTTTTGCTGGCTTTCCATTGTTTAAATATTCATGTGATGTCTATGAGTGACTTCCTGCTGAGAAAAATCTTTGCATATCTCCGGCTGGCACAAGAACTAGAAATTGTGCTTTGCTTTACCCTGGGAAGGTTTTGCAGGAACCTGAGTGCTCTCATGGTTTAGGGGGAATATTCCTCAAAGAACAATTATTTCAGTGAAATAAAGGCCCGTGTTACTGAATTATTTTCCAAATGCCTTCTCCTAGCCAGCAGCTGTATGAATTTATAGGCACTCACCTCTGCCCTTTTGCACTGAGTGATGAGGCATAGGCAAAAATAACCATGCTAGCTTGTAACACAGTTATGCTATAGAAATATAAACATAGCTAATGACCCCAGAGAAGAAAATTCACAGTTGCTGTCACCTGCGCTTGTCTTCCCTCCTTCCCTCCGCCAGCTCTCTGCTTTCTGTTCTTGGTGTGGATGAATGGGGCTGTTTTAATTGAGCTATCTAAATTTGGCAGGCCATACATCCCACTGTCTCATATCCCAGGACTTAGGTCCACCTGTTGCCATTATCCCCCCCAACTCACACAGTGGGAGGTAGACAACACATGCTTGCAAATTCCTTTTCAGTATAAAAGGAATGGCAGTGAAGACCCCAAAAGAATGGCAGTGAAGCTTTTAGAATTACTTGAGTACTGCAATGAATATGGATGCAGGTTTTTGCAATGGGGGTCATTTTAGAATGAATAATATTGTATAATTGCTTTGAGTAAATTGTATCATCAGTATACATATTAGATTGGGTATAGAGAGTGTATATTAGAATGTACTAGGATAGGTATTCTGAAGGTGTTTAGAGTTTTCGCATTAGGCAAAATTCTCAAGTGACTGAGGGGAAAATAGGAACGATAAAGAGGCAACAGACCTTTTCTAAGAACTCAAGTGCTATGTGTTCATTGTTTTGTTAATCCTCCTAATTCTTATCTAGCATTGGGAAAGAATCACAATTCTCTTTTAAGGAGAAAAAAACAAAAACAAAACAACAAAAAAAACAGGGGCAGATGGAAGATAAGTGCAAGCCCAGGATTTTGTAAGAATTAAAGGTAGAGCCAGCATCTCTTTATCTCTGATAGAATTCTGACTGCCAACTGAGTTTCCTTCCTTTAAGAGTTAATGGCCTCTAATGGCGGTTTGATTTGGAGGTGATTATGCATCTAAACTACCTGATTAAAAAATACGTTTCCAAATGTGGCTGATTACCTATTTACATATTGCTTGGGTTTAGGTGAAATTGTGAAGTTTAGTTGGGTGGTAATTTTCTGAGAAACTCTGCTATGTACTGAAGTGAATTCTGTTTTTAGCTTCATGATTAGATTGGGCATCAGTTAATGCTTAAATTGATAGTCATTTTTCCACTAAGTTAAAGGAACCAGTCCTGCATATATTCTTTCAATCAAGATAAAAGCAATGACAGCATTTTCTGAGTTGGGTGGAGGCTGGTTGGTTGGGGCTGCCTAGGGGGAGGGCTCTGGTAAAATCATCAAGACCAAAGTGAAATCCACAGCATTTGTTTAGCACAGATCTATAGATTACAGTGAGCTGTACAATGACATTTGGATCCACTTAATAGACTGCCCTCCGGTATTTTAGAAACTAATGCCAGCCAATCACACCAGGGTGGGATAGTTCTAGAGAGGATCAAGACACTTAAAATGGCAAATAAATTGAATAACAATGCAGGAATGAAGTAACCTTACATATACAAAGAAGGGTTGCTAGGTAACAAGTGAGGGGGTGTCATGGCTTCAGATCAGAGAGGGCTGGTTAGAAAATAAAATGACATCCTCTCTTCTAATTAGTCCTCCTTCCCAATCACATGCATCAAGATAATCTTGTGGTTTGGGGCCTTAGCCTAGTTTGCAAAGCCCAGTGCTTTATTCTCTTTGTTTCACAGAGCCGTTTTCCTTTCTGTGCTGTAGGCTTGGTTCATTGGCTGCTGTTTCATCCTGGCTGTTGGTTCATTGGCTGCTGTTTCATCCCGGTTAACTACAAGGTACTGTGTTTGGTGGTGTCAACTCACCAGACCCAGTTCTCTAAGCAAATGTTTGCAATTTGATGAAAGACAAAGAAGGCATATTTGTCTGTATAGATAGAGAAGCAGAGCTAGCCATGCAGTTAAGGCCTTACAAAGAACTCGAGGGATCAGTTCTCTAAATTAGAGCTTTTTTAGCTGCACATAATTTTTAGATGAAAAAAGAAGATAATTCAATATGCAAATGTTAGTAAAAACAAACACTTCTATGTTACATTAAAAGAGTTCCTAAAGCAATGGACCTGGGAATCACCAGAGGAATTTTTCCAGACCATAAATATTCCAGAATCTTAAGTGGGGATGGACATTGTAGTTTGAAACAAACAACAACAACAAAACAAAACCAACAACTCTTCTGAGTGATTTTTATACATTTACCCCTAAACCGTTTGAGATCTACCACTCTAAATTTTCGCTATATCTCTATCACTTACATTGTTATGGAATGTTCTATCTTGAATCCCTGAAAGTCCTGGCATTTTAAAAAGAAGAACTAATTATGTAAATAACATGTATTGACTACAATAGAAAAAATATTTGCCTTGAAAAATTTATTATAAAAATAAGAAAATATGAGGGCATTGCTTTACAATAAAGCATAAAATGAGATTTGATTCTATTTAAATTAACCGGAAAAAGTGAATTAACTAGCTTTAAATAAGAATACATTTTGGTCTTCTGATGAGTTGAGAATTAATTATTTAAGGTTGAAAAGAAGCAAACACATACTAATTTCCAATTATTAGTTTATAAGCTACATATTGAGTGCATTTGTTGTAGAATTTTGCAAACAGAAAGACTATGGTGAAGGCACTATTTTGTTTAGTGCACATTTTGATAACTTCAAAACAACTTAATATATGTATAAAAAATGGGACTCAGAAACATTTAGAAAACCATTTCTCTATACGAAAAAACTGAAAAATAGTAAACAATGTTTGATGTAGTTGAAGGCTGGACAATTTCTTTTCTCTGGTTTATGGGCCTATGCATTTTATATTTTAAAATTAAATGAGATTATTATATATTGATTTTATGTTTGTTCCTCATAACTAACATTACTATATATGCCTGTTCACTACAGATATTTTGAGTCAAGTCATGATTAAGATGGAGTAAAGAAGAATTTTATGGGGACAGCTGCTTTTCATGACAAATGATTTATAGACACAAAAACAAGAGTAGAAAAAGAGAAACTAAAAAAGACTCCCTTGACTATTACAAATAAAGGAAAAATGATGTGTTATGAAACAATGTACATACATTTTATTTTATACCAGAATTAACATGCCACTATTTTATACTGAAATTAATGTTTATTTTATACTGGAATTGATGTGTGACAAGAAGAAGTTGTCTTAACTTCTAAGCCTGTTCAAAGTATGATGTTCATATATTCTCACATAACTTGACATGGAAAAATAGTGAAGACATTAACCCAGTGCTCCTTTCTCTGTTCAGATCTATCCTTGTCAAGTTCCTCTGATGTTCACAGAAATGTTTTGGAAATAACTTAGCAGCCTCTTTCTAATTGACGTTCCCTGTTGGCCATTCATCTGGATTGAAGAAAGACAGCATTTCTGTTCTTGGGTTTTCTTCTATTGGCCAGAACTTCACATTTAGGAGAAGATTTTTGCCAGATTAAAGAATGACAATTGTTAAACTTCTGCCAGAATGTTTTCAGAACGCAGAGATTGGGTGGAGGTTGAATTAGTGATTCTTATTGCATTAAATATGCCAACAGCTAGATGAGACTTTGTTCAGGAAAAATTAAATAACTTTTATTTATATCTGCATTCTCCAATATGTAATTATTTTCTCCAGCTAAAAATGCTCATCTAAAATTACTTTCAGGTCAGTCTGTTATTTCTATAGATTCAACTTGACAGGATTATTACTTTATAAGCCTGCTTTGAACTGGCTGAATTTTATCTGGTGTTAGAAATCATTGAGAATTTAGCTGCAGGGCATTGGAGATGATAAAACAATCATGGCAACAATAATTTTAGTTTGTTAGTATCTATTTCTGGCAACTTTTCAGCTGTTCTATACACATACAAATTATTCACTAATAGAAATCCCTGAAATATGTCTGTGATGAAGGCAAAAGTGTTTCTTGATTTTTTTCCAATCAACATTTTCTCTCAGAACCAGCATCCTAAAAATATACAGAAAATTCCGTTTAGATGAAACTGCCACTGGTGAACTCCATAACCAGCAGACAATCACAAAAACTCTTTGTAGACAGCACTTTTTGAAAAACCTATTTATTTAAATAAATGTTAGAAATTTTGTGTTTTAACAAATTACACTATATGCAGCAGTGTCTGACAGCCTTAAACTAATCATAATTGATAATATTAATAACAACAATGTGACAGTCAGGATAGGCTAGGTTATGCTGCAATAAGAAGAACCCTCCCCTTCCCCTCCTCCCCTCTTCCCCCAAGTCTTAGTGGCTCACAACAACAAAGTTTTGTTTCTTGCTCACAATACATGTCCACTATTATTAGTTGGGGGCTCTGCTCCAGGTTTTCTTCATCTGGAGCCAAGCTGATGGAATCTCCCTTGTCTAAAGATTTGTTGATCATGTTGGTAGGAAGAAGAAAGCCTCCAAAGCAATACACATTAGTTTTGCTCACATTCCATTTAAGACAGGAGAATAGGGTATGGAGGCAGAAAACCTAAGGCAGATTCATGCTGATTTCTTAGAACTAAATAGAAAGGAAAACCCCAACTTTCCACGCAGAGGTAACAAGAGGAACAGAGGCTACCCCATTTCCATATTGCCCCCCACCATACGTTTGCATAAAAGTGTAACATTTGTAACTTCACTTCAGTCTCTGATTGGTTGCTTTCCACAACCAATCAGACTGATAGTGGGCCACCACTTCATTTGCATGGGGTGAAAACTAAGCGGCCAATGGGAGACCTCCAGGGGGTATTTGGACCCCAGTAGATTCTGTAACCGGGCTCTTGAGCCCCTGTGCTCCGCTGGCTCCCACCCTGAGGAATGTACTTTCATTTTCAATAAATTTGTGCTTTTGTTGCTTCATTCTTTCCTATTTTGTTTGTACATTTTGTCCAATTCTTTGTTCAAAACACCAAGAACTTGGACACCCTCCACCGGTAACACAAAATCACAGGCCTCTGCCCAATTTCAAGGGGCAAGGAAATGCAACGTCACTCTGGGTCTAATAGAAAATCTTGACTCTTGGTGAACACAGTCAATATGAATATTCAGAAAACAAAAACAAAAAAGTCAAAACATCATTTACTATTCCCTCACTAGGGAAATGAGATAGGATATAGAGCAGAGGATATTAATGGAAAAATGATAAAGTCTAAAAGTAAAAAGAGAATGTAATGGATAGACATATAAGAAAGTGCTTCCTGGCTGGGTGCAGTGGCTCACGCCTGGAATCTCAGCACTTTGGGAGGCCTAGGCGGGCGGATTACTTGAGGCGGGCAGATTACCAACAGGAGTTCGTGACCAGCCTGGCCAACATGGTGAAACCTCGTCTCTACTAAAAATAAAAAATTAGGTGGGTGTGGTGGTGGGTGCCTGTAATCCCAGTTACTCAGGAGGCTGAGGCAGGAGAATCCCTTGAACCTAGGAGGCCGAGGTTGCCATGAGTCAAGATCGCGCCGTTGCACTCCAGCCTGAACTACAAGAGCTAAACTCCATCTCGCGGGAGAGGGGAAAAAAAAAGTAAGCACTTCCTTTATCTTTGCCCTTTAAACAGCTGCCTCAACCCAGGTACAGCTGCCTCACACCTCTGTCTCTCTCTTTCTCTTTTTTCTTGTGAATCTTCATGATCCTCTGCCTTGGGAAGGGTTCAGTGCTGATGGTTTTCAGCTGAAGATGTTGCAGCTTCGGTCATTTAGTCTTGTCCAGGCGCTAGCAGTCTGCCCAGATATTCTCAGATACACAGACAGCAGGAGAAAAACTAAATCACAAATCCATCAGCACTTTGGGAAGAACATCCAAATGTGCATTTCAGAAGTATTTGTGAGTAATTCCATCTTTCCATAGAAAGGAGAGTGTAGGAGCAGATTGTTTGGAGAAAAGGCATACAAATTTATTTAATGTGTTTACCCTGGAGCCTTTAGAATGAAGATCCAAAGATATAGGAGGAATTGTCCATTTTAATGCTTAGGCTCAGCAAGCTATGGACAGGGTTGTGTAAAAATATGATTGGACACAAACGGTGTGATCCAATGCTAATAGACTGAGTAGAAAACCCAGCAAGGCTTGTCTGTCTAGATTCTGCTTGGCCTCTCTGAGCATGTGTTCCTTTCTTCTGGGCCCTCTCTGGAATGGGGGTCTTTTGGCCTACAGTCGAACAAGATAGGTCAAATAATTTCTTTATGGCCAGTTTTTACACAGAAAGGCACAGGGAAAATTAGAGTGATATATTTAGGTTTTATGTCTGGCTTAGGGGAAGCCAGATTGACCCACCTTGGGGAAGAGAGATTCTAGTTTCTGTGGCTAGCCTCGAGGAAGAATGGGACTGAGACAGGAGGGCAGGAGAAAATCAAAGAAAAACTTGCTTCTTTGGCTGCTTCTGAGTCCTTTATTTTGAGGTATTGTTTTCTGAGTCCTGATAAGAGCCAATTCTATTGATTGGGGATCTCTGGAAAACATAACTGGGCTCCTCAGTTCCAGTTACTAAGCTCCTACTATATAGTAGGAGTTTGGAATCCCATTTCCTTGGCAATCATTCTCCTCCCTTGGTACAAATTACACAAAAGATTAATGAAGAAAAGCATGACATCCTGGAAGTTTCTCAGTAACTATAGCACTGCATGGACTCTCACCTCCCTCTCTGTTTCCTCTTGTCTCCCTAGCTACACCATCTGTGAGTCCTTGGTAAAGAATCATAGAAGAAAACAGATGAAGGAGAGGGGCGATATTAGCTCTGATCCTTAGTTTAATGAGTGAGGACTCTGAATCTCAGGAAGATTATGTGTCTTGCCCACTTTGAATAGAGGCACCAGGCCTCAAACTCAGATCTCGCAGCAACAAGTTCAATGTCTTTTTCCACCACACTGATCTAATGGATGCCTAGGGACCTTGGTGTTCAGGTCATCCAAATAAATTTAAGCAAAAGGTGACTGTTGAGAAATCAAGGTGTGGATGATCTTCCCAAAGCAAATTGACTTATTTTGTGATATTAGGTGGATGTGGGTGTTTCCAAGGAAGAACAGGCTACTTTGGGCCTCTTGATTTGGAAAAAAAAAATCACAAAGTTGAAGTTACCTCCGAATTACCAAGCAAAATGAACTCAGTGTTGGGGGAGCTCAATGCTAGAAGGTCCTAATAGGTACTTTAAGGGAGAAATGGTAGCACCCAGAATACTCATTTTCTCAAATTGGGAAAACTAATTTTACATGTTTATTCTGATTAAAAAACCCTGCACTTGTGACATTTTCTACTGAAACTAGATTATTTTCTGAAACTATTGATGAAAAGAAAGGAAGAAATGATTGAAAAGTGAATCTGAAACCTTAGCAATTCATTATTGGTCACTTTTTGAAAACAGTCTCCAAATAAATGGCACTTAGCTATAAACTTTCACTAACAATACATGTAAATGTTGATTTTTTCTTTAATGATGAAAGCCAAACCATTTAAGAACATCTTCTCTTTTTTCTCTTAATAGTTTCTTTTTTGGCAGTTTTTTTATTCTTTGTGGGAAACGAAGGAGCCTCAGTGACAGTATCTGCCTGTCTGTAAAATTTGAGGGGGCTAAAGACCCTGGCAGCAAATGCCATTGCCATGAATACCCTACCCTCTTGTATCAAAATGTGAATATCAGAGTATTCAATAGATGAGTTCCAGACCAACCAAGGAGTCAGTTAATCCACAAGTCTTTATTGAGTGCTTTTTTGTAACTTGGTATTTCCTGAAATAAGTAAGCCATTGCCCAGAGGTGGGCACCTAGAGTTAATATTGTGTTGTCAATGTTGGCATTAATGGTGTCCTAACTGCTTTTGGCTTGTAAAATGTTTCCTCCAGTGTACATGTAGACTTGTTGATGATGGTACTTGAGTATCCTTGCCAAGGAGAGCAGAGGGCAGAGCAAAGCCATTCCTCTTTGGTATGCCTGATGTTCCATCAGCCAGAGCCCCCCAGGAAAAATCCCGTGTACAATGGCAGGGCATCCTAGTTTCCTAGGAGGCAATAAATATGACAACTGTTGTTCTCCTGACAGGCACAGAAGCAATCCCTTTCTCAACACCAGTCAGTGATAGTGTTAAAATGGATACTCCACAGTGTTTTGAGCCTGGAAGCTGCATTAGGCAGCTGCTTGAGGTAATTAGGAACTGGAAGGCAACTTTCTAAAGGCATCCAACAAGAGAATGGAACATTCATAGGAGTGAATGGCTCTCAGGGATGACAGAAGAGTTGGCTGAAAGCAAGGCTAGGGTTCCCAAGGGAATTGCTGCTGGTGTGTAAAAATAGACACTTGTAGCTTATGTCTAACTGCCTATAGTTGGGTTACAAGTTATCGGATAATTTTAATATCCACACCAGACTCCAGGGCATTGACAAGAGTTAGAAACACTGTGGCGAATGTCTAGGTCGCATTCTGAGGAAGCATTTCCCCAACTTGTTCTTTCCCTCAGCCCCTGCTAATTTAGCACCTGAGCTCTCTAAGTTATGCATTTCTTCCGTATTTGGTTTTTAAATATGTGCCAACACTCTGGATTCTGAAAAGTGCCTGAAGGAACATTGAATATTCTTTTGACTACTGTATTATTCCTTCCTGACAATCCTGATAAGATTATCTTGAATGCAGGCAAAACAAAAGAAGTTATATTTTTCTTGTACAATCTGTAATTTAAAATGCTGGGGTGGTCTGTACATGGCTCAAGAATCATTTTTCACTGCCCTTCAATTGACACTTTGCAGTCATTAGGATGGCAAGATATGGAAAGGATTTTTGTGAGAGCCCCTTCCCTTAGGGTTAAAGGTGAGGGTCTTCTGCCACAGTGAAATGAAGCAGGAGCTGGGTTCAAGGCCTTTGCTGCTCAGACAGTAGACATGTGGCTTCCATGGAAAGTCTGTTAGTATGGCTCTCTCCTGACCTGGAACACCCTTGCTGTTTAAGTCTCAGGCTCCCCTTGCGTTGAGACTGTCAGTGGTAATAAATCCAGCTCTACTATATGACATGAATTAATTCCCAGCAGAGACTCTAATTTCCCCATGCCCCAAACCTGATGGGCACCATGTCTCTACAGGGAAGGAGCTAGATGATTAATTCATCTGTAGATTAATTAATTGAGCTGCCTCAACCCAAGTACAGTTAAAGCTGATCCATCTCACACATGTGTTCAAACAAACCCACACTCCTAGAAAAAAATGACCAATTGTATATTACTCGAGGAAACAGTTTCCTGGAAGGATACTCAGCCTCAAAAAGCAGGGATTTTCTGGGAAATGTGAGAAACATGTGCACCCTGAATTAACATTTATGTCAAGTGCTGGGCTATCAACCTCTGCAGGTGCTGTTCCATTTCGTTCTCACAATAGCCCCTGGGAGGTAGGTGCTACTGACATTGTCCTTCAGAGCTGAGGACCCCCAGGCTCTGTTGAAGCTGCCAGTGGCTTGCCTCGGGTTATTCAAATTGGTGGCTGAACCAGGTTTTGAATGAAGTTTCATCCTGATTTTGGTGCAGTCTGTTTTTGACACTGCTCTGCACAGCCTACCTTTATTTTTAGTATAGAATCAAGACAGAAGTTGGAGTGCCTGAATTCCCTCCTGCCTGGATAAAACAATTAGCCCATAATCATTGGTCCATCTTCTCCCTCCCTTGCACCCAGATGGGAATCTCCTTGTGGAAGGGACTAATCTCATTTATCTTGTCTCTCTAACACCTAGCTCAGAGCCCAGTAGTTAAAACACACTCAGTAAATAAATATTTGAGGAAATGAATGGGAGTTAAACATCTGAGCAGAATGCTTAGTAGGAGGAAAGAGGAAGAGGGAAGGGCTGAACATAATTCACCACCCTCCTGTGTAAATGGGAATTGACCAATTAAAACAGCCTGTGTGAGCTAACTCAGGCTGTGGACAAATGACACGAGACTTGCTGTGAGGAATGGGCCACTCATGGTGGGAAAAGAATCACACTAATAGCAGCTCTGAGACCTTGAGGGAAGGAGAGGCAAAGGGAGACATCCGTAGGTATCAATAGGTGTGTGTTTTGGCTGCTGCTGTAAAAATTCTCTCTGTTAGGCTCCAGAGTAAGATTATAGAGGACAGCCATCTTGTCATTATCAAAAGCAAGTGAAACTGGAGCTTAATGACATGAGTGTTCAAAGGGCAGTGGAAGAGGGAACAATGTCATTAGAACAGGTAAGAAGGGGGCCTGTGAAAGGGGTGCTTTTAAAAGCTGATAGTGTAGTGAGACTAATAGATTTAATGGGCATGGTAAATAGGGTGAGACAAGGCCTATTATGGAGTGCTCAGCCAACAGTGTCTCACAAAGAATGATGGATTAAGAAGAGCGGGGGAAAGAATGAAATTGGAGACCCAGGGAAACAAAGAGGATATGAGAAGCAGTGGTAAGGAAGAAGTGCAGCTGAAATTGCAGAGTGAGTTCTTTAGTCAAGCCTACGAAGAAAGGGATTGACTAACCAGTGCAAGAATAATTCATGATGACAATAATCATTGATGAGTTGGGGGTGGAATGCGTCCTTAGGATATCACAGACTAACAGGACTGGAGAACAGTTTGTTTATCCCTGCTGCAGGGCTGTGTTTAAGTATTGCCTCTTCCATTTTACATGTATGCAGCATTATCTATCTATCTATCTATCTATCTATCTATCTATCTATCTATTTATCTATCTATCTATCTATCTATCTATCTATCTATCTATCTATCTTCTATTATCGTCTATCTCTATTATCATCTATTCCCACCTACCTCTATATATGTATACATATATATCTATGCATATAACATATACATAGATATATGTGTAGGGGTGTGTGTGTGTGTGTGTGTGTTTGTGTATATCTCCATTTTATATTTATAGGTTTGATAAGAAAAAAAAACACAAGAAGTCTCTAGGGAAGATTTTTATAATGTCTTTCCATGGCATGTTTTTATTCTTTTATTCCCACGAACTGTACTGTAGGGAATTTTGTTCCGATATAATCCTGTAGCCTATCAGTAGTAGAAGAGAACAGCTGCTCATGACAATCATCCAGCCACCCTGATGAATGGAGGCTGTTACTGTCAGTCTCTCCTTTTCTCTGATTTTTATTGAGCAGCTCTATGAAGCTCCTGTTCTTCACTCTCTACAGCTATGTCCACTCAGGCAAGTTTCTCTTTCTGATGCTCAACACAATCAAAGAGACACACCTAGTGGCTCATGGCCAGCTCATCTATCTCTACTCCAATCTTTCCAAATGTGGCCAGTCCTGTGAAAGCTTGATCGAAGCCAGAGGGGGATGACTCTTTATGTTTTTGTATAGAGTGAGAGAAGGTGCATTCCAGCAAAGACATTGCTTTTCAGAGGATGCATCAATTCTGGAGCAATTTTTCTAGGATAGCAACAATGTTTGAGGGTCTACTGCACCATTTTGGGGACATCTCTAGGCAGATTTAGAATGAGCAAATTGGTGGGGGCTACTTGCTAGACAAGGTCAGTGGAGTGAGTATGGGAAGGAATAGCACATGTCTGGAAGACAGGATCAGAGAATTTCTCCTAGTTCCTTCACTTTCCCTATACTGCTTTGCTGTTTCTCCTCCTCCCTTCAGTCCTATGCCTTTGGTAGGAATCACAGAATCAAGAATGTTGGACTATCTGTGTTATCTTGGATTCCTTAGACTTAACCAAGACATAGATAATCAGCCTCAGATAACAGAAGACCCAACCCAAAATGGCTTAAGCAATGAGTAAATTAATTAGTTTACTACCAAGAAGTCTAGAGGGCTTCTTGTTAGGATACATTCAGAGTTATTATTACCTTCAGTGGCTCATGAAGAAGTCATGCTCTCACCATCCTTTTGCTCAGCATATTGATTTATTCTTTTTCTTTTTCCTTTTTTTCTTTTTCTATTTTTTTTTTTTTTTTTTTGAGACCAGACTTTGCTGTTTCCCAGGCTGGAATGTAGTGGCCTGACCTGATCGTGCAGCTTTGACCTTCTGGGTTCAGGTGATCCTCCCACCTCAGCCTCCAGGGTAGCTGGGACTACAGGCGCACACCACCACGCTTGATTAATTTTTTGTAGTTTCCATAGAGATGAGGTTTTGCCACATTGCCCAGGCTGGTCTTGAACTCCTGGACTCAAACCATTTACCTGCCTCAGCCTCTCAAAGTGTTGGGATTACAGGTGTGAGCCACTGCGCCCTGTTGATTTATCTTCTTACAGTGGTTATCTTTATGGTCTCAAGCTAGCCACTGGAGATAATTCCAAGTTCTACATTTCTCCTTGAACGTTTATTTTTGAGAGGGAAGTATACTTTTCCAAAGTCCCCCATTGACTTCCTATCTAGCTTCTTATCACAAGTCCATTGTTAAATCAGTCCTGACCAGGAGAAAGGGAATACCAGCATTAGCTTAGATCAATCATGATTTGCTACCTAGGGTTAGTGGGGGATTCCTCGTCTCTTCGGGACCTGTGGCTGTGGATACCTGGAATAAAATTTGGGATCTGTAAGTAAGGAAAAATAAAAGGAGGAGGTGCAGAGTGTAGGGGTTTGGTAAATCCTGTTGAGTAGGCAACAATAATGTCTTTTGCAGAAAATTTGGTCCAATAGCCAGTTCACGTGTGTGATTAGGCTTATGTTTTTGGTGAATGATATGATGTTTCAGAGTCGATGTAAGCCACTATTCTGGGTTATTTAGATTAGAAGGTTGAGACCAAGTTTCACTTAGCATTCATTTGATCTTTTATGCATTTGTGTGTGTATGTGTATGTGTTTATAGTTGCTGACTAAAACAAGCCCTGATTAGTTATCTTTTAAGCACTTGATAGTCTCAAAATACATAGGTAAAAGAAGTTAAATGGTAATTGCAATTCTCCTAATTAATGAAAAGCTAGTACTAGTATCTTTATTCTTAATGATGAAAATGTAGCTATATGACTTAAAAATTGTCACTTTATTAGTAAAATCTTAGAGATTGTAAAAACAATAATCTATTAAATATAGTAATAGCTACTATTTAATGATTACCTTCTATGGGCCAGGAACTACATGAAACATTTTACATGTATTATCTCAGTTAGTTTTCTCCTGAATTTTGCAAGATAGATAGCATGTTTTTCATATTATTGATGAAGTAACTGAAGTCCAAAGAAGCTAAGTTGCCCAGAGCGTAAATCCAAGAAAGAAGAGTCTATTAATCATTTTTCACATTGGCATACAGAACTACCAGAGACTAGGTAATTTATAAAGGGAAAAGGTTTAATTGACTTACAGTTCCGCATGGCTGAGGAGGCCTCAAGAAATGCACAATATGGTATATGGCAAAGGGGAAGCAAGGCATGTCTTACATCGTGGCAGGAGAGAAAACACAAAGCGGGAGGTGTTACACCCATTTAAACAATCAGATATCATGAGAACTTACTCACTATCATGAGAACAGCAAGGGGAAAATCCACCTGCATGATCCAATCACCTCTCACCAGACCCCTCTCTAATCTCCATGAGATTTGGATGGGGACACAAATCCAAACCATATCAAAAAGGTAATATGGCGTAAGGGTTAAGAGATATTACACAGATATAGAAGCAAATCCTGGCTTCCACTTACTGTGACCTTGGCCAAGTTACTAAACTCTCTGTCTCAGTTTTCTCCTCTATAAAATGACTTAACTCAATAATTATTAATTATTAATGATTACAACTAAGTGACAGAGCCAGGATTTGAATGCAGGGTTTGCCAGCTGCAGATCTTGCATCCTTTCCCTATGACATGCTAACTACAGGGCCTAGCAATGCAAACACTAAGCTAAATTGCTACATTAAGCTTTGTGTCATTGAATAACAGAAAGGCACACTTTTCCAAGAAGCATTTTGGTTTAAAGTAAGAAGTAACATGGAAACATTCCACACCCAGAAATTCTTTCATTATTTTTGTTGCCTTTCATCCCTCCACTTATAATATTGTGAGAAATTACACAACCCAGAGACAATTAGTTATTGTTAAATAAAAATGAATCACTCATATATGCTGAGGAAGGACTAATATTTGAGCTTATTGAGACTCATGAGGACGGAGCTATCACAATTCCTAGGCATGGTATTTTAGCTCTACAATTCATTGCCCTGTTATTGCTAAATCTTTCTTCAAGATCTGACTATGAAAGTAGATATTTCCTTTTTTTGTCAATAAATACTATTTTAGTGTGGGATTCAAGTTTTGCTCTTATTTCAGTTTGAACATTTCTTCCTGAGAAGCAACCAGTGAAGAATATACACATGATTATCTGGTACTATTGTCCCTCCAGAGCAGGATCACTGAGAGCTGACGGTGTTATTGTGTCTAACTCCCAGGCCACCAAGGGGAATTCTGGGGGCACAGGCTGCTACGTGATTTACTCCCGAATCTCATTCCTAGCTTTGTGTCCAATTCCTGCACCCATTTTCCCCCTTGGAAAGTAGGAGATGTCTCTATCATATGGGGAACAAATTCAGATGAGAGGAAGCTTTTATGGAACCCTTGTCTGACACTGTGTGCCTAGTCTAGGAAAGAGTATATCTCTTCATTCTCGGTGCCACACAATTTACATCTTTCTCACCCTCGTTTAATCTCTCTGAGTTCCTTAGATAACATCTATTAGATAACATCCCATTGCCACCTCCATGTATGCCCTTCCTTGTCTTCTTTTCTTAGTTGTCTACTTTGTCCACATTTCCAGCCCTCACATCTATGGCATCTTATTACAAAGCCCTGTTCTACTTCTTCGGGGTAAGTAGCCATGCTCTTCCTCACCTTCTGCTCATAGGCCTCTATTTGATTCTACTCGAGTTTGCCTATGACATTCCTGGGATCCATCTAAGGGTCTCATGCATACTTACCTTTCAACTGGGATATTACTCTTAAGGTGAGGTTCAGTTATACCACTGGGCATCATGTTCCAATTGTCTTTTTATTCCAGTGCCTACCATGCAGTTGTAGTAGGTGTTTGACTCATGTTTTATAATTCAGATTCTTCTGCTTTCTTCCTCCTTTCTTATTCAAATGAAGGTGGACCATAAACCTGCCCTAAATAATGAAATATAATCAAATGTGGAAAAGGATTCAGATTCCATCAAAGGAAAAGAGGGGGTCATAATTCATTGTAATTTACCACAATACCCTTCTCTGAACTCCATAATTATTTATGGCTTCACTAGCTTCACTGGTGCTTTGGTTATGCTAGGGTTGTAATTATTTAGCCTTTTGTGTATGTGTCTTGGCTCTCTTATCAGATTGTCAACCCCTGGAGGGAGGTCTCCAACAGATCGTCCAACTCAGTTCCCAGCACATTCTGTGTGGTGAATGGTTGTGCTGATGATGAGCTGAGGGAAATACCAGAGAAGGAAGGTGAGTTGAAGCTTGGTGGGAAACAGAACCCCTGTGTGAGGCCCATTGAACCCCTCTAGGCCACCCCTATGTTCTCAATGGGCATCTACCTTCCTATAGGAGCTCATTCCCTCATGGGGTGGGGGTGTGTATCATGGATTCCTTGAACTAAATTACCTGTTCACTAACTCATCCCATACCATGAGTAGTGGTAGGAGTGGGGCTGCTTAAATCCCCAGGTCACTGTGGGACTGGCCCCAGTTCTCAGTTCCCACTGACTTCAAAGTGAATTCCCTCTAATCAGGTATGGAGAGAAACACCCACTGGTGCAATTTCAGCAGGGCCTCCAGGTGGTCGATTTGGCTTCTGATTACATTATTTAAACACTATTTCACAAAGGAGGTGATTTGGCATCACACTAATGCAAGCTTGAATTCACTGCCCATGATTTGAGTTTGTCAATGTAAAGTAATTCTGCAGTAATGGTCTTTACCACATCAGCCTTTTTATGTTTAAATTTGATGTTAAATTTTTAAAATCTCAGGAGAAGAAAAAAGAAGAGAGCCTAACACATTTTAAGAAACCACAAACACCTTGTGAAAAGTCAACTTGTAAAATCCCAGCTGTTAAAGTGGCAAATTTAGCTCTTTATACCTGCAGTAGGTATGAATGCATGGGCATGTGTGTGTACACACACACGTTTTGGACTTATTTCTGTAGGGACAAAATGTCCAGCGACAATAGATCAGGGTCTGTATATATCACTTTTTCTTTTTGTGACCATCCCATGGCAATTGGATATTCTGGGAAAGCTGTTTAACTTTGTTTTCAAGTCTTAGTCTCTCATATCTAAAATATGAGGATGTGACTATGTGCTTCCTAAGGCTCTTTCTAGCTCTCTCTTTATAATTAATTATCAGTAATGTAGAAAAACTATGAAAAGCTTATTTTCAGAAGGTGTTGCCTGGACCAAAAATAAGGAATGATGACCAGTGGCTAAATTTTGACCTGATGGAGTAGCAGAGGAGTGGATGCCAACTTATTGTTATGGACTGAGTGTTTGTGTCCCCAAAATTCATGTGTTAATATCTAATTCTTAATGTGATGTTATTAGAATGTAGTGCCCTTGAGTGAGATGATTGGGTCAGGAGGCCTCCACCCTCATGAATGGGATTAGTGCTCTTATAAATGAGACCCCAGAGAGCTCTCTCATCCCTTCCACAACATGAGGACACAACAAGAAATGGCTGTCTACAAACCAGGAAGCAGGCAGACACCAATTCTACCACTGCCTTGATCGTGGGCTTCCCAGCCTCCAGAACTGTGAGAAATAAATGTTGGTTATTTATAAGCCAACCGAGGCTGTGGCATTCTGTTACAGCAGCCTGAATGGACTAAGAAACTTAGTGACAGTGCTCTCTCATCTCTCATTCTGCCTCTGCAAATTGCTCCACAAATGCACTTATTATCCTCCCTCTTCCATTCTGAATTTCTTTCTCTCCATTTCTTATTTATTCACTCATCCATTTGCAAATGTTTTCAGCCATAACCTGCAGAAGAGACTTCCCTCTGCCCACTCTCAGTTTCCTTGCATGGAAAATGATGGATTTGGTCGAGGTGGAGTCTCAGGTTCCTGGCAGCACTAACATTCTTTAACTCCATGGAGATCTTTCCTCCATAAGCCTGTCAGGATGAAGAGCTGATCCAATCCTTCACCCTCTGTGCATTTGTTCTGCCTACAGGTGCACTGTTTTTCCTGGTATGCTTTCTCAGATGGCAGCAGAGCAAAGAATGAGGTAACTGCTGAGGATTGGCTGCCAAAACCTTCTGTGGGAAAACAGAGTTTTCCAGAATTGATATTTCTAGGAATGATTAAAGAAAAAAAAATAGATGCAGCTCAACTTGGCAAGGTTAACGGAATAGGCAGCAGGCTCTTGGGCTCAGCTGCCAGTGTGACCTCAAATAAACCAGCTTTGCCTGGCAGGACACCTGGCAGGAATGCAGGCTGCAGAGTGGCCCGCAGGCTGCAGGGATGACATGGAGGCAATGGAGAGCTGGAGAACTGTTGGTAGAAGATGTGAGGGATGTCTCTAGTGGACTCCAAGTCAGTACTAGCCAGAGATGACCACTAATGACATCAGAGATGAGGAAATGTGTCAGGACAACTTCTCTGAGCACTGGGGAAGTATGGTAAATTGTTGACTCTTAGATCTGGCTTCTTTCAAATCTCATTTTAAGTATCTTCAAGAAGAGTTCCTCTTCCTCCTGGTTTCCCTGGAGATTGATGTGCAGTGGACTGAGCCACCTATCTGGGGAATTCTTCATCTTACTTAGTATCTTGTTAATATTTTCTTTGGTATCATGTACTTTCTGACTTTTAGCTGTGACATCTTAGTTGTAGTTTATACAAATGGATTAGGTGGAGAATAGGAATGCAAGGAACCTGGTCCTTTTTTAACTCTAGTTGACCTCTGTTTGCTAAGCAAATTCTCGTCTAATGAGAACTCATTCAAAGGCCTGAGAACTAGAGAGATATTATTAGAGCTGGAAAGAACTGTCAAGGATAACCTAACTTGGACCATCTCTTCATGGATGAGGGCAACACTGTGTGTCTGCTCGAGAGAGCCAGAACCAGAAGCCACAGCTTCCAAACTCCAGGTCACTTTTACCCCACAATCTTTATCCTTTCGATAAAAAAAATAGCAAACATGCTATTTGTGAGTGTGTAGAATAAGTAGATGGCCTTTTGGAGATGTGAGGAAAGAGGTAGGCTGAGTGAAGCAGGATGTATGTTAGAGAAGATTTCCCCAAAGTGAAGTTTGAGCTGGGTTTAGAAGAAGTTGAATTTTAAAAACTGCTTTGGGATACATATAATTGGCACTAAAAGAGGCCTTACAAACCTTCCTTTTACAGTTGGGGAATCTAAGGATCAAACAGGTGAGGTGATTTTTGTACTCCCTGGAGAGGTAGCTTCATATATATAATATTTTAAATTATTTCCCAATTGTTATGATTTGGCTTTTGAACCAGTTTCCCTTTCCCTGTATTGACTGAGACTTGCCAATCCTTTTATTTATTTACTTATTTATTTATGTTGGAAGCAGACTCCTATCACCTTTGCTTATTTACCATTTACTGAATTTCTTCTACTTCTTTTTCTGTTTTTCCTGTCCCTTTTTAAAAGATGCAAACCCAGCTATTGTGCCTTAATCCAGATCCCATGATCCTTCATAGAGAAAGCAAATGAAGTCCTCGCCTGTCTGTTGGACCTGCGTGGCTTGCAGCAAGAGCATTTTGGTGCTCTGCCATGCACACATTCCTGTCCCATTGGCCACCCTTTCCAGCCTTCCTAGCAAAAGTATATTTTCAGACCTTCTATCACTTTGCAATTTTTATTCCCCTAGGTGTACTTGCCTGAACTATTTTTTCATGCCAAACTTCAGTGGATTTCCTCCCCTTGTTTTCAAGGCCCTTTGGCCTTCAGCTGTTGGAGACAAACACTATTGTGATCTCTATAGCAGGACCAATTTAACTGATAATTCGCAAAACAATCTGGAGCAATCATCACCTTTCACTCATGACTTCTCTGTTCCACATTTTCTCCTCAGAGGCCATAGATTTGGCTACAGTTTTCTTGTCCCAAAGTCTGTCAATATCTGGCTCCCAAGCCCGCACTGTGTGTATAATTATCTAAAGGCATTTCTGGGCCTTCACATTGTTTTCCACTCTTCTGCTTTCACTTAAATATTGCTTCTCTTCTTAGACGTTCCCCTTGCCTCTCCTACTGGGTTGATGATGTGTACCCCAGTTCGCTAGTATTTAAGATGCAAAAAGCTAACCTGGTTTTAAGAGCAACAGAAAAGTTGTTCTACAGATCTACCTGATATTGTTTGGGTGGGGGAACCTAACTGATGCTAGGAGGAACTACTCTAAATGTCAATGGCTCTTGATGAGTATAGGTGGAGATTAAAATAACCCAGGCAGCTCCTTTCTCAGCACAGCTTCTTTGGGTTTAGGCACACTAGTCCTATGAAATCCTCTGTACCTCTTCTACCCATCCACAGCCAAACCTGCAGAACCCTTTGCATTTCTCCCACGTGTGCCAGCTCTGTGGGATCCTCTGCCCCTTTCCCATCCCTGGCTCCACTCAGCTGCCTGGATATGTAGATGGCTTGAAGTGCCTATGTGGAGCAATGTGCATTTTTGTTTATTTTCATTTATGAATTGCTTTTAAGCATGAATTTCTCTCTCTCTCTCTCTGTTCCAAACTACAAAAGAACCTAGATCAGATGACAAAGTAGGTACAAGTCATCACCATTTTGCTCCATGTAGACGTATTATGAAGTCTCTAAATCCTTCCACTTCTTTTCTTTTTTCTGAAGTTAGATGACAGAGGACAAAGCACATCAGTAACATCTCTGTTCCATGGAAGTCACTCTTATCTATTTTGAGTTATCCTTGAAACACAAATTATATTCTCAGTAAGGTTCTCCGTTTACCAAAGGACTTATCTTAATGACTCTGCTTACAAGTCCTTCATTTTTTTCCATAGTAAGGATTTCATCTGGGGGCTGAGTAATCAGGATATCTTTTTGGAGAGGTTCTCCCTAGTTTGCCCAGGGCCATTGGTCCAATGAAAATGCTTTTCTAAAATTTATTGTCAAGGCAAGCTATGAAACACAAGGGCTCTGTCTACAAAGTAATACTTATATTAAACTCGCAGATATTAATATCAACATGCTATCACATTTGTCTTCCCAAGTATGCTATTCTTCCCATGAACAAAAAAATCGCATTTCTTTTCATTTTTTTTACTTATGACATGATTTTCAAGACCCATTGCTAACCTGGTTTCTCTTCACTATGACACAATGTATATTGTCTACATCCTCTCCAAGCATCCCCATAAGTCATATTTAGTTTTACTTTTCCTCAAAAAGGAAAGCAATCAAGTAACAATATTATTTTAACTTCAATAAGAAATCAAATATTTCTCAACATTTACATTTATTGTTGCCTGGAAAGAACTCTTCTAAGATGCATTTTTTAAAATTCCTAGAAGATAAGTTGGGTCCAAATGTCCATCTGATCTGATCCTGATAGAACTTGAAATTCTTGATAAGAAGAGAGGAAGCTAGAAGATAGAAGAGGATGAGAGAAATTTTGAGACCATTGACTTCCTGTCTGCCTGGCGCTAGTACATTAGCCCTTATCAAAGTTAGAAGAGCTGGTACAACACAGCCATTGTAGGTATTGGATCAATACCTGGCAAGCAGCCTGAAGGTCAGATAAAGTACTTAGGCAGGCAGTTTGCCAGGCTAAAGAGATGTCAAGAAAATCAATTAGACTCTAAAGAAAGAGTAGCAAGCTAACTAAAAAATTCCATCTTGAAAGGCTCGCTGTATTTCAAAGGTAGTTTATATGCATTCACAATATCTTTATCTTGTTCGTAAAAGTACATTTGCTAAGCAATTAAAACTATCCTTGGGTCACCTGAGGTCAACTCACAAAAGATTGTAAACACCTGCACAATCCTAGATTAGAAATTGCTACAAAGGATGGAGATTTAATCAAGTTCTTTTCAGAGTATAAGATTACATAACTTTCGATTAATTTGTTCTTTTTCTATATTGATTACTTTATGTGTATTTGGAATGCCAAAGATGCCCTTGCTTTTTGAGTGGTGAGAGACACCATGGACTTTGAGTACTACAGTGATGCCAGGTAGTTTACTTAGTAAGTTGCAGCCATCTCAAATCAAAAAATAGAAGGGGAAAAACAGGACTGATTGCTTTGGTAAATTTTTTCATCAGCAAGCAAAAGAAAGAAGCATAATGCTTACTGTGTGAAAGGCAGAAGTATTCTTGCTATCTGTTTACCAGCGAAATCTTTTTGTTATTTATATAGTCCCTTCTCTGTCCCAGGGACCTTGTGGGAATATTTTGGTATAAATAACGTGATGACACTCTATTTATCCCGGGTCTTATGATTTTCTTGGTATTGTTACATAAGACTGACAGATAATTTGTAGTACATATTTCTTGACTTCAGGGAAATTTTGTTCAGTCTGGTGGGAGAAATAATATTTAGACCATTTCAATGCTCTGCCAATATAAATTTATTCATAAAGGATAATTATCAAGGGCAAATGTATTGAGCCAGGTACTGTGCCAAATGCTGGGTGGAGGTACTGCAATGAACCAAGCAGATGGATCTCTGCTCTCATGGAGCTTACAGTCTAGTGAGGGATACAGGCAAGAATCAAGCAATCTAAAACAAGCAATGAAACAACTAAACATTGCGATGTGTACCCAAGGGAAAAAAATAAATAAAATGTGGAAGGTTTAAGCTTATCGTAAAGATTATAAAGATGGGGGCAGCAGCGAGCATTTCAAGGAAGGGAGACAGCCAGCACAAAGGGTCTCAGGATGTGGGGAAGTCAGGGGGTGGATCACACAGGCTCCGGCAGGCCATACAACTCATCACCACATAAGACCACAAAGTTTCCTTTCTTTTTAAAAATGGCGGATCACGAGGTCAGGAGATCGAGACCATCCTGGCTAACATGGTGAAACCCCGTCTCTACTAAAAATACAAAAAACTAGCCGGGCGAGGTGGCGGGCGCCTGTAGTCCCAGCTACTCGGGAGGCTGAGGCAGGAGAATGGCGTGAACCCGGGAGGCGGAGCTTGCAGTGAGCCGAGATTGCGCCACTGCACTCCAGTCTGGGCGACAGAGCGAGACTCTGCCTCAAAAAAAAAAAAAAAAAAAAAAAAAATCTTTATATTTCTTATCCATGGTTGATAAAGAACCACAGATGACTAAATACAAGAATAATAAACAGCAATATTTGTTATTTTGGGTTTTGAAGAACTTAAGATTTATGTATTTGAAGGGTCTTTCTGGGTCCCTGTCTCTATAGGTCTTTAATTCCAATAGGTGAATCTAACTGACCTACACTTTTACCCCTGGGTGTGACACAGACAGAAGGCAGAAGAGCTACCCTTACTCACCCTGCTCAGCACTGAGTTCGTCCTGCTGTTCACTCAGGGAAGACATGGGGGATCTCAAATTTCTAGAGCTTAGTCCCTCCACCAGACACCCTGCTGTTTTAGCCACAGGTCCCAATACAAATTGCTTGCCCATTTGGTTGCCTACCAATTGTTCCTTGCCTGATTCTCTACCTGTTCACACCTTGAGTACCTACTCACACCTTGGACTTCTTTGACCTTGATTAATTGGACACAAATCTAGTCTATCCTTTTGCCTTGGAACAATTACCCTGCCTGGGTTCTGCGTTGCATCCTGACAAACCTGTAGAATCTTGCATTGGTGGCATCTTCTATAGTCTAGATGCTTTACTCCAAGTTGCAACAGTCTCAGCTGCTAAGTCTTTTTCTTGCAAGACTAATAAGATCAGTGAAAATAACTTAAAACCCCCTTTTTTTTTCTGGGGAGGGGGTATAAGGGTATAAGTTTAATCTATTTGCATGCCCTGATCAGATAGTTTATGATTGACTGATAATATTAACGTGGTCAGTAAAAGCATGAGCTTTGTAGCCAGATGGCCTGGGCTCCACTGCTTACTTGCTTTGTGTAAATCTGGGTGTTATGTAATCACTCTGGGCCTCAGTTTCCTTCTCTGTAGAAGGGGAGAAAAATAGGACCTACCTCATAGAGTCATTGTGAAGATTAGATAAATGAATACATGTGAAACACCTGGAATGTTGCCTGGCACTTTGTAAACTCTTCTTAAATGCTCATGAGTAAGTGATGGAATTAGGATTTAAACTCAGACTAATTCTAGAGCCTGTATTTTATTACATATTTCTCCCCAGCCTATTAAGACAGGGATCTTTAAATGGTCTACAAACTACCATCTTTGGGCCAAATCCAATCAAGGAGTTAAGAACAGTTTTTACATTTTTAAAGGGTTGTAAAAACCAGCCTACAAATGACCAAAGAAATAAAGACAAATATGTGACAGAGACCTTGTGTGACTCACAAAGCCTAAACTATTTATTGAATCTTTACAGAAAATTTGCTGATACTTGGCTTACATGTGTAGTTTGGGGCAATATATGTAAATTCCAAGGCTCGATTTTCTCATCTGCAAAAGGGAGATTATAATATCCATGCTATAAGATTGTACAAGGCTTAAACAAGATCTCATACGGCAAAGTACTGAACATAATGTTCTGCCCATAGTAGGTGCTTGCTAAATGCCAGATTCCTTCTCTTCTTTCCCTTGTGAAGTTATGTTGGCTTCTCTTAACATACATTTAAACTATTTTTAATATTGTAAAAGCGTCCTCATATCACTCTAGATAAGCAGTCTGCTGAAGGGCTTCTGAATGATTTACCAAAGAGGACTGGAAATGTGGAAGGGGCTAGTGACATGAAGCAGCTGTAATTTGGCTACTTTGGAGGCCCAGGAAGGTCAGCTCTGTAAATGAGCTGTGAAGGGGAGGTGACCCTACTGGGAAATGGTGAAAACAAAAACAATGTGTTATCTCCCATATAAGTCAAGTGAGCATTTGGATGAATTTAGTACAATATGTGAAACAGCTTAGCTTCCCCACTCTTAATTGCCACAGTAAGATGTGAGTTTGGCAAACTAAAGACGTTCAGAGAAAGGCCATTGTGGGGATGATTCCTCAGAATGCCCTGGAAAGAAAGGGAGATTGCATGACCAAGGCAAGATATTTAGAGCCAGAAGAATAATATTTGGGGACTGGCGCCTTGCTTTCTTGAGGCTTACAGGCCAGGGAATGTCCTTCAAGTGTGGGGTAGTCTCTGAGCAGAAGTGGAACATTATTTATGCTCAGAGAAAGTAAATAAGAAGCTACAGCCAGAAAAAAAGACTAAGGGTAACATGTAGGGAGGCATGAAAATGTCTTGAGTTCTGAAATCCCTGTCAATCTTGAAATAGACATTTATGTTCATACCGTTTGGAATGTTGAGCCTTGCTTAAAATTTTTCTCTCCCACATGTGACATTTTATTCTCTCAAAATTAGCTAACATTTCAAGCCTGTAGGGGCTTTAAAAACTTTTATTGAAGAATAATACATGTATAGAAAAGTAAGTCAATTAATTTTCACAAAAGTGCATGCATTTGATTAACCAACATCCCAATTAATGATGCATCTTAGATTAACTAGCATCTTAGAAGCTCTCTTTGTAACTCCTTCCTGTTTCTACTCCTCTTTAAGGGTAACACTTTTCCAGACTTCTCAAAGAAAAAAATAATTTTGCCTCTTTTTGTTCTTTACATAAATAGATTCACATGATATGTACTCTTTTGTATCTAGCTTCTTTCACTCCAGTAGATTTGTGAGATCCATCCCTATTGTCACATATAGTTATAGTTATTAATTGCTATTGCAGTAAAGTATTCCACTGTGTGATTACAGCACAATTTAGTCATTCTACTGTAGTTGGACATTTGGATAGTATCTACTTTTGGACATTACAAATGACACTACTATAAACATTCTGGTGCATCTCTTTGGGTGAACATATGTAGGCATTTCTGTTGCTGGGTTATAGGGCATGCATAAGTTAAGCTTTAGTAAATATTGTTTTTTCTAATGTGGTTACACCAATTTAAATTTCATATTGGTATATTTTGAGGAGGGTAAAGTGTGTTTTTAGGAGTCTATTAGAATAGAATATTATCTATCGAGGCAATTCTAGGGGCCAGATACGCTTATGCTACAAGTAATGGGATCAGCCTTGGAGCCAAGGGAAATCAGAGAAACAAGCAGATGGAGAACCAATGCCCTGTCAAGTATAGAATTGGGATAAGCTATTGCTGTTGGTGCACTTTCACTCTGAGGACCCTTCAGAGTGATCTATTAGTATTGCAGGAGCTAGCTTAAACATTGTATTTGTTGGATGAATGACAGTAACAGGAATTGAACATAAAATTTCAGACATCATTTATTAATTATATGTACTACATTGATTTCCTGGATTGTTTCCTTTTCCTATTTAAATACATATTAAATATTAGCTACCTGCTTTTGACAGGAAACTATGATCACTGAACCATCTAAATAGATACTCAAGCTACTGCTGAAATTCTTGAGTGCTTTGCACTGTTATTAACTGTAGAATATTCTCTGCAAAAGTAAAAAAAGTCTCTGAGATGAGAAAACATGATGCATTTAAAAAAACTGGAACAAATATTGGCCCTTAAAATTATGGATGGATTATCATATTTTTGAAACCTGGAAGCATAACCAGCAAGTGATCAGATAGTTGGCTTCCTGAATTCAGAGTATCAGGAAGTTGCCAGAATAGTTTGGGATGAGCTTATATCAAGTCAGTTTGATGTCATGATTTGGCTGAATGCCACATAAAGAGGAAGCAGTAGACACTATCTGGACTTCTGAAAGTTTTAGATTTCTTCCTATGTGACATTTGTGTTAGTAAATCAGAAACATGGGGGAATGTTTGAAAAGCAGCATGTTCTGATGCACGGACTTTGGAGTCATATAGACCTGCACTGGGAATCCAGTTCTGTTACTCTGTTACTTATTAGCTGGGGGGATGTGACCTCAGATAAGTCGCCTACCCTATTAAATTGCTGTTTCCTCATCTAGAAAGTTGGAATAATAACACTTGCCCTACAGGGTTGGCATGAGAATTAAAGGAGCTAATTTACATATTTGTACAATTTCTCAGCCTTTTAGCCTCTCCCTCTTATGTACCCTTCTCTTTGGAGGTCAGATGGTACTGCAACATGGAGCCACAGCTTCTAGCTCCATAAGTCTCTCTGTGCCCGGTCCCCCTTTGTCTGGTTGCTGTCTGCCTCTCCTATCATAGAACTTCTCGTATAGGGTTCTAGTTTACTATTTATTGATATCAGTCTCTGAAAGACTGTAATCTATCAGGAAGCAGGAACTAGGTCTATTTTACCGTAAACCACTAGCAGAGAGCCTCCCAAATAATTGAAAAAAAAAAAAAGTATCGAACTTTCCCCAACTCCCCTTAGGCTTGATTATTTGAAAGTTAGAAAAGAAAGTCCTCATTTTGGCAGTGTTATTGATACATGGAAGTCTGAAAAACAATTCAATGAACTCGAAAATTTAGAGTGGCCAAGCTAAACAGGTTGAGATTAAGGATAAAAACAAACCAAGCTGACACAAGACAGGGAATAATTATGTACATACAAAGGAAGTAGACATGACTGAATGTGAGTCAGCAGCCTAGCGCTGTTATTAAAAGTGAAAACATGATTCTAGGTTGTATTAATAGATGCAAGACATGCAGAAGCCATGGGGTAATCTGCTTATTTTGACTTGGCATTGCCTGAGATCTTGTTGAAGAGCTGTGTATTTTTTGGTGCTCCATATTTATTAGAAGTTACTAAGAAATTGAGGAGGGTCTGGCTGGTGGATACAAAAATGGTTAAAGACATCAAATATATCTACTATGAGGAAAATTTAAACCTGTTGTGATATTTTTGCTCTGGAGAAGAAACTTGAGAGTATTAAATAAGCATCGAGTGTATTGTGCTTTTCAGGACACTGTGTAAATATATGATGAATATAAGATAATGCCATTAACTCACAGAACTGAAGTATTCTTGAGAAAGTATATAATGCATGCGCCTTCCTTCAGGAAGCTGAGTGCTTAAGGCTTTCAAAATAGACAGTTTTCAATCCCTCTTGGAAGGTTGTATAATCTTGCTAAGTAGTCATTCAGAGTTTTAACACTCAAGAAGTCAAACGATTCTTTTTCCTAAACCCAAATCTCTTCCTCGTTGATTTTGACAATATTATCTGGTTTTGGTCCATCACTGATGAGGAGAACTTGAATATCCTTTATATTAACTTCTTAATATATCTCAAATCACTAGTCATCTCCTTGCTGTGATTTTGACATCTCTTTCCTAGCCTAAAATTCTCTAACTTCCCCTTTCCTTAAGCACTCTTTGTAATTCTTTTCTGAACTTTCGCCTTGATATCCATACTCTGTGAGTGAGCTTGATGACTTAAATGGGATATAATAATCTAAAGGTGTCTGACTTGTTAAAAAAGAAAAAAAACCCAAAACAAAACAAAACAAAACAAAAAAACTCATATACAACTTTGGTTAACTATACTTCGCATTCTTTCCTTTAAATTTTTTTTCACCTTTTTTTTTTCTCCTTAAGAAGTTGCCTATCATTTATCCACTAACATTTAATTTCCATTTTTGTAGGAATAGTTTTCATCTAGTAAAGAAAATTTTGAATCTGATTTCCCCGTCACAGTATTAGCATATATTTTGTAAACACAGCATTGCTGCCTTTGTTCAGGTGTGGGTTAGACAACATACTAGGAAGAGTACCAGGGCTGAGTCTTAGGGAGCTTACTAAAGGCAGCCCTCCAGAATGGTACAGAGGCAGCAATAACTATTGTTCACTATAGTCTTCAAACCTGGCATCCCTTCACTCAACAGTGATAAGGTAAATTGCAAGATGAATGAGATAGAGTGAAAATTCTTTTCATCATCACGCTAACCCATCTTTTGATTTTTTCTTGTCTATGTGGGCTACTAACCAACCTAGTTGCTAACCTAAAATTGAATACTTAGTAAAACTATCTTAAAACTGTTTCTCAACAATAAAGGGAAATAGAAACATTTTTGTATTTAAAAAATGGCAGGGTTTCAGCAATGTAATTAAATGGGTGAGCCAATAAAAAGAAAGAACTGGTGGGCGGTAATGGGTAAACATGTACCAACAAAGTCTCATAAAATGATAGTAATAGTAATTGATTTGTAGAATAAAAGAAAAAACATTTTACTTTTAAAATGCTGGACAACAATAATATGTGGATCAGGAGTCTTTAAAATGGGTTTAAAGTCCTTGCATTGTTCAGGAAAAGGATTAAGATATTAATTTATATTAGAGTTTATTAAGTATATATAATAAAAGTTCAAAGGTGAAAAATAAAATAATAAGAACAGAGTACATAATTTTTAAACTAGTAGTGGGAGCCAGGCACGGTGGCTCATATTTGTGATCCCAGCACTTTGGGAGGCCGAGGCGGGCAGATCACCTGAGGTCAGGAGTTTGAGACCAGCCTGGCCAACATAGCAAAACCCTGTCTCTAGTACAAATACAAAAATTAGCTGGGTGTGGTGGCAGGCACCTGTAATCCCAGTTACTCCAGAGACTGAGGCAGGAGAATTGCTTGAACCTGGGGGGACAGAGGTTGCAGTGAGCCAAGATCACACCACTGCATTCCAGCCTGTGAAAGAATAGGGAGACTCCATCTCAATAAAAATAAAATAAATAAATAAGTAAATAAAAAATAAACTAGGAATGGGAAAAACATTAAATTATAAACAAAAAGCCACAGATAATAGTAACAATAATAATACAGGCAAGAGTAACTCAGGCATACAAGGATGGGGCTAATTCTATGAGAATTGAGGAGCTTTCACAGAGGAGGTGGTGTTTAAGCTGAATTTTGAAACAAACGAAGATAGGGCTGGGGAAAGTGCATTTTATGCAGAATGTATGAAAAAAGAGCGAAAGTATAGAGAGCAGTAAGACTCTATGGGATCTGGGGAGCTGCAAGAAGTTCAGTGTGGCTGGAATTAGGTTTCAGCAGCCTACTCCAGAAAACTAGGTAGAAACTAGACCATAAAGCAAGAGCCTTGCAGGCCATGGCTGGGACCTGGGACTTTAACCCATGGGTTCCTAAGAGAGCCTCTGAAAGAATCTAGACCCTTGTTACCTTTTCACTTGGACTGAAATAACAGCAATGGGGCTAGAGCAAAGAACAATTATGTGTGGCATGTTATGGAGGTGAAATCAATGGGACTAAATGATATGCAGATGAGAAGGAAAGGAAACTGACCAGGGAACAAGGTTTACAGCTTGGAAGATTGCATGTGGTTATGCCATTTGTTGAGAGAGGTGCTATAGTAGATCTTAGTTTGAGGAAAAAGATTGTGAGAACAGTTTTTTTTTTTTTTTTTTTTTTTTTTTTTTTTTTTTTTTTTTGAGATAGAGTCTTGCTCATCACCCAGGCTGGAGTGCAGTGGCGCGATCTCGGCTCACTGCAAGCTCCGCTTTCCGGGTTCACGCCATTCTCCTGCCTCAGCCTCCCGAGTAGCTGGGACTACAGGCGCCCACCACCTCGCCCGGCTAATTTTTTGCATTTTTAGCAGAGACAGGGTTTCACCGTGTTAGCCAGGATGGTCTCGATCTCCTGACCTCGTGATCCGCCCGCCTTGGTCACCCAAAGTGCTGGGATTACAGGCGTGAGCCACCGCGCCCGGCCAAGAATAGTTTTAAAAGTTTGCATTATAGATGCTTATAAGGACACCCAGATAGAAGTGTCTAGTTGAAAATATAGCTGTATTTAACATTAAAATTAAAAGTAAAATAGATGGTTGTCTGCCATGAAATGTTGCATCTATGCAGATCTACACTCAAGGGCAATGACTCTTGGAAATATTACAGAAATCAAGGTTTTAATACCTAAATATTCCTAAAGTGGAGCATGGCCTTCAAAAACAGTTGTTTAATAAAAACCGGCCTAACATAGAGTGCTTTCTCTGAATTTGTTTTACAGGTGCCTCTGGATGGATTCTACCAATATGTACTGCATGAATAATTTTCATGTCACACATTGGCTAAAAGTTGAGCACTATTATAAGATTTCACACCAGGCTGCATTCATGGTACCATGTTCTTTGCATGCCTATATTTTATTTTTGTTAATTAAAGGGAGAAAAAATAGATAACAGGTCTTTTGAAATCACAGAAAATTCAGACATTTTTTGAGTTTGTTTTGGAAGGCAAAAAGCTGGCAATCACACACATCACACAAACACAGATACACACACACACACATACACACGCACACATCTTGTGCCTTCTGTTCTGACAATGTATCTTGCCCAGCTCCTTCCCACTGCCAGCAGCCTGGAACTTAGTGAGCTGGTGAGTGGAGTCAAGGACACTGTCTTTCAAGCAAGTCTACAACTTGGCTTCCTCAAATCTTTTTTTTTTTTTTTTTTTAACTTTTACCTACCCACCAGGTTGTTGTAAGGATCAAAGGATATAATGCTTGTGAAAGTTTAAAGAAAAAAAACTGTAAAGGACTATACAAATGTAAGAAGGTAAAGAAACATAGAGAACTATTCATTTCCATTTGCAATACAGAAATGTACCTGTTTGTACTTTTCTTTGTGCCGAAGATGTTTAGTTGTAAGTGGGGCTGTGGGAAGACTTTTGATCATGCATAATTTCTCAGGCACACACTGCTTAAAGATACATTTATCTTTCTCTGACCTAATCCCTCTGTGTATTTCAATTCAATTGAAGTTTCTTGCAGGCTTGTGCTGTTTTCACTCATTTTTACCATCATACACTTCATAGTCATTCCTACAGACTGTAATAATGTATCAGATAATTCTGGGACAAAAAAGCCCTGGCAATCTGCTTCTGGGAGAACCATTTTCCACAAATAGGTTCTAATGCCATTTCTCCAAGTATATTTATCTTATTGTTTACTTTCATAGTTTGTTTTGATCAGCTCTCTATCAAATTGCTTTGTAAAATCCCAGAACTCTAGGACTGTGACGGTACACACCATGCAGTCTCCAGTTGATGTTTGTGGGGAAGCCGCCAAGTGGCCACGAGCATGTGTTCCCAGGCTCCCTTATGAGAGTGCCTGCCCAAACTGCGGTCAGAAAAGCTTACCCAGGAGCCACCAACTCCTGGGAATCTGGCTGCCTACCCAGGAGAGATGGTGGCATGCACTGGCTGGTTTTTAGCCCTGGTGACTTTGGGAGGGAAACTGAGTGAGATACACAGATCCTAATAAACAGGCATCAAAGTGGTTATACCTGTTGAGCCAACTTAACAGAGCAGGGCAGATTGTAAGTATTCTAAAATTAAATTCATAATGACAAACAACTCTTCAACTTACAACTACTGTTAAGTTTGCTATACCTCACACTTGTGTTTCTTCTCAATTAGAGAATGATATGGTTTGGCTGTGTCTGCACCCAAATCTCATCTTGAATTGTAGCTCCCGTAATTTCCACGTGTTGTGGGAGGGCCCTGGTGGGAGATAATTGAACCATGGGGGTGGTTTCCCCCATACTGTTCTCATAGTAGTGAATAAGTCTCACAAGATTTGATGGTTTTATAAGGGGAAATTCCTTTCACTTGATTCTCATTCTTTCTTGTCTGCAGCTATGTAAGATGTGCCTTTCATCTTCTGCCATGATTGTAAGGCCTCCCCAGGCACGTGGATCTATGAGTACATTAAATCTCTTTTTCTTTATCAGTTACCAAGTTGGGGGTATGTCTTTATTGGCAGTGTGAAGACTGACTAATACAGATAATGAATGTAGGTGCCATTGACCTTGAACCTGACTCCGATGGTCTAAGGAAATATCCATGCTGGTTTAGAGAAAAAGTCTTATTATGCCATCCCAACTAAAGCAATTATTGTAAGAAAGCAGAGAGATGCAATGGCTTTGAATTACCATGAGAAAATGTGTATTTGTATAACAATATCATTGGTCCGTACTTAGCGTTTATAGAAAAGGAGAAAGATACACGATGTTACATCAAACAATGATATATCCTTTTTTGTGCATTTGTAGTGTCCAGCGAATTGACACATAATGTGTTCATATATATGAGAATTATATTAACTCACTTTAATTTTTTTTAAAGTCCGCAGGTCAATTTTGTGACTCCATTTCAGTGAGTCAGAGAATAATTCTGATAGACTCATTGCAACAAACACAGAAATTTTAAAATTAATTTAGCTTATAAAATTACATCTTAACAAGCTAGAAATAGTTCATAGGGAAAAATCAGTGGTGGAAGCACCCTTCAGTATGTTTAGATTATCAAAATGTTCCTAAATGGCTCAAAATATGGTTCTTATATATGATAAATATTTTCCATACTGAAACTATATGTTGACAAATGAACAACATGTACTGTTGGTGAAGAGGCTGTAAGTGTCAAACACTAATTACCATGATTATGATTTGAACTTGTCAGAACTAACATCTTGAAATCTTGAGGAGGATTTGCAGAAGGATGGGAACAGAGCATATTGCAAGTTCTTTTTTTATTTGGTTATTATTAAACTATTGAGAATATACAAGTAATGTACACAAGTAATGTACATAAAAGATGGTGCTGTGATGTAATTACATCCTTCTTAAAGAACATTCAACATAATACCATGTTGTATTTCATTATACACGAAATACTGGTTCACATTGTTCATCTTCTGCACTTGCCTTGATAATTTTTTTCACAGCTTTTTCTAGATTTCTTACATGTTTTAATTTAAAGATAAATGTAATATATCACCAAGTAGGAGGTTTTTAATCATCTTTCCTTCTACTCAAATGAGACTGGTTTATCTTTAGGAAATTTATGGGAAGGTAAGTACACACTAATACAAGGGATAGGATTAAGATATCTTTCCAGGTCTAAGGTAATTTGATTAGTCTTTTAGTACTTATCCAGAAGAAAGTTACCTCTTTTTTTCCCAGACTTTCGCCTTCTGATTAATTGCCTACCTTAATTTGTATAATCTTTCTAAAACTTAGAGCCCACTATTTTAATCTCCAGCTCAAAAGTCCTCGACTCCTGTCCTCCTCTGTAAGATCTTTCTGGAAGTTCCTCTCTACACTATAGGATTCTTACTCCTTCATCTTGTTGCCCTCAGGTGGCTGCTATGACACTCACAACACATTATGGCACTCATTGGTCTGCACATTTGCATATCCTGTGCTCTGCTGTATATTTCCGGAGCACAGGGACTGGGGATGTCATTTCTACATTCCCAGTACTGAGCACAGAGTTTGGCCAAAGGGAGTTCCTTAACAAGTATTTCATGGCTGCGTAAAACAGCATCATCTTTCATTGCATCAAGACCCCTCAAAAATCTGGCTCACTCTTTTTTCCCAGCCTCTTCTCCTTTCCCTTGTTCTTAGCTTCCAAATGGCAGTCACTCAGGATCATTGAAACACTCAAGTTTTTGCCCTGTGCCCATGCTGGTCTCCATGTCTCTTCTTGTTAAGATCTTATTTACTCCTTTCAGCCTAATTTAAATACTCATGTGTATGTCTGAATGTGTGTGTATGTGAGAAAACTTTGACCCTTCTATAACCCCAGCTAGAATTCATTTTGTCTCCTGTGTGTGCTACTCTGTAATCTGTTTAATCCCAGTTGGCTTGCATTATAGCTAGCTGTGCATATCATGATTTCCCTTCCTTGCTGGTGAGTTCCCTGAAGACAGGAACTGTATTGATATGTTAATTCATTCAAAATATGTATTGGACACTTTCTATGTTCCAGGCATTGTCGTATGTTCTGAGCACAATGTAGTAATGATAATAAACAAAATTATTGTACTCAAAAATCTCACATTCTATTCAGAAGAGAAGGATAATAAAAATAGAAACAATGCAAAATATGTCTGATGGTAATAAGTACTCTAGTGAGGCATAAAGCCAGAAAAGAGGGATACATGCTGATCACCAAAAGCCTCTTTGAGGAGATGACCTCTGTATAGAGACCTGAAGGAAGGAGCATCTTTGTAGAAGAGCATTTTATGCAGAGGTACTAGCAAATCCAAGGACCCCAAAGCAGGAGTGAGCTTGCAGTGATTAAGGAAGAGCAAGGAGGCTGGGATGTGTGCAACAGAGTGCGTTGGTGGAAAGTAGAGTGAAAGGCAGAGCTCCAGGAGTCCAGATAAGTAAGGCTTGATATGCCCTGGTACACATTTGGGATTTTACTCCAAAGACATGGGAATCTTTGATGGGTTTTTAGTAGAGGAGTGACATGAGCAGACTTACATCTTAGAGGCATCACCCTGGTTACTGTGTCTGTGGAATTGTCTGTAGTGGGGCAAGTATGGAATTAACGAGATCAGTTAGGATGCTGATGCAACTGTTTAAGCAAGAGATGGTGGTGCTTGGATGAAGTTTGTGGAAACACTGAGAAGCAGCTGGATTTTGGACATATGCAAAGCACCGACGCATTTGCTGAAGGATTTGTTAAGAAAAGAGGGAAACCAAAGATGACTTTGAGGACGTTGGGCTTAGTTAACATCAGAATGGATGTGCCGATTACTAAAATAAGTTGGACTACAAAATGGATAGGCTGGGAAGGGGAAATAAGTTTGAGATATGATGAGTTTGAGATGCTTATTTGATAATTTCGTGGAGATGTTAAGTAGGTAAGTTTGTATTTAAATCAAGAACTTAGGGCTAAAGAAAATTTGAAAAATTTTTATCTTATGAATAGACAATACTGAAAACTCTGGGACTGAATAAGTATCAAACCAAGTTAATTATAGATTATAAAGAGATTTTTAAGAACTGAAACCTCCCCCGTTTAGAGATCAAACAAATGAGGGGAACCAGCTAAAGAGACTAAGATGAAGCACCTTCGGAGGTACTTGGGAGGGGTAGTCGCTCAGTAAGGATTCCCTGAGTGATTTGCTATCTCTAGTGTAGGGGCAATTCCTTTCATTTGCTTTTGATAGTTCTTGTGACTAGGGAGCACTAAAGGGGAAGGGAGTGCTTCTACCATTTGACCCTAAAGACAGAATTTTACCTGCAGTTATCAGCCTGGAAGTGTAGTTCTATCCTTGCCATCTGTGCTCTCCCTGGATTTCCACTTCATCTTCAAGGCAAGGGAATAATCCTCTTCTCCTTTTGTATACCTCTACTTAGAAGGTATAATTTTATGGTTTATCATCTTCTCAAGATTGCTCTTGATATTTATTTTAATTGATTTCATCTCTACTGGGAACATGTCATGATTTGGCCGGAGGCAACTGTATGATGACATGGCTGGTTCAGGGGCTACCTCATGACATTGAGGTACTTTTAGTGCAGAAGCCCTACTTGATTGCCTTCATCACTTCACCTAGGTCACAGCAACATCTTTAGTAAATCCTTCAGTCACTTAGTTTCTACACTCGGGGTGTGTTACTGTCAAATATTTTTGAGAATGTAAATGAAGTTTGACTCATTGTAAACCTGTGAACTCATCCTAGTCACTAGAGCAGATGGAATGTGAACAAAGGTCAAAATAAATTCATCTCAGTAGTATGTCTGCTGGCACTGTAATAGGTACTTAACTTTCTCCATTCCTTACCTTACCCCGTGACAAACTATGAAAACAACAACGTGGTTGTGAGCATGTTTAAAGCAACATCTCACTCTATGCCCAGTGGCGTTTCTTAGCTTTAAATTGGGGGCTGCCATCTTGCTAAAATAGTGATCAATTAAGACTGGCAACATGAAAGCCTGATAAAGAAAAATCGAATTTTATTTCCCATAAACTATCAACTTACTGCTTTAATGGAGATTGACAGAGAAAAAATATACATAAAAAGGATAAAATCCATGTAAATTTTGGTGCCTTTGGAGCATATTTTATGATTTTCTATAATATAGTTGTCTCTTGGGTATGTATTACCTCCTATAATAACAAACTTTGTTTACCTATTTTTAGCACCTAGCTAAAGTTAGGTGGGGGGTGAAAATAGGTTATGTTACAAAATTTGTTATCAATAATTTATAAAGTACTCAACACATGAGTGTGTATAATTGTGCAGAATATACTTTTAGTAGTTAATAATAAAAAGGCAGAAGCCCCTATGATGCTTAATCTATCTACCCATCCATACATATATACATGTATATACATATACGTGTAGGCTAGAGATATATATGTGGATTAAGCATAATAGATGCATATATATGCCATGTATATGTATATCCAGCCTACAGTAGGTATTTTCAGCTAATTCCTATTATGGAATTCCTTAGAAATAGGTTAAAAATATTTCCTGGAGGAATCCAGGCTGCCCAAATGAGTGGGCTTTCCCCTAGTGAAGCACACCCTCTCCACCAAGGGACAGTCAAAGTGCTTCATTGAATGGGTCCTGCTCCCTATGCCACCCAACTGGGTAAGACCCTCCAACAGGGGTTGTCAGACACCCTATACAGAAGCATTCCTACTGGCAATCAGGTCAGTGTCCCTCGAGGTAAGAGATCCCAGAGGAAAGGGCAGGCACCCATCTTTGCTGTTCTCCAGCCTCCTCAAGTGCCATCTTCAGGAACAGGAGCAAACCAGTTGAATAGGGCCTGAAATCAATCCCCAGCAAACCACAGCAGCCCTACAAAAGAGGAATCTGACCATTGAAAGAAAAACAAACAAACAGAAAGCACAATAACAGCATCAACAAAAGAGTTCCCACAAAAAACTGCATCCAAGGGTCACCAGCCTCAAAGATCAAAACTAGACAAACTCACGGAGATGAGAAAGAATCAGTGAAAAATCTCTGAAAGCCCAAAAGACCAGAATGCCTCGTCTCCTCTGAATGATCACAACAATTCTCCAGCAAGGGCACAGAACTAGACGGAGGATTAGATGGACAAATTGACAGAAGTAGGCTTCAGGAAGTGAGTAATAACAAACTGTGCTGAGCTAAAGGAGCATATTCTAACCCAATGCGTAGAAGCTAAGAGCTGCTAACTAGAATAACCAGTTTAGAGAGGAACATAAATGACGTGATGGAGCTGAAAAACACAGCATGAGAACATCATGAAGCATACACAAGTATTAATAACCGAATTGACCAAATGGAAGAAAGGATAGCAGAGTTTGAAGATCATCTTGCTGAAATAAGGCATGCAGACAAGATTGGAGAAAAAAAAATAAAAAGGAATGAACAAAAGTTCTGAGAAAGATGAGACTACGTAAAAAGATCAAACCTACGATTGATTGGAGTACCTGAAAAAGACGGGAAGAATGCAACGAAGTTGGAAAACATGCTTCAGGATATTATCCAGGAGAATTTCCCCGACCTAGTAAGTACATTTTTAATATGTTCACATATTTACATAAAGGGAAGCACATCATACTCAAAGTGGACATCTCAGCAGAAACCCTATAAGCCAGAAGAGAGTGTGGGCTAATATTCAACATTTTTAAAGAAAAGAATTTTCAACCCAGAATTTCATATCCAAACAAACTAAGCTTTATAAGCAAAAGAGAAATAAAATCCTTTCTAGACAAGCAAATGCTGAGGGATTTTGTCACCACCAGGCCTGCCTTGCAAGAGCTCCTGAAATATGGAAAGGAAAAATTGGTACCAGCCACTGCAAAATACACCAAAATATAAAGGCCAATGACACTATGAAGAAACTGCATCAACTAGTGTGCAAAAATAACCAGCTAGCATCATTATGACAGGATCCAATTCACACATAACAATAATAACCTTAAATGTAAATGGGCTAAATGCCCCAATGAAAAGACACAGACTGGCAAATTGAATAAAGAGTCAAGACCCATCTGTGTGCTGTATTCAGGAGACTCATCTCAGGTGCAAAGACACACATAGGCTCAAAATAAAGGGATGGAGGAAAATGTAGCAAGCAAAAAAAAAAAAAAAAAAGCAAGAGTTGCAATCTTAGTATCTGGCAGAACAGACTTTAAACCAACAAAGATTAAAAACAAAGATGGGCTTTACATAATGGTAAAGGAATCAATTCAACAAGAAGAGCTAACTATCCTAAATATATATGCACCAAATACAGAAGCACCAAAATTCATAAAACAAGTTCTTAGAGACATACAAAGAGACTTAGACTACCACACGATAATAGTGGGAGACTTTAACACCCCACTGTCAATATTAGACAGATCAACGAGACAGAAAAGTAACAAGGATATTCAGGACTTGAACTCAGCTCTGAATCAAGTGGACCAAATAGACATCTACAGAACTCTCCATACCAAATCAACAGAATATACATTCTTCTCAGTGCCACATGGCACTTATTCTAAAATTGACACATAATTGGAAGTAAAACACTCCTCCTCAAATGCAAAAGAACTGAAATAATAACCAGCAATTTCTCAGACCACAGTGCAATCAAATTAGAACCCAGGATTAAGAAACTCACACAAAACCACACAACTACATGGAAATTGAACAACCTGCTCCTGAGTGACTCATGGATAAACAACGAAATTAATGCATAAATCAAGAAGTTCTTTGAACCCAATGAGAACAAAGAGACAACATAATAGAATCTCTGGGACACAGCTAAAGCAGTGCTAAGAGGGAAATTTATAGCAGTAAATGCCCACATCAGAAAGGTAGAAAGATCTCAAATTGACACCCTAACATCACAATTAAAAGAGCTGGAGAAGCAAGAGCAAACAAATCCAAAAGCTAGCAGAAGACAAGAAATAACTAAGATCAGAGCAGAAATGAAGGAGATAGAGATGTGAAAACCCTTCAAAAAATCTATGAATCTAGCAGCTGGTTTTTTGAAAAAAATAACAACATAGATAGACTGCTAAAAAATAAAGAAGAAAAGAGAGAAGAATAAAATAGACACAATAAAAAATGATAAAAAAGATGCCACCACCGACCTCATAGAAATACAGACTACCGTCAGAGAACACTATAAACACCTCTATGCAAGTAAACTAGAAAATTTAGAAGAAATGGACAAATGTCTGGACACATATGCCCTCTCATGATTAAATCAGAAGAATTTATATCTGTGAATAGACCAATAACAAATTCTAAAATTTAGGTAGTAATAACCTACCAACCAAAGAAAGCCCAGGACCAGATGGATTCACAGCCAAATTCTATTAGAGGTACAAAGAGGAGCAGGTACTGTTCCTTCTGAAACTATTCAAACAGTTGAAAAGAAGGGACTCTTCCCTAACTTATTTTATGAGGCCAGCACCATCCTGATACCAAAACCTGGCAGAGACACAACAACAACAAAAAAGAAAACTTTAGGCCAATATCCCTGATGAACATCAATGCAAAAATTCTCAATAAAATACCAGCAAACTTAATCTAGTGGCACATCAAAAAGCTTATCCACCATGATCAAGTCAGCTTCATCCCTGGGACGCAACGCTAGTTCAACATATGAAAATCAATGAATGTAATCCATCACATAAACATAACCAGTGACAAAAACAACATGATTATCTCAATAGATGGAGAAAAGAACTTTGATAAAAATTCAACATCCCTTCATGTTAAAAACTCTCAATAAACTAGGTATTGATGGAACATATCTCAAAATATTAAGAGCTATTTATGACAAACCCACAGCCAATATCATACTGAATAGGCAAAAGCTAGAAGCATTCCCTTGAAAACTGGCACAAGACAAGAATGCCCTCTTTTATTACTCCTATTCAACATAGTACTGGAAGTTCTGGCCAAGGCAATCAGGCAAGAGAAAGAAATTAACGATATTCAAATAGGAAGAGAGGAAGTCAAATTGTCTCTGTTTGCAGACAACATGATTCTATGCTTAGAAAACCCCATCGTCTCAGCCCCCAAAACTCCTTAAGCTGATAAGCAACTTCAGCAAAGTCTCACAATACAAAATCAATGTACAAAAATCACAGGCATTCCTATACACCAACAATAGACAAGCAGAGAGCCAAATTATGAATGAACTCCCATTCAAAATTGCTACAAAGAGAATAGCAATAGCAACAGCTAACAAAGGAAGTGAAGGACCTCTTCAAGGAAAACTACAAATCACTGATCAAGGAAATAAGAGAGGAAACAAACAAATGGAAAAACATTCCATCCTCATGGATTGAAAGAATCAATATTGTGAAAATGGCCATACTGACTAAAGTAATTTATAGTTTTAATGCTATTCTCATCAAACTACTATTGACATTTTTCACAGAATTAGAAAAAATTACTTTAAATTTCACATGAAACGAAAAAGAGCCTGTATAGCCAAGATAATCCTAAGCACAAAGAACAAAGCTGGAGGCATCACGCTACCTGGCTTCAAACTATATTACAAGGCTACAGTAACCAAAGCAGCATGGTACCAGTACCAAAACAGACATATAGACCAATGAAACAGAACAGAAATAACACCACATATCTACTGCCATCTAGTCTTAGACAAACCTCATAAAAATAAGCAATGAAGAAAGGATTTCCTATTTAATAAATGGTGCTGGGAAAACTGGCTAGACATATGCAGAAAACTGAAACTGGACCTCTTCCTTACACCTTATACAAAAATTAACTCAAGATGGATTAAAGACTTAAATGTAAAACCAAAAAGCATAAAAACCCTAGAAGAAAACCAAGGCAATACCATTCAGGACATAGGCATGGCAAACACTTCATGACAAAAACACCAAAAGCAATGGCAACAAAAGCCAAAATTGACAAATAGGATTTAATTAAACTAAAGAACTTTTACACAGCAAAATAAGGTATCATCAGAGTGAACAGGGATCCTATAGAATGGGAGAAAATTTTTGCAATCTACCCGTCTGACAAAGATCTAATATCCAGAATCCACAAGAAACTTAAACATATTTATAAGAAAGAAACAAACAACCCCATCAAAAAGTAGGCAAAGGATATGAACAGATACTTCTCAAAAGAAGATATTTATGCAGTCAACAAACATATGAAGAAAAGTTCAACATCACTGATCATTAGAGAAATGCAAATCAAAACCACATTGAGATACCATCTCACACCAGTCACAATGGCAATTATTAAAAGGTGAGGAAACAACAGATGCTGGCAAGGCTGTACAGAAACAGGAATGTTTTTATACTGTTGGTGGGAATGTAAATTAGTTCTAACATTATGGAAGACAGTGTGGTAATTGCTCAAGGATCTAAAACCAGAAATACCATTTGACCCAGCAATCCCATTGCTGGGTATATACCCAAAGGAATACAAATCATTCAACTGTAAAGACACATGCACAGGTATGTTTACTGCAGTACTACTTACAATATCAAAGACGTGGAACGAACCCAGATGCCCATCAATGGTAGACTGGATAAAGAAAATGTGGTAGAAGTACATCATGGAATACTATGCAGCCATAAAAAGGAATGAGATCATGTCTTCGCAGGGACATGGATGAAGCTGGAAGCCATCATTCTCAGCAAACTAACACAGGAACAGAAAACCAAACACTGCATGTTCTCACTTATAAGTGCAACTTGAATGATGAGAATACATAGACACAGGGAGGGAAAAAACACACACTGGGGCCAGTCGGGGGTTGGGGGAAGAAGCAAGTGAGAGTATTAGGACAAATAGCTAATGCATGCAGGGCTTAAAACCTAGATGATGGGTTGATAGGTGCAGCACACCACCATGGCACATGTATACCTATGTAATAAACATACACATTCTGTACTTGTATCTTGAAACTCACAGTTAAAAAAAATGCTTTATCAACCACATACTGGCAATGTCATAAATGACCTTTAAAAAATGGAAATGGTCACCTCCAGTCTAGGATTTAGAAAGGTCAATGGGCAATTTAAAATTAAAAAAACTAGTATATTTTTACAACTTGTCTATGGAGACAATCTATTTTTTACTCTACTATGTAAACTTCCATTGAACTCTTTTAGACACAACAGAATAGTGTCTTTTCAGTGATAATAGATCACACAGAATCAAAATAGTTGCAAAAACTTTAACAATGATGACAAATTATATAGCACATTTAATTAATGTCATTTATTTATCATTGTAGCCCGTGAGGCAACCACTTTTATACAATGAAGATGATAAAATAGTCAGTGAGTTAACTCCTAGTGATTCTACCACTGGCCATACATTTGTCTTGGAAATGATGCAGTAAAAGCTCTCTCAGATATTTATTTTAACAGAGGAATTTTAGATAGAGAAAATCCTGGAAGGAGGAAATGGGCAGCTGCAAAATATAAGGAAGGCGCAGAACAAAAAAAGAAAAGGGCCTTTTAAGAAACTTGCATTGTGAAGTGTGAAGGTGTGTGTGCATGTGTCCATGTGTGTGTTATTGATGGTGGTGGTGTTGGTGGGACTCTATCGGACCACATTGCCACCTGCCTTTAGACCACACTCTAGGGATGAACTCGCTGGAGCTTCAGGCTACTCTTCTGGCAGCCAGCCCCCAGACTCTCTTTTCCTCTCCAAATCTTATCAGTGATTATAACATGTTGTTGTATAGTACAGTTTTTACGAAGTCAAGTTCTCCTTTACATACTCACATCAAGTATTTGATAAAAACTGTTCAACTTGGGCACATTTTCCTTATTAAAAATAGTAAGCATTAAGATTATTTTTGCATGAATATGAGATGTTTCATGCTGAAAGAGATTATTACTCCTCAATAAGCATTTTAATTATAAGGTGCTAGCTGAAAGACAAAGCAGACATTTTGTAAGAAACTGTTCTTTTTCTATATTTCTTTTAAAAATAATGTTTAATATTTCTGATTAAAATATTAAAAAGTATGAAGAATAAAATGAAATATTACCTCTGATTGCAGCCTCCAGAGATAACTACTATTAATATTTTGTATTTCTTTCTGTATTGTATATTAATATTTTATATACAATATATTAATATATATTAATATTAATATATTAATATTCTGTATTGTAATATTAATATTTTGTATTTCTTTGTCTGGGTGTGAGTATATGTGTATATTGACCTCCCCTATACTATATGTATAATTTTATATCCCACTTTCTTAATCCACCAATATATGAATTTTTCAGGAATTAAATGCTATTTTAAAACACTATTAATTCATTTTATATTTATTGCTTAAATATATTTCTACCTAGAGATATGCATTTATCTATTGTTTGTTTTATACTATAAATAAAGCTATGATAAAAGTCTTTGAATATAAACTTTAGTCAGCAAAAACTGTGGCTATTTTGGTCTGTTTTTTGAATCTCATAAAAATGCTTCCAGTGCTGTATTTTCTCTATTTTAAAAAATACTTTTTCTTTTCTTTCTTATTTAAAAAGTATGGAATGCTTCACAAATTTGTATATCAACCTTGCGCAGGGGACATGTGAATCTTCTCTGTGTCATTCCAATTTTAGTATATATGCTGTCAAATTGAGCACAAGTGCCTTATTTTCTTCAATTTGCTCTATAGAATACAAATTCACTGGTCAATAGATGTTTCACTATTTAAAAGATTAAATTGTGAAATAAGTTTGTGAAATGTTGAATTCAACAAAGATACAAATTTTTCTACAGGACTTCTCAGAGCCTTTAGTATGCAAATATGTGCTAAAAATTATTAAAAGAGAGCTCAGGTATGCAAGGCATCACTTTTCCAAAGATCAGAGTGATTGTTCAATGGAATTTTGGTTTGGAAAATATTAAATGTGATTCTATCTTTTGATTCAGAAGAGTTGTATCAGTTATTTTAGTTGGGGGTAACACAAGGCTATGCTGCAATAGAAAAAGCACTGAAATCTCTATAGTTTAATACAACAAAGGTTTATCCCTTGCTCATGTCATAGTAGATAATAGAAACTCTTATGTGTTTCTATTCCCAAATAGTATCCCAAGGGCCCAGCCTGCTTCCAAATTCTAACTCCACCAGCTCTTTTTTTTTTTTTCAACCATCTGCATGAGATTGCATGTGGAGAGAGCACACCTGTTCTTCTTTCTTCCAATGTTTAATTGGTAAGAATTAGTCATATGCCTAGACCACTTAGATTCAAGGGACTGTAAGATTATGGAGCACATAAATGTTTGATAAACAGTAACAGTCTTTGCCATACCTTTTCTTTTTTTTTTTAAAAAAAGTAATAGACATTAGATTTTGTTGAATGCCTATTTGGAAACTGCTGGGATAATAACATTTTAAAGCTTATTAATATTATGATCCTGCTTACTAAATATCCTAATATCGAACTCTTCATAGTCATAAAATAAATCCTTTGCTAAGATGAGAAAGCATTACCTTAATGTTCTTTTGAATTAGATTTGATGGTATTTTAACCTAGGATTTTGTATCTATATTCATGAACAAGATGGGTTTACAATTTTCTTATTCATTGCTTTTTGTTAGAGATTGTTATCAGGGTTTATTATGGAAAGTTTTACATATATGTATTTTTAAGTAAACTTTTTATTTTGAAATACTTGTACGTTTACATGCAATGAATCCATGCACTCATTTTTTGGTTTCTCTAATGTTAACATTTTGCAAAACTATACTGCAATATAAAAACCAGTATATTGGCATTGTTACAACCAAGATAAAGAACATCTCCAGTAACACAAAGATTCCTTGTGTTGCACTTTTATGGCTGTACCCACTTCCCACCTGTCTCCACTTCCCTCTTGCCCCCACTCCCTTCTTAATCCCTAATAACAACTAATCTGTTCTCCATTTCTATAACTTTGTCATTTTAAGAATGTTTTATAACTGGTATCATAGAGTATATAAACTTTGGATATTGACTTTTTCTTTTTAAAATTATTTTAAAATACCCATTTTATTTCTGTTTTTTGTGTTGTTACATAGGTGTATTAGTTTGTTTGCACACTGCTATAAAGAACTGCCCAAGACTGGGTAATTTATAAAGGAAAGAGGTTTAATTGACTCACATTTCCACATGGCTGGGGAGGCCTCAGGAAACTTACGATCAATGTAGAAGGTGAAAGGAGAGTAAGGACCTTCTTCACATGGCTGCAGGAGAGAGAAGAGTAAGGAGTGAAGGGTGAAGAGCCCCCACCAGATCTCATAAGAACTCACTATCACGAGAACAGCATGGTGGAAAACCACCCTCATGAACCAATCACCTCCCACCAGGTCTCACCTTAGGCAGGTGGGGATTATGGGGATTACAATTGAAGATGAGATTTGGTGGGGACACAGCCAAATCATATCAATGGGTGTATTGCATACTGGTGGAGACTGGGCTTCTAGTATACCCATCACCCCAATATTGAACATTGTACCCAATAGATAAGTTTTCAACTTTTATCCCCTTTCCACCATCTCCCATTTTGGAGGCCCCAGTGTCTATTATTTTTATCTTTATGTTCATGCATACCCATTGTTTAGCACCCACTTATAAGTGAGAACATGTAATATTTGATTTTATGTTTCTGAATTAGTTCACCTACGATTATGGCCTCCAGCTCCATCTGTGTTGCTGCAAAGGACACGGTTTCATTCTTTTTAATGTCTGCATATGTCTGTGGTGTAAATGTACCACATTTTCTATGTCCAGGATTGGCTTTTTTACTCAGGATAATTCTCTGGAGATTCCTACAGTGTCATTGTGTTTATCAATAATTTGTTCCTTTTTATTGCTTAATAGCAGTCTATGATAGGTGTGCATCAGTTCGTTTAATTATTATGCACCCAGTGAAAGGACATCTGAGTTGTTTTCAAGTTTTGGCTATTACAAACAAGCTACTATGAACACTTGTATAAAGGTTTTGGATGAACATAAGTTTTCATTTCTCTGTTATAAATGCATGTGGCTGAAATTGCTGGGTTGTATAACAGTTGCATGTTTAGTTTTTTAAAGAAACTGCCAAATTGTTTTGTAGAGTGACTACACTATTTCATAACTCTACCAGCAGCATGAGTGATCAAGTATTTCATTATCCTTGACAGTATTTACTGCTATCACTTTCTGTTTCAATGTCAGCCACTCTGATAGGCATGTAATGATGTCTTATTGTTGTTTTAATTTGCATGTCCCCATGGCTAATTATATTGGACCTAATTTCTTATGCTTATTTGCTATCTATTTACTTTCTTTTTTTTTTTTTTTTTTTTTTTTGAGGCGGAGTCTCGCTCTGTCGCCGGGGCTGGAGTGCAGTGGCCAGATCTCAGCTCACTGCAAGCTCCGCCTCCCGGGTTTACGCCATTCTCCTGCCTCAGCCTCCCGAGTAGCTGGGACTAGAGGCGCCCGCCACATCGCCCGGCTAGTTTTTTTGTATTTTTTTAGTAGAGACGGGGTTTCACCATGTTAGCCAGGATGGTCTCGATCTCCTGACCTCGTGATCCACCCGTCTTGGCCTCCCAAAGTGCTGGGATTACAGGCTTGAGCCACCGCGCCCGGCCGCTATCTATTTACTTTCTTTGATGAACTATTTGTGCACTCATTTTTGCCTATTTTCTAGTTGTATTGTTTGATTAAGCTTTTTTTTACTATTGAGCTTTGATAGTTCTTTATATATTATAGACACTAGTTCTTTGTCAGATATGTGGTTTACAAATACCTTCTTCCAGTATGTAACTTGTCTTTTCACTCTCTTAATGTAATTTTTTCTTAGAGCAAAAGTTTTTAACTTTGATGGTCTAATTTATTAATATTTCCCTTTATAAATATGCTTCATTGTCAAGTCTAAAAACACTTTGCCGAGACCTGGAGCCCTAACATTTTCTCCTGTAATTTTTTTCCCCCAAATTTTATACTTGTACAATTTACCTTTAAGTCTATGATGCATTTTGAGTTAATCTGTGTAAGGTGTCAGGTTACACAAATTTGTGTAAGTGAAAGGTGTAAGGTTTGTGACAAGATTACTATTATTTTTGCCTATGAATGTCCAGTTATTCTGGCACCTTTTGTTGAAAAGACTCTATTGGTTTTTGCTTCTTTGTCCAAATTCAGTTGGACATATTTGTGTTGATCTCTTTATGGCTTCTCTCTTCTGTTCTGTTGATCTATGTGTGGATTGCTCCATTAGTATCACACAGTCTTGACTACTGCAGCCAGACAAAAAGTCTTAAAATCAGGTAGACTCATCACTCTTGTATTATTTTCTTTTGCAATTTGTTTTTAACTATTCCACTTCTTTTGCCTTTTCATATTATTTCTTGAATAATCTTGTCTATATCTATATCTACAAAAAATGAGTAGCGAGGCTTTTAATAGGAATTGCATTACACTTGCATATAAACTTGTGGAAAACTAATATTTTTACTATGTAAAGTCTTTTGATCCTTAAACTATATCTCTCCAGTTCTTTAGATCATTGATTTCTTCCATCAGCATTGTTTTAAATATTTCATTGACAAACATTTAGAACCATATCAGACAGTGTTATAATTTTGCTTCGATTGTCAAACATGATTTGGGAAAATTTAGAAAAGGAAACTGTATTGCATTTATCCATATTTTTATTTACAAACTTCTTCCTTCTTGTTGTTTCAAGGATCCTACTTTTATCATTTATTTTTTGTTAAGAGAATTTTCTTTAGCCATTCTTTTAGGGTAGGTCTGCTGAAGACAATTCTCTTAGTTTTACTTCACCTGAGAATGTCTTGAGTTCCCCTTTATTGCTGAAGCATATTTTCTCCGTGTACATTATTCTTGGTAGATAGTTGTTTTCTTTCAGTATTCGAAAAACTGTGCCACTTCCTTCTGGCCTTCATAGTTTTTGATAAGAAACCCACCGTCTCTGATTTATTATTTTTTAGTATAGGTAAGCTTTTGTCTCTATGTCATTACTTTTAGGATTGAATTTGTTTATAGAATTTTGACTATGATGTTTTGTAGTATGATTTCATAGTATTTCTCCTGCTTAGGGTTTGCTTAGCTTCTTAATCTTTAGGCTATCTCTCTTGAAAAATTTGGGAAAATGTCAGCTATTATTTCTTTGAGGTTGTCAGTTTCTTAGGACACTGGAATATAGAGGCATAAAGAAAACCCAGGGAACTTATTACCATGTTGTTTCTTGAGTCCTATTCAGTGTGCCTTCTTTTTTCCATTTTTGAGTTCACTAATGTTTGTCTTACATATAATGTCCAGAACTTTTAGTTGTACCTAGTGAGAGGAATAAAAAAATGTATTTTTATTCCATATTCTCAGAATCTATATATGTTTTCTAGTTGTATCTCTTGAATATTTATTGCACATAGGATTACCTGTTCCCTAATACTTTGCAAGAGTTTTCTAATGAAATTAGTTGGCTGATTAACAAAAAGTAAATCCAAAAGAATTTACTTCTCAAAATGTTAAAGATAATTTATAGTGAAGATTATATCTGAATTGGGCTTGAAAAACTAAAACTCACAGGATAAAAACAGGTTAAATCCTTTCAGGTGTAAAGAACAGTAGGAGCCATCATACTAAAGAGCATCTTCTAAGAGTTAAGGCAAGACAAGAGTAGATTGAAAATAAGATTTTAAATTCCCAAATCTTGAATGCTTATACACCGTTGGTGGGAATAGAAATTAGTTCAGCCAATGTGGAAAGCAAGTTGGAGATTTCTCAAATAACTTAAAACAGAACTACCATTCAATCTAACAACCTCATTACTTAGTATATTACCCAAAGGAAAATAAATTGTTCTACCAAAAAGACACATAAAGTTGTATGCTCATCACAGCAGTATTCACAATAGCAAATATATGGAATCAATCTAGATGCCCATAAGTGAAGGATTGGATAAAGCAAATACTGTGTGTGTGTGTGTGTGTGTGTGTGTGTGTATGTGTGTATGTCATGGAATACTATGCAGCCACAAAACATGAAATTATGTCCTTTGCAGTAACATGGATGCACCTGGAGGTCATTATACTAAGCAAATTAACACAGAAATAGAAACCCGAATACTGCCTATTCTCACTTATAAGCAGGAGCCAAACATTGGGTACACATTGATATAAAGATAAGAACAATAAATACTGAGGACTACCAGAATGGAGAGGGAGGGAGAGGAACAAGGGCTGAAAAACTACCTAGTGAGTACTATGCTTACTACCTGGTGACAGGACCAGTCATATCCCAAGCCTCAGTGTTATAGAATATACCCATGTAACAAATCTGCAATCTAAAACAAAAACTTAAATCATCTTAAAAAAACCCAAATAATGTTATAAAAATAAACAAATCTTTATAATGAGAGAGAATAGAGGGATTTTTCTTTTTCTTTTCTTTTCTTTTTTTTCTGGCAGTATAGTAGATGAGCAATCTTCAGATGTTTTGTAGTGGAATAATTTTCTAACATAGCCATATCTAAAATTGAGAAAGAAAGAAGCAAAGATAATTTTTTCCCATTTCCCCCCCTCCCCCATTTTCATCAGGAAGGAAAATATTTTCCAGAAATGCTCCCTCTCAGCGGATTTTTATTTGTATTCTATAGGTCAAAATTGGGTCAAAGGGCCATGTCCTTAAACCTATCCCTGACAAAGACAATGCAGTGAACATTTTATTTACAGTCTTCCCTTCCCTCCAGGCTTCTTTTTTTCTAATTTCTTTTTATTTAAAAAATTTATTTTACTTAAATTGCATAGAGAAAGGGTCTCACTATGTTGATCAGGCTGGTCCGTAACTCCTGGGCTCAAGCAATCCTCCCATCTCCGCCTCCCAGAGTGCTGGGATTATAGGTATGAGCAACTGTGCTTAGTCCCCAATTTTCACTGTATGTTCTTCTATAGAAAAATATATAATTCTTTATTATAAAAATATTATATTTTTATAGACTAGTTGGTAAATATAAAAGAACATGTGAAAAAATAAAAATCAGCTATAATGCCATAACTAATAGATATTACAGATAATTTTTAGCTAACTTCAAATTGGATTTTATTTATTTGCCTTTAATGTGATATGTTTTCAATACTTTTGTAGGCAAATGCATATTTCACTGATCTCAGTCCTCACCACTGGTCATTTTACAGTACATTGTTTTCATTTTTGAGCTCTTAATTTGATTAGTATTTTGAGTGACTAAAATACACACCCATATACACACATACTCTTAAAGAATGGCATATAGGTAATATATTTTCCAAGCTCTTGAACATTTAAGAATATTTGTGTGTTTCATTCATTAATATATTCATTCCTATAACAATTATTTATTGAACATCCTCTATGTACCTGGCACAATGTTAAATATTAGACTTATAAGGGTTAATAGGACAGATATGGCCATGCCCTCTTGGAGCTTATAATTTACTAGGTAGCAGATATTTAAAACATAAAGGATATGGAGACAAAAAGGAGAGATAAGGGTGATTATATGGGTATGTAATTCAGAAGGAACAACATAACAACCTAGTTTGAGGATCAGAGAACGTTTTCACTTTAAAAAATTGCATTAGACTGAGACCTGAAATTTTAGCAGAAATGCAGAGTAGGAGGAAGAATATTCTAAGTAACAGAAACTCCATGAATGACGCATTGAGGTAGGAGCAGATGGCAAATTTGAGAGGCTGAAAGAGGACCAGTATACTTAAAACACTGAAAGTGAAGAGGAGTGGGACATATAAATCCTATAAAGAGTGGGTAAAAACTCAATTGTGGATGGTGGATGGCCATGTGAATCACTGTTGGGATTTGGTACATTGTTATAAGGGCAATGAAAATCCTTGAGAAGTTTTAATATGGAGATATGATTAATCATACATTTCAAATAGATTACTCTAGATATTAAATTTACTTTCAAAATTCTGTATGCATCTTCCTTGTCTTCTGCAATTTAATTTACAAAGTAGAAGTCTGAGGCTAACTTTAATTTTGTTCCTTTAAGTGTAGAATACATTTTTTCTAAATGTTTATAAGAAATTTATTTATTCTTGAAAAACACTGTCCAAGGATTCTTCTAGATATAGATTTTTTTTACTTATTTTTTTCTGGAACATATTGAATTATTTATATGCATGTATTTAGGACATTTTTAAAAGCCTGGAATGTTTTCTTTAGTTATATCTTTACTTATTGCTCCAATTCTTCTTTTTTCTGTTTTTTCCCCTTGGGATCCTCTGTAAATTTTGAGACTAAATTTCTACTTTTTTTCCCTATGCCTACCTTCATTTTCATTTGACACACACAAAATCTCTGACAAACACACAGATACTCATGGACATGCACATACATTTATATACATATTGATATAGAAACACACATGTAGACACTTAGCAATTTTCATGAAAATTTAGGAGAGGTTCTGTCACGTGTGTTAGCCATTTTAGTCTGAAATTGTCATTCTCGTTTTGGAAACTTACACCTGAAATCTACAGTGAAGATATAATCCGTGCAGGAAAGGGGAAGATGGTACATAGAGAGGTTTGGAACTTTTTTAGTGGCATTGGGAATATTCCAAAAACTATCCTAAGTGAGTAAAGAAACTGAGTGTGACTTTGTTATCTGCTGAATTAAGGTCTTATCCTATTCAAAAGACAGAATTGCCTTCATAAAATGATAGAGACCATTAATTAGTCTCTCTTTAGGAATTCACCAACCATTCTAGTTCTGTAGCATTCTACTGTATTAAAAACCAACATCAGACGAAACAAAATACAAACATAACTTCTAGAAGAACAATTTTTATAAATCTTTTTGGTAACTCAGTTTGGCAGACAGAAAGCTCTTCTAAAGTCTCACCCAACCTGAACAGACTTTTTTAGAAACCTATTTCCCTTTCCCCTCTCCAGGAAACAGAGACAATAGTCTTTTTGGAAAATGTCCAAATTTCTTGATATATTGAGGACATGAGCTTCCTTAATTGTTTTTCAGTCTCGTGCACCAGGTGTATATGTGCATTAAAAATTTTCTGCCTTAGCAGGACTTCTAAGTCTAGTCTCCTTCCATAGGCTCCTTTATATGATGAAATATCATATAAATGCCCTTTAATATGAAGGAATTATTAATATCTATAAAATTTTGCTTTTAAGTCATGTATGATTTTTTTCTTGCATGTTATACATAGTTTGAAAGAAGTATAGTGTCCAAGTGGAGAACATGAACTGGAGAATTAGAAGCGTGGGCTGGGATCTTGACCATTGCTTACCAGCTGGGTGAGCTTGGACAAGTGACAGGGTTTCTGTGCTTCAGGTTTTCCATCTGAAAAAAAGGATCTCTTCATTTAAAGAGCTAATGTATTCAAGAACATGCAAGAATACCTGAAACATACTGCTTTATATATGTACTTGTTATTGTTATTTTTAAGGTAATTGGCAATACAAATCTGTCCTTTTAAGTTGATTTGACAATGCCTCTTGAAGAAAAGAATTAAGTTCTTGATAAACATCAAGACTCAATAATAAAATTTAAAAATTCCTAAGTTATAAAGATTATTATTAAAAGAGACCAACTACTTTATTACTTTAAAATATTGATTAGCTTTTTTGAACTTATTTTATGTCTAAATACTCTTTATAAATCTTATATTCAGTAGAAATATGTCTTGAGTGGTCATCATCAAGAAAGATGACAACTTCTTGTAGAAATTTAACCCTTGGTATCCTTGGAAATTAATCTTCTTTAATTAATTACATTTCCAGGGATATTTGGGTATCATTTGTTTGTTTGTATTGTTTTGTTTTTCTAGTAAATGGCTTCTTAAGCTGTATTATCCCCTCCAGTGTCCATTGATTCAGAGAAAATACCAACAATTGGAATTTATTGCTCTGATTTTGAACAGAATCTTGTGGCTGTTTTTATTGTAATTCAAAGCACTGTTTAAATCCCTTTGCTCAGAAGCCATTGGAGTGAAAATGTTCATATTGCCGATTTACTTTGTGACAATGATGTATGGGAAGATTATTCTGCAAGAACCAGAAAATATGATACTTGTTGGAAGAAATTCAATGTCGCAACCAGTTGAAATAAAGAACACCCAATCCCACGTGCTAACAAAGTGGGGATTCCTTTCCAAAGCTTTGTACTATGCAAAGGATACTTTTCTGGTGTGCCGAGAAGTTATCTCTGGGACTGTCACACTTGGAATTCCAGCAGATTACCCTATCATCAAGTCATCAGTATGCTGCTATTTGAATAAACACAGCTGTTGTTTTCCAAGAAATATGGCTAGGAGCAGCAAGGAAAAAAAGGGCAATTAGTGTTATTGAAATGAAGGGGTACTCAGGATGGCATATATATATTTATGAGCATTTTCGTTTCCGAATAGCCTATTTACCATGCTGTGACTTAACAGTGGGGGAGTAATGATCCCCTCTCCAAATCCTTGGTACTTTACTGCGTTTTGCTATTTGCCTAATATTAATTACAAATAATTTTCATAATTAAAATAAATATATATGTTTTAATTTCACATGACCTTGTGCTATCTTCTATCCACAAATCCTTGACGTTTTGATGGCAGCGTGTTCCAAAGACCTATATATAAGGATAGATGAATAGGATAACCTATTTTAAAATTTATACTAATGATTTCAATACGTGGAGCAAAGATGTTATTGTCCTGGATCTGGGAATAAGGCTTGTTTTTAGGGGGTCAAGGGGAACCTTCAGCATGGTGTAATGCGGAGTGGTGGACCAGAAAGATGAGACTATTAACCAGCAATGTGGCCCCAGACAAGGGATTCCCTCCCCTGGATCTCAGCTTCTTTATCCGTAAACTGTTGAGATTGGATGATATGACCTTTAAGGTCTCTTCAAATTCCATGATGCTTTGAGCTTAGGCCTTTATTACTCAGGTCTGACACTCAATGCTGAGCAACACATTTGTTACAGAGACCCATTGGAACTGGTGGTTGTCATCTTTATAAATAAACAAACATTCTGACTGTTTTTGTGCTTTCAGTATAAATGAAGACAAATAATGGGATGAGTTGTTAAGATCTTAGTGCTTTATTCACCTAAAGTAGTTTGTTTTGAATTTGTATATATATATATATATATTTGTCTGTCTGTTGTGTTTTTTTTTTTTTTTTTTTTTTTTTTTTTTTTTGAGATGGAGTCTCACTGTGTCGCCCAGGCTGGAGTGCAGTGGCACGATCTCAGCTCACTGCAAGCTCCTCCTCCCAGGTTCATACCATTCTCCTGCCTCAGCCTCCCTAGTAGCTGGGACTACAGGCACCTGCCACCATGACCGGCTAATTTTTTGCCTTTTTAGTAGAGACGGGGTTTCACCATGTTAGGCAGGATGGTCTTGATCTCCTGACCTCATGATCCGCCCTCCTCAGCCTCCCTTGAATTTGTATATTCTTAAATCTTTAGTCTATGGTTAAGAACTCTGGTTCATTTTTTTGTTGTGTCTCTGCCAGGCTTTGGTATCAGGATGATGCTGGCCTCATAAAATGAGTTAGGGAGGATTCCCTCTTTTTCTATTGATTGGAATAGTTTCAGAAGGAATGGTACCAGCTCCTCCTTGTACCTCTGGTAGAATTCAGCTGTGAATCCATCTGGTCCTGGACTTTTTTTGGTTGGTAGGCTATTAATTATTGCCTCAATTTCACAGCCTGCTATTGGTCTATTCAGGGATTCAACTTCTTCCTGGTTTAGTCTTGGAAGAGTGTAAGTGTCCAGGAAATTATCCATTTCTTCTAGATTTTCTAGTTGATTTGCGTAGAGGTGTTTATAGTATTCTCTGATGGTAGTTTGTATTTCTGTGGGGTCCGTGGTGATATCCCCTTTATCATTTTTTATTGCATCTATTTGATTCTTCTCTCTTTTCTTCTTTATTAGTCTTGCTAGTGGTCTGTCAATTTTGTTGATCTTTTCAAAAAACCAACTCCTGGATTCATTGATTTTTTGGAGGGTTTGTTGTGTCTCTATCTCCTTCAGTTCTGCTCAAGGCTACAGTAACCAAAACAGCATGGTACTGGTACCAAAACAGAGATATAGACCAATGGAACAGAACAGAGTCCTCAGAAATAATACCACACATCTACAGCCATCTGATCTTTGACAAACCGGAGAGAAACAAGAAACGGGGAAAGGATTCCTATTTAATAAATGGTGCTGGGAAAATTGGCTAGCCATAAGTAGAAAGCTGAAATTGCATCCTTTCCTTACCCTTATACGAAAATTAATTCAAGATGGATTAGAGACTTAAATGTTAGACCTAATACCATAAAAACCCTAGAAGAAAACCTAGGTAGTACCATTCAGGACATAGGCATGGGCAAGGACTTCATGTCTAAAACACCAAAAGCAATGGCAGCAAAAGCAAAAATTGACAAATGGGATCTAATTAAACTAAAGAGCTTCTGCACAGCAAAAGAAACTACCATCAGAGTGAACAGGCAACCTACAGAATGGGAGAAAATTTTTGCAATCTACTCATCTGACAAAGAGCTAATATCCAGAATCTACAAAGAACTCAAACAAATTTACAAGAAAAAAACAAACAACCCCATCAAAAAGTGGGCAAAGAATATGAACAGACATTTCTCAAAAGAAGACATTCATACAGCCAACAGACACATGAAAAAATGCTCATCATCACTCGCCATCAGAGAAATGCAAATCAAAACCACAATGAGATACCATCTCACACCAGTTAGAATGGCAATCATTAAAAAGTCAGGAAACAACAGGTGCTGGAGAGGATGTGGAGAAATAGGAACACTTTTACACTGTTGGTGGGATTGTAAACTAGTTTAACCATTATGGAAAACAGTATGGCAATTCCTCAAGGATCTAGAACTAGATGTACCATATGATCCAGCCATCCCACTACTGGGTATATACCCAAAGGATTATAAATCGTGCTGCTATAAAGACACATGCACACGTATGTTTATTTTGGCACTATTCACAATAGCAAAGACTTGGAATCAACCCAAATGTCCATCTGTGACAGACTGGATTAAGAAAATGTGGCACATATACACCATGGAATACTATGCAGCCATGAAAAAGATGAGTTTGCGTCCTTTGTAGGGACATGGATGCAGCTGGAAACCATCATTCTTAGCAAACTATCACAAGAACAGAAAACCAAACACCGCATGTTCTCACTCATAGGTGGGAACTGAACAATGAGATCACTTGGACTCGGGAAGGGGAACATCACACACCGGGGACTATCATGGGGAGTGGGGAGGGGGGAGGGATTGCATTGGGAGTTATACCTGATATAAATGATGAATTGATGAGTGCTAATGAGTTGATGGGTGCAGCACACCAACAAGGCACAAGTATACATATGTAACAAACCTGCATGTTATGCACATGTACCCTAGAACTTAAAGTGTAATAATAATAATAAAAAAAAAGAACTCTGGTTCAGGGGTATTGGTTTGGCAAGTGTAAGGGGTTTTGGGGGGAAGATTAGAGAAGTATGTTAAGGTTCTATTATTTCTAGGGTAAAAAATAAGAAGATGCCAGGAAAAAGAAACTGAAGTTAGAGGCAATGACTTTTGTTTAGAAGGTCAATGCTGTGGTGCATTTTAAAACCATCTCATTTAAAAAGTACAGAGAGTACACCAGTACCCACTAGCTTGGTGGCTGTGGTTGCTTTAGCATCTTGTCCAACAGCCACGATAACCGAGCTATGTATCTTCCTTTTATTTTCTCTCAAGAGGGAGTTGATCTCCAATTTGCAAGTAAGTCTTCGGAATTTATTTCAGTTAAGCCCAAGGATTTTAAACACATCTCATACACAAAATGACACACATCAAGGGTGTGGGTATATTGTTTTCCAGTGTTTCTAAGTAGGTGTGAAAGAAAACCTCATTTAAACTCTATTGAGAAATCAACAAAAGCCTTAAAACAAGAATAATGAAGCAGCATGAGTAATGTTCAGGGTCTATACTGAGACAAGGATGACGAGGGCATTGGTTCTTCAGTCAGAACAGCAACTGTCTATGCAATGTCTGAGGTCTGACTGTGTGACCTTGGGCCCAGCCACGAAATACTGTCACGCAAACCCAACCCCCCCTCATTAACAGTAACAACACACAGCGGTTTAGTGCTTTATGGTTTCAGAGCTCTTTTGCATGTATTATCTCATCTCTGGTCCATTTTTAGGATGGTGTTAGCCTTACCTCATGCCCCAGCATTTCATCATGTCTTTGGAGACACTGCAGCTTAGCTGATCGGTCTGATTTTTCTCCTTATGCTTTGGGCAACCTCTGGAAGGGGTAAAAGTGATGTTTTGGCTAGTAGTTTAAACAAATAACAAAGTTGGACTGAAATGGAAAGTTTCTAGTGAGATCAAAGAATATGACATAAGGGATGAAATTAAGCAGGGTTTATGCAGTGGTGGCTTCTCTCACTAGGGCTCTGTCAGACAAACTGTTCCCACTCATTTTCTCACTTGGCCCTCATGGGAACCCCCTGGAGGTAGGAGCATTTATTATTATTCCTAGTGTACAGATGAGGAAACAAACACTTGGCCATTTACATAGTTTATAGAAGTCATAGGGCCAATGACAGAGCGTAGTTCTTTTGCCTCTTAGGCCAATGCTCTTTCTTCCATACCCCAGTGCCTCTCTTGGTATAAGATAACTTCTCAAGTTTGGACATTTTCTTGTATACATCACTTTCCTCTCCTGAATTAACACTGAGAGGTAATAAATTTCAGAGGAGAGCTGGGACTAAAGATACAGTCTTCACTCTGTCGCTGGGTTCTCTTTTTTTCCCTTAAAGTGAAGAGAATTCCTGTTTCTTTTGTACATTGAGGTCCATGCTACTTTTTGAGTCCTATAGATAGAGGAGTATTAGACACTCGTAGAACTCTTTTTGCTATTGCTTCTCATTATGTTGTTGTGGTTAATGTCTTGATGTTCAGTATTATGAAACACACTGTCCTGAAACTTGTCCACTCAAAAGCTGTCACTTACTGCTTCTTTGGTTGTGGGCTCCATGGACTTCAAAAGATCATTGAATGATGAAAGCAAGAAAGTTGGAGAATGAAGAGGTCTGTTAGGCAGTTTTCTACCTTCAACGTGCCTGTGGAGATGTTGGGTGAGTAATGTAAGAGAACGGGTGAATGGCACATGCAGCGGGGCGGGGGGGCCTCCTCACAGGGTGTCATTATTACTTTTGTCTGTTTTCATTTTTGTTTTTTCTCTCATTCTTAGAAAGGTAGGTCCTGTGTGCCAGGTGGGGCATGGCAACAGGAGTTTAGAATTTAGGAGAATGGAGAGGCTACAGTTGGACCCAGTTAGTCTTTTCAAGATTGTTTCTTGACCACTGTCTGAAGTTAGTGGAATTGGATCTGGACAGAGTATCAAAATCCCAGCCAAGAGGGTCAGGTATTACTCAAAAAATCTGTGCATTTGCCTAAGACTAGAAAACTTTTTCCATTCCTCACTGGCAGGTCAACTGATCTTCTTGATATACTTTAATCCAGTCTCAGGAACAAGCATCAGTGACTCTGGCTAAAAGCTCTAGGTAAGCAATAGATAAACTTTTGGCAGTAATGTCATTATTGGTATTTGAGTCAGTTGTTAGTGGCATTTATTATCCCCAGCCCCAAATCCTTCATTTAACTTTTATGTGTTTTTTTTTTAGTTTTACTTCCCTGGATTCTTTTCTTCTCTTCAATTGTCGTAAATCAGTAACAGTTGAATTACACTGTCAAAATACAGTATTTTTTTTTAAATGAATGAAACTCTTTGTTAAGGAATGGTTCTTTCTCTAATGCAAATAATTACTAATTGTTCTGTAAGATTATACTTTACTGCATATATTTTTAAAGCAGGCAGCACCTGCAAAGTAATCATCTTATTTACCATTTTTAAAATTAAGTAGCAAGTCTATAGGACAATTCCAATTAAATAAAAAAAATTCAATAATGGAAATAGAGTAAAGACAAGGGGGAACATATGTTACACAAAGCAAAATTATCTTGAAACACAGCATCTTATGTGGCCTTCCTTAGATTTTAGTGGCTTTTTGAAAACATGGCTCTACACCTTGATTTACTACTCATCCCAAAGTCTAAATCCAAGGTTGTTCTTGGAACATTGCCTCTTCAAATCATTCTTATTAGGAGCTGAGAGCACCCAAAGAGAGTGGTGAACATTTAAAGCATACAGCATATAATGTAGCTGCACTAATATGAAACAATTGTTCTGTATTAGACTCCAGAGATTGAATTATACAATTCATATATAAGCGAAAGATGAGCGCCATATTAAGCATATTTCCCCGTATCTGAAAGCAGGCAGAAAACTTATAAATGCATCTCAACAATCTTCTCCAAAGAGCATTCTTACTGGTCTGAAGCTATGGAGCACTCTGTTCTCTCTTGAATGTACTTTATTATCAATTCTTAAGCAGTTGAAAGGAGGCCTTGAATCTGAACCTATCCCACAATGCCCTGTATGTAGTGTGACTCTCAGAGGCCCCTGCTGCCCACACTTTGGCAAAGACTCATTTAACTTGATAGGCTTATGTATTCTACTCTTCTTTTCAACAGGAGTGGCTGGAGCAGGGTAGAGGTAGAAGATGATTCTGTGTAATGGATCCAATTACAAAGACTTTTGGAGGAGTGCTGAGAAGAGGTTATATTTGGTGGGAGGAATAATCCTTTAGAATATGGTATGTCCCAATATCGGTCCTGGAAATAATCCTATCTATAGGAGACACTTCTACTTCATTTAGAATTTAAAGGGATGGAATATTCATAAAAAATTTTACATTGAAAATTTAATCCCAGCCTGGGGCTTGAGGAGCTAATTTCATCCCAGGTCTCTTTGTTCTACCATTACTGCTTTCTCCTACTTTATCAGGAAAATTTTACAATAGCTTTGTGCAATTAAGAGATGCTGAGTGGCAATTATTGGCTCATTCTACATACCAACTTAATGGCCCAAGATTCTTTGGTTTTAATATCTAGCAAGTTTTACATGAGGCCACAGAATCAACTCTTAATTCGTTCAGTAGTAATAGTTCAGTACTATCTTGGTGGTGTGTATTATTTGTAGAGATCACAATTTTATGACTTGGGACTTGAGCGGGGCTTAGAAAAGTTGGTGGGGTTTCTGAGTGAGTAGTCAATAGTCCCAAGAATTGACAGACACATGGGGAAAGGAACAGAAGTTATGGCAGACAATCATAGAAATGAAGAAAAGACAGAAAGAACAGCGAACGAGATAGAAGTGAATGGTGGGAGTGGTGGATGCCCCTAAATCATCTTGTACTGCTGTGCTGGAACCAGTTTTGAAAGGCTCACCAAAGCTGATTATAGTTTTCTTTTGAACTCTGTTCTGTGATTTTGTTTTGGTAACTTCAAATTGGCACAGTGGGAGCATTTACACCATAGATATTGGTGAATACTACAAATCAGGGCTTTTTTTTTTTTTTTTTTTCCCTCCAGGGAGCTAGTTGTTCAATATTTACCAGCACACTATGACCTTAGATATTTCTTTGTGATACAAGAAGCCTAAATTATCAAATGTGTCATAGCAGGAGAGAGTTTGGGAGACACTGGATTAGTTGGGCAGGGGCCAGTTCCACGACTAGAAATAACAAACTGGAGTTTCTATTCCCATAGTTGACTGAAATGAGAAGCAGGTCAAGGTATGGAGAGAAGAGGTCAAACTAGTTGAGAAAAATGTATTGTAGGCATTTTGCAGAAAGCAGGAGCAGTCTTATTTAGCACTCACAACAGATGGATAAATGGTGGTTGGGAGAGGTTAAATCTGTATATCACACAAGTTAGAACCAATTAGAATTTATTTTACCCAACGTCCTCATTTCTAACCCCCACACTATAGGGTTCCTCTGTAGACCTCTGCATTCAATGAGGCAGGTGGTGCTCCCCACAACTTTTGGGCTTAGCTTCGACATTGTAATCTAGATTGAGCTTTCTAGTGATACCCTGTACACAGCTCTGCATGGCAGCCCTGCCTGTGGGTCACCTCCCTCTGACTCTATACACATGAAGAACATCCTCAGCCAAAACATCCCTGCTCCACTCCAGAGCAAACATCAGTTTCCCCTCCTCTTCTAAGTTTATAACTTTTTCTTTATTTCTACTGCCTTCTCATTCATTCATTTAGTCATTCAATAAACATTTGTTAAAAGCCTGTGTGCATTGTGAGAGAAAGAGGGAATTCAACCTAGGAAGGCCTACTGGAGGGAACACATGTGTGTGTCTAATTTGGAAGCTGCAGAAGAAGAAGGAGTAAAGATGTGGGTTTGAGGACCACAGATGGGGGGCTAGACTTTCTAGGTCATCACGGAGACTCCATCTGTTTTGACTATTTCTCTTCAATATGAGCAAAAGCCTTAGCCTGGCAACTTACTCTTTTCTTCTGATTTTCTTTCATCTTTTGTCTCTGGCTGTTATCCAGGACCAGGTGGATCTCACTGACTTAGATGTTCTCCCTTTGGAGATCCTGGTGCCTTCTGTGCCCCTACCCCCAAGGTGAAATCACTTTAGATACAATAATGCTATATGATATTTTTGCTTATCTGAAAAGCATAACTTAATTATATTTATTGAAGTGGACTGATTCATATAAAACATACATAGTAAATCATTTTGAGTTATTGATTTGGTAAAAAGGCCTATGTTTTGAAACAATTTTACATTTTGATCATGTGACATTATCCACTGAATGTCTTCTGATTTACGTTTATTTATTTTTAGTTGTACGTTTATTAATGATAAATGGAGTTCAACTAAAAACGACTATAGAATTTCATGAGATATTTTAAGGAGGTGTTAGAGTTAGGAACGTGTGGGTGGGGAGCCATATATGAATAAAGATAGTTTCAGTCAGATGTGAGAATCACACTTTGAGAAAGTGTGGTCTCTGGACGAGAAACATCAGTATTACCCAGGAATTTATTTCAAATGCACATTTTTGAGCCCCACCCCAGGCCTGAATCAGAAATTCTGCAAGTGGGGCCCAGTAATTTGCATTTTCACAAGCTCTGCAGGCAACTCTGATGTTAGCTAAATATGAGAATCACTGATTAAAGTAATACTAACAAAGTTAGCAACATTTAAAGAAAATTTTAAATGAAGTAGTACAGTTATGTCATTAACTCACTTTGGTCAGACCAATACTTGTTTGGATCCTTAGGCATATTTTCTACTTACTGTATTCTTAAAAACCAAAAGTGTTTCAGCATTTTCACTTCTTTTGCAAATAACCATTAGACAGACTTGTAAAAAGATTGATTGTACACTTTCATTTCCTCAAGCGGTCATTTATTCTTTCACATAATACTCATTCTCCAGGCAGCAGACAAAAGACTTGAAGACATATACAGCTGAAGGAAATGAAAAGGCGACAAGGCTAAGAGAACAAAGATGAGCATTGTCACGGTCTGGAGGGTGGTGGTGGAGGAAGCCTTCTCTACGCTGGTGCCTCTATTGGAACTTTCAGGAAATGAACATGTGTGTTTTGTGTTTTTCCCTTTACACCTCAAGAAACTTGGAACAATGATTTTCTTTTATGGAGAAGCTTACATTTAAGCAGATGAAAAATTAGCCCCGAGAATAGAAATACAGAATCAAAGTCCACAAATTTAATTATTGCTTTCCCTGGTTAGCTGATCTTCAATTCTGATATCTTCCTCTCTGGTGTAGGGGAGTAAGGGTTATACCCATTTTTAAATTCTTTGTTGTATTACGACTACTAATACACAGGGAAAGTTTCTATGCATTCATTTATTCAATAGATATTTATTAGGACTGTTTATGGAACTGCCCAAGATATTGTGGGAGATACAAGGGAGATGACAACATCAACCCTGTTCGCAGAGTGTTTGAAGTCTACCAGGACTTCAAATGTGTCCATTGTATACGTAAGCATAATAAAAGTTAAAAGTAGGTGTGCCATACAATGGATCAAAATCAAAGGCTGTAAGAAGAGGAAAGGCATTCCTTCTAGCTTTGGTCAGATTTGGTCCACAATCAAATCAAATTCTTACTAAGTTCATATTCTCTTACTGACAAACTAAACTGCTGCAAAAAATAATCCTCCCCCATGGGAGATCTTACAGTCAGACCCTAATTGCCCTAGTTCAGTTTAGAATGTAGCTTTGAAAAGAATGACAAAAGACCTTGAAGAGGTGAGCAACAGATTTTGAAATATCTGGTCTATAAGGGTAAGAGACTGTATGATGCCAAAGCCTGGGGGTACCCAGCTGGGGGTCAATCGATATTAATTGCTAACACCTAGAGGTAATTAGCAGTAATTACCCAAAGGAGTGATGGGATGGCCAGACTGACTTAAAGGCACCAATTCCAGGAGCTCCTAGCATGTTGGGAACCTAACAGTTTCTAGGTAACCATAAATAAATTAGGTTTCCCCAGCAATTTATGTAAAGAGTTTTAAAATTGCATTACAAAGGACCCCTGGGGCAAGCTTTTATAAATATATTATTAAAACTTGTAACCCTTCCTACCCAGCGGTGAAGTTTATTTTCTCACACTTTGAGTCTGAGAACTTGCTTTAACCAATAGAATATCGGGAAAGAGAAATTGTGCAACTTCTTTTGCTAGTAAATCTTACAAGACCTGCAGCTTCCACCTTCACCTTCTAGGAACACCTTCACCTTCTATGAACATTCTAGGATCAACTTGTGAGGCAGCTGGTCTAGCCTCCTGGAGGAGAAGCAGTTTTGTGGAGAAGATTCAGGCATCCCTGCCAACAGCACCAACTCCAGATATATGAGTGAGTGCATCTTAGAGTCTCTGGCTAATAGTGTACTAAAGTGTTGGACACTCAGAGTAGATCATTTTAACACCACCTTTTTCCCTATGGCAAAATTATATTCAACTATAATAAAAATTATAATTTTCTTTGTTTCTTAGTTTTAAAGCAAACAATTGGCAAGATAACAAATGTCAATTTCAAAGATATTCATATTGAGCAAAATATTTCATAGATGAAATAAAAATTATATTCAACAAAAATATACTTGTTTTCACCTTGCCTCAGTTTGAAATTTTTTTTGCACAGAAATTCCCAAGAGTAAGAATGATTGTAAAGACAAGGAAACAACACAACTTGAGTTCCTTCTATTCTGTGATTTTATCATTGCTAATTTCAAATCTACTGATTAAACACAAGAATATGTAGTACCATGGAAATAGGGATGTGAACTGCACACAAGGAAAGCTTGAGCAAGTCCTAGTCACTATGAAACTATTCTTAAACATATGTAACAGACACTGGGGGGCTGGGGGTTGGGGGGTGACTGTGTAACTGAGTTCTCCAAATTAACTTCTATGTAGAACACAATGTTTATTAAAAGATAAGGAATAAAATGGGCTAATTTGAAGCTTCTGTAAACGTTATTAAAACTCAAGAGCTGCAGTATTTGTTCAGAAATTAGGCCAACATCCTCCTCTACCACCTGCTCCTCGGCCTTATCTCTAGGCCTCTGCCTGGCCTATCGCCTGCCGCCGGCGTCCTACAGGCTGGACCTGAGCCAGGCGGCGGTGTGCACCAACGAGAAGGAGCAGCTGCAGGGCCTCAACGACCGCTTCGCCGTGTTCATCAAGAAGGTGCATCAGTTATTTCTTGCCTTCTGCTAGCTTTTGAATGTGTTTGCTCTTGCCTTTCTAGTTCTTTTAATTGTGATGTTAGAGTGTCAATTTTAGATCTTTCCTGCTTTCTCTTGTGGGCATTTAGTGCTATAAATTTCCCTCTACACACTGCTTTAAATGTGTCCCAGAGATTCTGGTATGTTGTATCTTTGTTCTCATTGGTTTCAAAGAACATCTTATTTCTGTCTTCATTTCGTTATGTACCCAGTAGTCATTCAGGAGCAGGTTGTTCAGTTTCCATGTAGTTGAGCGGTTTTGATTGAGTTTCTTAGTCCTGAGTTCTAGTTTGATTGCACTGTGGTCTGAGAGACAGTTTGTTATAATTTCTGTTCTTATACATTTGCTGAGGAGTGCTTTACTTCCAATTATGTGGTCAATTTTGGAATAAGTGCGATGTGGTGCTGAGAAGAATGTATATTCTGTTGATTTAGGGTGGAGAGTTCTATAGATGTCTATTAGGTCCGCTTGGTGCAGAGATGAGTTCAATTCCTGGATATCCTTGTTAACCTTCTGTCTCGTTGATCTGTCTAATGTTGACAGTGGAGTGTTGAAGTCTCCCATTATTATTGTATGGGAGTCTAAGTCTCTTTGTAAGTCTCTAAGGACTTGCTTGATGAATCTGGGTGCTCCTGTATTAGGTGCATATATATTTAGGATAGTTAGGTCTTCCTGTTGAATTGATCCCTTTACCATTATGTAATGGCCTTCTTTGTCTCTTTTGATCTTTGACGGTTTAAAGTCTGTTTTATCAGAGACTAGGATTGCAACTCCTGCTTTTTTTTGTTCTCCATTTGCTTGGTAGATCTTCCTCCATCCCTTTATTTTGAGCCTATGTATGTCTCTGCAATGTGAGATGGGTCTCCTGAATACAGCAGACTGATGGGTCTTGACTCTTGATCCAGTTTGCCAGTCTGTGTCTTTTAATTGGAGCATTTAGTCCATTAACATTTAAGGTTAATATTGTTATGTGTGAACTTGATCCTGCCATTATGATATTAACTGGTTATTTTGCTCGTTAGTTGATGCAGTTTCTTCCTAGCCTCGATGGTCTTTACATTTTTGCATGTTTTTGCAATGACTGGTACCAGTTGTTCCTTTCCATGTTTAGGGCTTCCTTCAGGGTCTCTTGTAAGGCAGGCCTGGTGGTGACAAAATCTCTAAGAATTTGCTTATCTGTAAAGGATTTTATTTCTCCTTCACTGATGAAACTTAGTTTGGCTGGATATGAAATTCTGGGTTGAAAATTCTTTTCTTTAAGAACGTTGAATATTGGCCCCCACTCTCTTCTGGCTTGTAGAGTTTCTGCCGAGAGATCTGCTGTTAGTCTGATGGGCTTCCCTTTGTGGGTAACCCGACCTTTCTCTCTGGCTGCCCTTAAGATTTTTTCCTTCATTTCAACCTTGGTGAATCAGGCAATTATGTGTCTTGGAGTTGCTCTTCTGGAGGAGTATCTTTGTGGCGTTCTCTGTATTTCCTGAATTTGAATGTTGGCCTGCCCTACTAGGTTGGGGAAGTTCTCCTGGATGATATCCTGAAGAGTGTTTTCCAACTTGGTTCCATTTTCCCCTTCACTTTCAGGCACCCCAATCAGACGTAGATTTGGTCTTTTTACATAATCCCATACTTTTTGTAGGCTTTGTTCATTTCTTTTTCTTTTTTCTTTTGGTTTCTCTTCTCGCTTCATTTCATTCATTTGATCCTCAATCGCTGATACTCTTTCTTCCAGTTGATCGAGTCGGTTACTGAAGCTTGTGCATTTGTCATGTATTTCTCGTGTCATGGTTTTCATCTCTGTCATTTCGTTTATGACCTTCTCTGCATTAATTAGTCTAGCTGTCAATTCTTCCACTCTTTTTTCAAGATTTTTAGTTTCTTTGCGCTGGGTACATAATTCCTCCTTTAGCTCTGAGAAGTTTGATGGACTGAAGCCTTCTTCTCTCATCTCGTCAAAGTCATTCTCTGACCAGCTTCGATCCGTTGCTGGCGATGGGCTGCGCTCCTTTGCAGGGGGAGATGCGCTCTTATTTTTTGAATTTCCAGCTTTTCTGTCTTGCTTTTTCCCCATCTTTGTGGTTTTATCTGTCTCTGGTCTTTGATGATGGTGACGTACTGATGGGGTTTTGGTATAGGTGTCCTTCCTGTTTGATAGTTTTCCTTCTGACAGTCAGGACCCTCAGCTATAGGTCTGTTGGAGATTGCTTGAGGTCCACTCCAGACCCTGTTTGCCTGGGTATCAGCAGCAGAGGTTGTAGAAGATAGAATATTGCTGAACAGCAAGTGTACCTGTCTGATTCTTACTTTGGAAGCTTCCTCTCAGGGGTGTACTCCACCCTGTGAGGTGTGGGGTGTCAGACTGCCCCAGTGGGGGATGTCTCCCAGTTAGGCTACTCAGGGGTCAGTGACCTACTTGAGCAGGCAGTCTGTCCGTTCTCAGATCTCAACCTCTGTGTTGGGAGATCCACTGCTCTCTCCAAAGCTGTCAGACAGTGTTGTTCGCGTCTGCTCAGGCCTTTGCCGTTTCCCCTGTTGGTTTCTTAGCTGAGCCCTGCCCCCAGAGGTGGAGTGCACAGAGACAGGCAGGTTTCCCTGAGGTGCCGCGAGCTCCACCCAGTTCGAGCTTCCCAGTGGCTTTGTTTACCCACTTAAGCCTCAGCAATGGCGGGCGCCCCTCCCCCAGCCTCGCTGCTGCCTCGCAGTTAGAGCACCGCAGACTGCTGTGTTAACAATGAGGGAGGCTTTGTCCTTTTGACTTAGGATTGTCTTGGCAATGCGGGCTCTTTTTTGGTTCCATATGAACTTTAAAGCAGTTTTTCCAATTCTGTGAAGAAAGTCATTGGTAGCTTGATGGGGATGGCATTGAATCTATAAATAACCTTGGGCAGTATGGCCATTTTCACGATATTGATTCTTCTTATCCATGAGCATGGTATGTTCTTCCATTTGTTTGTGTCCTCTTTGATTTCACTGAGCAATGGTTTGTAGTTCTCCTTGAAGAGGTCCTTTACATCCCTTGTAAGCTGGATTCCTAGGTATTTTATTCTCTTTGAAGCAATTGTGAATGGAAGTTCATTCCTGATTTGGCTCTCTGCTTGTCTGTTACTGGTGTATAAGAATGCTTGTGATTTTTGCACATTAATTTTGTATCCTGAGACTTTGCTGAAGTTGCTTATCAGCTTAAGGAGATTTTGGGCTGAGACGATGAGGTTTTCTAAATATACAATCATGTCATCTGCAAACAGGGACAATTTGACTTCTTCTTTTCCTAACTGGATACCCTTGATTTCTTTCTCTTGCCTGATTGCCCTAGCCAGAACTTCCAACACTATGTTGAATAGGAGTGGTGAGAGAGGGCATCCCTAAGTAGAAAGCTGAAACTGGATCCTTTCCTTACCCCTTATACGAAGATTAATTCAAGATGGATTAGAGACTTAAATGTTAGACCTAATACCATAAAAATCCTAGAAGAAAATCTAGGTAGTACCATTCAGGACATAGGCATGGGCAAGGACTTCATGTCTAAAATACCAAAAGCAACGGCAGCAAAAGCCAAAATTGACAAATGGGATCTCATTAAACTAAAGAGCTTTTGCACAGCAAAAGAAACTACCATCAGAGTGAACAGGCAACCTACAGAATGGGAGAAAATTTTTGCAACCTACTCATCTGACAAAGGGCTAATATCCAGAATCTACAAAGAACTCAAACAAATATACAAGAAAAAAACAAACAGCCCCATCAAAAAGTGGGCAAAGGATATGAACAGACATTTCTCAAAAGAAGACATCCATACAGCCAACAGACACATGAAAAAATGCTCATCATCACTCGCCATCAGAGAAATGCAAATCAAAACCACAATGAGATACCATCTCACACCAGTCAGAATGGCAATCATTAAGAAGTCAGGAAACAACAGGTGTTGGAGAGGATGTGGAGAAATAGGAACACTTTTACACTGTTGGTGGGATTGTAAACTAGTTCAACCATTATGGAAAACAGTATGGCGATTCCTCAAGGATCTAGAACTAGATGTACCATATGACCCAGCCATCCCACTACTGGGTATATACCCAAAGGATTATAAATTACTCTACTACAAAGACACATGCACATGTATGTTTATTGCGGCACTATTCACAATAGCAAAGACTTGGAATCAACCCAAATGTCCATCTGTGACAGACTGGATTAAGAAAATGTGGCATATATACACCATGGAATACTATGCAGCCATCAAAAAGGATGAGTTTGCGTCCTTTGTAGGGACATGGATGCAGCTGGAAACCATCATTCTTAGCAAACTATCACAAGAACAGAAAACCAAACACCGCATGTTCTCACTCATAGGTGGGAACTGAACAATGAGATCACTTGGACTCGGGAAGGGGAACATCACACACTGGGGCCTATCATGGGGAGGGGGGAGGAGGGAGGGATTGCATTGGGGAGTTATACATGATATAAATGATGAATTGATGGGTGCTGACGAGTTGATGGGTGCAGCACACCAACATGGCATAAGTATACATATGTAACAAACCTGCACGTTATGCACATGTATCCTAGAACTTAAAGTATAATAATAAAAATAAATAAATAAAAAAGAAAAAAAGAAAAAAAAAAAAAAAAAAAACAATGAGGGAGGCTCCGTGGGCGTGGGACCCTCCCGGCCAGGTGAGGGATATACTCTTCTGGTGTGCCTGTTTGCCCAAAGCGCGGTATTGGGGTGGGAGTTACCCGATTTTCCAGGTGTTGTGTGTCTCAGTTCCCCTGGCTAGGAAAAGGCATTCCCTTCCCCCTTGTGCTTTCCAGGTGAGGCAATGCCTCGCCCTGCTTCAGCTCTCGATGGTCAGGCTGCAGCAGCTGACCAGCACCGATTGTCCGGCACTCCCTAGTGAGATGACCCCAGTACCTCAGTTGAAAATGCAGAAATGACCGGTCTTCTGTGTCGCTCGCGCTGGGAGTTCGAGACTGGAGCTGTTCCTATTCGGCCATCTTGCTCCGCCTCCACATTTTGGAATATTTTAAATAACTAAGATCAGAGCATAACTGAAGGAGATAGAGACACAAAAAAACCCTCCAAAAAATCAATGAATCCAAGAGTTGGTTTTTTGAAAAGATCAACAAAATTGACAGACCACTAGCAAGACTAATAAAGAAGAAAAAAGAGAGGAATCAAATAGACGCAATAAAAAATGATAAAGGGGATATCACCACGGACCCCACAGAAATACAAACTACCATCAGAGAATACTATAAACACCTCTACGCAAATCAACTAGAAAATCTAGAAGAAATGGATAATTTCCTGGACACTTACACTCTTCCAAGACTAAACCAGGAAGAAGTCGAATCCCTGAATAGACCAATAGCAGGTTCTGAAACTGAGGTAATAATTAATAGCATACCAACCAAAAAAAAGTCCAGGACCAGATGGATTCACAGCTGAATTCTACCAGAGGTACAAGGAGGAGCTAGTACCATTCCTTCTGAAACTATTCCAATCAATAGAAAAAGAGGGAATCCTCTCTAACTCATTTTATGAGGCCAGCATCATCCTGATACCAAAGCCTGGCAGAGACACAACGAAAAAAGAGAATTTTAGACCAATATCCCTGATGAACATCGCTGCAAAAATCCTCAATAAAATATTGGCAAACCGGATTCAGCAGCACATCAAAAAGCTTATCCACCATGATCAAGTGGGCTTCATCCCTGGGATGCAAGGCTGGTTCAACATTCGCAAATCAATAAACGTAATCCAGCATATAAACAGAACCAAACACAAGAACCACATGATTATCTCAATAGATGCAGAAAAGGCTTTTGACAAAATTCAACAGCCCTTCATGCTAAAAACGCTCAAGAAATTCGGTATTGATGGAACGTACCTCAAAATAATAAGAGCTATTTATGACAAACCCACAGCCAATATCATACTGAATGGGCAAAAACTGGAAAAATTCCCTTTGAAAACTGGTACAAGACAGGGATGCCCTCTCTCACCACTCCTATTCAACATAGTGTTGGAAGTTCTGGCTAGGGCAATCAAGCAAGAGAAAGAAATAAAGTGTATTCAGTTAGGAAAAGAAGAAGTCAAATTGTCCCTGTTTGCAGAACGACATGATTGTATATTTAGAAAACCCCATCGTCTCAGCCCAAAATCTCCTTAAGCTGATAAGCAACTTCAGCAAAGTCTCAGAATACAAAATTAATATGCAAAAATCGCAAGCATTCTTATACACCAGTAACAGACAAACAGAGAGCCAAATCAGGAATGAACTTCCATTCACAATTGCTTCAAAGAGAATAAAATACCTAGGAATCCAACTTACAAGGGATGTAAAGGACCTCTTCAAGGAGAACTACAAACCACTGCTCAGTGAAATCAAAGAGGACACAAACAAATGGAAGAACATACCATGCTCATGGATAAGAAGAATCAATATCGTGAAAATGGCCATACTGCCCAAGGTTATTTATAGATTCAATGCCATCCCCATCAAGCTACCAATGACTTTCTTCACAGAATTGGAAAAAACTGCTTTAAAGTTCATATGGAACCAAAAAAGGGCCCGCGTTGCCAAGACAATCCTAAGTCAAAAGGACAGAGCTGGAGGCGTCACGCTACCTGACTTCAAACTATACTACAAGGCTACAGTAACCAAAACAGTATGGTACTGGTACCAAGACAGAGCTATAGACCAATGGAACAGAACAGAGTCCTCAGAAATAATACCACACATCTACAGCCATCTGATCTTTGACAAACCTGAGAGAAACAAGAAACGGGGAAAGGATTCCCTATTTAATAAATGGTGCTGGGAAAATTGGCTAGCCATAAGTAGAAAGCTGAAATTGCATCCTTTCCTTACTCCTTATATGAAAATTAATTCAAGATGGATTAGAGACTTAAATGTTAGACCTAATACCATAAAAACCCTAGAAGAAAACCTAGGTAGTACCATTCAGGACATAGGCATGGGCAAGGACTTCATGTCTAAAACACCAAAAGCAATGGCAGCAAAAGCAAAAATTGACAAATGGGATCTAATTAAACTAAAGAGCTTCTGCACAGAAACAGAAACTACCATCAGAGTGAACAGGCAACCTACAGAATGGGAGAAAATTTTTGCAATCTACTCATCTGACAAAGGGCTAATATCCAGAATCTACAAAGAACTCAAACAAATTTACAAGAAAAAAACAAACAACCCCATCAAAAAGTGGGCAAAGAATATGAACAGACATTTCTCAAAAGAAGACATTCATACAGCCAACAGACACATGAAAAAATGCTCATCATCACTGGCCATCAGAGAAATGCAAATCAAAACCACAATGAGATACCATCTCACACCAGTTAGAATGGCAATCATTAAAAAATGAGGAAACAACAGGTGCTGGAGAGGATGTGGAGAAATAGGAACACTATTATACTGTTGGTGGGATTGTAAACTAGTTCAACCATTATGGAAAACAGTATGGCAATTCCTCAAGGATCTATAACTAGATGTACCATATGACCCAGCCATCCCACTACTGGGTATATACCCAAAGGATTATAAATCATGCTGCTATAAAGACACATGCACACGTATGTTTATTGTGGCACTATTCACAATAGCAAAGACTTGGAATCAACCCAAATGTCCATCTGTGACAGACTGGATTAAGAAAATGTGGCACATATACACCATGGAATACTATGCAGCCATCAAAAAGGATGAGTTTGCATCCTTTGTAGGGACATGGATGCAGCTGGAAACCATCATTCTTAGCAAACTATCACAAGAACAGAAAACCAAACACACATGTTCTCACTCATAGGTGGGAACTGAACAATGAGATCACTTGGACTCGGGAAGGGGAACATCACACATCGGGGCCTATCATGGGGAGGGGGGAGGGGGGAGGGATTGCATTGGGAGTTATACCTGATATAAATGATGAATTGATGGGTGCTGACGAGTTGATGGGCAACATGGCACAAGTATACATATGAAAGAAACCTGCACGTTATGCACATGTTACCTAGAACTTAAAGTATAAAAAAAAAAAGAAAAAAAAGAAGGTGCGTCAGCTGGAGACGCAGAACCGCGCACTGGAGGCCGAAGTGGCCGCGCTGAAACAGCGCCATGCCGAGCTGTCCTGCATCCGCGAGCTCTTACAGGGCTAGCTGCGCGACCTGCGCGCGCAGCTGGAAGAGGCCAGCTCGGCGCGTGCGCAGGCCGTGCTGGAGCACAACAGGGTGGCCGAGGAGGTGCAGCTACTGTGGACGCTAAGGGGCCGAGGGTGCCCTGAAGGCGCAGCAGCGCGACATGGACGGCGCCACGCTGGCCCGCCTGGACCTGGAAAAGAAGCTGGAGTCCCTGCTGGACGAGCTGGCCTTCGTGCGCCAGGTGCACGACGAGGAGATAGCTGAGCTGCTGGCCACGCTTCAGGCGTCGTCGCAGGCCGCGGCCGAGGTGGCCGTGGCTGGGGCTAAACCAGATCTGACCTCGGCGCTGTGGGAGATCCGCGCCCATTATGAGTCCCTGGCCGCTAAGAACCTGCAGTCCGCGGAAGAATGGTACAAGTCCAAGTTCGCCAACCTGAACGCGCAGGCAGCGCAGCACTGAGGCCATCCGGACCAGCCGCGAGGAGATCCATGAGTACCGGCGCCAGCTGCAGGTGCGCACCATCGAGATCGAGGGCCTGCGTGGGGCCAATGAGTCCTTGAAGAGGCAGATCCTGGAGCTGGAGGAGCGGCATAGTGCCGAGGTGGCTGGCTACCAGGATAACATTGGGCAGCTGGAGAATGATCTGAGGAACACCAAGAGTGAGTGGCACGCCACCTTCGGGAATACCAGGACTTGCTCAATGTGAAAATGGCTCTTGACATTGAGATAGCAGCTTACAGGAAACTGCTGGAAGGTGAGGAGACGTTTTAGCACCAGTGGGTTAGGCATTTCGGGGCTGAATCCACTTCCCAGTCCAAGTTATCTGCTCCCACCTAGAATCCTCAGTTCTCCAACCTCCAAGTCTCATCCACTGGGCTATCACTTAAGAAAGAAGAGGGGCAGGCATCTAAGGTAGCTTCTAAGAAAACCTCCCAGATAGAGGAAAGTTTTGAAGAAATATTAGAGGAGACAGTGATATCTACTAAGAAAACCGAGAAATCAAATATAGAAGAAACCACCATTTCAAGCCAAAAAATATAATTCCATTGCTTTGAAAAAGTTAATGCTTAAGAGGGAATGATATGCATTTGACTTGTTGAACAGCCTATTCCTGAACCATAACACCTGCCACCACTATAAAATATCTTCAAGGCTTCAGTCTCATATTTAGTATTGAATACTTACCTTCTGTAATAAGAAAACCACCCCTTAGATTGAAGTAAACTGCAGTCCTGGAGCAATCACAGATGAGTTATCTAAGAATACAGCTTTCTGACCTTCAGCTTACGCTTCACAGTGATCGATGATTCAGGTGCAGAGGAAGTCCAAACTACGGTGCTAAATCTGTGATCATCGTCATTTGCTGTGAACTGAAATTAAAACTTCACGCTACCCAGCCATTACCCAGCTAAATAATCTTACTCTAGATACCTAAAACGTAAGATCACTGCCAAAGATAAATTAATGGTCCACACCCAATTCCACTCTGATAGAACTTTCACAAATAATAGGTGTTTGTTTAATGGACACCTTCCACCTCCCTCAATTCCACATATACTTTTCTTCCATGTAGGAAAAAGATAGTCTAGTGTAGTATTCTTCCCATGTAAACACATTTTGGTTTTTCTCAAAAGAACTTACCCCCATTTGCTCTCTTTGCTCAGTGGGTAAAATTAGATGCATGTTGACCATGTCTATGATTCGTGTAATTACTTATCCCTGCCCATTTCATCTTCTTTCAATTCTGTAGGTTAAAAAAAAAAAATGGCAGTGATGAATTTTAAGGGTTTCCCCCAACATATAAAATAATGAAAAGAATCCCTAGACTTTAGGCTTTCAACTTACACAAATCCATTTAATTAGGATTAAAAAAACTATTAAGGATATAGCTTTTCACCTTTACTTTAGAAGCACAGTAAATAGTTATTCCAAACTGTGATGAAGCTGACCTTAGATTTAGTAGTATAAGCTAGAGGAAGTGAGTGTTTCTATGAGTGGAAAAAGCCAAGGTGTCATTTACGTGTCAGTTCATTTGTGGTGATATAGAATTAGCTTTTCATCCCCATACCCTTAGAATCCACGTATTCCCCGTATTCCCCTTCCCACTAGTCTAGGTCCTAAAAATGCCTCGCTTTCACTCTCCTATGCCTTTTACAAGTGCTCAGTGTAGGATATTTTGTCACTAGAACACAATGCTGCTGCCCCAAAGTAAAAAAAAAAAAAAAAAACACTTCTGGTCAATCAACACCACCAGCAAATATAAGAAAGAAATCTTTCTCTTTTCTAAAAGACTTCCCCAACACTTACCACCAGCAAATATAAGAAAGAAATCTTTCTCTTTTCTAAGACTTCCCCAACACTTACCCCGTGGTTGCACAGTTGGTGGGGTCCTGCCGGATAGGAAGAGATACCCAGACCAGAGAAGGGGTGTGCATGCGCCTACTCACTTGCTAGAAGTAGATTCTGGACAGTCAGCTGTTCATCTGCCCAACTGTGTAGCATCTGCATTGCCCAGTCTTTCATGTGTGCCAAGGCTGATGCAGGATTTGTTCTCTGTCCAAGCAGTCACTTCTGCCAGAGCTGAAGAGTTGCCCCATCTCTGTTCCATGTCTCCTTTAAGAGCTCTGGTGATAAGGACATGATGCTTTTACTGAACTTTATCCTAGCACATGCTTCAATAGTTCAAGGAACTTTTCTTCCTTACTTTTACCCCATCCCTGTCTTTACTCCTCACACTTATTGTAAGACATTAGTAAAATAAGAAATTAAAAGTCATACGAATCCCACCAAAAAAAAAAAAAAAAAATTAGGCCAACAGGTTTTTTTTTTTCTTTTTTTTCCAGGGAGGAGTAGTTTACCACTGACGCTGTTTGGAATTGCTGGCACGTGGTGATAATCAAAGGTAGGCTGACTTCTTGTCATTTAAATTGTTGCTTCAAAATTTACAGATGATGTACCCTATTTTGCCTGTGCCTTATGTGGACTGCTCCTGCTGACCCATGCTGGATATGCCTCTGTTTTTGTTACCAGAGGAAGGTATCTGCATGGGTCTGCAGCAACTTCAATTCTTGCCTCCTTAGAAAAAAGAATTTGACTGAGGGGCATAAGACAGAAGGAGAGACCGGGGCAAGTTTTGGAGCAGGAGTGAAAGTTTATTAAAAAGCTTTAGTGCAGTAATGAAAGGAAAAAAAGTACACTTGGAAGAGGGCTGAGTGGATGACGTGAGAGGCCAAGTTCATGGCTTGGCCTCTTGACTTGGGGTTTTATATGTTGGCATGCTTCCGGTGTCTTGTGTTACTTCTCCCCACTTCTGAGATCTTACTGGGAAGCAGCTGATCACCAGTTTCAGGTGTTTTCTGTTAGAGACTGCCTTTCCCTGGCACCAGCTGTGACAAATTGTTACTTTAGAAAGACAGTTAACAACTCCCTGACCATCACCTGTTGGTCGCCCAATGCTCCTGGTGTGTGTGTCGGGGAGCCCTCTCCTGCCCTGCTCATATCTGATTAGCTACCTACTGTACCACTTTTAGCATTTCACATCCCATCTGACTGTGACTAGGTGAGACCAGCAGGAACTGCTCAGTTGACCCAAAGAATCACCAGAAATAATAAATGGTTATTTCATGCCACCAAGTTTCAGGATAATTATGTAGCCATAGATAAGTGGTGCAGGAAATGATCACTTAGAGTAATTGAGCTAGATTTTTCTTCCTGAAGCTGTGACAATTATAAGAGCTCTAAATATGTACTGGTAGAATGTAAAGATTTGGGGACTATTGTTGATGGTGTGGCTTATTAACGGAAGTGAAGTCATTTTAAATAAGATGGGAGAGGTGATGCAAGAAGGAAATGGGGAGAGAAAAATGTTTCTGTGAAGATTGGAGATTTAAAATTATCACAAATAGATTGGTGAGGGGGAGTGATTCAAAGAAAACAGTGTTTTAATTCCTGAAGCTAAATCATTTTTGCATCTTGAGTATGAAACCAGACTTTTGGGAATGGGATCTGAATGTCCCTGAAACAATGAGGTGTGCTTCTGCGTACCAGCAAAGACATAAAGCTCTGTTCCAAAAGCCAGGATGAAGGACACATTGTGGGGATTATGTTTTCATGGTACAGAGCTTTAACATACTTATTTGGTAGGTAATTTCTGAAGCAGTAGCAAGGATACAATGGTAAAAAAAATTGGCAGAAATCCATCCCACTCATTACTAATAACTTTAAATTTATGTGGTAAATTACATAACCATAGATAAATGCCATTTCCATATCCGGTTTCTGAAATGTCTACAACTATGAAACTGAGTCACAGAAAACTGGAGTGTTATTTTAAACATTTCAGTCCGTTCAGCTTTTGCTTTTTATGACTTTGATTTTCATGCTATCTCAAACATTTCTTTCTTGAAGAATGGATTTTTTTGGACCATGATTTGGCAAAGATGGTGTGTGTACTATGAAAATTGGAGACTGTGGTTGTCAGGAGAGGTGATGTTCTGTTCAGTAAAATTATACTGAAACTTATCAGGAGGAGAAATAAATTCCTGGAATAATGAAGAGCTGTATGTTTGAACGGTTATGGAATACAACAGAGGGCTGTAGGTAGAAGAACAATGATAGTGAATCTGCAAGTGATTAGGAAGATAGGGCTGAAAATTATGACCTCAGTTGGCCAATGACAAACAAATTGAAAATTTAATTTGGAGCAAACTTTCATGTAATAGTGAGACTTAATTGGTAGAAATTTAGGAATGTCTTATCACAGTGGGAAGTATATCTGTCTTATTCAACATATTATACTCCATAACAACCCATGGAGTATAAACGCATAGGAAGAAATCTATTTTTTTATACATTAAAGGTGTGATAAATATTGGACAGATTTCTGAAAGGATATAAAGAGGGAAAAATAGACCTGACATTATTGTGGAATGGATTACAGCATGCCTGGTCAGATGCAGAATATGAATGAAGTTTTCATGATGCAGATTACAAAACTACTAAACAGGCAAGACATGGATACAAAAGGGTGGCAGATTCTTTATTTATTTTTTTTAACTTTTGGACATTACTAGAAATCTCCTATTAAAAACAGAGGTGTTGATCCGTGGTTAATTTTCCTAGCTGACAGTGAATTATAAGAAAACATTTGTAAGAAAAAATTTTGAGAAACTGCTGGTCTGGATTTATTTTAACCAATAAGAAAGACCTGTTGATAAAAGAACAGTGTTAGGAAAATTGGGACAGAGATGACCATGATATAATAGAAGTTTGTTATAGGTACACTGGGAAAGGTGACTTGGTCAGACCTGATACCAGACTTCTCAAAAGAATACTTCAAAAAATTCAGAGAAAATCAAGTTGAAATTCTATGGCCAAGACTCAAAATAAACCAAAGCTAAAATGAGGTAGAAATTCTTAACAGTAGTAACAGTGATAATTGAATTTTTACTATAAGCTAATTACTCTGCAAGACACTTTGAATACATTATTTATAGAAAAACAGTGTTTTCTCCTCTTGGGGTCATTTACCACTGACACCAAGAGGTGAGAAAAAAAGTGTATGTGTGGTAGGGTGTCAGAGGGACACTGTGATGGCTCATGGGTCTCCTCAGATATTTTTAAAGGTTACATGTCAAAAATTAGGGAGGACATCCTAAATAAAAGGTAAATGTAAAATTGTGGCAGAAAATTGTAGGAAAAATGTTATGAATATAGTGGGCTCAAAATGTGCTGAGGCTTGGGAATGATGGCCACTTAAAACAGTTCTCAAAGGATGGACTTAAAGGCTGCTGTGGCACTCCTGGGATAGCAGTGGCAGCCTTGCTCAGTGTTCTTGTCTGCCTAAAAAGAAGAAGCTTCTAACTGGAAAGGAAGAACCTTCTAGCTGGAAAGATAACAAATACAGCTACACAGCAGTGAAATGTATAATAGAGGAGTAGATGGCAAAGAAGCTCTTGCTGTTTTAAATGTTGTTATCTCTGCATCCTGGCTCTGAACGGACTTTGCAAGAGCCATCCTGGGAATGCTGTTGTGATATTGTGCACTCCCAGAGGGTATGTGAATAAGACAATGACAAATGCTTTCATTTAGAAAAGGATAAAAAGTCAGCTGTAGAAGCTAATATAATTTTTTAGTTCTTTCAGGGTTTGCTTCCTCATCTATGATCCCACTGAAATGACCTCATCATGACATCACAGCAGCTTATGCATTTTGTCATAACTACTTGCACATATACTTTTATCGTATTTGGATCGGGAACTCCTTAAAAGCAGGGACTGTCTTATGTTCATCTTTGTGTTCTCAGAGGCTGTTGAGCTGCATGGAATCACAGGAAGGACTTTTGCTTATTGTCAGTCTCTTGCTCCTTCTCCTGCTGTCTTGTGTCCTCTCCCTTCCTTGTCTTCTTTCCATTCAGCACATTATGTTGAGCTTTGATGCAATTAAAAGCAAACTTCTTCCATAGTTTATGAAACTTTGGTTGTCTTTTAAATTCTTTGAAAAAGAAACTGTAATTTTTTTTCTTTTTTTGAGACAGAGCCTTGCTATATTGTTCAGGCTGGTTTCAATCACCCAGGCTCAAGCAATCCTCCTGTCTCAGCCTCCCAAGTAGCTGGATTACAGGTGTGTGCCACCATGCCCAACCTGAAACTGTAATCATTTATCTAGTGTTTTCATGTAGGAATTTCTTCCACGCATTTGTTGGAAAATTAATGTATTTTGCCCAGTCTTTAATTTTGGGAAAAATTAGTTGAGAAAATGAGCAAAAGCATTATAATTCTCTTGCAAGAATTAAAGCTTAGCAGTCAGTGTAGGGAATCCACTGATGCCAAATTGAAACCATGAGCAGGAAGTGCTGACGTGGCAAGTTAAAGATTTGAAGGTCAAGGTCGACATGTTCCAGAGCTGGGACAGGAGCAGGTCTGAGAGAAGCAGTCACTATCAGGAGTCATACGTCCAGCTGTTGTTTGTCGACAGCCCTGTCTGCAGCAAACTGTCATTTCTGAAAGTAAATATTAATAAGCTTATACGCATTCTATATGGTATACAATCTTATGAATGGTGTTTCAAGAAATGATGAGTTTAGAAACAAATCCTAAAAATGGCATTTCGATAAGTAATTCTGGGTAGTGCTGGTGACCTTTCCAGGAGATCAACTATTATGTTATTTCAATTACATAATAATGTTTGCTGGCATTTTTCAGTGTTTGAATATTTGCTATAGGCCAGGTTTCTTGTAATTACTATTAAACATGTTTCTTATTTATTTAATTTATTAATTAATTTATTTATTTATTTTGAGAAGGAGTCTCGCTCTGTCGCCTGGGCTGGAGTGCAGTGGTGCGATCTCAGCTCACTGTATGTTTTAGGGTTCCCCAGTAAAATAATATCCTATATATGTACGTATATATACACACACATAAAATCACATACATATGTGATGGAAATTAGCTAATGCGATTATGGAGACTGAGAAGTCTGAAGACCTGCCCTCTGCAAGTTGGAGAACCAGGAAAGCCAGTGGTGTGATTCAGTTTGAATTCGAAGATCTAAGAATGAGGAACATCGATTTTTCCCAGTAGGAGGAGATGGATGCCCTAGTTTAAAGAGTAAATTTGCCATTCCTCAACCTTTTTATTCTTGGATGCCTGTCCGTATTGGTGAAGGCAATGTTCTTTCTACTTATTCAGTTGCTATTCTCTTCCAAAAACACCCTCACAGACACACTCAGAAATAGTGTTTTACTTGTTATCTGGGCTTCTTTAACCCAGTCAAATTGACACAGAAAATTAGACATCACGTCATAATAATGAGTAAAGAGTGTGAACAATGTTGGAAGTATTTTAAGAATAACACAATTTCAGAAATTCTGAGAATTCTATTTTTTTTCCTAGCAGATACCTGAAGATTAGTATCTGTCAGCAATTTATAAATACTAACTGAATCATCCTGTGCTCAAATAAATTATGATAAATTAACTCGACTTTACTTTTGCTAGTGTGAGTAGAACATTTGTTCACTGGACTGTCTGAGATTTACTGCAACTGGATTTCAGTAAAATATTTCACAGACTCTTGTTATATCTTTTTTTTTTTTTTTTTGAGACGTAGTCTCGCTCTGTCGCCCAGGCTGGAGTGCAGTGGCCGGATCTCAGCTCACTGCAAGCTCCGCCTCCCGGGTTTACGCCATTCTCTCGCCTCAGCCTCCCGAGTAGCTGGGACTACAGGCACCCGCCATCTCGCCCGGCTAATTTTTTGTATTTTTTTAGTAGAGACGGGGTTTCACCGTGTTAGCCAGGATGGTCTTGATCTCCTGACCTCGTGATCCACCCGTCTCGGCCTCCCAAAGTGCTGGGATTACAGGCTTGAGCCACCGCACCCGGCCCTCTTGTTATATCTTAATGGAAGATTAAGATGGAGAAGATGGAAACATCTGAGTTGAATAATAGGCCATTAAATTAATTTGTAGCTTGTTAAACAGCCATGTCTAAAGTGTGGTGATTAGTGAATCAATATTATCTTGAAGTCACCTTACTAGAAGTCAGCCCTATGATTGTGTTTTTGGTCAAGTTCTCACCAATGACTTGAAAAAAGATTTTAAAAAAAAAGTCACTTTCTTGCATGCACATGATTATTAAACACACAGACACAATGTGTTGATAATATTTTGACTAATAAAAGTAAATACTTAGAAGTTTCCAGCACATAGGAAACAGGTGCTGAGAACAACCAGTTGAAATTTAAGGCTGACAATTATGGTAAAAACAAACAAAACCCAAGTATATAATGCATGAGTCTTAGATTAATGATAGTTTATATAGAAAAATAACCCCAGAAGTTTTAATGGAGTGCAAGTCTAATATAAACTTACAATGAAACAGGGTTGCCAAGACATCTAATGGAAACTTTGGTTTCACTAACATAACTAACATATCTAGAACATGCAAGGTATTAGTCTCCTTGAATTCTACATCGGGCTGTATCTGGAGCATTATATTCCATTTTAGAATAGTATCAATAAATATTGATAAATGGGCATAAATATAGAGGAGGATGCCCAGAATATAAATTTATTTTTTTTTCTGGAAATCAAGCTATGGAAGAACTAGAGATGTTTCACTGACTAGGGAAATGTTGATGGGGAAAGGACCATTGTTATCAAATATTTGATATTTGATATTTTGCCTATGCATATGAACTAGAGGTTATACTTATTCGGTGTCACTCTGGGTAACTAGGGCCAATTAATTTAGTTTATAGGTAGGTAGAGTGAAATTCAAATTACAAAAAAGTAGTGGGACAGGCTCTGAACTCCCCATCAGTGAAGACGTTTAAGTAGAGGTTAGAGTATTTGGCACTTAAAAAAAATCTGCCTAGTTCATTTTCCTGCATTTCTGGGAGATGGCAATAGGTGGCATTTAATGTTCTTTCATCGGAAATGCTGTATATGGTTCTATGCAATAATCAATAACCAGATGTCAAAATGAGAAAATGAGCACACCTGCCATATTATTGACTCTTGTGTTTTATGGTCTACTTAGTCTGACCAATCATCCTGCTTTACCTGGGACTGTCCTGGTTTTAGTATTGCAAATTCCATGTTCCAGAAACTCTTTCAGTCTTAGAAAAACAAGAAAAGTTGGTCACTGTGGTCAGACTCAGTCACTTAAGGAGCGCATCTCAGCTCTTGAGTTGCGCTTGGAGTTGATCCACAGGATAGGATTTGCAAGAGGCTGGTTGATTTGTTTTTTCCATGGATACGATCAGTGAGAGGGAAGAAGCCCCGAAGTTCTAATGCTTATGAGCCTAGGTCGGAATCTTATTATCCAGAAACTCCTTCAAGGATTTGGCGGCAAAGAGTTCATTTGTGTCATGATCCTGGGAAGCCTAGTTGTGGGAGTCAGAAAACTGAGATTGGAGAGGGAAGAATGCCCATATGGTGTACTTTGAACATGTTATCACTGTGGACAACTGGTGCTTAGTCCTAGGGAGGGTTTCTGGGAAACTTTGCAAAACACATCTCTGTATTGTACCTGTCAAAAGCTCTATCTAGTGGTGTTAACTTTCTGGTATGTCTGGCCCATCCTGCTCACTCCTCCATCCAAAGAAAGTCCTCAAGTCTTTGATCAAATGGGAATGAGTTGGGGTTATGTTAGGACACCAACAGAGGCTGCCACCTGCCTCTGATTCAGACTTTTGTTGTTACCTTTATCTCTGAATTACCCTATACATATGGTCACAGAAACACAGTAGATTGAAAGAAGCAGCATGCATTTGTGGCAGATTGAATAAATAGACTCACTACTTCCCTCCCTCCTGTATCTCTGCCTTCCGTAGTGACTCTTCAATTCTTCCCATTAAAGAGAGAGTGAGTTTAAAACAAAAAAAAAAAGCCTCCTGACTTTGGATCTGAACATGTTTCTGTTTTGGTTAATGGAACGTGGACAGAAGTGAGAAGGTTGCCAGGACTCGCCTGAGCCTGAAGAGTGTTGTATGTGTCTGCAGGTGCTTTGAGCCTCTGCCGTCACCATGAGAAGAACATGCCCCAGCTAGCCCACGTGTCCACAGAGGGTGAGAGATAGTTGGAACAGCTCCAGATCCAGCTGCAGCTTGGAAGTGACCAGCCTAGTCCTGCTGAGATTGGCAGAACCACCCTAGCTGACCTATAGAAATACAACAAATACAGGCTGTCGTGCAGTCTAGACTGCACTATCTGTAGTATACTATGAATGAATAATTTTATAATTCCTAAAATTACTTTTTAGCAATCATAAGTGTACTATATTGTTTTATTGCATAAAAGGACTAATTTATTAAATGTAAACATTACAGTATCACATTTGTGGGTGTGTCTCAGCCACCCCTTTATGTCTGGACCTGTAAATCTTGCTCTCTCATGCTTTCTCTTGCTCTCTTTCTCTTTTTAAAAAATATAGACTTCTTTTTTCAAGCAGTTTTATGTTCACAACAAAACTGAGCAGAAAGTACAGAGAGTTCCCATATGCCCACTCCCTCCACCTACAGCCTCCCCCATTATCAACATCCCACACCAGAGTGGTACGTTTGTTACAACCAATGAGCCAACACTGACAGTTTGTTATCACCCAAAGTCCGTAGTTTACATTAGGATTCACTCCTAGTGTCATATTTTCTATGGGTTTTGGCTATCACACGATTTTCACACAATTTTTCTGTCTCACCCAGTTTTGCTAACTCTAATACAATTTTAGAGTTTAAAAAATATACTAGGAGTCTCAACAAATGCTAGGGGCCTAAGAATCTTGACGCCTAAAAGAGTCTACTCTTGAAGGAGTTAACTTCTCCAAATCTCATTAGCAAAATGGAGGATAATAACACTTACCTTGGACGGCTGCTTTAAGGATTAGCAGTATTGTATAACAAATAACACTGTAATAGTGGAATTGCTATAGTGACATTGCTGTAGAGGACCCAGAGGGATGGGAAGTAATTGATTTACAAAAAAGAGGAAAACAGGGTAAAGCAAAGAATAAAATGGTATTGTCAGCAAAGCCACTTCTTCCCTTAGAGGGAACAGAGTGGGTTCCTATGACACTTTTGCTTCTGTTTGGAAATGATGTAAGGGAAGAGACTCCATCTGCAGTAGTTATTCTCAAGCCCTGTCCATGGGCAGTAGGATGCTAAGAGATCACAGACTGATGTGCTCCTAAATATAGTCAGTAATGAGAGGTTGGACTTCAAGATAATTTTGGCTCAACAGGACTCTCTATTGAAGGCCTAGGGAGGGCTGTGTGGAAGAATATAAAAGCAAGTGTACCCATGCATGCGTTGGATGATGTCAGTGTTTTTCAGCAGGATGGATGTTTGGCGTGCTCACATCTCCCATGGATCCTCAGTGTCTATTGCAATATTCACATTGCTATTTCTTGCACATTATACAATATGCTTTGTTACTTGTATGTTGTGTCAGAAGATATTTTTGTTTGCTCCTCCAAACCCACTTTCTCTCCTTCTTCACTCTGCCCTCTGTCCTGGAAAACTGGTCTGTATGGACTACATCAATAGGCCTCATTCATGGCCAGATATCTTTCCATAATTCTGTGTCAAGTTCTACATTTAAGATACTTCCTGAAGTTCTAAAAGAGGTAGACAGTGACATGTTTTGTGGAGCAACTATTCCTAACAATTCTTGGTTTGTGGGAAGTGATAAAAGATGGTGTGGATTGTGCTACTAGTACAAAACCTCAAATAAGGTCTGTTACATCAAATAGGTGCTTAAATGATAGACACAAGTATTATCACATGTTCTTTTCTGAAAATAGGGCTAAGAGCATTTTGATTTTCTTGAAAGAAGCACAAATTTTGCAAAACTGTACAAACTGGTTCGGTTTTCAGAAAAGGGGCAGCTGAACTAAGACAATCACCATTTTTACTCCTTTCTTTTTCCTTTCCTTTCCTTTTCCACCCTTTCTTTTCTCCTTACCACTGCTTGAATAATGCAAGATGAGCACTGTATAAAAGGTAAGTATCTGGAAGGCATAGATTTATCAGAAGAGACTGCCACCTAAGCAAAATGTGACACTAGCTCTTGGAATCTTCCTACCATTTTAATCATCTTCAGAATATAGTCTTTGGATAATTACAGATAGATAAACAGAAACAGGGCTAATAATAACAATTCTGAGTAGGTGAATTACATTTTAATGCTAAGCTCACATTTACCACATAAGATATATGTGTGATATTTTACCAGTCTGGAAGTAACTTTTTCTGATTTCTTCTCCATTATTCATGTTATTTATTTTTATAATTAGGACATGACAGGCTAGACACTTTAGCAAAAAGTTTCCCCCAGATCCCACATCTATATTATTTGGTATCTAGAGAACAAGGGGTGATTCGTTCCAAGGAATCATTGAAATATTTACATTCATTTCAATTATCATTAATTGCAATTTTTAAGTAAATTATTTTACAAAATGCAGGGTAGGTAATAATATAGCCTTGTAAAATCTCTTATTTGGCTTATTGCAATTTATACTAAATTTTTATCACTTCTCTGCGTGCCATAGCACAGCATGTTTTATCTATTATATTCATTTCTAAAAACATTTTGATGAATTATTAATGACTGAAAGGATTCCCGTGTAAACAGCTGTGCATCTGTCCATCCATCCATCCATCCTCTATTCATCACCTCATTTATGTACTAGGAAATGTGCTAACGTGGAAAAATCGAGAAAAGCATCAAAATGATTATTCTCATCAACTCACAAAACTAATGAAAGACATAGGCAAAAAAGTAAACATTTAGCTTAATGTGGTAAGACTGCTAATTTAGGCTAGGTTTTGTGAAGATGAAGAGGTAGAAGTGTTAATAGAAAGGAGACACTGGGGGATAGTAAGTTGCAGCTGAGCTGTGTTTTGAAGTATAATTAGGAGTTATCAAAGTGAAAGGCAGATAGGAGGATAGAAGCTGAAGCTTAGATAAAAGCACAAAGGTCTGAGAGAGCACGTGATATGTGGGGAGGTGTAATGTACGTCATTTAATATATCTAGAACATAGTGTATAGGCGAGAGCTGTTAAACATGAGAGACACAAGCAGGCAGCAGATCATGAAAGCTCTCATCAGCTCGGAGAGTTTGCACTTTTCACAAAACTCATTGGAAAACCACTAATGGGTTTTGAGCAGAATAGAGTGATCAAATGTGTATTCTAGAAGGACTGCTCTCAGGGTTGTGGAGAATGGATAGATAGATAAGCCAAAAACTGCAGTGGAGACGTTAGACTGTGACTGAGAGCAGGTTGTGTTCAAGGTCCTGGAGATACCGTGAACAGGGTCTGGCACATGGTAATTCCTCTGTATGTATTTGTTGAATAGAGGAATAAATGCACAGATCATGCAATACATTTTTTAGGTAATTTCAGTAAGAAATGATGAAGGCCTGAACTAAGGTATTGGTAATGAAGAAGGATAAAAAGCAGATCATTTAGATCAGTGTTTTCCAAACTTTTCTAATCATGATCTATCTTAAGAAGTAAATATACATGACTCCATATACACAGCCCATATCAGAAACTAATGTTTTTACTAAGCAATATTTACTTCCACTACCTGTGATGTACTCTAATTTCTATCCTGTATTGTGCTGTGCCATACTACACTATTTGTATTAGTTTGCTGGAGCTGCTGTAACAAATACAGTAGACCTGGTGGCTTAAACAAAGGCCATTTCTTTTCTCACAGTTCTGGAGATAGAAGTCCAAGATCGGGATGCTGGCAGGATTGATGTCTTCTGTGGGCCATGAGGGAAGGATCTGTTCCAGGCCATTCTCCTTGTCTTAAGGTCATCTTTTCATTGTATCTGATGATGATTTTTCCTGTGTATGTCTGTATTCCTAATTTCCTCTTCTTATAAGGACACCCATCATATAGGATTAGGACCTACCCATATGACTAATTTTCTCTTAATTACTTCTTTAAAGATCCTATCTTCAAATATAGTTACATCCTGAGGTACGGGGGGTTAGGAACTCAATATATAAATTCTGTGATAATTCAACCCACGATACACAATTTGTTTTTTTTTTTTTGACACAGGGTCTTGCTCTGTTGCCCAGGCTGGAGTGCAGTGGCATGATCATAGCTCACTGCAGCCTCGAACTTCTGGGTTCAAGTGATCCTTTGACCTCAGTCTCCTGAGTAACTGGGACTATAAGTGTGAGCCACCATACCCAGCTCCTGTTATATATTTTTTAACCAACCGAAGTTTGTAATGTACATTGGGGTTCTCTTTTTATGGTGTTCATTCTATGGGTTTTTAAAAAGTGAATAATTATATATACCCACTTTTATAGCATTATGCAGAATGGTTTCACGGGTCTGAAAATCCCTCATGTACTATTTATTCCCCCCTCTCTCCAAACCTCTGGCAACCACTGATCTTTTTACTGTCTCCATAGTTTTGCCTCTTCCAGAAGGCCATACAGTTGGAACCATGTAGTATGCAGCCTTTCCAGATTAGTGTCATTCACTTAGTAATATTTTCTTTTTAAAATGCTATTCCTATCCTGTTAAATTGCTTTCATGATAAACTAAAGATTGCTGTCTTCTATTTGGAAAACCCTGGTTTAATGGGATCGGAAATAGGTAGAACTGGAAGCTCTTGGTGACTTTTAAACTATGGGGAGGAAGAAAAGAGGGGTCTGGAACTCAGAAGACAATCTGTGATGAACATTTGGTTGGCACACAGGTGATAATTGGTGTCTGAGGTGTGGTTGAGTCCACTCAGAAAGTGAAGAGAAGGTGAAAATTGAAGAGTTGAGGAACCTAGAGAATGTCAATTCCATAGGTGTCAAACTTTGTTTTAGATTTGAGTTGAACACCTTTAACTATGTTAATTTGCAAATATTTTGTTTTTCTTATGAACCATTTATATCTTGTGTAAACGTTTCTATTGGTTTGTTGATCTTCTCATCAATTTGTGAGAAACCTTTCTGTCTTAAAGAAAATAGCCCATTGACAGATGTTTTCAAATATTTCTTCCTTGTGTTTTGACTTTATGACATTAATTACTATGAAGATTTTTGAAATTTATTTGCAGTTTTACCAATGTATATTTTATGTCTTTCAAATTTTATGATATGCATAACAAAGCCTTCTCCACTTTATAATATTATATAAAGAGCAATCTGGTTTTTATTGTACCTGTATTCATTTATTTGTTTAAGCTTTATATTTGGAAATTTGATTATCTTGAAATGTTTACAGATGGGGTAAGATAGAGATACAATTTTCTTTCTGTGTATATCACCTGGCAATGGTGCTAGCATTCTTTAGTAAGTAAATTCTTTTTTATTCTCTGATTTTTTAATGATATATTTATCACATACCTGTAGCAATACATGATATATGTTATGTTCATCATTATTATCCCTCATCCATATACATTTTTATAGACATCTTGACTAATTTATTTTCTTTGAAAAATACATTAGTGAATGATCTTTAAAATAAATTTTCCAGTACAGTCTGCTCTGTACTGGAAAATCCACACCCTAAACGAATAAGTCCCCAAATGAATACCTCAAAAATTTGATTGGGACCACGATAAAATTAGAAATTAGAAAGGTTGCCTTCTTTAAACTACTGAGTCACCATATTCAAGATAAATTCATTGGCCATCCATGTAGTTTAGGACCGTGGTGGTGGCCTAGCTAACGTCTGCAAAAGTCTCCTTCCTCAACCATAAGAAAAATACAAGCAAATTCTATGCAAAACCATGTCTTTCATAACTTGAAGACAGAGTATGAAAAAACTGCACAATAACCGTGTGTGAATAGCAAAAAGAAGAATGAATTTTGAAATACACACACACACACACACACACACACTTTACCTCATCCTATAACAGAAGTTTAATGCAAATTGAAATAATTGCTGAGGGCCTTTGGGATCAAAGGCCATTGGCATCAGGTACAAGATTTCCATTGACACTAATGGAACTTTAGTGGGGTTATCTCAGGAAATGAATCTGAAGGATGGCAAACTTTACGTTTTTCAAAATTAATTTTGCTTGACAAAATTAAAATTTCTTCACGTGGGAGAGGGACACATTTATATAAATGTGTAAATGGTAAAGTTCTGAGCTTTAGTGCAGGATGCATCCTGATCATTCTCTTCCTCTCAAATTAATATTTTATTAAATTTATTTACACACTCATTCAAACTGAACTTGTGGTGGCAATTAGTCACTTCTTAGGTAATGATTAAGCACGTATAATCCGTTTTTCATCTAATCATCCTATTTGGACAAGAAGGAGACTGGGAACAGAAGGGGGATGTGTGGGCGTAATGAAGTTATTAGCCATTGTTTTAGAGGTGAGCAATGCTTTTGAAAACAAAGAAAAGTAGATATTGGGGTAGCTAATACATTTTGTTTTGAAAATCAAATATTCTATTATCCAGATAATTTTCTGCCTTTGGTGTAGGTGTGTAATTTCCCATTTTTGAGGCTGGTAAACATGCTATGAAGCGATATCTTTAACAAATGCCCACATTAATACTTACATTTATTTTAGAATCCAGCATGGTTTGTTACCATGCGGAGTTCATTTTGCATTTTTGTTAGGAATGTTATTAAACATTTCATGTGCTGTAAATTATTTATAATGCAACAGTCAGCAACATCTTGAACTACTTGCTGATCTATCTAGAAATTCCATCTCTGATCATAGTCTGCCTATGCAAAAAGGGAAAAAACCTAATTGTAGTCTTTAAGAAAACATATAAAGAACTGAGTTTATGAAACAGAGGAATGATATCCTAATACATGTGATTGATAGTCATGAAATCCAGAGAGATATTGTAAGTTAAAGTGATGACAAATTCAAATGCAGAAGAAACACAGCAAAGTTACCCTGTTGTGAAACCCATCGGAAAACAGTCTTGCCAGAGATTAGCCTTTAGTTGTTAACAAAGCCACGAAGAGAAAATATTTGGCACCTTGTGGTTTTAACAGAAGAAAAACATTGAACCAAGAATGGAAATATTAAATATCTTTTATTATTAATATTTAAACATTAGAAAGGACATTGAATAATAAAATAATCTTTTATTATTTAGCTTCTTTATTTTTGGGTTTATTGACATTTTTGTATTTGCCACAACTTTCTTAAGCAAATTGCCAAGCACTTTCTTTAGCTGGACTAACTTGGTTTTAATTGATCCATTTTCTGGTTTTCCCAATTTATAATTAATAGCATGAAAAGAAAAACCCATTTGTACTGCCCATCCCTGAGTAGCCATGGCTATATAATGCAGAATAGTGGATAAATATATCTTTACATTTCCATCCAACAGTCCAGCAATAATGACTCAAATCTGTTGTCTGGCAGAACTCCCAAGTACTTATAAAGAGACCAAGATCTCTGAAAACGATAAGTCCTTTCCAACACACTGTGCTGAAAATCTTGTCAATTGTAAAATAATTGTTGGCCATTGTGGGGTTTGAGGCAACAGGGATTTACATGAGTATAGAGGATCATTTTTTTTTATAACTGTGTAGGGTCTAGCCAACAGTTCTTGGCAGCATTTTAAGCAGCATTAAGTTTCCTGGCAATGCCAGGGATCAGATCCAGGGAAGCTGACTTTGTCACTATAATTATTTCCAAGCTTATTCTGTTCCCAAACAAAGCAACTTGAGGACAGGTCCATTGTAAATTTTCGGAGTGCTTCACATGCAAGGCCCTTGAGTGTCTCTTCCAGATACATGTGTTTGGACCAATTCAGATATGGTTTCTTTGATACTTGCTAATTAGCACTTTTGGTCAAAGTCTGGAATTTTAGATTTCATAGTCATAAGGAAACCATGACCTCAAATTTCCTGTCCCATTGTATGAAAGATGTTAATATGTGAGCCTGTCCAAAGAATGGTTAGCAACATCAAGGACAAGAATTGCTTCACACTGGCCCCAAGTAGTTGCAAATGGTTTAATTTTTATGTGGGTGCAGAGGTGGAGTGAGGGGAGTTTAGTTTTTACTGATCTTAACTTGTGTGGGAAGAGTAACTATTCAATGAACTTTTACAATATGCTTAACAACATAATGAGGTTTGGAATGAAAGGGAGTGTATAAATCATTGTAAGGTCAATGTTTAAGCTCAGGGTTCTTATTGGTTGAAACTGCCCTTACCCTGAAACATCTCATTTTTGAGAGAACTGTAAACTAATCACATATATGCAGTATGCTGCCTCTACATCCACTCTATGCCAAACAGAGATTTGAAAAAGTACTCAGAAGTTTGACAATACATGGTGAAGACCTGTTCTCAAAACACATCTCAAAAGATTTTCAAGTTTTACACAAAAACGGATGTGACTCAGCTTTTATATACCAGCCCAGGCCAAATTTATGCTTGTGTATTATACAATACCTCAGTTTGGTTTGTAAAATCTGATTTAGGCATAAGTCTTAAAAGGACTAGGAAAATATTCATTGGGGACCAACTGTATCAGGGCTGGAAGCTACTTTTGACGTCCCTTGGTCAATCTCCTTTTTATAGGTAAAAAACCAAGGTGCAGAGAAATTATATGACTTGATTGGGTCATGGATTTGGTCAGAGTTGGACTTCTAACACAGATCTACCTCTTGAGAATGTTTCACTAGATTCACTAGATGTTTTCACTAGAAGGTCAACAGGATTAGAAGCGGCATGAGAATAAAGATCCATGTTCTTGTACGTGGGGCATCTTTATAGAGTGCCTTCTGCCTCTGAAGGTCATGGCAGATGTCATCTTTTTATAGTTCTTCAACATTAGTTCCCTATTAAGTCTCTGTTTCAGTAATTTGGGAAACATACAATATTTTCAGTGAACTATATATATTTTTCACATTGATGGTTTCACTTTGTTTCTTTTTAGTACTTGATTATGGGAGATCATCTTTTAAAACTTACTTTTCAAATACTAGTAGAAATAACTTTTATGATGTAGCTGACTCAGAGTCTGAGACTTATTATTTTATTTTAAAGGAGTTGGTTCAGAATAGAATTTACACTGTCTCGTGTATAGAAAATATTTGATCTATTTTGTTTTCCAAAAGTTCAAGGTCTTTTTGTATCTTTTTGTTAGCTGTATGTGCCTATTTAAATTAAAATTAATTAAATCTAAATGAATATTTAAAAATTCATTTCCTCAGTCACACAGGCCACATTTCAGGTGCTGAGTAGCCACATGAGGCTAGCAGCTACTCTACTAGGCATCACAATCACAGATAGTTTTATTGGACCTCTCTATTCTGGAAGATTTAATGTCCCCTCTCAAGCTCCTTGCATTCCAAATGCCTACTATATCTGAAGAATCATGCATCAATTAGTAAATATAGCAAACACATGATTTTCTTCTTAAATATTTCTAAGAATCAGAAATAATGTTAACATTTTTTGTGCAATTTTGTTGAGCTTTTCCCTTTCTAGCTGTGGAAATCTCGAGAAATTTCTCCTTTTGTTTCAATTTCTTCCTTTTAAAATAAAGATATTAATATTTGATAGGATTAATGTAAGAATAAAATGACAGAATTCTGGTGAAGTGCTCAACACACTATCTGGCAGACATTAGGTACCTAATAACCACAAGGTTCCCAATTTAGTGTCTCCCTTGCCCCTAATACATACAAATACTTAGTAATTTGTTAATAAAAATATTTATATTACAAAACCTTTCGTAAGAAAATTAAGAAGTTAAAAATAAAGCAATGAGAGATTCACAATAACAGATAATGGTTAAAATCTACATATTAAGCATTCATCATCCCTATGGGACTTTAGAAATAGCTTGAAAGTTTGTTTCTGTGCTTGTATATTGTTTGGTTTTTGGACCTAATTATAGCTTATATTTGGGGAGTAGAGTATATGTGTATGCAGGGAGCGAAAAATCAACTTTAATGTAGATTGAGGTGTCTAAAAGTGATATATAACAAACTAATTCCATGACAAGAGTGTAGGATTTTTGATGATTCATTCACATGTTCTTTCTCAAATAGCTCCCTTTTTCTCCTCAAGATACCTCCTTTTGAGAAATCTGGTCCATACTAAGGTTTCAATCTGCTATTCTGTAGAAGAACAAAGCTTGCCTGACAGATATTGAGCTCACAACTTTCCTCTATCACCACATTTTTTTCTCAATGACAATTAAAAAAGTCAGCATCTAGTTACTTTTTATTCCTTGTATTTTCCTATAGTGCTTTGACATTCATTAAAATGATTTACATTCTGCATTTATTTGCCTTTACTTCTGACATAGAATTCTAGGTTCTCAGTTAATTTTTTCCAGCTCTTTAAATTTGTCTTCCTATATTTGTGTCTGGTTGTTTTTATTGAAAAGTAGTCTATCAGTCTAATTTTTGCTCCTTTGAAAGTAATATCTTCCCCCACATGCCCCTCATCCTGACTGCTTTAAGGATTTCCTCTGTCTCTGGTTTATAGCAATCTAACTATATTGTACCTAGGTGCAGTTGTCAGTGTGCTTGGTAGGTTCTGAGCTTCTTGAATTTGTGACTTATTGGCCTTGGTCAGTTTTGGAAAATTTAACCATTGTCTCATTAACTAATGTTTTTGTTTTATCCTCTTTCTCCTTTCCTTCCTTTCTGGGATTCCAAATACATATTTTTTAATTTAAATTTTTAAATTTTTAATTATGGATATGTAATAGTTGTACATATTTATGGAGTACATGTGATATTTCAATACAAACCTACAATGTCTGATAATCAAACCAGGGCAATTGGAATGTTCATCACCTCAAGCATTTATCATTTCTTTGTCTTAGAAACATTTCAATTCCATTCTTCTAGTTATCTTGAAATATACAATAAATTATTGTTAGCTATGGTCTCCCTATTGTGCTACTGAACACTAGGTCTTATTCCTTCCATCAGACTGTGTTTTTGTATGCATTAATCATTCCCTCTTTATCTCCCCTACCCTTCCCAGCCTCTGCTAATCATCATTTCAGGCTCTGTCTCCATGAGTTCGATTTTTTTTTTTTTTTAGCTGCTGCATGTGAGGACATGTGATATTTGTCTTTCTGTGTCTGGCATATTTAACTTAATATAATGTCCTCCAGTTCCATCCATGTTGTTGCAAACGATAGGATTTCATTCCTTTTTATGGCTGAGTGTTATTTCATTGTGTATATGTGCTACATTTTCTTTAGCCATTCTTCTGTTGATGGACACTTAGGTTGATTCCATACCTTGGCTGTTGTGAATAGTGCTGCAGTAAACATGGGAGTGCAGATATTTCTTTCATACACTGCTTTTCTTTCTTTTGGATATATACCCAGTGGTGGGATTGCTGGATTATAGTTCTATTTTTAGTTTTTGAGAAACCTCCATATTGTTCTACATAGTGACTGTAGTGATATATGTTCCACCAACAAGTATGAGGGATCACCTTTCTCTGCATCCTTGCCAGTATTTGTTATTTCTTATCATTTAGATAAAAGCCATTTTAATTAAAGTGAGATGATATCTCATTGTAGTTTTAAATTGCATTTTTGTGATGATCAGTAATGTTGAACATTTTTTCATATACCTGTTGCCCATTTGTATGTCTTCTTTTGAGAAATGCCTATTCAGATCTTTGCCCATTTTTTAATTGAATTATTTGTTTTCTCCTATTAAATCATTTGAGCTCCTTATATATTCTAGTTGTTAATTCCTTGTCAAATGCGTAGTTTGAAAATATTCTTTTCCATTCTGTGGGTTGTCTCTTCATTTTGTTGATTGTTTCTTTTGCTGTGCAGCAGTTTTTTAGCTTGACACGATCCCGTTTTTGCTTTGGTTGCCTGTGGTTTTTGAACTCTGATTCAAGAAATCTTCACCCAGACTAATGTCCTAGAATACTTCCCCAAAATTTTCTTCTAGTAGTTTCATAGTTTTAAGTTTCAAGGTCTTTAATGCATTTGGATTTGACTTTTGTATATGGCAAGTGGTGGGAGTACCATTTTATTATTCTACCATATTTATTTTTCCAATCTATAAACATGGGATTTTTTTTCATTTTGTATTTCCTCTTCACTTTTTTTTCATCAGTGTTTTATAGTTTTCATTGTAAAAATCTGACTTATTTAGTTTAGTCCTAGGCACTTAATCTTATTTGTACCTATTGTAAATGGAATTACTTTCTTGGTTTCTTTTCTTTCTTTTTTTTTTTTTGAAACGGAGCCTTGCTCTATTGCTCAGTCTGGAGTGCAGTGGCGCAAGCTCAGCTCACTGCAAGCTCTTCCTCCCGGGTTCACGTCATTCGCCTGCCTTAGCCTCCTCAGTAGCTGGGACTACAAGTGCTTGCCACCTTGCCTGGCTGATTTTTTTTTTGTATTTTTAGTAGAGACAGTGTTTCACCATGTTAACCAGGATGGTCTCGATCTCCTGACCTCATGATCCACCCACTTCGGCCTCCAAAAGTGCTAGGACTGCAGGCATCCACCACCACGCCCAGCTAATGTTTTTGTATTTTTAGTGGAGACGGGGTTCCACCGTGTTAGCCAGGATGGTCTCGATCTCCTAACCTCATGATCTGCCCGCCTTGGCCTCCCAAAGCGCTGGGATTACAGGCGTGAGTCACTGCACTGGCCTCTTGGTTTCGGTTTTAGGTGGTTCACTGTTGGCGTTCAAATACATTTTTTATATGTGGTGTATGTTCTTTTCTGTATTTTCTTCCTTAATTTTCTTTCCCTGCTATAATCTGGATATTTTAAACAAATTTATTTTAGTTATTAATTCTCTTTCTTTGACCACTCTTCTATTAAACCTTCTTATTGAATTTTTAATATAATTTATTAATTAAATTAAATTAATTCAGTTATTATATTTTTCCATTCCAGAGTTTCCGTTTGACTTAAATGCGATTTCTCCTGTGAAATTCTCTATATTTTTATTATTTTCTTGGCTATATTACTTACAGTTATTTAAAAACTCTGATAATTGCAATAGTGAAATGTTCAATAAATTGATCTGATTAGTTTTTCTTGTTTTTTGATCGTTTTGACCTGTTTTTGACATATTTAGTAGTTTTGCATTGAATGCTAAACATTGTATATAAAATATTTCAGAGGCTCTGGATGATGATATCTACTTCTTATACAACATCTTTTCTGGCAGGTAGATAAATTATAAGCAGATCATCTTCTTTCAGTCAATACTGGGCTTCAGGGTTTGATCTGTTTTTGGTTTGTCCTTACTCGTTGGACTTTTTTTTTTTTTTCCCTAGGGCATAACCTTTCTGGGGTCTTAGTAGAAATACTGGAGTGTTTACATGAACTCCTACCTACATCTCCATGTGACAGCTGAAATCTTTGCTCAGCCTTTTGGTCTCTCAGCTGTTGCCTTCCATTTGATTTCTTGGTGTCTTAATCTGAGCCATCCACAATTTAGACATTAGCAAATGTCTTAAGGAGAAATTGCACACAGAATTTTGGGCTCACTTCTCATGGATTTTGGTCCCTCAGTCTCAGTTGACTTGGAAGCCCTGAATTCTAACCTCTATTTACCCAGCCCATTGAAATGGTTGCAAGTTTCAGGCCACTGCCTTCCACTCAGCCTCCTTCTGTTATCTATGTAATTAGCAAATTCCCTGAGTAAAGTGCAGAGACAAATATGTAGCTCATGTCAGTATTTTCCCTCTCTCTGGAAACTTGACCCCTCAAGTCCTGGCTGCCTTCATTGTTCACTAATGCCTTCAAAGAGTTATATTTTGCATTTTATTCAGATTGTGTAATTGTTCCCGGTAAAATAATTGTTCTGATACATGCTATTGCATCATGGCCAGAAGTCCAGGATCCTACGTTTCATTTTATCTTCAACAAATTTGTGGAGTAATCCTGACATGATATTGAGTCTTAGGAAAGTTAGTTAACTTGCCATGGCACAAGCCAAATAAGATAAATAGGTGGTCTTAGAGTTCAGGTCAGATATTTCAATTCTCTTCTTACCATCAGTCAAAGACTGAAATGTGTTTTATATTCAGCTTTGGGTTCTGATCGTCATTGCATGATTACTTTTTTAATTCTATTAGCTTAAACATGCATTTCCTTTTTTTATTAATATGTTCTGGTAAAGGAAAATTCCGAGCACATTAAGATGATGTAATAACAAACTTATGCTTTTTAAACTGACATAAATTTGCATACAGCCTGTACCTTTTTCCATTTTATGTTGGTTGGATAACATAAGAGCCTGTTGACTCATTTTCTATAGAAATATTAGACATGGGCTCCCTTGTCTAATTAATACTCAACAGTCATTAATCTAGAAGGCCAGACTGTACCCTGAGTCACAGTCTTTCTGTCATCTGTAAACTGTTCTAGTCACAATGCTGCAGATAGGAAGATTTTCAACCTATACATTTCTAAAGTGTTCTATGCTTCTAAAATCTTAAAGTCATCTTCTAGGAAGTCATTTTTAAGGATGCATAGAAGGATAATGTGTGTAAGGCGGGAGGCTCAGGTAAATTGCATGCTGTCTTTGAATATGTATTAAATTTCAAGATGAAGGCAGAAAGAGGCAGAAGGGTTCAACTGTGAGAATTCCACACAATGAACTACATAGGTTAGCATTTTGATGTAGACCCATGGCATCCAGTGGCTGAACTGATGGTAATTCCACATTGCCAAATTTTTAAAGATCATTTCTGCTGGATGATTTTATTTGCATACTCTTTCTTAAATAATATTTGCTGATCCTTTAAATGTTTTCACAATACTTTCACATCCATCCCCCTGGATCCCCACAAATACTCCTCCAAGTAAGCTTAACAAGTCTTATTCTCTATTTTGAGGCTGAGGCCAGATACATTATTACGTGTTCAAAACAACACTGCCAAGAACTGTGCAGAGCTGGGAGTTGAACCCAGGTCTTCTGGCAGTTGAACCCAGGTCTTCTGGCTTTCTACTCCTCAGATTTTTCTATTAGCCACAGTCTCTGGGGATAAGAAAGGGAAGTGATCAAGGGCTCTTTGCAGGCGGCATTTTTTGTCTACCTATTGAAGGACCAGCAGGAGAGATGACTTTGGCCATGGGGGCTTTTCCATGCCACTCAAATGGTAGTACACACCTGATAATTTTCTGTTTCACTCTAGTTCCATTTTCTATTTCATTAATGGGAGCTCCTAGAAAAATTCCTGTGTGGTCAATGTGATAGGATGTCTCTCAAAAACTTTTTATGTCAACAAGGTCTTTTCCTGAGAGAAATTCAGAACAATCATCTGCCCTCTCTGGGCAAGTAGCAGTAAAATTCTTAAAATTTTTGGTTTTCCTCAGGGAGGGGGCCTTGCAACTATCTTAAAGAAATGTAGTGTTCTGTGGGAGAATAATATTGAACAGGGTGAAGGAAGTGCAGCTTGTGAGTCATAAATATTTACATTTCGTGGAGGCTTTGGGTAAGATTAGGAGGGCTGAACAGCACAATTTTATGTGAGGAGGTGGAGGCATAGTCTCTGAAATAGCCAAGGTGATACTGCTCAGGCCTCCAGCAATAATATAAATAAAGCCTCTGAAAGGTATGTTCTCAGTTGTTCAGGCTCCATGGATCCATTTAAACCTCTACTTTTACTCCTTTGATTCTGCTTTTGTCGCTGAAGGGCCAAGATTCAACCCACTCCTATCATTTGGGTAAGTTTTATCAAAGAATGCATAGCATCAAATGCATGAAAATTAGAAATATCAAGCAGAACATTCGTCTATTTTTGTTCCGCTCAACTGCTTAAAAAATGACAACAAACACAAATCAGGGATGTACTGGAATTTGGTATCATTTAAGAATGCTTTTTAGGGGCTACTTTGTTTGATTAGGGTTCAATTAGAATTTTAATTTATCTTTGTTTTATTTGCATAACAAGGTTATAAATGATGAGGCAGCTAGTGCCAGACATGTTGGCTCCAAGGTTTGCAATTTAAGTAGGGAGTATTTTGCAAGAGAGGGAGGGAGAATTCACTCTTCTTATAATATGCATAGCTTGCTGAAACCTGAGTTTCCCAGATTGTCTTCCTTGAGCTCCCATATCTGTAAGAATAAAGGAAAAGCAGGAGGCGGCACAGCAGACTTGGAGAGCAGATTAGCTTTCTTAAGTGCGATGAATACATCCCCAAAGCAGGAACATTCCCATGATGCCCAGCTGCTGGCGGTGTTTGCAGGCGCTGCATGCTCCCCGCAGGAAAGAGATAGACTGACAAAAAGCAATACCATAGACTAATAGTTTCTAACACCTTATTCATTCAGAAATAGGTAATAGTTGGAAATTGAGCTCTTTTTTACCATGACTGTCACCTCAAAGATATAGACAAGTTTGTATAAAATAGGGAGGAGTTCTCCTAAGAATGCTTCTATTTCCCTTTGTCCCCACCTGCACTCTAACAAGAGGTCTCTTGCATCTCCAACCCTATCATAGTACCGTCTTAGCTGTCTTCCCAGACATCTGACTTCCCAGAGTCAGAATATCTGGGACTTTGTAGAATCGGCATATATGTTTGGAAAAGCCTTTTAAGTGATTTTGACATGTTCCTTTGCCTAAATTGACCTGAAACCCCAGATCTGAGTGACTAAATGTGTAATCCCAACGTTTAACTTGTGTTTGGCTGCTGCTAAAAGCTGCATCTGCCTTAGTGGGTTGGATTAGCATTTGCTGTTTAATAGTGACCTTCATAACTTTGTTTCCAAAGAAATAGCCAGGAGTTTCAAGAACACAGGCGAACCATGAAGGGAGATATAATTGGGGTCATGGAGCATTCTAAGCATCACATATAGGTGGCATTCTAAACATCACATATAGGTGATCACCTGTTCTAACTAAGCATAAGATTGTCTGTGCACATAAGCCTTGTAAAGCCTACTGTATTGATAAAATTATTGAAAGAGCAGACGGAAATGTGACTGCCTTGGTTTAATCCAGCCTGAGGCAAGGAAATTGCCATTTGGCTTTCCAATCCATTAAGGGCCTTTGAGATTTGCCCTTTGCAGCCAGTTTCACTTTCAATTTCACCTTGACACTTCCATTAATTTTGTTTAGGAAACCCAGTTACCATGCTGCAGATGAGATGGAATTAGAGGTAGATATGTTCAAGCTATACCGAACCTTAGAAAACGAAAAGCCATTGTTCACCAGGGACTCTCTGGGAAGAGACTAATATGAGTTTTTCTGCTCTTTACTGATTGGCAGCCACAGTGAGGAGTCCAGGTGGTTCTGAATTCTGCTCTCAGCATTGCCTCTTTCCCCTGTGGCTGAGGCAGGCCTCTTATAAAACATCTTAGATACCAACCCGTGATAGCTCAGGTATCAGTAGAAAAGGGAAAAGGGAACAATTCCTCTGGGCTATCAAAATACTGTTTTCTTTTTCACCTTGGTGAGCATCTGAAAGACATGCCTAAGCTTTTGCTCTTGGGAAAAGCGATCCTCTCTGCTGATCTCTCTTGAGATAAGGGAAGACACTCTCCCAACCCACCTGTGCTCTCTTGTTTTCTGGGAATAGTTTTAGGGAGATAAGGAGATGCATGGACTAAGATCCATGTTTACTGAAGTGTGGTATGCAGGCAACTGGTGGCATGCAAAATGGATTTAGGCAGCACAAAAACAAATTTATGCATTATATAAAAAAATTCATTTCTATAGAAATCTCAAATTTCTGGCAAATAAAACTGATTTGTCAGTTTTTAATTATAATAGAAAATTATAATAGAAAATTCTCTTTTAAAATTAAGTTTAAAAAGAGAATCACTTTAAAGATAAGTATTAGAGGAATTATTAATAGTACAGCTCGTATGCTAGGAGTACAACATCCATGAGGGTTGGTGTGTGGATGACATTAGGAAGCGTTGACTCATATGGGCCATGGCAGAGTGGACCTAGAGAAAAAATAATTGTGAACTTCTTTTTTTTTTTTTAATTAATTAATTAATTATTATTATTTTTTATTATACTTTAAGTTCTAGGGTACATGTGCATGACGTTTATATCATGTATAACTCCCCAATGCAATCCCTCCCTCCTCCCCCCTCCCCACGATAGGCCCCAGTGTGTGATGTTCCCCTTCCCAAGTCCAAGTGATCTCATTGTTCATTTCCCACCTATGAGTGAGAACATGCGGTGTTTGGTTTTCTCTTCTTGTGATAGTTTGCTAAGAATGATGGTTTCCAGCTGCATCCATGTCCCTACAAAGGACGCAAACTCATTCTTTTTGATGGCTGCATAGTATTCCATGGTGTATATGTGCCACATTTTCTTAATCCAGTCTGTCACAGATGGACATTTGGGTTGATTCCAAGTCTTTGCTATTGTGAATAGTGCCGCAATAAACATACGTGTGCATGTGTCTTTGTAGTAGAGTAATTTATAATCCTTTGGGTATATACCCAGTAGTGGGATGGCTGGGTCATATGGTACATCTAGTTCTAGATCCTTGAGGAATCGCCATACTGTTTTCCATAATGGTTGAACTTCTTAATTTTAAAATTTTGTTGTGAATCTATAGGTGACAGATATTATGTGGAGATTATCAGTTTGACTCATCATGGTCCCTGACAACTTTAGCTCCTAAAAAATGTAATTATTAGAAGTTGTGTTATCAACTTAAAACCCACAATATGAATTTCAAAAAGAGCAAGAGGTCATACCTGACTATGGGCTTTTAATGTTTGTTCTTGATTTGTCTGTTGAGTACTTGAAACTAATTCTAAAATATTGAGCTGTGAGAGCTCATTTGGTTTCCTGATTTACTGCCTCTAAATCCATTCATCTCTATGCCTAAAGCTAATATTGTTTCCCTACCCCAAATTCAACTATGTAATTCCCCAAGCATGTTTCTGAAGTCACAAATAATAAAGTGCAAGTACTGCTGTTTATTAATTAGAAGATTTATAGAGAAGAAAGTAGTAATGCAAGCTTTGCATTTCTTTAATGCAATAGTTTAAATTTCTTTACACTATTCATTTAAATAGTTTTAAAATATTTTTATTTTGGGGGAGATACTCATATTGAACAAACATTAAGGATGATTCAGTGTTGCCACCACTTCCGCTGTGGAGAGTATGTTATTAACAGGGTATCAAATGCATTATTATGGTTGGCTGGAGAAGGCATGGACTTTGGAGTTGAAAAAATGTGGGTGTAATCCTTAGTGTTTCCAACTTTTTTTTTCTTTCTTTTTTCTTTTATATATATATATATATATATATATGGTGTCTTGCTCTGTCGCCAGGCTGGAGTGCTGTGGCACGATCTCGGCCCACTGCAACCTCAGACTCCCTGGTTCAAGTGATTCTCCTGCCTCAGCCTCCCTAGTAGCTGGGATTACAGGCACGCACCATCACTCCCAGCTAATTTTTGTATTTTTAGTAAAGGCGAGGTTTCACCATGTTGGCCATGATGGTCTCGATCTCCTGACTTCGTGATCCACCTGCTTCAGCCTCCCAAAGTGCTGGGATTACAGGTGTGAGCCACCGTGCCCGGCCAGTGTTTCCTACTTCTAGCTGCATGATCGTGTGTTTATCACCTCTCTAAGTCATAATGGGAAAAATAACAGTTGTTTTAAAAGGCTGTTGTAGAATTAACTTAGAAAGGCAGCAAAAGTGGTTGGGTTGTAAGTTGTGTGATTTTCCCTTTTCCTTTTCCTAAATGTGGAGTCACTCAATTTGGCAATTAATTTTATGCTCATCTATTATTTTCTTGTCTTTAATTGCTTCTTAGTTCTGCCTCTATAAATTCATTATGATGAGGATAATATCTTACTGTTCACATTATCTGCAGTGTTGGGCTCAGAATCAGTGCTCATTATCCACAGGTTGATTAAAGGAGGATAAGGTGGCCATGTTAGAAAGCAGTTTTCTCATAGTTTTGTGGACTAGAAGGGGCTTCTGAAATCTCTCAGAGCAGTCCTCTACTTCTGGCATGCATCATGGCAGCTTGCAGTGAAACATTCTTAGGGAGATATCCTTGCAAGGCAAAGAAATTCACCAGTATTTCTTGGTACAGTGCAGAAGGGTATGGCTGCTCTATGGAGGAGAGGTCAACTCCATGTTTTTGGTAATGGCTGGAATAAAATCAGCATTCAAAACCATCACTTTGGTTGGGGGAAGGCAAAGTGATTAGGCTCTAGAAAGAGTTCATTTCTATTGTAATCTGAAGTTCTAAAGTCATGTGGTAGTTAAACTTTAATTCACTAGGATTTTAAGAATATGAAGCATTTACTGAAATGACTTCAGAAGAGATTTTCTAGATTTACTACTTTCATGTGAAAACTTACAGTTACTTATAGGGTCTAATCGTTCAAAGTAGGCATGTAACTTGTTCCAGACTTACCGCATTCTATTCTGTATTCATTTAGACGAATCGTTTTATCCTGTTCATGATGGTTCATCTACCAAATATATCTGCAACGAATAGAGCTGTTATAGTTTCTTTCACAAATGAATGACCTAAAAACTTACCTCGCATCTTGCAGGCTGGTAGGAACACTAAAATAAATGATTACAAAAAAATTACAAAATAAAATTCTATTGCCACAGAATTATGTGTCATAGTGTTTCCTAGTAGATCATTTCTCCATAAGGGTAGGAACTACATCTACTGTTTTAACTTTAGTGCCTTAACAATGCCCAGCACTTAGTAGGCACTGACTACTGTCAAGTGAATAAATAAAGGAATGAAGTAAGAGATGCTGAAGCACCTCAAGTGAGTGGCTCTTGGTAGATATTTTCCTCTGAGAATTTGTTGATTAGTATGTATTCAGAATTTGGAGCTGCTTATGTCTCAGGGATACAAGTTTATTTTGGGTCAGAGTGGTCAAATCAGGAAAAGTACTCAAAACCTAAGATTAATCGATTGTTTTCCATCTAGCAAATTTTCATGAATGAGTAGGACCTTTGGGAGGGATTAAGGTATTGACTGGACCATTTAAATCACCAGATCCAATAATGCATACTATGTATCGAACAGTGCCCCAGATATCAGCTGGCTAATAGATATGGACTGACTGGAGCACACTAGTCCTAGATCGTTTGAAGGTACAGAGGAAGGTATTTCCTGGGGGCTAGCTATTCTAACATAGCTTAATAGGAAAGATCTGGTTCAAATGGATCATGCCTCATATGGCATATTTAGACACCACCTGGAAAAACTCCAACTGCCTGAATTCAAATTCTGGTTTTACTACTTTCTAGCTTTGTGATCTTGGAAAATTTGCTATGCTTTTGTGCCTCATGTCCCTTAGCTGAAAAGTTGTGACAAATTTTAATTTTTCTGCCTCCCTCATAGAGTTTTTATAAAGATAAAATGAAATAATCTATGTAAAACATTTATTAGTCTGCCTGGTACATAATTATAGCTCAGTAAGTGTTAGAAGCTATTATTATTATTAATATTATTACTGCCTCATTGAAGTATAAAACCAAGTTGTTAAGGTATTTGGTGAGTATAAAATGAGTTTCAACTCTCTTTGGAAACCAAGGTATGTCTTATGGCTCCATAATCAATGGGTTTCTGGTTAATCTCTTTCATTACAATATAGGTTCCTTACAAACTCACCTGCCAGATTTTAATTGCCTTTGACTTCCACTCATCTGGTAAAGTGATTGTCACATGGTAGGTTTTCAATAAATATTTGATGAATGAGAATGAGTGAAACTTACACAAAGCTGCAGAGTGTTTATGTACCATAAAAAATACCCACGGTCATATTTAGTGTTGGGTTTTGTTCTATGATAAGATTTCAGAAGTCTTTAGAAATTTTCTTTAAAATGTTTTTGTTTTAAAGTAAGATAAATTAAAATAAATCTCCCTAAAATATAATTGGCCAAGTTTATTTTTAGAAAAGAAACTACTACTGTGTTTGGATAGGAACAATCTGTACTTCTCCATAAATATGTCACATTTTTGAACTACCAAGAAAAAAACAATAGAAAGAAAAATTCAATCTCCTGTTGTTTCAAATTCCATCCAATTTAGAGATTTTGTTTTTGTTTTTGTTTTTTGTTTTTACCACTCCTGGTGTCAGCTGGAATGCAGTGCTGGGTGACACACGTGGATGAGGCCAGGTCTGGGTGTGAACCGATCTGCAGTTAGTGTATAATATCACAATGCATTTACTCCTCATCCTCGCCCACTCTATTTGTGCCTGGTAGGTTAAATGTAAAAAACTCTGGAAACCAACATATGCCAATTCTTCTGGGTTACCTGCTGTTATTAAATAGTGTCTATCTAGCTGCACATATTTTCTCTGAACCTCAGAGATAATAATTTTCAGACACTCCCTTAGCATGCCTTTGTTAAATTTCCTTCACATTCTGTCACAGGAGGAGCCACCTGATTCTGAACCTTTTTTCAGGGTTTGGATAGGCTTGATGCCTCCTAGTGTTCTTGCTGCTGCTCAGATGACTCCTTTCCTAATCTGTGTTCCCACAGCTGCCATCTTTCTGGGTTGCTTTCTTGGCTTTCACTCTTGCTCGGACCTTGACTTCAGGGTTGAAGAAGTTGTCACAGTGCAATCCCCAGACTCCTCTGACTGGCATGTGAGATCACCTTTCAACCTCTGTAATCCAATAGGAAAATCACAAAGAACAGTTCCATAAGCTGATAAAAGTCAAAATGAGTAGAGAAGAAATGGTACATTACATGCAAATAAACCGAGAAATCAAAAGAAATAAGAGAAAAGAAGAGAAAAATGTCATGGTTTCTGCTTCTCCCGAGTCTATACACAGACTGCCCAGGTGTTACCATTTGTGGATCTAAAGACATTTGAGTGAAAGCTTTCATTCATCAAAGGAACATAAGGAACTGTGTGCCTACATACAGTTTAGGTAATATTAGCTCTCATGTTAGCATTAGGGAAACACTAGTGTTAGGCTCAACTCCAAGGTTTCAGTGGCTAGCCCAGTAGCAGTTTATTTCTTGTTCATTAATCAGTCCAATGTAGGTGTTACTGGTCTATGGGACTTGAAGGCTAGGGATCTATTGAAAATGTCAATCATCAAACCGGACTGACAGGTCCTGCTATCTTCCCCATAGGGTTTCCAGTAATTAGAGTACAGAGGAAGATACATGAAAGGTTTTTCTGGATCAAGTTTGAAAGTGGTGATCATCAGTCACTTTTACTCGGATTCTCTTGTGTGAAACTCACGTAAGCTAAAACATCAGCTAAAACAGAAACTGAGATGTTTAGGAAAAGGAAGAAACAATGAGCTATTTGCTTCCAAGTAAGTTCCAGGTGCCAGTAACCACTCCCAAAGTTCTTAGACAAAAATCTCAAATCTGGTTTATTTCTTTATCACTTTAAGGTTAGCTAAGAAATAGAGGGAAAAGAGGAGACACATTTTGATAAACAGCTAGCAATTAGATTCTTTTTTTTCTGTTCACAGATCATACTCAGCCCTTCCCCAAATGAGAAAATTAATAAAATTAATAAAAAATTCAGTTATTGTCTCCAGGTTGAAGTCTGTCATTTCTGAGTGATGAGCAATTTCCTCCACCAAGTACAGATAGGGTGGCATGGGTTCCAGCTACCTCTAACTAAAAAACAACAACACACACACACACAATCACACCCCTTCCCCCCACCAGCAGATATACGATACCAGATCAAGCACAGGATAACAGAGAGACAAATTCCCCTTAGAAAAGAAAAGGATAGGAGACCCAGTGTTTGCTGGTCCCTTTCAAGGATGGAGTCTTGCTGCGGGCATACTGTAAGGCCACCCCTGCTCTGCAGGGAAGGTTTTTTGTAGATCCTGGATTTACTATCAGGACAAACTCCTTTCATTGTTTTCTGCAGCCTCTGATCTGTCCTCAATGTGTTCTTTTTTGACAAGAGGTTCTTTTCCTGTTTATATAAAGTGAGCCATTGGTAAATTTGCCCTCCTTGGGGACCATAAAGCTTTTGCAATCTGCTCCTTGCTAGCACAAGTTTGGGGTGCCATGTCTTCTTCTATAGTCATAGGCTATTTTTTTTCTTCTATTCTTTTTTTTAAGCAAGTTCTGTTAATACAACTCCTTAAAAAGCTCACTTGACTTCTGAACTATGTGCTTCCAAACTGGCTTCATGCACTAGTAACGATCCCCTGAACTTCTTTCTCAGATATAATTCTGAACTCTGATTTATTTCATTGCTTCCTCATGTTAATGCCTCTTTCTCTCAACTTAATGGAGGCTGTTTTGACGTCAATTAAAACCATTTGAATTCTTTGTTTAATTGCTAAGAATTAATGGAGCTTTTCCACTCAAAGCCTTTTTCCAATTTATTTCATGCTTTTTTGGAATTCAGAAGCTGTTGGGTTTTCCAACCCTGTGAGACTTCAGATTTTTGGACTCCTCCTTTAATCCTGGAATTTGACTCAAAACCTGTTAATTCTTGCCTGAACTGCAATCTTCCTCACAGTAACTTGCTATAAGCAGCATGGAGGAACTGACAAACATGAATATCTCTCTTCAACTACTTCCCCTAGAGCTCATTTCAGAAGACACCTGGTCTGCCTTCCAGATTGCTACAGGCAACTCTTTTCATGAACTATTTTGCTAAAACAAAACAGGACTCTTCAACCTTCTAGCCATCCATCACCTGAGTACTAACCCAATGCCAAGTACTTGGGATTTTGTTCCAGCAGTATCTGGGTTCAAATAGGATAATGTTAAGATTCAGGATAATGCAAGCTATTGTAAAACATTAGTCTAGAAATTTCATTGACTTAATGCATTAAGAGCTTGTTTCTCTTTTATATAAACTCCAGGATGGGTCACTCAGGGATCCATGCTGATGGAGGCTTTGCTGTCACTTGTCTTCAGTGAGTGTTTTCCAAGTTTGCTTTGGATATCGACTGCCAGCTAGCAGGAGGAGGAAGAGCATGAAGTTTTTCACAAAGAAAATTTAGGTGGTCAGTTCTGGAAGCAGGGCTTGTCCCTTTCACTATACTTCAGTCCATAACCACATTTAACTGTAAAGGAGGCTGGGAAAAGTCACCTGGCTCTGTGTTCAGAAGGAAGAGAAAATGGCTTTCCATAAAAACACTAGCAGTCTCTGCTACCATGCCTTAAGCAGATAGGTTTTTTTTTCTCATGTGACAAGAAGTCACACAGGTAGGTTGTCCAAAGCTGTTGCACTAACTCTGTGATCACAATGAGGGGATAGTGTTTTTCTCCCCACACTCCACCCCTGCTTTGCCCAGGAAAACAGTGCCCTCTCCTGAGATTTCTGACAACTTATTAGCCAGAATTAAGTGACCATTGTTAGTGGTCAGGGAAACTGAGAAATTGGCATTTTAAATAGGCACATTTCCCCTCTGTTAAAATAAATTCAGTTAATAAGAAGGAAGGGGAGAATGGACTTGGGATAGTTAATTATCTGTGTCTGCCTCAAAAATGTATTCTAAGAGGAGCATCTTTCCAAGTGCAGATCTCCTTTTCTTTTGGAAAGTTGCATATAGAACATTTTCTGTCTTCTAGAGACATTCAGAAATATTTATTCTAAGTAAGTCTTTCAGTAACTTGTACCATGCCTAGAACATAGTAAGTGCTAATAATTTTTTGTTGAAATAGATGAATGAGCAAAGACATACGCCTGTATGAATGGAAGAGTCAAAAGGAGGTGTACTTCTGAGGACTCTAACATGTTGGAGTAGATTGAGAGAGTTATTGTCTAATATACAAATAATTTTTCCTAGATATTTGTTATTCGTGAAGTAGTTTATGCCTTCCAAATCCTCAAATATTTGCATTACTAGAGAAAAATTAAGAAAAAACCAACAAACCCAAAAGAAAATCATAAAAAATGTTCCCCAATGAAGTCAAGGAAAATATCTTGTAAAAGACTCAACTTCTAGAAGGTAGGAGACTATTTTTTTTTTGGTATTGATTTAGAAACCAGAAAAATGAAAAGCTAACTGATTTTTGACTGAAATAAATTGATTATGCAAACATCTATTATTACTATGTCTGGAAAAATAATCTGCTCAAAAATAGCAAATGCCTTGACTACATGTCCATGAGTCTCTTTTTAACTTGCTTTGTCTGGTGGTTAGAATAGGGAGGGACAGACACGTGGGAGATACATGTTATGTGTCAGTCACTGCTGCTGGTGCTGCCATGGTTGCAAATGATGAGGCCAAAGCCACTTCACAGTTCTGCTTCGGAAGCCAAAAAAGACTTCCTGTGATGTCAGGCAGCCTGCAGTAACCCAAATGGTGGCCCCAAAATGCACATCTCTGACATAAGCTGCCATTATCAAGCAATAATTATTTCTTCTTTTGAGGAGTCAGCTTGCCAGTCACACTGACATGCTTTCAGTTTATTTCAATAGTACACGTTTTCCTTTTGCATTTCTACGAAAAGAGTCTTTGACAGGCGAAGTTACTTTCAGTGCCAGTCACTGCCTTGCTGGAAGTCTGTCTAGATGTCCCTTACTGCAAAAGTAAGTCCCTGCTGCATCAAAGCGAGAATAAAAACATCTCGACAAGCTCATCTCTCTTGAGTCCCTCGGACAGTGGACACTGGTGTGCTCTGAATCCAGGATCGTGCTGGGACAGCAGCAAGCTTGTAGCTGTGGAATGTGCCCTTGGACATGGGATCACCTGGAGGTGGGGAATTTCAGCCAGGTGCTGGCATCGAAAGAGGTCTAAGCACATTCTTCTTGGATTTGTGCACAGAGATATGTTTTTCCTAAAATTAAAAACTCACATTGTGAAAATTCTTGTAAGAAAACAGGAAAACATTTTGACTCGGCTTGTCAGAAAATATACAACTTATTTCAGGTTATTTCTTCTTGAAGACTTATATTAAAAAAAGAATACACCAGGAACCAAATTAAGACTGATTTTGCCACTTGCTGAATAGGAGAATGGAAATATGGTTTTGAGGATTGACCTCACTGAGGGTTCTATGTTTTTCCTGTATTCACAGCCCTGGCTCCACAATCTATCCCAGAAATAGATTCTGAAATATATATATATGTTTGAATATGTATGTGTGTATATATATATTCAAAAGTTTGTTAGACTAAAATAGAAATTGGCATTTCTCTGTTACACTTTGTGATATTGGGGTGACCTATGTATCCTCCGTGGATATAACTTTTAATTCTCTGGCTCATTTTTAGAATCACGATTAGAGCTGACACGGCCTGCCTTTGTTTTCCAGGGGATTCTATAGGTCTCATATTTCCTTTCTTTTGCCCAAGACCGCTGAGTTTTTGAAGAAAATAAAATAAAAATGGTCGGTGATGTATATTTCAGTATGTTTCTGATTGTCTAGGATTTTGTTCAAAAGATCTACATTTTCCTGCTTTGTATGTGGGGGGTTGCCATGGACCCACTACTTTGACCTTTCCCTCTAGCTTCCTGAGAAAATTACCTGTATGAAAAAAAATGATTCCTCCATGCATACCACAGACAACAGTTGACAACTGAAAGGGACACTTCCCTCTCATTCACTCTCCAAATACACTCAATTGTTAAGGCCTGTGCATTTTTACTTCCCAAATGTCATTTTTTTCCACATTCTTGCTGCTATATTCTTGGTCCAATCTCTCACCTAAACTATTGCAATAACCTCCTCCCTACTGACCCATATTTGCACTGGTTTCCCCAATGCATTCTGTACATTCCAGCCAGAGTGGTCTTCTCTAAATGTAAATTGAGGATGTCATTTCCATACCTAAAACTTCTCAATGGCTTTGTCTAAAGACGTCAAAATTCTTAACAAAGTCTAACAGTCCTGCATGACCTTATCTTCTTCTTCTGAATTTGTGTCTTTCTTGAAAACACTCTGCTCCTTCATGTCTCAGGGCCTTCTTCCTTGCTATTTCGTTTTTCTGGGTCTATCTTTTCCCTCTCATTTCCTGAGTTGATTCTTATACATGCTTTAGAACACTGCTCATATCACTTCATTCAGGAACTCTTCCCTGACTCACTTAGAACTCTGTTTTCTGTCGTCATAGTACCTACTATTCACATCATTTTCTCCTTTTTTTTTTTTTTTTTTTTGCCTTTAGCCCTCACCACACTGCAATTAGATAACTCATTGTATTTTCATTTGAGTAATGTCTGTATCAAGTGAATGTAAATTCTATAAGTTCAGGGTTTTTTTCAACTTTTAAGTTCAGGAGTACCTGTGCAGGTTTGTTACATAGATAAACTTGTGTCATTGAGGTTTATTGTAAAGATTATTTCATCTCCCAGGTATTGAGTCCATTAGTTGTTTTTCCTGATCCCCTCCCTCCTCTTACCCTCCACCCTCTGATAGGCCTCAGTGTGTGTTGTTCTCCTCTATGTTTCCATGTCTTGTCATCATTTAGCTCCCACTTACAAGTGAGAACATGCATTATTTGGTTGTCTGTTCCTGCATTACTTCGGTAGAGATAATGACCTTCAGCTACATCCATGTCCCTGCAAAGAATATGATCTCATTTTTTAATGGCTACATAGTATTCCAAGGTGTGTATGTACCACATATTCTTTATCTAGTCTATCACTGATGGACATTTAGATTGATTCCATATATTTGCTATTGTGAATAGTGCTGCAAGGTTTGTCTTCATCTTTTTCACCTCTGTATCCCTGATGCTGGGCATCCTACCTTGTGTATGCTTTACCCAATCAATCTTTGATGAAGAAATAAACTTTGAGGAAAGTTGTAGAAGGATGAATAGCTGACTGACTAAATCATCCAGTGATAATCAGAATGGATTTTGGAACATATAAACTTTCACCCAGAAGTGCTGAGGAAGAGGATCTGATGAAGATCAGACTGCTTGAAATCAAGCAGATGGGAACGGCAGACATTGTAACATTGACTTTAAGAAATTAATGTGATTCATACAATGGTTGTAGAGTTGTTGGTCTCTGGGTCTCTAGGTTTTAAATATCTCGAGGTCATTTGCTTTTCTTCTGCTAGGTTCTCTGCAACAAACTGGCAGTGTAGTCCTTAGGATGATGAGTCAACAGAAGTTGCTTTGATGTCTTTCCTTAAATCTCACATGTTGTGCAAGCCCCATCTCCCCTGGCTTAAGAAACTGGAGCTTGTTACTCCAGCTGATGATTTCTAATTGGAATAATCCAGCAAATGAGTCTCTGGAAGTGTCAGTTTGGGGACTGTGTAACATGTCTGCTGGAGCTGAGTTTGTTTACACTTTGCCAGTGTCATCATTTATAAACTTCAAAAAACACATTGACAAATTCCCTAGCTGTTTTGGCAGCGCTTCCATCAATCACCCAACTAATAGCACCAACATTTCTCCTGGGCTATTATAGTCACTTCAATCGCTGCTGCTGCAGCTTTGGGAGAAGATAAATCAGAAGGAGTTCTTCTAGATGGTCTCAAGTACAACACCATTTTTTATTAAGCAGTGCTTCCCTCCTCGTTCTTTTCTCTCTGCCCTTCCTCCCACCTCCTGTAAACAATTCTTCTGCTTTGTACTGCCTTAGATAAAGTAATCTGGATCTGTGGCTTTCCTTTGGCGGCCCCTTTGTGACGTCATTGGGTAATGGGCCCATTTATTACTTTGGATTTTTGTGTGTCCTCTTTAGTTACTTTGTGCAGCCCTCTCAAATCATTAAGTGTATTGTGTTTCTGTGGGCAACAGGTGCCTAGCTTCCCAGGCCCAACACACCCTCTGAGAGTGGCTCACATGTCTAATGACCACAGCATGCAAACCTGAAACCATTTTGCCTTTCAGGCAGGTTCTTTGTGCTGCAGCGTCAGGCAGCAGCTGCATCTCTAAGACTGGGCAGCTAGAGTATCCCTGCTCTTGCACTTTCATGATTTCCTTCTATTGCTAATGCCTCACACCCTTTTTCACAAGGAATAAATATTGCAAATACTCAGCCTCTTTGCCATCTATGCAGATTTGTTTTTCTTGTGGCAACAATCCTTCCTTAATGTTTTATTTAATTCAAAGCTTGTCTTTCTTTTTTCCTCACAAACTGACCTATCTTAATAAGAGTGTATTAAAGATGACAACAACCTCTTTCAACTTCCTCATTGTCAAGACCACGTCTTCTCCATTCACAACACATGCATTCAAAATCTGGATGAAGAAAGGGGAGCTCCTGCCCAAGTTGGCAGGTCAGGTGAGCAGAGCTGGCCAGGCTCCGCTGCCCAGCTGGAGTATCACTGGCCACGGTGCCAATCAGAGGGCCAAACAAACCCCAGACTGCATTTCAAGTTGCTGCCTGAGTGGTGCCTTTAACTCCATCACTGAGGGCTCTATTCATCCTAAATGATCCATGGTCCTGGACAAAGCACCAACTGCAGCCCCTTGTACATCTTGGCTCTGTACCTGATCGATCTATTAATCAGAATTTTAACTGGGCCTTCAAACTGTTTTCCATTCATGTAAGTCAGAGAGCAGATCACAGTGGAGACTTCATGTAAATGATGCCATCAACTTGATGCATGGAGCCATCCATGTCTGAATCTGTGGCCACAGGAAGCATTATTTACCCTAAAAAAGTACCCCTTCTCTTGGATGTCTTCACTCTTTGAGGCTGTCTTCAGTATTAGCAGTATGATTGCCAGTTCTGTCTTGGTGCTAAGATGACCAAATGGCAGTCATCATTTTTATGTTTGAAAGGAATTTTTTTTAAGATGAAGGAGAAATACTCTTGATTTTCACATCTTTTAAAAACAACTTTTTTAAGGTGAATGTTTGTTTAAATTCTAAATGATAGCCTCAAAGCTGTTTTTAGTTGACTGACAGTAATTAACTACTTGTATAATTGAAAGCATTCATAAAGACAACTGGCTGATTAGAATTCGCTGACCTCATAAGAAAGGAATATTTTTGAACTCTGTTTTAGCCTCAGTAATATGAGAAATCCTTAGGACAGAGAAAGAATCAGCATTTGTTCCTTGTGTATATTGATGATTTTATTTATATGAGACCTAAATTGGAGATAATGAATGTAAATATTCTAATGCTCTTACAGTAGGCTGTTTTGAATTGATATTTTAAATAGTACAATGTTTGAGAAACTTCAGTATTGCATAAGTTCCATTTAAAAGATATAATTCTTGTGACTCTCCAATGTTGACTTAAATTTAGTAAACTAGCAATAACCGTCTTATGCATATAACTTATTCTACCACTGTAAAACCTAACAAAACATTCAATCAAAAACAAAATCACAAAATCAATAAAGTGTAAATTGACATTACTTAAATGTGGAAGAAAAATTTGATTGTGGAACTAAGTGGGCCACTCACAGTGGAATCATAGTATTTACCTAGGCACTAATTTTGTAGAGTGTGGCAAGCTGGTGTTAATGTCTTATGTGATCACTAGTGCGCTGCAATGCTGTTTGGTCTCACTGGTGTGAATACATCGTTTATTTTATCTGCTTCTCTGTTTTTCACTGGCTTAGGACATAAGGGACTGGTTGGCCTCACCTTGATCATGAGACACACAAAACTGATTCTCGAATCATGAGCAAAAATTGGTTATAAGGCAATCTTCTTAACCTTTCAGATAACTCAGAATGTGTTTATGTTAATTTTTTAGAACATTGCCAAAATGAAGACAAAGCATTTTAAAATTCTCATAAAGAACTCTTTAATTCTAAAAAGATATCCTTTGATTATAGTTTGGTAATCACTGATTTAACAGCAAGCATGTCTGAGAGTATTCCATTTCTAGTCTTTACTCTTTGACTAACCCACTAGGCAAAAGCTACTGAACTGTTCACTTAGTCTTCCCAGACTTTAATTGTCACTTTTTGTAGCATAAGACTAATAAAAAGTAACACAATTCAGTTCGACCCTGAGTATTAGGTGCCAGTCACTGAGTAAAAAATAGAATAGATCAGAGCAGAGAGAATGAAAATCTTGATAAAGTGTATGGCAATTCCAGTATTAGCCATACAGATACTCTCTGGAATTAATTAATTAATTAATTAATTTAGTGATGGAGTCTAGCTCTGTTGCCCAGGCTGGAGTATAATGGCTTAGTCTCAGCTCAGTGCAACCTCTGCCTCCCGGGCTCAAATGATTCTCCTGCCTCAGCCTCCCAAGTAGCTGGGACTACAGGCATGGACCACCATGCCGGGCTAATTTTTGTATTTTTAGTAGAGATGGGGTTTCACCATGTTGGCCAGGCTGGTCTTGAACTCCTGACCTCAGATGAGCCACCTGCCTTGGCCTCCTACAGTGCTAGGATTACAGGTGTGAGCCACCACACCCGGTCCTTTCTGGAAATTTTGATAATTAATATTAAACTTGGTTAATCTTTGTCCTACATAAACTGATTTTTAGAACTTTACAGTTTTAATTTATATAAATATGACACTAATGGTTTTAGCAAATAACTTCCCAGATGCTACCTTTGAAATAATTTGAAAAAAAAACCCATATGTTTTTAAAAGCAATGCATTTTTTTTTTTTTTTTTTTTTTTTTGCTAAAAGTGGATAGTAATTTCAAATATTCATGTTAAAACTCATCTCCCATAATTGGTCCTAATTGTAGAAGTTTGACTTGCATCTTTTTCTGGATTCAGTGCCCTGTTCTTTCTTTTGTTCAGTGTAACAGGCATGGTCAGACGGCATATAAATATGCATGTATTATGGCTTTTATTAGCAATGCATTTAAAATTGTAAACTGAATGACCAGTAGTTTACATGCTGGCTTCCAGGAACACAGTCAAATTAGCTAATATTGAAAGACTTTCTTCTCACTGTAAAGTTACAGAGATGCTAATAACCAGTAAAATTTTTATACATATTGAATGTAAAGTAAATATCAGGATTCATCCATAATTTGAGAAAGTGAGGGTTCTCATGAAGGAGTAAACCATGGTGAAGGCAAATTAATTTAGTCGGCACAGGACAGCTTAAGCTGGCTCACACCGCATGTCCAGCTGCTGCTGCCAGAGGCCTCTGTCACTGTTGTCACATGGGAACTCATGCTGACTGTGGCTCCAACTTGACCCACGTAATGGTCAAGGCAGGAACAAGGGGGCATGATTAATAAAATTCCAGTTTGTAAAACTTCTACAAGTAAATGTCACAAGTTAATTATCTTCACATTTTGCTGTTTAAAGAGAGTATCTGAGCACACCTAACTTCAGTGGGCACAGGGAAATATAATCATTATACCAGAAAGAGAACAGAACTGGAATAATTGTGGACAGCCCAATTAAACTCAGGCTTAAAAAATTATAATCCACACAGAAGAATTAAATTTTGGCAAGAGAGATTCATCAGATACGAAACAAACAAACAAACAAACAAAAACTCCCAGGAAAATGAGTATTTTAGTCACAATCCAAAATGTGTAAATATGTAGGCAAAAATATAGGATAAGTATGCTTACAATCATTAAAGAGAGAAAGAGGAAACTGAAACCATAATGAGAGAACAAGAAAATATAAAGCAAAAAGACAGATTTGAGCAAAGAACCAAATCAAACTGGAAGATAGATCCGAGGAATCATCCAGAATGTATTATAGAGTGATAAACAGATGGAAGATAGGAGATAAACAGATGGGAGATATCAAGAGAGGTAAAAAAAAAAAAAATACAGAAGCTCTAATGAAATGGTCCAACAGAAGTTTAACAGGAATTTAAAAAAAAAAAAAAAAAAGTAAGAATAGAGAGAATCAGGGACAGGCAATATTGGAAGAGATAATGGCTGAAAATTCCAATAGTTGAAAGACACGAGTCCTTTGGTTAAAAAAAAAAAAAAAAAAAGCAAAACAAGAATACATGAGCAGGATAAATAGAACAAATCCTCATCTAATGCTGTCATAGAATTAACTGTAGAATATGACATATAGAGAAAATAGGAGAAACAAATAACAGGAGGACAGTAGAATGACAACAGAGATTCTGTCAGCTCTAGTGGATATCCCAAGTGTAATCTCAGGCTCCAAAAACTTCTCTTATGGGCCAGCATCAAAATACTGTGATAAATTCACATACAAGAATTGTGGACTCTTGGAAATTATGTCAATAGGAGTGCAAACAAGTATTTCTGGGAAACACCTTGTTTTTAAGTGAGAAAAGTTATGTCACAAAAACATTGTCTTATATATTTTCAAGACACTGATAATTTAAAAAATTGCTTTTTTTTTTTTTTTGAGACGGAGTCTCGCTCTGTCGCCCAGGCTGGAGTGCAGTGGCCGGATCTCGGCTCACTGCAAGCTCCGCCTCCCGGGTTCCCGCCATTCTCCTGCCTCAGCCTCCCAAGTAGCGGGGACTACAGGCGCCCGCCACCTCGCCCGGCTAGTTTTTTGTATTTTTTTTTTTAGTAGAGACGGGGTTTCACTGTGTTAGCCAGGATGGTCTCGATCTCCTGACCTCATGATCCACCCGTCTCAGCCTCCCAAAGTGCTGGGATTACAGGCTTGAGCCACCGGGCCCGGCAAATCTTTTGACACCATATTCATAGTAATTGCCTTCCATAGGCAGGGCAATAATTATAATTCTACTTTATTTATTTATTTTTAGAGACAGTCTTTCTCTATTCCCCAGGTTGGAATGCTATGACATGATCATAGCTCACTGCAGCCTCTAACTTCTGGACTCAACCAATCTTCCTGTCTCAGTCTCCCCAAGTAGTTGCGATTATAGGTGTATGCCATCATGCCTGGATTTTTTTATTGTTTTAAGTAGAGATGAGGTCTTGCTATGTTGCCCAAGCTATTTTCAAACTCCTGGCCTCAAGCGATTCTCTCACCATGGCCTTTCAAAGTGCTGAGATTACAGGTGTGAGCCACTTTGCCCAGGCTATAGTCCATTTTTAAGATGGCAACACTGACAGACTTACAGGTTAAACATTTATAAGTCATAAAGCTGATAGGTATAAGAGGATGGTTGAGAAACTCAGATGCTATGGTCCTTGATTCATGTTTTAAATCATGGCTTACACAAAGCAAATATTTGGTTTTCGTATTTGCAAATTATGCCATGTTTAAGTGGGGGCATTATTAAGACAGAGATTATTTGTCAGTTCCAAACACAATTGCTTCAGAGAGTAACACTATAATTGCTACACTTAGTCTTTTTACAGCAATCATTTGGGTACAGATATTCTTTTAAGAATGCAATATGTTTCTCTATTGTGCAGATACTGATTTTTAAAAAATGTTTTTACAAAGAATATGTTTGGTCCAGACTTGTTCACATTAATGAGGACTCCAAAGATGGTAAGTTCTAGAGTAAACTTAGGATAGAAGCATGTGCATTGTTTGGATTATTTTGTGCATAATCATATCTAAGCCAAGACAGTGATCAGCTTGCATTGGAGGTCCTTGCCACAGATGATATGATTGTTTACACAGAAAACTGAAAGTAATTGATAGACAAATTATTAGAAATTAAAAGAACTTCTAAAGGTTTTCTGAAATAGTACATTCAGTAAAAGCTGTTTTATTTCTATCAATTTTAAAGGATCAATTTTATCAATTTTAAATAATCAAAAAAATTTAACAGTGTTAGTTTCCAAGTATGGTCACCATCAATATGCGTGCTACTCCTCACTTTAAAAACTGAAATCTATTTCCCATTCCTTTGAGTCTTGCCTGTCCTTGCAATGGAATGTGGTAGCAGTGATGGTATGTGGATTCCAGACCTGGCATTTAAGAGGACTGGCAGCTTGTTCTTTTTAATTCTTAGAAGCTGGCCACCATGTAGAAAGTCAAACAACTGTGATAACATCATGCTGTGAGGAAGCACAATCTACCCACATGGAGAGAGAGAGAGAGAGAGAGAGAGGATACCTAGTGACATCCCCACTATTCCATCCATCCCTGCTGGGACACGAGCTAAGGGAAGCAGGCATCTTGGACATTTGCTCTGGAAGAGAGTTTATAAGGTGGAGGAACTGGCCGGCTGAGCCAAATCCAAATTGGAGAATTATTAACAAATTATATATCTGTGTTTTAAGCTGCTACATTTTGGGGTAGTAAGTTATGCAACAATAGATAACTGTAACAGAATGTGGTACCTACATGTAGGGTGTGGCCGTAACAGAAACCTAAAATGTGATCCTGGTTTTGTTACTGAGCAGTGAGTGAAAGGAAGCATAACATTCAGTGAGGAAATTGTTACTGGAGGCTGGTGAAAAAGACAATCCATGTTCATGTAGTGGTGGAATGTTTGGCAGCACCATTGCCTACAGCTACATGGAAGAAAGCAAGTGAATCTAATGGACTGTGGGTTTGGCTAAGATTTCTAGCAGAATGTTGTAAACTGTCTATAATAGGTACACGAAGAGAGACAAAATAGTAAAGAAGCTGCTCAGTTTATACCAGATATTAGGGGAAAAAGTCTAATCTTCTTAGATTAGATTTGCTAGTTTGGAAAATTAAGCTGTTTCTCATTACCAGCCTTTTCAGCTGACAGAATGCCCTCAGAGTAAGAAATGGCCTCAAGGGAAAGATCAAATGCAGGGAATTGTCAGTAAAATACTTACCTTAGTGTTAAAATCAAATCAGGTGCATGGCTATGAGATCGTTTCTGAAAACATTTCAAAGATTGGAGTAAGTGCCTCAAACACCTTCTGAGTCTGACAAAAAGGCTTCCAAGAACTTTAAATGTGTTGCCCCACAGCACTCTGACTTAAAGGGAGTATTTTGCCTAGACAGTATCTGTGGATGAAACTTTTGTCTAATGGAGCCAAATGAAATAAAATTCATAGGAAATCCACCAAGCTTTTAAGAAAACTGTATTGAGGACAGCATCGCAAGATAGAATAAAAAGAGAGAGATTATACTAAAATGAAAAGCAGTTTTATGGCTCCCAACCTTATGTAAGCAGTAGGCAGAGTAACAAATCTATTCAGCAGCAAACATGGAATATTTACATGGGAAAGGAAGGATGATTCAGAGGGCAGAGCCACAGGCCATAAATATCTCAAGAGAGCAGAACTGGGGCCAAGTCCAGAAACATTTCTTGTTCTTGTAACATAGAGAACTGGGAGTATATGATTGGTTATGTTTCGGAATTGCTCTGGAACAGTAAAATTGCTATATGTTTCTTTTTCTACTTTATAAGGAGAAAGGACTAATGTATTTATTCTGTTTTTGCCTCACTATTATTTGTTGGGTGTTTAGGGGACAGATAATATATACTTTTAGTTCACAGGTCTCTACTCCTGAAGAACTGAATCTGAGGAGAATCATCTTCTCCCCCAAATAGTCCATATTTAGATGACAACATACTGGATTTCATATCTGCATCTGATACCATAAGGAGATAAAATATGGGGGTCCCAAGTGAGGGTGAGTCTATTTAGCAATTGAGAGTGACGTGAGTTGTTTTGGCCCAAGGCTATCATCAGTTCCTTTCCTTCTTATTTGCATATGTCACTCCTCCCATCAAGAAGTAGAGTCTATTTCTCTTTCCCTTGAAACTGGGATGTACTTATGACTGAATTGGTCCAACATAACAGGGCAATAGTTACATTGTGCCAATTCCAGGATCCTTTAAGGGACTAGGGGGCTTCTACTTCATTTCTCTTGGAAGCAGTCACCAAGCAAGAGGTTCAGCTATGCTGAGGCCATCATGCTGTGTGCAGACATAAGCATGTGACATGGGAAAGCTGCATAAGAGGGGGACACACTTATCCAGCTCCCAGTTGTTGCTTCCATTCCTGCAGAGACAACAGTCATATGGGTGAAAAAGATGTCTTGTACCATCTAGTTCTAGCAGATATCCTGTGTCTTTGTTAGTTTCTAGCAAAGAAACCACCCAGCCCAGATGCTAGAGTAAAGAGGAATAAAACATTGGTGGTTTCTAAGCTACTGAGTTTTGGTGTGGGTTATTTCTCAACAATAGGTAATCAATATATTAATTTAAAAGCATATTATTTACATTAGTAAAATAACAAAAAATAAGGTTTAAAATGACTTTTATGGGCAAGGTGTGGTGGCTCAGGCCTGTAATCCCAGTACTTTGGGAGGCTGAGGTGAGCAGATTGCTTGAAGACAGGAGTTCAAGACCAGTCTGGACAATATGACAAAACCCCATTTATACCAAAAATACAAAAAATTAGCTGGATGTGGTGGCACGTGCCTGTGGCCCCACCTACTTGGGAGGCTGAGGTAGGAGGATCCCTTGAACCCAGGAGGCAGAGGTTGTAGTGAGCTGAGATCATGCTACTACACTCCAGCTTGAGCGACAGAATGAGACCCTGTCTCAAAAAAATAAAATAAAATAAATAAAATGACTTTTATGTAGAAAGTAATAAGATTGTTACCGAAAGTCATTAAAGAAGACCTGAGTAAATGGTGAAATGTAGCATGTCTATAAAGAGGAAGATAGTAGCTTTATAATGTCAATTCTCCCCCTAATTAACCTATCATTTCAATGTAATGCTAATAAAAATCATAATAAAAACTTGAAAGAAGCTTTCCAAACAAATAGATTTGGAAGTAAAAATGACCTCAAGTAACAAAGTCATTCCTGAAGAAAAAGAATCTGGGGAGGAGTTGGTCTTTTAAATATCAACTTATAATACAAATATAGTAATGAAGACAATAAATATCTGTAATTATATACAAATTGAAGAGCAAAAATAGTGAATTTTGACACAGACTCACAAATACATGGTGGCTGTATTAGTGTCTTCACACTGCTGTAAAGATACTACCCGAGACTAGGTAATTTATAAAGGAAAGAGGTTTAATTCACTCATAGCTCCACATGATGGGGGAGGCCTCAGGAAACTTACAATATGGTAAAGGTGAAAGGGAAGCAAACTTGGACCTTCTCACATGGTGGCAGGAGAGAGAAGTGTGTGAGAGTGCAGAAAAAACCTCCATTTATGAAACCATCAGATCTCCTGAGAATTCACTCACTATCACCAGAACAGCATGGGGGAAACAACTCCCATAAACCATTCTCTTCCCACTAGGTCTCTCCCCCAACACTTGGGGATTATAGTTCAAGATGAGACTTGGGTGGGGACTCAAAGCCCAACCATATAAGTGGCCTAATTTATGACAAAGTTAGCATTGGAGACCCATAGGGAAAGCATGAAGAATTTAACACTGCCAGAAAAATTGATTATTCATTTTGAAAAAAATACTTCAATGGATCTGTAGCTTCTGTCTCTCTCTCTTCCTCTGTCTCTCTCTCACACACACACGCACACAATTCCAGATGAACTGAACTTTAATGTCAATGACAAAACTTTACGACTTTTAATTGATAATATAAGAGAATATCTTCATGACCTTGGATGGTGAAGGATTTCTTAAATAAGTCTGAAAAAGTATAATTGTATAGGGAAAATTAATAAATTCATCTAGATTAAAATTAAGAATTTATGTTTATCAAAGACATCATAAAATAGTGACCAGGCAATTCATAAAGAAGATGTCTGAGTGTATTAAACTAACACAAAGTTAGTGCCCTGAATATATACAGATCAACTATCAATCAGTAAGAAAAATAGTCCCTTTTAAAATACCCTTTAAAAAATGAATAAAAGACCTGAATGACCATTTTAGATAGGGACAAAATGATGGTCAACAGACCTGAAAATATCCTCAAGCTTACACGTTATGAAGGAAACACAATTGAAAACCACAGTGAGTTATTTCATTTCATATGCCCTATAGTGGTAACAATGAAAGTGCTTGACAGTGTCACTTGCTACCAAGAATGTGGAGCAATGGGAGCACTCACATATTGTTACTGGGTTTAAAAATTGGAACAACACTTTTGGGAACATACTGCATTTATCTTATAAAGATGACCATGACTATACCCCTTTGATTATCAAAATAACTCGTAACTATGCATATTATGCACACCAGAGAAACTCTTATACAGTAGCCACTACCAGGAGATTTGCATATGTACCAGAATATCCAGACTCAGTTAAATGATTACACAATTTGTGCTGTCTTCCTACAGTAGCATTCTCTATTGCAGTGGAAATTAATGAACTGCAGCTGCACACATCAATCTGGATGAATCTCTAAAACATGATTTTGAGAAAGAAATCTTAAAATGATACATATGGAATGATTATATGAATCCTAAAACAGCTGAAATCAAATAGTGAATTAAGAAAGCACATTTATGTGTCAGTGTGCTTGCACACTCACATATGTATATATGATAAAACTATAAAGAAAGGTAAGGAATGAAATCAAGTGAGGGCATGTACTGGGTGGGTAATACAATAATATTTTGATAAAGATGTCCTGGCGTGAATATTCCAGAGGAGTTAACTAAAACACTAGTGGGAAATGGGTGAAAAGGGAAGAAATATTTCAGTTTTCAAATTACTGTCAAAGAAAAAGTACTTTTGTGGACCAAAACAAACAAACAACAAAATAAAATGAAACAACAACGACAACACACACCTAATGTTTAAAAATACAAGTCACAAATATAAAATAGCAGAAGTAAATCCAAAATTATGTCAGAATAACAACGACAATTCTAATATAAAGAAAATAAAGTTAGGCCAGGTGCAGTGGCTCATGCCTGTAATCCCAGTACTTTGGGAGGCCGAGGTGGGTGGATCACCCGAGGTAGGAGTTTGAGGCCATCATGGCCAACATGGCAAAACCCCATCTCTACTAAAAATACAAAAATTAGCTGGGCATGGTGGCAGGTGCCTGTAATTTCAGCTACTCGAGAGGCTGAGGCAGGAGAATTGCTTGAACTTGGGAGGCGGAGGTTGCAATGAGCTGAGATTGTGCCACTGCACTCCAGCAAGACTCTGTCTCAGAAAAAAATAAAAAATAAAGTAAGTAAGTAAATAAATAAATAAATAAAGTTGCCTAATTTAAGGAACAACAGGAAGAAAGCAGATGACTAGATTTGTTAAAAACAAAACAAAGAAAAAATGTGAAACCCATCTCTACACAGAATGTAAGTGACCTACTTTCAAAAGTGACTTAGAAAGATGAAGGAAAAGGTGAGAATGTACGTTCAAATCAAATGAAATCAAAATTTCAGGGTTAGGAAAGATTATTTCATACAAATAAATGCACAGCAAGCAACGTTACATGGAAAAGAGAATGTTTAAGGAAATTGCCCACAATACAGGTAGTCCTGATCTTTTAGTATAAACAACAGGACAGTATAACATTTTCATGTATGGATGTTGGAAAATCATCATACTAATGCAGTCTCTCAATTATGGTATCTCAGAAAAATTATCAAAGGGGTTAATTTATAGAATTGCCTTATTGGCAGGTTTTATATTAGAGTGGCTTTCTCTGGATCAGCCAACTTTAAGATTTATAATCTTAAAAACAAAAACATTTTACTTTGTAACCTGGAAAATAAGGGACCAAATTTCAAATCAAATGCAGTCATGTCTGCCGCTCTTTTGATCAATTTCATTGAAACTGACATTTTGGTGGGGGGTGGTTCAGACTAGTTTTCAGTGGTTTCTATCACTTGCAGTAAAAGGAATCCTAAGAAACGCATATAGCAGCTGGATATGGATATCTTGTTAATCAACTGGGTATGCACTTGCTGGGTAAAATACCCTAGGACATTGCAATATCTACAACAGTTCTTAACAAAGGCTCAATATCTGAAATATAATCTAGTAAGTAAATTCAGGCAGTAATATATCAATTATTGGTAAAGGTATATTTTAAATATAGTATTTGTGTACAAGTTATGTGTTTGTTTTTGTCAGAGTGGTTGAGGCTAATCATAATGATTACCCAGTTAATACTCCAGGAACTGATTTGTGAATCATTTTATTTCCAGATGAGTCCCTTGGTTGAATAGAAGACAAGACAAACAATTCAAGGAAAGCAAAGTGCTTTTCAGAAAGAACTTAAAATGGTTCTTGGGATTTATACTATTAGAATAGCCCGTTGACAGAAATGTATAAAAATGTTATTAAAATGTTCACCAAAGAAGCAGAAGCATATGAAGGAGAGATAATATAATTGCAATTGGATTTGGTGATTTCAAGATCAGCTAGGAATTTTTTTAGATATTGGTGGGCAGTGGATGAAGATGTCCTAAGACATTTAACGAAGCGAGGTGTTTTTCATCCAGCCACTATACACAAATAGCGTAGTACATATACTATTTGTGCAGAAACTCACCTTTAATAGTAGGATAAGACATCACGCAATGTGTTTGAAATACTTCTGCTGAATCTGTGGTAGGAATTTGCAGTCAGTTCTCATCTCACAGCTTGTAAAACTTGACTTTGCTTATCATAATAGCTTATTAGCCATAAATCCCAATGGTGCACAGGCCATCACCATTCACTAAAGAACATTTTCAGTTAAGTGCTTTCATTCAGAACGGCAGTTACTACCTGTTCCAGCCTTGCACAGGCGATGATTATGAAGTTCTTCTATCTGCAGACATAACTTGATACATTCCCTCAGCTGACCGTAGCCACACATTGCAACCCGTTAGGTGTCAGTGTAGGGTTTGCATTTAGTTTTGCTGGCCTGAAACTGTTATCAAGTCACTCCTGATCATCAGTGTATTTAGTAAGCCAAATCCTTTTCCTACTAGCCCTGTAATTTACATACTTTCTATGTCTAGGCATCTGCAGGACTCTTCAGAATCCTTTGGCTGGGACCCAACCTATCTCCCTAGACCTTTTCTCTGTGAGGGGAGACCAACTCTTTATAGCTCCAACTAATTCTGGCTTACTATTTCAATTCTAATGAACTGACTCCCTTACTCTGGCAACAAAATAGTCGTTCCCACCTGAGTATGCATTACTTTGTCAGAGTCTGTTGTCATATGCCAACCCATTAGCTTATACCCTTTACACATTTATGCCCATCAAAATCAGAGCTGAAAGCGTCAGGTTGTTTGTGAATTGGGAAGCTGGATACTTACAGCCATTAGTTTGAAACCTAGCCTCAGCCTTTTCTTCCTACTGTTCTCCATTGAACTGTTGTTGAAATCTAGACATGCTTTGAGGCCAATTATGAGATCTGATTCCACTGCTTTTGACGCCAAGTCTATGGCCTATATCTGTGATATTCTGACTATGAAATTAGCAGAAGACAAATGGGAAAATACTTCAGAAATTTGATGTTCTTTTGACACATTAATACTTTATTTAGAAAAATCAATGCAAAATTAGAATTGCAATGTTATTTTTTAAAGGTTGAATTGAATCAAAGAAGCTAGCTGCTAGCTTCCCTCAGATATAATTCATGTAATCTGTAATATACATTTATTAAAAAATAAAAAGATGAAGCATTCTGGAAATATGCAATCTTTGTCATGTTTTGGCTTCACAAATGGCAAGTGATATTAGTTCATTTCACCACCTCTTGAAGAAAAAGCCTTCCCTGGATTTGGAAGTTAAACAGTGCTTGCCTTTGACCTTAGAAAAGTTTTCAGAGCTTTCAAAGCCTGTGTCCCAATTTGTAGTGAATATGGGCCATTGTTTCTTACTTATGCTGCTTGTTCTCTCAACTTTTTTGATTTGGCTTTGGTACAATTAACCAAAAAGCCTCTGATTTCTTATTACTTACCAATAATTTATTATGGGGGGATAACTGATCATCAGGTACAAACTGATTAAGGAATTGGGTGCTATTAGAGGACTCAAAAATTCTGTAGTTTAACATTTACACTTTATACCAGTCATGAGCTGCTTTTGACATTGAAAAAATTAACCTCTACTTTTATTATGACACCAAATACTGCAGCACTAAAGTTCTTTGCTCAATATTTATTAAATTCTTATCCACAAGGCTAGAAGAGTTATTTAAAGCTCTGGGACTCATTTCTTATACATTTTAGTATCATTTCCACCTGAAAATTTTGATATTGAAAGAATTCTCTGATTTACTGCTTCTTGATGAACAAGTTGTACTGTTAAAAGAATGGAGATCATGGTCAGGAGATCGAGACCATCCTGGTCTACACGGTGAAACCCCGTCTCTACTAAAAAATACAAAAAAAAAAACTAGCCGGGTGAGATGGCGGGCGCCTGTAGTCCCAGCTACTCGGGAGGCTGAGGCAGGAGAATGGCATAAACCCGGGAGGCGGAGCTTGCAGTGAGCCGAGATCGCGCCACTGCACTCTAGCCTGGGCAACACAGCGAGACTCCGTCTCAAAAAAAAAAAAAAAAAAAAAAAAGAATGGAGATCAGTATTATCTAAGATCCTAAATTGGCTGTTGTGCCTATTAGAAATTCATTCTGCTGTAAGTAATAACCACCCAGCTTGTAGTGTCTTAAAAGAACTGGGTCTTATATTTGTTACATAACAAGAAGCCAGGAAGTAAATGACTACTGTCGTTGATTTAGGGCCTTGATAGTGGAAGGGCAAGAATCTTTTGACTTTTTCTTTATATTTGTTACTTTTTGGTCCCAAAAAGTGTCTTTCAATACAAACATAACATAGGTATTCAAGATAGAAAGAAGGTAGAAGGGGAACATGTTAGCGCCTTCTGTTTTTTTGTTTTTGTGTCTTTTTTCAGTAAAAGAAACATTTCCCAGTCACATCTCCATAAGTGTCATTTGCCAGAGATAGGTCACATGCCCAACACTAATTTCATGGAAAACTGAGAAATTGTTGACCAGATGGCTATGATTGGCTTAGTCCAATCAGGATCCATCACCATGAGTGGCTAGTAAGAAAAAAGAGGAGGAGGATATTGCAGAGGGTGGGCTAATGTCTAACACAATTGAGAAAACTGTCTCAGGAATTTCATCTGCTGATTATTGAATCAAAAATTATACCCTTTATAAGATAATAATCGAACAGTCATCAGTAGAAAGGGTGATCACTTATCTAATCTAATCTTAGCTTTACTACATGTCATATATTTAAAAAATCTTGATTTTTCAAATCTTTTTTTTCAGATATATGACATGAAGTAAAGCTAAATGTTTATCAGCTTGGAACAGGGTTTGATAGAAAAATAAATGGTACAGCTAAAAAATAAATCATTATTTCTCAATCGAATCCATTTCCCTAGGAGAAGAGACCAAAACCATCTTGGTTGATAATGCATATTTACTTTGCAAGATAATTTCAGGGACTGCATCTCAAAATGTCTCAAGTACTCTTAGTTGAGATATTCTGTTTCAAACATCTGCTGCTACATTTGCAATTCTGTTACACTTGCAACACAGACTTTGCTATTCACTATAAATTCTGATGGTGTGCCTTCCTCTCATTTCAGTTTAATGAATTTGTGAAAAGAAAGTATTTTTGCCTCCCCAGATAGACACAGTCTTTCCTTCCTTACCTTTTGTACACCTTATCAGAATAATAGCTAATATTTATCCAACACTTATATGCTTGAAATGATATTAACTAATTTCTTGTTCACAACAAATCCATATAGTAGACCCTTTTGATGCCTACTTTATCACTGATGTAACTGAGGCACAGAGATGTTAGGTAACTTTCCTGATTTATAGATTTACGCAGGTGGTAAAAGATGTAGCTGGCACTCTGGCTCTAAAGCCCAAGTTTTTTAACCACCAGCTAAGAGACACTTTTAATCATATATTACTTTGTTTTATTCTGTTTCCTAGTCTGTAAACTCCTTGAAGGTTATATACACTGTTTATGTATGTTAGGACCACTATTTTAAATGATTCCAATAGTAAACTTGTACCTAACTTTTAAAAGTGATTGACTTACACTTGGCAGATTTATTTTATTTATTTATTCTAAAACCTTTTTATTTGATATTGTTTCAGACTTTGAAAAGGTTAGGAAAACAGTACAAAGAATTCCCATATGCTCTTCACTCAGACTTCCAAATGCTAACATTTTACTGCAATTGCTTTATCATTCTATTATCTATTTATCTATCTAATCTATATGTCTGTCTCTCTCTGTCTGTCTCTCTGTCTATCCATCCATCCATCCCATCATCCATCCCATTGGCTAGAACTTAGCCACATGGTTAAACCAGGGAGATTAGAAAATCCAGCTGTTTTCTGGATGACCATGTGCTCTGCTAAATTTTGGGTGTTCTATTACTATAGGAAAGGAAGAAGGGGAGAATGACTATTTGGAATTCTCTGCCACAGTAATATCCCTTTTACAATAGGTTTTCCTTTTGGATTAGGCAGGTGATATGTTCCAGGCACTGTGGAATTACATACACTGCACTTTTCACTTATTATGTGTCTAGTACATGTTAGCTTTTATTATTTTCTTAATAAAGTACTGGTTTATCACAGGCTTTCTTGTTCTGCTTTGTCTTATTAGTGACCTCCACCTATCATTTTGGAGCATGATATTGATGTTTGAGGACCACAGAAATGAAAGTTTCTGTGCCAGGATATCCACTACTGCCTTCACAGGGACCATAATTGAAAAGACTTAAGAGTTTTTCATGTCTCTGAATTTCAACAAGAGGCAGCTTTTAAAGCTTGTCCGAACAATGTGATCTTAAGTAAATGTTACAAATTCCTTGTCCATCTTTATTCAAGCATTAGATCATACTTTGCAGAGGAGAGAACTTTATTTAACTTGTACATGTCATTCATAATGCAAATTGGCTTGAAGTAGCCCTTTCCCTCCAAATCTAGGACTTCTGGTTTTTGCAGTAGAGTTGGAGTACTGACCCTCAAATATGAAAGAGTGGCATGAGAAATTTTTAAAATTTGATGAACTGATAGATGCTACAATTTTGAGCTTTTAAGATTTATTATCCCAGCACTTTGGAAGGCCGAGACGGGCGGATCACGAGGTCAGGAGATCGAGACCATCCTGGCTAACACGGTGAAACCCCGTCTCTACTAAAAAAAAAAAAAAAAAAAAAAAAAAAAAAAAGATTTATTATTGCAGTAGTCAGCTCCAAATAGGGAGATAAAAAGTAAAGAAGGTCAAGATATATGACTACTAGAAAGAGAGAACTCATGGTGGATAAATATGAAAAATTCATTCATGAGTTTTCTGCGATACCTGTTTATATCCATTCTCCAAACTTCAGTTAAACAGATTTTATCAGCTCATTTCTAATCCAATATTTCCAATTGTCGTGTGTCCACTGGTGTTCTTACAGACGTAAGTTATGAAACTGTGAAGCAAGTTATTCATACACACATACACACAAAAACATATATGTATAATTTCTAATTTTAAATATTAGAAACAGTGACTAAAATGTAAGTGTGTTTCATCTAATTAAGGACATGAATTCCTAGGGAATGTGAAACACTTTGGAGGGCTTTTGATGTGCTGAGAGTCTTTTACTGATAATTGCCTAAGGACATGGTTGCTTTATGAACATAGAAGAGATGAGGTGCTCTAGTTAAAAAGGAAATGGCAACTTTTATCCTTAAATGCATATTTTTATTAAATGGCTGGGGTTTTCCCCCTTGTGAATTTGAAAGAAGATACAATGGTTATAGGAAGGTGCCTTTTCTAAAGAACTGGGGAGAAAGCAGTGATGGGGAAGAAAATATATAGACTTTGACCTTAAGTTGACTACAACTTGAGCTAGTGTGTGTGTGTAGCTCAGTTATTTATAACTCTAAGGCCTTGGGCAGTTTTTCTTACTTTCTCTGGGCCTCAGTTTTCTACTCTTTCTATAAAAGGTTTATGCAAGACCATTCCTTGATAGCTTGTTTTGAAGCTATCAAAGAAATATATATATGTATATATATTCATATATGTTATGTATATATTATGTATAAATATATATGTTATATACTATGTTTTGAGGGGGAAACACACACATATCTGTTTTTGCTGTCTATTTTTATGTAAGAAACCATTCCAAAACTTAGTGGCTTAAAGAAACAGCAAAATTTACTTTGCTCATGAATTTGCAATTTGGGAAAATACTCAGTGAAGACAGCTTTCTTCTACTCCCCTCAGCATCAAAGGGTGGGCTAGAATCATCTGCATGCTCACTCATTCATGTATCTGGAGGTGGATGCTGTCTGTCAGCTGGATTCTCAGCTATGGCTGTGGTTGGAACACCTATTTGACCTCTCCATGTGACCTGAGTCAGATGTGTAATTGACCATAAACTCTGTGTATAGAATTTGTTCTCAGCACAATGTCTTTATTTCAATGAGGAGAATTACAAGAAAACTATCCATGTTTTTGTGTGTGCACACATACTCTCACACAGACATGCACACTTGGGGGTGGGGGGATGGGAAGGCATAGGCTGTGTTGTCTTGCACAATATAGCTTGGAAAGACACATTCTATTTGTTAGAAGAAGGTCACTAAGACCCACCCATTTTCAAGGAGACAGGGAAGAGACTTTGTTTACACTTTGATTGGAGGAGTGTCAGAAACTTGTGGACATTTTTTAAAACAGCCACAATGGCACATTGCAAATAGCTCATTTCTTTCCCTTCAAATCTTCTTGCCAATCTGTTTTTGCTTAGGATAAATCTTTCAACCTATTACATAGTTTGAACCGTGAAGTACTGGGTATTTATTGGTGAATAAGATAGACAAATTCTATACTCATTGAGTTTATAGTCAAGTACACATATGAATACAACTCTGTGCATTTATTTGGGTATTTCTAAACATTTCCTAAGCACCTACTATGAGAAAGGGCCTCTGGTGTGCACTTTGAAAGATGTTGCCATGAGGTGCAATGTCCTCAGCTTTCCTCCAATCTAACGGGGGGAATGAAACATGTATAGTAACAATTGAAGTAATGTAGATTGTGATAGATATTATAAACGAGGATTAGCTAGGGGAGATCAGAGATGAAGAAATTATTAGGAACTGAGTGGTTCAGGCAAGACTTCATGGAAGAAGGTAGCAAGATAGCTGTTATTAGAAAGATTTGAATGTGCACCATATGTGAAAAAGCTCTTCCAAACTTAGTCAACAGAGTTTTTTAACGTTTGTAAATAGTTTTACAGTTCACGAAAAGCTTGTGTGTAATTCATCTTATTTGACTTTCCAAATAATCATGTAATGTTGTATGCTATCATTTTATTATCAGCAGCATTTTAGCTCTCTTATATATATAATATATATAGAATTATGTATATAAAATATATACGTAAAATCAATGGATGATGAAATTGAGACTCATGGGACTAAAATTACTTCCTCAAGGATGCACAGTTAGTAAATGAAACATGATGGGAAACAGGAATTTGCTTGCTGTTTTGGTTTGGGCTAAATCATAAACAGACTTGAATGCCAAGACAAAGGTGCTCAGGTATTATTTAGTAACCAAAGCATGTTTATTGGGCAGCAGAGAGACATAAACAAGACTGTGTGTTGGGAAGCATATTCTGCAACTAGTGTCAAAAGTAGATTAGAATGTTAATTCTTAGAGGCATGAAGTGATGTTATAATAGAAATTTGTGTCAAGGGTAATGAGCTGCTGATGTGGTGGGGTTTTCATGAGGCTAGAAAAAAGAGGTGCACTTAGAAATATCACGGGGGAGGAACTCATCACATTTCAGCAAGCAATAAGAAATGTCAAAGCTGAAGACAAGTCTAAATGATTATGACATTGACGTTGATATTTGAGAAGGTTATAGCACACATAGCCTAAAAGAAGAGAAGGAAGTTTGTGTTGTGTGTATGCGTGTGTAAACATACAACCAGGGTGATGTAGTAGGTTTATTTTTATATATTGGATTCTAAAGTTTTGGAAAGATGAGCACATAAATGAGGATGTCTCCATATGTTGGGGGTTGGAGGGTGAAACGGTTAGTGAGAAGTGCATCTCAATACATGGGCAGAGAGAAAAATATTTCCATTGTAGATCTAAAAGGGTATAAGAAATTATCTGTGATGCTAAAGAGAACAGCCTCAGATTTGTATATTTTGGAAACTAGGAACATTTGAGAGTGTTGTGTGCAACTTCATTAAGTTGACTGGCCTATCTCTTGGTTTAGAGGCACCACTGCATTATGAGAAAAGCATGGAGTCAAGATTTGAAGTCAAGATTTGAATTTAAATTCTAGCTCTGTTCTGTTTGAACTAAATTAATTTAGACAAGTTGCCTAAACTCTGAGTCTCAGGTTTCTCATCTACAATAGAGGTTACTGATGCCTACTGTGTCAGAATAAGAGAAAGAATTAAGAATATATGCAGAGTACAAACTAAAGTGTTAGCACCAGTAAATGCTCAATAAGTTTTAATTCTAATGATTACATTGATAAGGCAAATATAAACTGAAAATGTTTTTTTATCATTATCGTGTCTCAGAGGCTAAGAATTAGAAGATCCAAGCTCTAGAGAGCACTATGGAAATGAGCTTACTCCTTAAAGGACCCTGACACCTGGAAACCCAGGAAACCTACACACTGCTACTTTACTTGGCGATTGAGTACTGGCAAGCACTGGGAAGCTCGTCAATAATGAAAATAGTGATTGTATTTTGTCATTGCCATTATTGTAGTAGTGTTGCTTAACAATTATTTTCATTTTACCTTTTTAATTATATAAGTATATATAGGTTCATGTGTATGTGTGTATGTGTGTGTGTATTCAGGAAATCAGGTAGGATATAGCAAAAGCACCAGATTTGTAAACCAAAATGCTGACGTTCACATCCTGGCTCTTCTACTTACTAGCTGCATTACTTTACCTCTGAACTTTCTCATTTGTTAAATAAAACTAAAATCAATCCTTAGTGTATTTATGAACCTTGATTTAAGATATCTGAAAGCCCTTTATAAACTGTAAACTATAGATGGAATAGTGTGATTTATTCAGTCATAAAATAATTTGCATTTATGTCATGTCCAACAGGATTTTACCTAGAGTGCCAATAACACATAGCCTGGAATTCTGCTTACAGAATTCAAAGGCTGTCTGTATTTAGTTAAAAAAAAAAAATAGCATGATTGCTTAGCAATGCTTAATGTGGTGTGGGAGGAAGAAATATCACATATTTTCTAGTCTTAATTTGTAAGTTGGTGTTCTTGCTTTTTGCTTCTTTTGATTCCTATCAACTAAAACATAAGGACCCAGAGTGTTTTATACACTTTTCTTAGCAGAGTATGGAGATACATGACTCACATATTGAAGCTCCATCCTGCTGGTAGGACTCTTCTGAGGCAGGCAAGAGGATGGTCATAAGAACAGCTCTTTGAGGAAAAAGCCTAAGACATTTTACCAGACTGAGATAACTAGATTTTTGGCCGTGAACTGCTCCTCATCTGTGCCTTATGTATCCATGGTATTGGACAATATGCGAAAACAAAGCCTCATCTCTTCTCATCCAAAGTTATGAACTTTGGTCTGCAAAACATCATTGAATAAAATCACATTGTTGATGAGTCCATTTTGACCAAAATTTAATTTCAATTTGACCTCTAAGATCATTAGGACCACTATGAACTTAACCACATCTAAAGCCTCCACTCCCTATCCCACCCTACCCCTCCCCTGTCCTCTGCTCCCCTCCCCTTTTTGTCCCATGCCTCCCATCCCCTCTTTACCCCACCCTACCCCACCCCTCCTCTCTTATTCTTACCTCATCTCATACTACCCCTCCCCTTCCCTCCCCTCTTCATCTTCACATCTGTAACATTAGTGAGCTCTGTCCATGCATTGCTCTAAATTCTCCATTGGATGGCTGCTGATTCAGTTCCTTACATTATATGCTCCTTGGCATTCCCCTTATATCCTTTTTATTTTCAACCTCTTTAAATGTCAAATAAGCCATGGCATGAAAACCAGTGAATGATGATATAGGTCATCTTGATAGCCTTTTAAAAAATGTACGTAAATCCCACCAAAACCCTATACCTTTTAAGGCACAGCTGTTAATTCAAATATTATAATGATATTAATAGTGTCTCTTTTGATTGTTTAAAGGAGCTTCTCATTCAATATTTTGCCATGAATTAAACTTTTAAAGATACTCACATATAATATAATTTAATTTTAGTAAGGTTAGATTTAGGTTAAGCCTGGTATAATATTTATAGTTAAATTATTGCAAGAAGAGATAGAATAACTTCCTTTTTTCATTCATTGTCTTAATTTGAAACTGAACTCAATTAACTGAAATACATTGAATATCTGGCCTTTCAGACAAGGAGTGGAAGTGAATTTTTCTCAGACGAATACATAATCAGTGACTTAAAAATTTTTTAAAAAGTGTAATAGGTCAGTTTGATGAACTAAATGCGTGTGTCTTCCTCTACACCAATTTCACTGAAATCACTAGAAGATATGTATAGGCCTATAAAACAATTTGTATATCTATCTATTATTCTTAATTATGATGGAAAGCAAGAAAAGATATAATCATTTCATATAATGAGAGATTTTGATGAATTGCCTAGAAGACATAATACAGATGGGATCAGATTAATAGAAAATGTATCTCAAATCAGGCAGGAGAAAACTCCTACATAAGTAAAAGTATTTCCAGTAATGCTCCAAGGTCAGAGATAATAAACTAAAATACAGATTGGGTTGTCAGCAGGGCTGCATTCAGCCCTACACAGGTAGAACCATACTACTACTTTCATAATTAAAATGTATTACATGAGTTGATAAATAGCCACTACCATAATCCCCAGAAACAAAGGACCCTGGAACCTCCCTACAACTTAGCATCCAAGGAGTTAACACTCAGTACACAAGTGGCCTTCAGGACCTCTCTGTCCTGAGTATTAAGTGACCAGTTGCTTATGTTAAATATCACACCCGGTGTGGCAGAATATCCAGGGACATTAAAAAAAAAAAGGCATTTGGGATGGCTGTCCTCCTCTTTTCTCTGGCCCACATCTTCAGGAAATGTCCTGAAGAACTTCTTTCTTCAGAGAGTGAATAGCCTGCCTGTGGACAACTACTAACTTGTATATTGAGCCTGAGAAAGAAGCAGAGTAGAGCCTGAAGTAGCTCTGGAGTCTTCTCAGAAGATATTGAAGAAGATAGATGAAAATAAAGTTTCTCAGGAGGATGAATAATACTTAGCACTTTCTGAATATTTACTGGGTCCCAGGATCTGTTCTATAAGATTTTATGTGTAAACTTATTCATTCCTTTCAACAACTCTGTAAGGAAGGTTCCTATTAGTACCCTCATTGCACAAATAAGGAAACTAAGGCTCAGGGAGGTACAGATTCTTAGCAGAGGTCTCAGAGCTAGTCAGTGGCAAAGCTGGGCTTCCAGTCCCACTCTAATCCACTGCACAATCCTGCCTGTCAGGTTCATTGATGGGCTCCCCTCCTAGATGAAAACATCCAGGTTTCAACAGTGAGGAGGCCTAGCTTGCTTGCTTCCTGATGACCACTAATATCTTTTCAACAGATTCCCTATTGGCAAAAGTATACAGACTTGGTTTATGTTGCCTTTTACTTTTAATTGCATTTGTTATATAGTAATAAAATAAGTGAACTAAAATAATAACTCAATAATCTAGGGTAAGTAATGAACCTGGATAAAACAAGCAAACAGAAGAAAGAAATTAGGTAGTATTTAATAAAATAAAATTTTAAATAATAAAATTATCAAGAATTAATAAGCAGGAATTAATGCAATAAAAGCACTCAATAGTAGATTTGATCAATAAAAGCAAAAGATGGTTCTCTCAATAGACCACCACCAACAAAAAGGTCTAACTAAAAATAAGTAGCTACCTAGTATCAGAAACAAGTGAGAAAACATAATTATTGCTATGGAGAAGATTTTGAAGATGTAAAAAATAGTACTTTGGATGGCTATATAAGAAACCATTTTACCGACTATGTATATTATTTATTTTATGGAATATATAAATGGTCAAAACTGACAAAAGAAGAGATAAAAAGCTGAATATATAAATAAACAGAAAAAATGGAAAAGGCAGCCAATGACTTACCTTTAAAACAGTTTTAGGCACAAATTATTGTAGCTGGTTTTGACAAACTTATCAGAGAAAAAGAATACTTAAGTAATATTGTCTCAGTATTGAAATAGAAAGCATCTCAACTCATTCATAAATCTAGCATATCTCTGTTAGTAAATCAGTCAAGAATAATAAAAAATACTATTTTTATTTATGAGTCAACAGAAAGCTACCTAAAATATATCCCAATCAAATTCAGTAACATCTTAAAAGAATCATGCTGAAGTTTTATTGAGCACGTATATGAGTAATAAAATACTCAGTAAATACTGGCTAGAAATGCAAGCATCATTCAACACTAGAAAATCCATGATGAAACTTATTAAAGATTTTAATGTCATTCTCATAGTTAATACTTATTTGATAGAATTTAGTACTCTTTTCTGACAAAAACTCTTAATGAAATAGAAATAAAAGAAAATATTCATTATGAATAAAAGGTATATCAGTCAGGACTCTGTTGAGGAAACAAAAGCTATTCTAAGTATTTTAAACAAGAATTTAATATAGGAAGTTGGTTACTTTCAAAACTGAAGTACACTTTGCTGTATCTTATCTCAATAAAAGTTTCAGAAAAACATTAGTTGGCAGGACAAGAGAAGTGAAGGCCTCAGAAAGTCTACCATTAGATTTTAGGTTTTCTGGAGTTTTCAGAAAATTAGGAAGTTGCCACTAACACCCCGGTTAGGAACTGCAGGAAACCACAGCTTCTGGTAACAACTGGCCGCTGTGCTGAGTTGGTTGACTCAGGAGGAGATGACAGGGATTGCCGCAAAACCTCACTTCTGCAAAAGTTTGAGTATCTGTCCACCACTGCTGGAGGACAAATGATGATTTATTTTTCCCTCCTGCCTTCCAGATCTCAAACAAGTACATCTTAATGGTGGAATCTAAAACAGAAACTTGAGGGCAAAGGATTTAAGAAAACGTTGCCCTCAGGCTTCCAGCCCCTGTAGTACAGGAAGAGTATCAAAGGAAACTGGAATCCTGACAGTTTAACATAAACTGAAAACCTGTCACAATGAGGATTTGCAAACTTCTAGATAAATCTTAATTATCAATGATCGATAATTTTTAAGATTTTTTAAAATTAATTTTATTGTGTATATTTGAAATTTACCACATGATGTTATGGGAGGCAACTAGATACCTATAAATTGCACAATGATTGCTATAGTGAAACAAATCAACCTTTCTTTCATCTCACATAGTTACTTCTTTTTGTAATAAGAATAGCTAAAATATACTTATTTAACAAAAGTCCCTAATACAACACAATTTTACTAACTTTAGTCCTCATATTGTACATTAAATCTCTAGACTTTTTCATCCCTCATATCTGCTATTTTGTATTCTTTGAGCTACATCTCTCCATTTCCTCTCCCTCCTCACTCATAGTAACCACTGTTTCATTTTCTGTCTTTGTGTATTTGATTCTTTAAAATAATGTTCCACATGCAGGTAAAATTATGCAACATTTTTCTTTCTGTGTCTGGCTTATTGTATTTAGCACAATATCCTCCAAATTCATTAATGTTATGGCAAATGGCAGCATCTCTTTATAAGGAGACATATATATATATACATATATATGTAGTTGACCCTTCAACAATGTGAGGGTTGGGGTACGAACCGTGCACAATAAAAAATTTGCATATAACTTTTGACTCCCCTACAACTTAACTAATAATAGCCTATTGTTGACCAGAGCCTTACTGGTGATAACATTTGATAAACTCGTATTTTGTATTTATATTGTATTCTTATAATAAAGTAAGCTGGAGAGCATAATATTATTAAAAATGATTAAAAAGATAAAATATATTTACTGTTTATTAAGTGGAAGTGGATCACCAGAAAGGTCTTCATTCTCATCATCTTCATGTTGAGTAGCCTGAAGAGGAGGGGTTGGTCTTGCTGTTTCAGGGATAGTAGAGACAGAGGAGGTGGAGGAAGTGAAAAAGGAGGCAGGAGACACAGGCACATTCTATGTAACATTATGGAAATAACATCATAATTTCTATCTGACTTTTTGGTTTTTCATTTCTTAAAACTGTTTCTATATGGTATCAATTCTTCTACTATTTACTTTACTGTCAGTGCCTATATCATAGAAGGGTCTCTGTTGTGAAAGAACACAAAAGCAATCTTGAATAATTGGAGACTTTTTGCCAGATTGTCTGATGTCAATTTGTTTTCTGACTCCTATCTCCTCATTGTCTTGCACTGGTTTGGAAGCATTCATCTCCATCACATCATCTACTTTTATGTCCTTTATTGGCTCTGTTGTAAACCTTGTGAAGTCATGTACAACATCTGGACACAGATTTCTCTGGCAGAAATTTATTGTTTCAGGCTTGATGGCTTTCACTGCTTTTTCTATAACAATGATGGCATCTTTGATGGTATCATCCTTCCTGACTTTCATAATGTTCTCTACGGAGAGTATCTTCCATAGCATTGACAATCCTTTGGTTAGAGTACCATATATAATGAGACTTAAAGGTCCTTATGACCCCCTGATCTAGAGGCTGAATTAAAGACTTGTTGAAGGAAAGCAGACCACTTCAGTGCCTTTGGTGTTGAACTCATGGGGTTTTGAGTGGCCTGAGGCATTGTCCAACGTCAAAAAGTCTTTAAAAGGCAGTTCATTACTGGCAAGAAGCTTCCTGACTTCAGGGACAAAGCATTAATGAAACTAATTCAGAAAAGGGTTTGTTCTTGTCCAGGCCTTTGTGTTGTACAACCAAAAAATTGTCAGCTTGTGTTTTTTTCCTTCAAGGCTCAGGAGTTAGCAGCTTTATAGATAAGGGCAGTCTTGATCATTAAACCCAACCACATTTGCACGAAATGGTTGAGTTAGCCTATCCCTTCCTGCCTTAACTCCTGGTGCTTACATCTCTTTTTTACTAATAAATGTCCTTTCTGGAAGTTTTTCCTTCTAGAACAGAGCACTTTCATCTGCTTTAGAAACCTGTTTAGGCAGATATTCTTTTTCCTCAATGATTTCTTTTAAATGACATCGTGGAACTCATCTGCTGCCTCTTGGTCAGCAGAAACTACTTCTCCTGTAATGTTGACATTTTAATAAGCCAAAGCTCTTTATGAAATTATCAAACCATTCTTTGCTGGGGTTAAATTATCCAGGTTTAAATCTTTCCCTTTCTTTTTGCTTTAAGTTGTCATATAATGACTTCACTTTTTCTTGAGTCATTTTAGAGTCTATAAGAATGCCTTTCTTATATCAATCCTATAACCACATAACAGCTGCATTTTCAATATGAGATAAAAATATATTTCACAGAAAGTGCAAAGTTTTCATGTTTGCTTGTACAGTGGCACAAAAACCTCACAAATTTTATTTTTCTTTTCTTTTTGTCACAACGGTTCTTATTCTGAATTCATTTATCTTGAAATGCTGGAAAACTGCAGCTGTAGACCTCAATCTACAGTATCTCAAGTAATTCAACTGTTTCTTGTAATGCCATGGCTTTTCTCTCCTTCTTCAGAGCACATCCAGCATCACTAGTGGCACTTTGTAGGAGTCACATGGTGTTATTCAAAGTTTACTACATTGCACTAAACATGATGGGAAATACACAAGAACCCAAGGTATCGCTTTTTATTGTGATATGAAATTTACTGGAGACAAAATCCTCATCAGAAATGATTTGTGTCATATGGTTTAAGTGGATACTCGCAGTACTTGGGATCACCACAGTAGTAACAGGAGGTGGCTACAAAGTTATTACAGTAGTACAGTACACACTTAATTTTATGCAGTTATGATTTAACACTGCATTTTTACATTTGTTTACGTTTCTCTTGACAGCAAATATCATCATATATGGTCTGTGCTTGTGTGCATAAGTTTGGATAAATGTTGGATTTTTATAATAGATTTGTGTATATTTTATCATTGTAATTGATAAAATAGTGTCTCCATATATTTTATGCATTCATAACATATCTACCTTTTTCTTATTTTTTTAAAAAATATTTCTAGGCTATGTGGTTTGTCTGCAAGTTTTTTTTCAAATATTTGCAAATCTCCACACAATTTTCAACATATTTGTTGAAAAAAATTCTTATATTAGAGGACCTGTGCAGTTCACACCGTGTTGTTCAAGGACCAACTTTATGAATATGTATATATATCACATTTTCTTTATCCATTTGTACACCAATGGGCATTAAGTTGTTTTCATTTTTCATATCTTGGCTATTGTGAATAATGCTTCAGTGAACATGGAAGTACAGATATCTTTATGAGGTGGTAATTTCATCTCCTTTCGGTGTATACCAGAAAAAGAATTGCTGGATTATAGGGTAGTTTTTTTTTTTTTTTTTTTTCGGGTCGGATGGGTAATATGCCAAGATCATAATAAGGTTCAGAGAGTGGCATATCTCACACATTCGTGTGAAAACCCAGTCATCATGCTCATGAACTACAAAAAGATGAGCAATTCTATTTTTAATTTCTTTCGGAACCTCCATACTGTCTTTCATAATGGCTATACCCATCTAGAATCCCACCAACCGAGTAGTAGGATTGTCTTTTCTCTATACCCTTGTCAACATCTGTCTTTTTGATAGTAGCCATTCTCTATACCCTTGTTAACATTGTCTTTTTGATAGTAGCCATTCCTCCAGGTGTGAGGTGATTCCTAGTGATGTTAATTTTTACTTCCCTGATGATTAGTAATGTTGGACACCTTTTCATATAGTGGTTGACCATTTTTATATCTTCTTTGAGGAAATATGTGTGTAGGTCCTTTATCCAGTTTTTAATCAGGCCATTTATTTTTCTGCTATTGAATTGAAAGAGTTCTTTATAAATTTTGGATACTAACCCCCTATCAGATATGTGGTTTACAGTAATTTTTTCCTAGCCCATAGGCTGCCTATTCATTTGTTGATTGTTTCCTTTGTTGTACAGAAGCTTTTTAGCTTGATATAGTCCCATTTACTTATTTTTATTTTTGTAACCTGCGCTTTGAGTGTGATATTAGAAACATCATTGTCAAGGCCAATTCAAGGAGATTTTCTCTTATGCTTCTAGGAGTTTTATGACTTCAGGTCTTGCACATAGGTTTTTAAAAAATCTATTTTGAGTAGACTTTTGTGTATGGTGTAAGATAAGGACCTAATTTCATTCTTTTGCATTCTACAATCCAGTTTTCCCAGCACCATTTATTGAAGAGACTGTTCTTTCTCCATTGTGTCTCAATGATGCAATATTAAATATATAGCTATTGAAGTTAGCAATAAAAGGAAGATATCCACTGATATTGCTACTTTCAAAATATAGTCCTAGGAAATAAAATTAGATAAGAAAAAGTATTAGAAGTGTTATACTTCTAACACTTATTAGGTGTTATACTAATTAATTATATTATATATAATATTTTAAATATATGCAATATTATCTGTTATATATGTAATATAATTAATTTAATTATTTAATTAGCAAAGGGAACAATAAAATGGTCATACTTTATGGGAAATGGAAGATGTCATTTGAAAAATCCAAGAATTAGTAGTCAAAATATTTCAAGAATTTCTTCTAATTGATAAAATAAATCAAAACCCAAACAAGAAAATATAAAATATGAATTAGTAATTTATAGGAGAAATAAAAAGAATGAATGCAAATCTTAGTTATAACAGAGTTAAATTTTAAACAAAAATGATGCTAATCTTTGCCCTTAAAAGTGACAAATATTAAATACATTGACCTTTGCCCAGGATTTATTATATGTAAGAAAACACATATCCTTACACATTGTGATAGTTTTATAAGTAAGCCTTGTCTTTTCTGAGAGTAATTTGACTCTGTCTATAAAAATGTATGTATATATTCAGCAATTCTAGCTCTAACCTAATGGAAATTCATTCATGCAAAAATATGCACATAAGAAAATGATAATTGAAGCTGTGTTTTTAAGCATAAGACTGGGTAATTTATGAAGAAAAGAGGTTTAATTGACTCACAGTTCCTCAGGCTGTACAGGAAGCATGACTAGGAGGCCTCAGGAAACTTACAATCATGGCAGAAGGTGAAGGGGAAGCAAGCACGTCTTACCATGGCAGAGCAGGAGGTGGGAGAGGTGCCACACACTTTTAAATGATCAGATCTCATGAGAACTCACTGTCACAAGAATAGCAAGGGGGAAATCTGTCCCCATGATCCAGTCGTCTCCTGTCAGGTGCCTCCTCCAGTTTGACATGAAATTTGGGCTGTGACACAAATATAAACTATATCATTCCACCCCGGCCCCTCCCAAATCTCATGTCCTTCTCACATTGCTAAATACAATAATCCCTCCTCAACAGTCTCCCAATCTTAACTCATTTCAGCATTAACTCAAAAGTCCACAGTACAAAATCTTATCTGAGACAAGATAAGTCCCTTCTGCCTCTGAGCCTGTAAAATCAAAAACAAGTTAGTTACTTCCAAGATAAAATGAGGGTACAGGATACAAGATAAAATGAGGTACAGGCATTGGGTAAATGCTTCAATTCCAAATTGGAGAAATTGGCCAAAACAAAGGGGCTACAGGCCCAGTGCAATTCGAGAACCCAGTAGGGCAATCATTAAATCTTAAAGCTCCAAAATAGTTTCTTTGACTCCATGTCTCACATCCAGGGCATGCTGATGCAAAAGGTGGGCTCCCACAACCTTGGGCAGCTCTGCCCTTGTGGCTCTGCAGGGTACAGCATCCATAGCTGCTTTCACAGGCTGGCATTGAGTGCCTGTGGCTTTTCCAGGTTCATGGTGCAAGCTGGAATCTGGAGGATGGTGGCCCTTTTTTCACAGCTCCATTAGGCAGTGCCCCTGTGGGGACTCTGGGGGCTCCAACCCTACATTTCCTTTCCACACTACCCTAGTGGAGGTTCTCCATGAGGGCTCCTCACCAGTGCAGACTTTTTTCTGGACATCCAGGTGTTTCCATATGTCCTCTGAAATATACGTGGAGGTTTCCAAACCTTGGTTCTTGCTTCTGCACACCTGCAGGCCTGACACCACATGGAAGCTGCCAAGGTTTGGGGCCCGCCCCTCTGAAGGTATGGCCCAAGCTGTACCTTGGACCCTTTTAGCCATGGATGGAGCTGGAGTGTCTGTGATACAGGGTGCCACGTCCTTAGGCTGCACAGAACAGCAGAGCCCTGCACCTGGCCCATGAAGCCATTTTTCCCTCCTAGGCCTTCAGGCCTGTGATGGGAAGGGCTGCCATGAAGATCTCTGAAATGCCCTGGAGACATTTTCCCTATTGTCTTGGCTGTTAACGTTAGTCTTCTCATTACTTATACAAATTTCTGCAGCCAGCTTGAATTTCTCCCCAGAAAATCAGTTTTAATTTTCTACCATATGGTCAGACTGCAAATTTTCCAAACTTTTAGGCTCTGCTTTCCTTTTAAATCTAAGTTCCAATTTCAGACCATCTATTTCTTCATGCATATGAACATACACTTTTAGAAATAGCCAGGTCACTTCTTGAATGCTTTGAGCTTAGAAATTTTTTCTACCAGATACCCTAAATCATATCTCTCAAGTTCAAAGACCCACAGATTTCTAGTGCGGGGCAAAATGCCACCAGTCTCTTTGCTAAAGCATAGCAAGAGTGACTTTTACTCCATTTCCCAATAAGTTCCTCAATTCCATCTGAGGCCTCCTCAGCCTGGACTTTACTGTCCATATCAGAAACATTTTGGTCAAAACCATTCAGCAAGTCTCTGGAAGTTTCCAGACTTTCCTGCATCTTCGTATCTTCTTCTGAGACCTTCAAACTGTTCCAACCTCTACTCCTTACCTAGTTCCAAAGTTGCTTCCACATTTCAGGTACCTTTGTAGCAGTGTCCTACTCTCCAGGTACCAATTTTCTGTATTAGTCTGTTTTCACACAGCTATGAAGAACTACCTGACACTGGGTAATTTATGAAAAAAGGTTTACTTGATTCACAGTTCTGCAGGTTTAACAGGAAGCATGACTGGGAAGACTCAGGAAAGTTACAATCATGGTGGAGGACAAAGGAGAAGCAAGCATGTTTGACCGTGACAGAGCAGGAGAAAGAGAGAGAGAGAGAAGGGGGAAGTGCCACATGCTTTCAAACAACCAGCTCTCATGAGAACTCACAATCACAAGACCAAGAAGGGGGATATCTTCTCTGATGATTCAATCACCTCCCACCAGGCCCCTCCCCTGACACATGGAGATGAAAGTTTGAAATTAAATTTGGGTGAGGATAGAGAGCCAAACCGTATCTCACACAAAATAGAAATTCTCTAAATTTCTATTGGTAAGGTAATGTTTACATTAATAGAGACTTTGTGTATTACAAATGTACATTGTGATAGATTCTAGTCCAAGATGGCTGATTAGAAGCAGATGAGGTTCACAGCTCTCACAGAGAAGAAAGAAAATAGCAAGTGAATCCTACATCTTCAGCTGAGGTATCCAGGTTCTCACACTGAGACTGACTGGACAGTCAATGTGACCCCAAGAGCAAGGAAAAACAGGGTAGGGCATGGAATGAGGAAAACTCCTATCTCCAGCCAAGTGAGACAGAGTCACACAGTTACTCATTGCTTTTCCTTGCTTTTCTCACGGATCTTTGCAACCCATGGAGCAGGAGATCTCTTCATGAGCCCATGCCAGCAGGACCTTGAGTCTGAAGCACAGACACAGGCGTTGTTTGATTTCAGAAGTCTTTTCCTGTAAATGCTGGGAGGCATCTCTTACTCTCCCTGACTGGTTAGTGTAAAAACAACAGTCTTCCCCTAAGAAGTTGCAGGGTCCTACTTTCTCAGCAGTGAGGAGGTCTAGGCCTCGGCGGTTTTGGAGAGTCACTGCTGCCAAAGAGTCTATTTGGGATTGTAGAGTAAGGATAGATTTCGTCATTTCTTGCAAACTGTCTGAGAAATCCTTTGAGAGTGTGTGGTAGTAGGATAATGAAGTAGAGAAACTGGCTATTTCGGTTACTGTAGCAGTAGCCATTCCTCACCCTATAAGTAGGAGCATTAGTTGTATGGCTCTGCGCTGACGGACTTGAGCTTTGAGGGGTACTGATTAACATTTCCTGGGGCAATGTTAACGTTGGGACTTAGAAAGACTAAGGTGCAGGTGCCTGTCTAGTTAGTGAGGAGGCAGATATAGGTTGACATTCCACATAAGAAGAATATACTTTGGCTGGGTAGACAGAACGGGTTTTGCATGTTAAAAAGGTGTGTGAATTTGTTGTTTTCATTTTCCCATATTCGTAGAGTACTTGCCAAGGTAGCTCCGGTGAGCAAGTCTAAAGGGGTGTTGGGAGCAAACTGAGTGGCTACCAGTATTCTATTTCCCATTTTAGAAAAAATCATTTTGTATCTACTGGGAACCATTCGAGAGAGTGATTGAAAGAGAGGATGAGAAAGCATTCATTAGTGGTGAGGGCACTGCTGCAGAGGGTCCAGGGCGAATGGTCATGCAGGGAGTTTTTTGCCATTACAAAACCTGGACTATTTGTTAAGCAGGCAGGTGATGATTTTTGGAGGCCCTGAGAAGCGGACAAGCCATCTGATAGTTTGCTAAGAATGATGGTTTCCAGCTGCATCCATGTCCCTACAAAGGATGCAAACTCATCCTTTTTGATGGCTGCATAGTATTCCATGGTGTATATGTGCCACATTTTCTTAATCCAGTCTGTCACAGATGGACATTTGGGTTGATTCCAAGTCTTTGCTATTTGGAAGTTCTTTAGCAGATCAGGTCATACTAAATATGCTGTGACTTCACCAGTTTGGGAATGAAGCCATCAAAGACAGTACCTTTTTTATTTCTATCTGGCTGATAAACATTTATGTTATTTAGCCATTTAAGTTATTCACAAATTTAATACAATTCCAAATATAAGATTGAGTGTGTGCATGTATATTTTTGTGTATTAATAAGGACTTAATAATAATTCTCATATTTATGTGAAAAACTAGGAAGAAAAAAATACTTGAAGATTTTTAAGATGAGTGAGGAATGGGAACTTATACTGCCAGATTCTAAAGCCAATTCTAAAGTTAAAATAGTTATAGTGGAATTGTAGTAGTTCCAAAATAGATGGAAAATTTTAAATAAACAGAATTGAAAGCCAAGAAAGAGACCTAATACATAATAAGCATGTTGTGTTAAGTCAGTGGTAAAAGATGAAATCGTTGATTAGTGGGTATGAAAATAGTTAAGATATTTTAAAAGTTATTAAAGATAAGCTTCAGAAGAACTAAAACTGTTAAGAATAAAACATTATTTAGAGAAACTAGGTAAATGTCTTTATGATGCTAGACTATCAAAGGGCTTTGTAACATGAGATCAAAAGGAAAACCATAACTAAAAGAGAAAAAGAGTTTGACTTCTTACAGGATGTAAAAGACTTCTGTATATCAAAATACAACATAAACATTTAAAAGACAAGTAGCAAACTGGAAAATGTGTTACATCATACACATTATCCTTAATAAAATAATAGTTATTTCTTGTTAGTTAAAACAACCAGCAAAGAAACATAACCATGCAGTAGATATTAGGCAAAGGAAAAGAATAGTAAAATCTTAATGAAGAGGTAAAAATAGCTAGTAAATATTAAACACTTTGTTGATTGTTTAAGATAAAAGAAAATGACATAGAAAATGTTTTATTTACTTATTTATATTTTGCATTGTCCTAATAAGTATTAAGATATTTACAGAAATGTTTCAATATAAAAAATAGACATAAAAAGCTGAAAATATTGGCAAACGCAAAAGCAAATAAAAAACAGCAGCAGCAGCAACAACAAAATAAACAAGAATAGACAATGAAGTCAGAGAAAAGATTGCTATCTGTATTAGTCTGGGTTCTCCAGAGATACAGAACCAATAGGAAACATATGTATTTTATTGGAAATATGAAAAGAAAAATATATGTATGACTTTCTATTTGCTCTGAATAAATGGAATGTCCATAGTCATACTGAGTGACTTATAGTTAGTAAATTACACAACTGGGCAGTATGATAATTAATTTTATATGTCAACTTAACTGGACTAGGAGGTTCCCAGATATATGATTAAACATGATTTCTGGGTATGTCTGTGAGAGTGTTTTGAGATGAGGTTAACATTTGGATTGGTAGAATAAGTAAAGCAAATTGTCCTCCCCAGTGTGGATAGGTCTCATCCAATCTGTTGAAGGACAGAATAGAATAAAAGGTTGAGTAAGAAAGAATTATTTCTTACGCCTGACTGTCTTTAAACTGGGCCATTGATCTTCTCCTGCCTTTGGATTTGAACTGGAACTTACCATCAGCTCACTTGATTCTCAGGCCTTTGGCCTTGGACTGGTACTATACCATTGGCTCTCCAGCATGCCAACTGCAGATCTTGGACTTCTTATAATCATGTGAGCCAATTCCTTATAGTAATCATATATATATACACACATATATACACACACACACATATATATACACACACCCATATAGATATACACGTATGTATGTGTATATGTGTATATATATAATTTTCATATAATGTTTTAAAAATATAAAAATAACCTAAATTTATAAGAGTCATGTAAGGAAGAAGTCATGTGTGGCCACCTGTTACTGTGTATTGTTACATTGACCCTTAAAAGTAAGTTCAGGAAATAAAAATGTGAATTCTAGAAGCTTTATGAGTTCATCTGTAACATTTTCTATGAAAATTATTCATAAAACTAAGATATTGATTTCCTAACTTTGGAAGATGCAGTACCTCTTCAACTTATATTTGCCTTCGACTTATATAGTGAAGGCAATGCTGTGTGCACACTTGGTGCTCAAAAATTTTTTAAGCATTAAGCATTTTTTCTTAATGCTTAAAACTTGTTGTTCTTCCATTTACAAACCTGAATTCATTTTAGGATATTGATTGCTCTAGTTTTGATACCATTTAGTGTATATATTAATGTTTATTTTTTGCTTAATGTCTGCATTTGGACAAACTTTGTAAGAAATTGCTTCTGGGAAAAAGTGCAATAAGTTAAATGTGTGGTTTTATAACTGCAAAATGATGATTAATCTTAGTAATTTAAAATTAAGCTCCTCCATTCCTGACACAACTGGTGTTACTCCTCCCTCTGCCTCCTCATGATGATCCAGAGATATTTAATGCCTTGAGTTGTGCTTGAATCTTTCTGTCACCCTCCTTGTCTTAAAGAATGAATCAGTTTTGATGTATGGTTCACAGAATAGAGATAGGACTGTCAGGGACTTTGTGTGCGGAATTGTTAATTTAAGGAATCCACTTTGTACCTAAGTATTAGGAGCACTGACAATGACTTCGTCCGTGAAATCACTGTTAGAAAGCATTTGGGGCCCTGAATTACCAGGTCAGTTATTGACATAGGTTTTTCCTAATGATTGAGCCACATTTACATTATTATGAGCCATTATTATTTTGTGTTAGTCTTCTTAGTCCAGAAAACAGCTGTAGTATACATAGATTTCCTAGGCTGATCCAAAACTTGACTGGGTTTTTAGAGCATGGGTAAAAGAGTCACCACCATAGGCAATATTAAAAATTATGTTAGTATTTTAACAATATACAGGATCTGATTTCCCCAAACTTACCTTTAACATGTTTGCTTTTTTGATAGCTAGCTATTCTCTCAGTCATCTGAGCCCTCTTTTGGAAATCTTTTACTCTTGCTTTGTTAAAGATGGCCCTGGGCTGAGTCCTGATTACTTCTTGCAATTCCACAAATAACAGCACATTAGTCAACCTGTGCTGGTAAACTCACTATCTAGGGGAAAAAAAGGCCTGATTTGTAGAGTTTGCTGATTTCTGTGGTGTAAATATTTTCCACCATGGCCAATTTCAGCTACAAAAAGTGTATCAATCAGTTTACAATTTCCAGAATAAAAATCAGCTCTCTGTAAGCAAATACTAGCTTGAGCACAAGGCTGTGTGTGTGTGTGTGTGTGTGTGTGTGTCTGTGTGTAAATGACAGTCCATTTGGAAAAAGGGTTGAATCTATTTAGGATTCCGAGAGCTGAAAAGAAAAGATAAAGAGAGGCTCAGAATTACCCAGGGACTTGTTGCAAATTTACTTGCAGATTGTTAAAATTTATCCCTAATAATCACTCAGATCTTTTATGGAAAACTTAAAAGCTTCCCCATGAAGTCTTGGCTGTGAAAATTCCATTTACATCCTTTTGGCCTCTGGAATACCTCTGCATTTAAATGTATCACCGGCTGCTTCTAACTTTTCTTATATAAGAGTGTCTGTAAATAGTGTCTTGATGCAAGGTCAGCTTAAATGATGGGTGACTTGAGATAAATATCTGTCATAGCTCTTGCTGCAAATGAGGTGGGAGAAGAGAGGATAGAATTTTTTTTTTTTCATTTTGTTCTTTTTTTCCTTATTGTTGAGGGTTGTTCCATGCTTGGATAACAGAGGTTAGTGTAATGGATAGGAAGCCAGGTTATTAACTATCATTGAGCATTCATGAACATAGAAAAGCTGAGGTGAGGGTGTAAGGATGGGTACAAAGAGACAGAATTTTTCAGTCAAGGAAATTATAATATTGTTGGTCTGCAAGATAGATGCACATGTCTCTGGTTGCTAATTGGTAGTTGAAGTTTCCAGCATTAGGGCTAAATGGGATTTGGTAGAAATAAGGTTAGAACAAATGTTGACTGGTGTCAATTCTTAACCTCCATGAACCAATAGGGACATTTTAAATTTATGTATCAGACTGGCTTGAAGCGTTAGAGATAGAGTAGACCCCAGTAAATACTTTTATTTACTGACATTCGTCACTTTTCAGTAATAGCCAAGAACAGTGACTAACACTTAATGAGTACTTACTGTGTCAGGCACGCTGTTAAACACTATACAGCATTATTTTATATAATTCTCACAACAACTCCATGAAAGATATATTAGTATTGTTTTATAATTAGGAAAACGAGGGCTTAAAGAAGTTGAATGTTTGATTCAACTTAAAACTATGTATTTCTAAATCCATTTGTCAATGTATAAATTTATGTGTATTTTATTTGCAAGTTATGGAAAGAAAGTGGTAAGGAAATTAACAATATTTAGCAGATGTGTGTCCTAAGTTTAGAATGGCATGATTTAAGCTGCCTTCCAGATTTTATGTGCATGAGGGGTTCCTTCATTAGTTTGAGGTACTGCCTGGTGGTCAGGTCCACAGCATGTGGCATTACCCTCATCATAATGCACAGTGATTGCTTGGCCAGCAGTCACAAAATCCTTTTCAGTTACTATGTATACCCTTCAAGTATCCCGAGATTATGCCTTATGGAGTCCTGTGTCCATCTCAAGTAAAAATCGTGACTAAAAAATACAATGTGAGCCAGAAGGCCCACAGAAAAAGAAATAGAAAAAGGCTGACACCAATGGAGTAAAAATCTAGGCTCTCAGATGCATTTAAAAAAGTGAATTAATGAGCATTATGGGTTTTATCTTTCACCTTGATGTGCAACACTTTGTATGCGATAATTCCCAGTGGCTTCATGCCTTATTGTCTATTGTAGATCTATTGGACAGTCTCAGGAACTCTGTTTCTGTTCATGAATAAACATTTTTAATATGTTCACATATTTACATAAAGTGTTTATTTACAGTTCATATTGATGTGATACAGAAAAAAAAGGGGAACATAAACTTGTTTTTTTAACCTACCAAAATATATCTCCTTTTTTATTATGTCAAATTTAAGTTTAAGTGTTTTTGAATCACTGGCCACTTTCCAAGAAGCTAACCAACATGTACCTTGAGAGATGTTAACGTATATGTCACTGAGTTGTTTTTAAAGAATCAAAGCCTCACAAAAAGAAAAAGGAAACATACAAAATAGGAGGTATTACCACTCAGAGTCAGGAGAATCTAGGGCAACAAGTAAAATGTAGTTAGATAATTCTTATTACTCTTGGAAAGAAGTGTTTTGATTTTTAAGAAAAGGTGGCATTTTCTCAGTGAATTCGTATCACAACTGACCTTATAAAAGGAACATTGAACAACATAGTATTTTTATCTATATCTTTACATCACACAGATAGGTGGTTTTCAAATGAGTTTTTTTTTTTTTTTTTTTTTATGTCTACCCTCAATAACAATCCCAGGACATAAATAAGTGAAGGTAATTCTGTTGGAAGTAGGTTGACCTAATGAGCATAAAAATGATAAAGTATTTGGAAATGCTGAAAATTCTGTGGGGTGGTGAACAATGAATTGTGGTGGGCAGTTAATGAAAACCTCATAGAGGAGAAGGCATGAAAATACCAATGATAGTGATGGTGGTGACCATGGTTATGCTGGTTACTAAATGTGAGCCAACAAAAAAGCCTATGAAATAGATGCTATTACTGTCTGCAGCTGATTCAGAGAAGATGAATAGTTTGGCAACAATCACAAAGCTAATAAAAAGTGAAACTGAGGTTTAGACTCACATGTATCCCATTTCAAAGATTACAATCTAATTCTAAAAATAAGACATATATTTGAAATAAATGGATAACAATAGCAGACAATACATAGGAACAAATGAGGACTCTGAACCATGAGTATAAGAGAAGATCTAAAGGAGACAGAGTTTCTGCTGTTGAGGTTAGGACAGGCTTCCTGGAGAGACAGCAAAGTAGTATGCCTCCTATTCTTTACTCAGTCACAAGCTCACATTGTGTGAGCTTTCCACAATTGTATGACCAACCTGAAGACCTCAGGGAATGCTCTCAACCAGCTCACAAGGGGAAAGAAGCATTTTTCTCTATAAATAAATTGTCTGCCATGTTGGGTCAAATGTTTCCACTCGCTTATATGAAAACAAAACTCATCTCTATTAAAGAGCAAGTTATATTTTGCATTCTGTGATTTCCTACACAATCCTCTTCTCAAGAAAGATAAGGTTATTATTGAATCATCTCTAGTCTGAGGTACTATAGTGCACACTCATTGGAATGGATCATTTATTTTAGGAGCCAGAATGTAGAAACCAAAGGTCATAGGTATTTGGCTTCATTTATTTTCCGGACTTAAAATCTATTAATGACATATTCTAAATTCAAACAACTGCAGGGAAGAAATGCTTTCCACTTTCAGATTTTTAAAATGTGTTTTAGTAGATTATCTCATTTTCTGTTGTGGGAATAACATGTGTTTTGGAGTTGTAATTATGTATAATTTTGTCAATTTCCATGTTTAATGCAGTATTGTGCCCTAAATATCTAATACAAGTGTAATATGGATGATTAATTCATTAATGTTTCATACTAGTACAAGACAGCACTTTGCCAACATGTTTGCCATGACAGTAGGTGAACCTTTATTGCAGATTTTAACTGGGGTCACAAACTATACCCTGCAGGCCTGATTGGGTCCACTGTCTGATTTTTATAAAGTTTCCCAAGTTTTATTGGAACACAGCCATGCTTATTCCATCACATATTTTCTGTGGCTGCTTTCACAGAATAATGGCAGATTTGAGTAGACCATATGGTCCACAAAGCCTAAAATATTTACTATCTGGTCCTCTACAGCAAAAGTTTGCCAAGCCCTAGATTATAACATCGTGACTCAGGAAATGCTGTATTTTAATCTTTCTTTGCCTATTCCCAAACCCAGAAAGGACTTGAAGTTTTCATAAGTAGAGCTGATAAAACTCTAGCAGTTGGTGCAAAATGATGAGAAAAGCACAGCTAGTGAAGACAGAAAGGCTTGTCTTGAGTCTTGGTTTAACTCTTCTTTACCTGTGCTGCCTTACGCAAACTATTCATTCTTGCTATACCTCAGCTTTCTTATTGGTGACACACACATATATATGTCACCAATATATATGTATGAATATATATGTCACCATATATATGAATATATATATTCACAGATTTTTTCAATAACATATTTAAAGTCAATACTATTATTTTTGTAGCTAAAACATTTCTTATTTCTGTTCTAACACGTAATAGCTTATTTTAGAGTTGCCTTGGTTCAGATTAGTGATTTATTTTTCAATCATGTTTTGGTGACATCTTAAAGCTGGTTGTATAGTTTACTAAGTAATTATAATTCAATTTGATAGTATCCTATGTTACTATATGGTCAGTTAAAGTATTTCCAAGAACACATTGAAAACAATAAAAATTTGTGGAAGGCATTATGTTAGACCCTGAGCATATAAAGATAAGTAAGACTTTGATGTAAAGAAGTTCTAAACTGGGAGGCAGAAGTTGGAACAGGGACACGTGATTAACACACAAGGAATTGGACAGCGGTACAAGGAAGACACTAATGAAATTCTTAGAGTAGAATGTACTCACAATATGCTAGGTATCAGATGTAATATGAAAAATCAAACGAAGACTTTATAGAAGTAAAGAAATTTGAGATGAGCTAAGAGAAGGGAAAGCGGAACATTTCATGGAAAGGGGATACCAGGGAAGAAACCGAGAAATAGGGAAGCAGAGGGGTGTTCTGATAACAGGGAGGAGTGTTTTGACTGTGGCATACATACATGTGTAATACTAGTGGGAGGCACTATCAGAAGAGAACACTAGGGCCAATGCACTTGAGGGCCATTAAGCCAGAACATACTGCAATTATCAGTGTGAGTTCCAATAAAGGCTTAAATTGTGTAATGACACTGTAAATGAGAAAAATCATTTTAACAGTTGATGCAGCTTTTTCTGAGTGCTTACAGATGCTTGTATATTCTCACTTTCATCTGGTCCTCATAACCTTCCTGAAGTAAGTAGTAAATTATAATTCTATAATTTAGAATTATGAAGAAAAACTGGCTTAAGAGGAGAAGAGGATATATTTGACTTAGATCTTGTGGCATTTGAAGGTGTGATGAGTGATCCAGTGGACCGCGCTTAGAAGAAAGTTGGAAATATAGCTGCGGGGTCAGATGGCCCATGCAGAAACCTTTCTCCTTCTCTACAAGATTAGTAAGCTTTATTGGCATCCCTCTGCTGCCCCTTCTCTTCCCATGTCCTTCTGGGCTGTTTCAATTGCTTGATTGTCCTCCCACTGACTGAGGGGCCACAGAACTTTAGAAAAAAGAGAAATAAGGAGCAGAATGGTAATTACACCTTCTAGGGCCATGAGCTTCTATCTTCATCTCCCTTTTGGAGTTCGGGGAGAGTGTCTTGGATTTTATGTGAACCCGACTGTACTTTCCTTGGACAGCCTTGGACTTGGGATTGATGGGCAGGAGTCAAGTTGTGAATCCTGCTGTCTTGATGTTATCAGAGGTTTGTTATCTTTTTCATTTCAAGACGTACGAGAAGAACCTGGGGGTACCTGTGAAAATACCTGGGGAAGTAGAATTTAAACACTAGATATATTGTAAGTAAATATAGGCAATTTTTCTTAAAATAAATGAATTGATCACACAGTGGAAAGCTTCCTGATTTATTCTACAATGTAAGGGTGGACACCTAATAGCTTAGCAGTCCTCTGAATATTTTGCTAGGCAAATCTTCTTGGACAAAGTATTTATTCTATGGAGAACAACATTAGATCAAGAGCTGAGAGATATAGGTTTTTTTCTAACCTGGTTCTGAGACAAACTAGATGAGTAATTATTTATAAGTTCATTTTCTGTAAAATGTGACCAAGTACCCTGAGTTGTTAAAAAAAAAAAAAAAAAGCAAATGTTATAATAAACACTAAAGTACACTCTGAAGAAGCTCTACAAAGGAGGAGCTCGTCTTCCCTTTGTTTTGACATCTCCTTACATTCTTTTACTCTCCTAATCCCTTTCATTTCTGTTACCCTTTTTTGGTCTCTCAAACCTCTGCCAGTTCTTCCAATCATGAGCCAAGAAGTAAACTTAGCAAAATGTATTCTTCCATCATCACTGCCTCTCAACTGCCTGAAAGGGTCAAAAGTGATATGACAACAATGTGCTTTTGAACCTGCAAAGTTCTTTAAATAAAAGGCAGAATCCTAATATAATCCTACAGCATTGACATAGGAGAAAATTACTATAATTATGCAAATTAAAATAAGTCAACAAGTTTCAGAACACAATGCACGATAAGTAATGTTTTTAAAAATAACAGTAACTGAGCCTGGTCATTTGCACTTGATAATAGGCTCAGGAGGGAGCCTAGTGTCTGAGAAGAAACAGCTGTGGTAATAGATATATTGTGACTTTGATAGGTTCTCTCTAGTAGTTTTATTTCTGTATTTGCTTCAGATTATAGAAAGCTCCCAGAGTGCCCTGCTATTGAGATTCCCACCATTCCCAGGGCTTTAATTAAGTCATTGGATTTGACAGAAGTTGAATTGAGGAGGCCTACCACCATGTCAGTTCATGCCAGGGTGATATTATCAGGACCCTGGCAACTATGTGCTCAGGCTTTAACTTACCTATGGAGCTGTCTCACTGTGAAACATAAGGCACACATGCCTCCATGTGATTTTAAAAGGCATTGAATGTTGTCTGTTATGGCAGTAAGGTCTTCAAAGAATCCAGAAGACAGGATGATACAAAGTGGATATTTTGGCATCATGGAGCAATGAGCTTTGAAATCAGAAGTAAGCAGGCTTAAATCTCATACCTACCATTCATTAGTGGGGTCATCTCAGGAAGTGATCTAAATTTTCAGAGCCACGAATTTCTCTTTTCAAAAATGAGAATAATCCCAGCTATCATGGGAGTAATGTGAAAGTTAAATGTTAAAAGGTCAATAAACCCTGAGCCTAGCAGGTATGTGGTAGGAGTTTAATAAATATTATTTCCTTTTTATTCACCGTAGGAGTGTCCTTCCATTTCTTTCCACTGGTGAATCTTTGAGATATAGGTGTTATTTCTTGGTTTTAGAACAAATTTGGCCCTGAGAGCCCAAGGTTGGCTAGGGTTGTAACCACTTTCATTTAATTTTGGAAATAAATAAAACGCCATTTGCAGCATGTTGGCATTGTGGCTTCCCTCTCATGGCTTCATCCATCCCACATATACCTTGCTGAATAACAGGTGTCAATGTTTTATCCCAGCAAAACTCGAAGCAGCTGCAGCAACATGCTAGCGGAATGGCAAATGTTCATCATGTATAGTGATTTATGGTTTTTGTCTCTCTTTAGGAAGCCTCTTGATGCAAACCAGCTTCCATTTCCAGAGAAACAGGAAATACACCCATTTCACAATGCGTAATAGAACTTACTTTAGTCCAAACCAAATCTAAGACTAAAGTTTGGGTATACAGAAAGTGTGTGATTTAGCACACGTTGTTCATAGCACAAGCACTTTAAGATCAAAAGTTTCCTTTCTGGCCGGGCGCGATGGCTCAAGCCTGTAATCCCAGCACTTTGGGAGGCCGAGGTGGGCGAATCACAAGGTCAGGAGATTGAGACCATCCTGGCTAACTCGGTGAAACCCCGTCTCTACTAAAAATACAAAAAATTAGCCGGGCGTGGTGGCAGGCACCTGTAGTCCCAGCTACTCAGGAGGCTGAGGCAGGAGAATGGCATGAACCTGGGAGGTGGAGCTTGCAGTGAGCCAAGATCGCGCCACTGCACTCCAGCCTGGGCGACAGAGCGAGACTCCATCTCTTAAAAAAAAAAAAAAAAAGTTTCCTTTCTTTCATATTTGTTACTTTTTTCTATGCAAGCACAGGACTTTTCCATGGGTTTCATTATTGTTCAAGGAAAAAAATTAACATGCTGGATCAATGAAAACTTTTGTTTACTAATGAGAAAAATAGGAAAGGAGTGAGTAGGTCAGGCCTAGTTGGGCCATACACCCTCTACAAAGCCAGTTGCTCCCTTTCAGCCCCTAAGAAGAGTGTCCAGCCTTGTTGAACATTAAGCTTCTTCCTAGTATTTATTCATCTGGAAAGAGGTACATTGTCCTGACAGGTTAGAGCCAGTCCTGGCCAAAATTGGGATATAGAAAAGCTTGATCCTCTCAGGGTATTTTTCTCACATTGTGGCTTTCCTTCCTTTTTCCTCGCTACCCAGTCATGGAATTCTCTCCTTAGCAGGACCCAGACTTATATTTTTCCTCTTTCCTCTATCTTGCTCCTCTTATGAAAGTTTGATATCTGTCGTCATCAATGTTAATGACTGCCAAACTTCTTCTAGAGACATTCATATATGAACAGAGATAATTCTCTGAACGTATTTCCTAAAGTTGGATCTTAAGTAACAAATATATGTGAATAAAATGTTTTCAGGCAGGGACCCAGTCTTTCTCCATTATTCAAATTATATCACATGAGATAATAAGATGCCACAGAAAAATGGGACAGGAGCTAGTTCTTTTACGAACTTGCACTTAAGTTGCATCAGTTTAAACTATGATGTATGTTCAGTTAAAAGATATTAAAGTAGATTCTGAAGTGCATGATGTATTAGGTTGTGGTAGAACAACACTCCCACTGAGAACAACAGAAAAATGGAAGAAAATATAAAAAGGATGTATTTGAAGAATTTGGTGAACAGTTGAGGTAACTTAGGGGCCAAGTTACTAGGAAAGAAGGTAATTACTGACAGATGAGTTGATATTTTGTGAGCCGCTTTCCTTCAAGAGATATTTATCATTCTTGGCCAGTGGAGAGAGTCTAAAAATCCTAGAGGAGGTTGGAGCTAAGAGGCAGAGAGGCCAGCAGAACTTCTGATAAATTCACCCTGCAGAGACAACAACAATTGAAACTCAGGGTTATGAAGGCTCCTAGGACTTGAGGGACCAAGATGCCAGAGAGAGGGGAGATGCTGGAGGGACCAAGATGCTAGAGATCCCCAGCCTTTACAGATCTTCCCTTGAGTTTTTGTGGAATTCTTAAGTTGGGCAGAGCAGGAAGTTAAGAAGCAAACCAGAAAGTCATACTCTGACAAGCAGAGTGGGGCATCTTTGGGCAGTCTCATGGAGATAAAGAGACAAAGAATTGGAGTCATGACCTGTTAAGCAGAAAGAGCTTACTAGTCTCTCAGTAAGGACCCCTGGAGGGTTCACATCGGAGGGGTGAACCAGAGTTGGATGAAGGTTTACAAAAAATGTAACCCAGCCATGATGTACTTAAGTCTCTACTGGACTGTGGTGATCTGCCCCCAGCTCCTAATGGGAATCTCAAAATGCATACAATCTTTTTGGAAAAAAATTTACCAGTTGCTTTTGATTTTTAGTAAAACCAGAACGTTTGGCTTAAATGGTAAGAGAAACTATTTTGATTGGGCATAAAGATGAATCTATATTTCGAGGGTCTTAAAGCTTAACCTACACCCTTTAAGAGCCTTTTAGTGTTGGGAATGATGATGCTGGTCTGAGCTGGTCTGAAGGCAGTAGGATAAACTTGTTCATCTTTAAGTGTCTAGAGTTTCATGATTTAATATAAGTTATTACCTATATCTAGGTAACGATATTCTCTCCTCCCAACCCTATTCTCAGTGCAATGTGAAAAGACATTTTAGATGTGGAATCTAGAGATCACAAAAATTAACATCAACTTATTTGTGTTTCAGCTTCTTCTTCTGTACTTCAGGTCTCACTCTCACCACAGGTAGGGGATAACTGCAAAACATATGAGGTAAGACACAGAGGGCTTTATGATACTTGGAGAAGGCCAGGAACTTAGTAAAGATCAAGAGTTCTTATCATTGTATTAGAGAGTAGAGCAAATTCTGACCTGTTTTGCACACAACTTATACACCACAGTGAACAGGCAAGGATCTCATTTGGGTGACTGAGCCAGAGATTTAATGTATACCAAAAAGAAAAAAGGGCTGTAATTGTGGCCATTTGGTTAACTATATAAAACTAGAAACCTACCACTTAAGAGATATGGTCTAAGTAGAGCAGTGATACCTGTGGGCATCAGATAGATGCAAAATCTGGATGGAACAATTGTGTAGCTTATCTAGGCAATAAGATTGTCCGGATCTTGTATTTTTAACACATATGTGATAGTAATTTCTAAAATAAAATTAAAACTCCATTTTCAGTTAAAAATATTTAATGTACAATGTAGAAATCAGCTCTAAGCAAGACATTGGTTGTGGAATTTTCTTGAGAAGTCCAGAATTCAAAGCATGAATCTCCAGTGAAATAATCATCCCATAATTCTTCAGGGGCAGTTCAGTCTGGGACAGGTGTGTATATCTGTATATTGTCCAGGCATATGGATAGGTTCCTTCCAAGTAATAAAATTTAAAGATGAGATAAGCCATTATGCATTAGCATGAGACACTTTAACTGGAATTAAGGTGTAAGCTCCTCCCACCCACTCATTCACTACTATGAAGAGAATGTTGCAATAAGAACAAAAAATCATGGGGCATAAAATAACACTCTACCCAGGCCTCAGGATATCCTGTTTGTTCCAAACTCTTTTATTTTAGTCCCCGCACATTATGTAAATGATGAAAGCAAGTGTTAATGATATTTTTAATAGAATTGATTCAGAAGGATTATAAGCCAAATACTTTAGAAATGAGTCATGGCAATTTAATAGGTTCAGGTACCGGTCATTTATTTTCCAGAACTGTGTTGCTCATTCCAGTGGGAATAGTATCAGAGAAGAACAGTCTATAAATCCTTTTATTTATTATCTTCCTCCTCCTAACTTTTTTTTGTGTGTGTATGTTGTGAAGAGTAAAAATTGTGACCTTGGAAATGAGCTCTTCTTGAAGACAATCTTGTTTGTTTCAATACACAGGGTTCATGAGAATGGTTTTGGCCATATTATTATCCTGTGTCTGGGATGGTGTCTGGCACAGAGTTAATACTCAGTGACTATTTCCTTATCTTTTGTTGACTGGCCAAATAAAAACTGGAAAGACTGACTGAATGCTAAGGACTTAGTCAAGGTAGCTAGGGCAAAACGGAGTGAAACCAGCTTCCAGATGGCAGGCCAAGAAGACAAGGATGCGAAATCCCAACACCTATAAGATGGCTTAGAGAAATTTTAAAATAGAAAATAGAGTTCCTTATATTCTCCCTGCCAAAGGGCAAAAATCGTCTATGTTAAGGGGGATACTGAATGTAGTAATTGGGAGAATTAGGGACCTCACTGAGAGTGAGAGCAAGTGGAATGAAGGAGAGAGAAATATCACCAAGTAAAACTGTGATTTGGTTTATAAGGTACTCCTAAGTGAAAATTCAACCTAGACAGGGTTTTCCTGTTATAATTTTTTGAAGTTTTGAATCACTCTCCATCTAACAGAAAATGGCAAGTACAAAATGAAGAACAAATTTTTCTGCACCATTTGAGGGTAAGTTGCTGATCTCATGTCCCATCAACTCTGAATACTTTAGCGTGTATTTCCTACCATCATGACATTCCCCCACATAACCACAACACAATCATCAAAATCAGGAAATTGACATTGATACATAACTACTGTATAATTCTCAGACCCTATTTAAGTCTTACAATTTTCTCAGTAATGTCTCTTTAGAGCAAAATTATCTTGTTCAGAATCATATCTTTCATTTTGTTGTTGCATTTTTTTTGTATCCTTCAATCTGCAACAGTTACTTCATCTTTTTTTTGACTTTCATGAACTCAATACTTTTGAAAATTATAGGCTAGTTATTTTGTAGGTCGTCCCTCTATTTGGGTTGGCCTGATGTTTCCTAATGAATACAGTCAAGTCATGCATCTTTGGCAGAAATATCCCAGAAGCAACATTGTGTTCTCACTGTTTCCTATCAGGTGCATACAATTTTTATTTGTCCTATTACAGATGCTATTACTTTGATTACTTGATAAAATCTTCACCACTGAAATGTTACTCTTTTTCCCCTTCGTAATTTGTAAGTATGATGGATGGATATTTTGATACTATATAAATATCCTATTCCTCATAAAATTGGTGTCATTCATTCATTCTTTTCCCCATCAAGCTTTCAACTTATTCATTCATTTATTTATATCAGTAAGGATTTATGGTTTCCTAGTCAAGTGATTATAATTTGTAATTTTCATTATGTTTGAATTATTCCCAATTTGTCCAGATTTTTTCCTTCAAGCCAGTTTCTGTATCTTTTAGATGTATCACTATTATTTTCTGAGCACTGATTTGCTTTCTGGTATTAAAAAGGCATTCCAGACTGATTGTACACTTTTTTGCCTTGATCCCAAAATGAACCATTTCTCCAAGGGTCCTGGTTCCATTTAGTGGTACATGGTACTTAGAAAATAGTTTCTGTGTGCTTATTGCTATTGAGGTGTCACTGTTCCCAGGCCCTCTCATTTACATTTATTTCTCTATATACATTTATATGTTTATATCTATATATATCTATTTATTTGTATCTCTGCCCCTGTCTATCTATATATAAAAAATCATGAGCTCAGGCTGGCCGTGGTGGCTCATGCCTGTAATCCCATCAGTTTGGGAGGCCAAGGTGGGTAGATCATGATGTCAGGAGATTGAGACCAGCCTGACCAACATGGAGTAACCCTGTCTCTACTAAAAATACAAAAATTAGATGTGCGTGGTGATGCTTGCCTGTAATCCCAGCTACTCGGGAGGCTGAGGAAGGAGAATTGCTTGAATCAGGGAGTTGGAGTTTGCAGTGAGCTCAGATCATGACACTGCGCTCCAGCCTGGCGACACACTGAGACGCTGTAAAATAAATAAATAAATAAATAAATAAATAACAAAATACAAAATATGAGCTCATACCAACACCTCGACACCCCCAATTTCTCTTCAGCTCTATACAGGGTTAATTCTAGCTGTCTCCCTTTCCATGTTTAGAGTTTCCTTCTTTAACAGTGAGATGCCTGGTTTCCATTATCCTTGAAGTATTTGCTTATTTAACCAATCTTCATCTTTGTAATCAATTTTCAAGTAATACCAATCCCCCAGTCCTCACAAATGTCTCTTCACTGTGCTTGGGCTTTGACACCGTTTTCTGCCACCCCACACGTAAATACACTTCTCATCCTACCCATCTCCGGTTCATAATTCCAAACCACTGCTGCCACTGGTTTGGGGTGTAGAGGTGGCAGGGCTGGTGGGAGGGCTTCTGACCCCACTCAGGAGTTTACACTATGCTCTGGACCATGTATCCTCCACTCTGGGTGAGGACATTTACCTTACCTAACTCTCACAAATGGTTTTAGAACTGAATTGTCCTAGAAGAGAATGAAAGAAAAGAGAAAATAAAAAGGAAGAAAACTTTTTACACATCCTAAAAATAAAAATGTCAGCTTTCTCATTATTGAAACATCTTATCTATTTGATATTTTTGAACCAATATAAATTTAAAAAACATATAGACGGGCCGGGCGCGGTGGCTCAAGCCTGTAATCCCAGCACTTTGGGAGGCCGAGACGGGTGAATCACAAGGTCAGGAGATCAAGACCATCCTGGCTAACACGGTGAAACCCCGTCTCTACTAAAGCATACAAAAAACTAGCCGGGCAAGGTGGCGGGCGCCTGTAGTCCCAGCTACTTGGGAGGCTGAGGCAGGAGAATGGCGTAAACCCAGGAGGCGGAGCTTGCAGTGAGCTGAGATCTGGCCATTGCACTCCAGCCTGGGCGACAGAGCGAGACTCCGTCTCAAAAAAAAAAAAAAAAACCATATAGACCCTCTGTGTTTCTAGGATTTGAGGGATGAGCATCTATTTTGGGCTTCACTTTGTAGATTTGGGGGCTTGGGTTTTGTTGATCCTTTCTGTGTTTGAGTGAGATCATGGTTTTCTTTTTTTTTTTTTTTTTTTTTTTTTTGAGGCGGAGTCTCGCTCTGTCGCCCGGACTGGAGTGCAGTGGCCGGATCTCAGCTCACTTCAAGCTCCGCCTCCGGGTTTATGCCATTCTCCTGCCTCAGCCTCCCGAGTAGCTGGGACTACAGGCGCCCGCCACCTCGCCTGGCTAGTTTTTGTATTTTTAGTAGAGATGGGGTTTCCCCGTGTTAGCCAGGATGGTCTCGATCTCCTGACCTCGTGATCCGCCCGTCTCGGCCTCCCAAAGTGCTGGGATTATAGGCTTGAGCCACCGCGCCCGGCCAAGATCATGGTTTTCAAATTGTTCTCCACAGTCCCACATTCTATGGACATCTCTCAAGGGTGCACTGATAAAGTGTGGGGTGTGGGGATATTGCAGAGTCATAGTGACTTGCCTTTGTTTCTCACCCTGCTCCTACCAGAAAATTCTGTTTCTAACTGTTTCATATATCAGATTTCCACATGAGATTTCAGCCGAAAATAAAAGTTTTCAAATACTTAAAGTGTTTGAAAACCAGAGTTAGATGATCTCTCTGAGAGTGCCAGCTGGGAATTATAAGAATTAAGCTTTGGGCCGGGTGCGATGGCTCAAGCCTGTAATCCCAGCACTTTGGGAGGCCGAGACGGGCGGATCACGAGGTCAGGAGATCGAGACCATCTTGGCTAACACGGTGAAACCCCGTCTTTACTAAAAATACAAAAAAATTAGCCGGGCGAGGTGGCGGCCGCCTGTAGTCCCAGCTACTCCGGAGGCTGAGGCGGGAGAATGGCCTGAACCCGGGAGGCGGAGCTTGCAGTGAGCTGAGATCCGGCCACTGCACTCCAGCCTGGGCGACAGAGCAAGACTCCGTCTCAAAAAAAAAAAAAAAAAGAATTAAGCTTTGAAATCCCTACTTAAGTACACATTTTTTCTTCATAAATATGAGCGATGATAATTTTCTGTCATTTAAAAATGTTTTTAGCATCCCTGCATGATTATATATATAATTATTTTAGATTATTTTCAAAATATGGAAGAATGAAAAACAATTACCTGTCTCCTTATTACAATGCCCCTGACACATCTGACAAAACCACCCTCAAGATATCAAAGTGTTTTCTTCCAGTATTTTTATTGTGCTTTATTATTTTCATAATTGTAAGCATAACTTATATATAATTACCCTCAATGATCAGGTTTCTAAATATATGTTTTCTGAGATCTCAATTTAAACAAAGTATGAAGCAGTTTTCATTTATTAATTATTTTTTTCACTAAAATATGAAGCTCCTAGACTGTCCTCATTGATCTGAATTCTGGTGGGAGAAGGGACTGATCTCAAGTGTGGGAAGCATTCAAGACGCAGAGTGCTGTGGGAGCTTGTGATGGGCAGACTTTACTTATTCTGGGGCAGGGGCAGGAGTAGGCAAGAATCAGTGAATACTTTTTGGTGAAAAAACATGTAAGGGGAGATATAAAGATCAGTTAGCTGGTGAAAGGTGAGGAGCTGGGAAGGAGAAATGATTTCCAAACACAGAATGCAGCCTTTGCAACATCCCTGTGGTAGGAAGAAGTAGGGTGTGTTCAAGGAGCCAAAAGAAATCCAGCATGGTGGAAGCGTGGAAAACTAAGTGCTACAAGATGATATGAGAGAGATAGTTAGGGTGCAACTCAGCTATTTTAAAGATTTGGTCTTTATCTTAAGTGGAATGGGAATCACTAGAAGGATTGAAAACAAGGAAGTCATATGATCAAATCTGAGTTTTATAAACAAATCTCTGGATGTTTTATAAAGAATGAATGTGGGTTGGTGAGAGAGGATGCATCTCAACTAGATAGGAGGCTACTGACTATGTGATAGATGCCAATGATTTGGACTAGAGTACAGTCGTTTGGGTAAAGGGGTAAGGAAAAATGTCTAAGACATAGACAACTCAGAATTAGGTGACTGATTTAATGTGGGAGTGAGGGCAAGTGGAATGTGCCAACCTCCCCAAAAGGCCTTCACGTAGAAGAATCTGCTGCCCAATGTTGACCACTTGCCCCTTGTGGATAGGAGGTTGGGGTCTCTCTGGGATACTGTGGTTGAGGGAATCAGCACATCTCTTTCACCCCTGTGGCCACAGTGATTACTACACAGATAGGCACACCTCTCTTTGGCCCATCACACCCAACAAGTTTCAATTCTGGGACTTTTGTTTACACTATCAAGGAAGTGGACTCATTCTTTTTCATGACTTTCAAGGTTCAGAGGACTTAGGGACTACAATTGTTGTCCAGACTTGTCACTTTTTGGTTGATACAAAAAGTAACAGCTGAAATGAGATATACTGAAAATATGACATTATTTGAAACCTGAATCAAGCTGTGTCCTTCCTCCACACATTTTATATGTAAAAGTCAAAAATACTGTTTCTTATATGACCACTTTGGGATGAGTTTCCTATAATTTGCCACTGAAAGTGTCCTCCCTGATACGCAACTGAAATGGAATCCTCCATTTAATGTAAACTCATGTTAACAATTTAATTTTATTATAAGACTTTCTTCCGAAGATATATTTAAACAAAGTTGATATCATATACCTATTTTGATTTGATACTCTATACTGCTCCCTTTGGGTCTTGGTTTGCATTCTTTCAGAAATAAACCATAAGACAAGGATATAATTGCAAATAATTTATTTGAAAAGTTGTCCCAAGAAGCCCCAGCAAGGAATTAAGATAAAGAAGAGAAGGAGGTCAATAAAATAAGAAGGTTACCATTTCAGGTAGCTGGAACTTAATTCAGCAGAGGAGTGTCTGGGAGACAGCGTAGAACATACCTCAGTGTCATCATAACAAAGGGGAGAAGAAGTTAATGAGTTTATTCATAACTTCTTTACCCATCATAGGTTGAAAATTGCTTGAAGGAAATTAACTCTTTGATACATTCAGTTTGCTGTACATATAGGCCAACATAGTTCCTGTGTCAAAAAAAAAAAAAAAATAGTGCTGGGGCAGTTGTAGGTATTTCCAGTAATCAGCCTTTAGTAAGTGGAGATGAGTGCAGAAGAGAGTGGGCAGAGCGCTTAATAGCATCTGTTATCCACTCCTCACCCCCTAATAGACTCAGATATTTTATCATTCAGTTCTTATTTTCAGTACCATACATATTGCACTTTTCTGTTATAACCATACTTCTGACTATTTCTTACCAGCACACTAATTTTCAGAAATCTCCCACCTAAAAGACAGTTTCTATATTTCCGTCCAGTTATTTTGTTATTTACTATCACTGTTTCACATCAAAACTTTTCAAAAGAGTTGTATATAGTTGCAGTTTCTACTTCCTGACACCTGTTTTATCATTAACCCAATCTATCCTTGTCACCACACTGAAACTGCCCTTATGAAACTCACTGGTAATTTTCATGATCCTAAAATAAGTGATTATTTCTCTATGTTCATCTCACTCAACCTTTCAGCATAATTCAAGAAAGATGTGACTCTTTCCTAAATAATGTTTCCTTCTTTTGATTTAGTAAAAATGTGTTTTCCTACCTAATTGAAAGGAAACTTCTCAGTTTCTTTTAATAGCTCACTTTCTTGTGCCACCTGTGATTGTGTCAAAGTTCCATCCACCTATATATGCCCCTCAACTTAACTCATTTAATACTCTTGGCCACTTTACTGAGCTCTGGACAACATAGACAACTATTTGCTCTACTTGGCATTTGGCATATCTAGCAGGTATCTTAACAAGTCCACAACAAAACTCTTATTTTTCATCAAAACCTCTTCATTCACTCATCTTTTCCATTTCAGAGAATGTCTGTTGCTTCCCTAGCTGCCCAGACAAAAATTTTTCAGCCATTCCTGATTTCATTTTTCTTTACCTCCTGCATCTGACTCCATGAGCAAGCTCTTCTGTCTCCAACTCAAAAGTAAGTCCCGAATGTGCCAGTTTCTCCATATCCATCTCTACCATCCTAACACAACACATTATTATCTTTCCCCAACCTACTTAGAATAGCTTCCTAACTGGTCTATATCTCCATTCCTATACCCTTATAATCCACTTTTTATACAGCAAGTCAAGTGATATTTTAAAAATCATATATTATGTTACTTCCTTCTTAGAATCATCTAATGATTTCCCATAATACTTAATAACAACAACAACAGCAACAACACAATCTGGCTCCTCTCTACCACCCTGATTCATTCATTTCTACTGCTTTCTTCTCTGCCCTCTGTTTACTAGCCACCACACTTGTCTTCCTATTTTAGTGGTTCTTAACAGGGGCAATACCACACCCTGGAGGTGTTTTTGTGGTTTATGGGCGCATCTTTGCATGCTATGACATTTGGTATGATTACTGACAGTGTGTGGATCAGTAATTCCACATTTCCTGCCATGTGTAGGGCAGACCCATGAGAGGAAGCACAGTTCTGTATCCTGCATGGCTTTTAAATATCCTGATAGGTATTCATGCAGGTAAAAAATTTACTTGTAATTATTTGGACCTAAAACCTAATTCCACTTTACATACAAGCAAAAAGTATTTTTGCATAATTTTAATATACACTAACATTTCTAGAAATGCAAGTACATTGTAAATTGAGGGAAGAGTGTAATTTGTTTTGTTAGAAACTCTATCAAGAGTTGCTCACCATTTCAGAAAATCACATCACCAATGGCAACGCCATTTGCAGTATTTGAGTTGCCAATGTAACACACCTGTACCCGACTCCATTTGTAGTTGTCACATTCATGCTGATTCTAAGTATAGACACAAACATCTGACTATTTCATATGGCTTCTTGTTATAATACCTGAACATTTTCACATAGAAATAGGTATCATTTTAATATAAATTATCTTCCTATTCTCTTTATAGTGATGGCATTATGTTAATATTTTTGTAAATTATTTGTGTAAATATATTTGAGTTTAATTTCAGGGCAATAAAGGGGATCTTACATTCTGGGCCTTATAGGTTTAGCTTGCTGCTCTAACATTTTAAGCTTGATAGACCCAAAGTAGTCCAGGTGCTGGTTACATTCACCATAGTCCTGAACAATGGACAAATTCCTTCCATAGATATATAGCAGGAAGGTAGGATGATGTGCCAGTTTCTGAGAAAATTCTTTTGTCTGTCTGGAATTAGTCTAGTACTGTACTGTCAGAGGCAGAGACTGTCAGCTGTTTAATAAAACATTTTTATTCTTTGTCACCAGCTAGACTGTATTCTCCAGCATCCTTTACCACCAGATGTGGCCAAATGACTGGGGAAATAGAAAAATTTTATTTGCAGCATGTACTATTTTCAGAGTTCTTTTTATCTTTGTGTAACTCTTACTTCTGGGGATTAGAATTTCAAAGGTACAATGTGCATTGATATTTTCACCCTCCTTTCTTCCCAATTATTTCCTGTGAGTTGCTTTCATGGAAAGGATTAGAAAGATTGTAGGGTACAAAGGTATGTTACAAAAACAGCACTCTGATTACCCAAGAAAGGGGTGTAATACAGAAGTGGTGGCACCTTTTTTATTTTATTGTTTTGTCTTTAGGTGTTGCTTTTACTGGGTCAAATGCAGAGAGTGGCATTGGAAGTTAATGGTGTAGAACAATTTTAAATGAAGATCAACTGTATTTCTTTAACATACCAGATAATAGCCTGTGCAGTCACCTCAGGCTTATGTTGATCCACAGAGAAATGTTAATGGACAGAGGAATGTAAGTCCTGTACCTTATATAAAGGCTATAACGTATGAAGCATTTAGAGGGGATGAAAAGCCATATTGCCCTTTGATGGAGCAAGTTTCAATGGACTTCAGGTTTCCACAATGATGACCCACTGTCAATGAGATCACTTGGCTGGAGTGCGAATATGAGCAAGTATTTTGGGAACTTCTCTTTGCCATTCTCATTGGGATTTTCTTTCCTTCTGGCTATTCTCGACTGCTCGGGACACTTGGAGTATTTGCATACCTTCCAAATGCAGGCAACTTTTCAGGATATCTGTGAAATCATATTGAGAGGGTAAAAAAAGTCAACTCCCTGCTGTCAATTTCTCAGGGGCAACCTTCCTTCTAGGAGGCTCAGAGTTTAGAGTTACACAATCTATTCTTAGGAAGTAAAACACCTTATTGTTCTTCAATGTTGTTATCAATCTTCAAGCTCAATTACCATGGCTATGTATTAAGTATTGGAGTTATGACTGATTCTCTGTTCCAGTAGTACTAACTAGTACTATAACTATTTGCCAAGAAGATTCAGGGCAATACTATAATGACAGCTGAGGGACTGTTAGCTAGACCTTCATAAAACTTATTTTCAGAGGAGCCACCTATTAGAAAACATCACTGACATGCTGGACACCATCAGATAGCACTCTAAGATAGCACAGGACTAAATCAAATATTTGTTCTTCTGTGAAATTTTTATCTGTCTACTTTGGCAGGTCCAGTTAATCCTTCCTCCAAAAGTAATTTGTTCATACTTTATAGCACTGATATTGAATTATTATTATTACTAATAGTAATAGCAGCAGTTAGTTGGCAGGTCCTGTCCCTTATTATTCTATATATCCTCATGGTTCAGTTCAATGCCAAGCATATGGTAATTTCTCTTCAAATATTTGTTGTAATGAATTCCTGCATGCATCCGTGTATTCATAAATCAATGAATGCACCAGCTTGAATGAAGACTGAATATGGTTTCTCCCACATCATGAGTGGAGTAGATCACTAGTCCTATTGAAATGGGAGAATAGTGACCTTCCCATGACAACAATGATTTTAGATTTTATTGGTGAACGGAATGTAGCCTGATGTTATTTCATAGTATCCAGCTTTCTGAAAGAGGGATACAAACTAAAGATTAAATTTTAAAGTATCAGGAAAAAAGTGTTAAGGTAAGAAATTATAAAATAGCATAAAATGCTAAATGAACATAAGAACAAAGATTTGATCTTCTTTTAGATGTAATTATTTAATTTAAAAAGCACAGCAAATTGAAGATTTTTTTTTCTCTTTCTTCCTTGGGGCTGCTGCTTTCTATGGGCAAGGGAACTCCAGACTCTAAAGATCATGAGCGCAGAGTCAGGATGTGTATTTACTTATCCTTACATCGCCAGTTCTCCACACAGAAGTAAGAATATATTAGATTCTTAGTAATATTTGTCAAATAAATGGATCAATAAATGAAACATGTTAATTTGACTGTAGTTTTCTTATCAGCAGATTTATAGGCACGGAGCCAGTTTCTACGGAAAGTTAGTTATAATAACTTTCATAGTTTCACGCACAACCTTGGTTTTCCAATCTGATGTTTTCGTTAAAGACTTATTATTTAGAAATGTGAATTCTCTTGGCAAAGGTTTCTACCACAACAAATTGTTTTTGACTCCAGCTGCCTGGTGCTTAAGCTTAAAAGTTATTTCAAGTGGTTCCCTAGCACTTTGTCCACAGCACTACTGTAGCACTTTTCACACATAACTGCATTTATAAAAAGCCCTTGCCAAATTCAGTTTCTCTTTCATGAAATTGTACATCTGTGAATTTACTTTTGTACACTTTTCCACAATCAGGAAAATCTTGCTTTGATTACATGCACACCTGTTGGGGATAATTTGAAAAAGAGGGAGTAAGGAGTTGCGAATTTGAAAAGGCAAAAAAGAAGTAAAGCAGGTGGCAGAGCAGGAGAATAATTTTTAAAATGCAGCTTTGGGAGAAATAAAGGTGGCTGAAGCAAAGTTAGAATTGCATCCCATTGGCTGGAAGAAGGAGAGGTGCATGTGTTCTAGCCCCATATTTTCTTAAGCAGAGCGAAAGTTCTATGAGTGGGTAGAAGGAAGGCCTAAGAGGTAATTTTTTGATATGCTTAGTAACTGAAATAAAAGTTGCCTAAGGCTTTTTCCAACCAAGTTACTGTACTTCTTTGGGGTCACTGTGTGATCCAGGAGACAGGAGTCAAGGAGTCATTCAGCCACCCACAAAGCCTTTCAACTTATGTAGAGTATAATATGTACAGGGCAGGGCTGAGGCATATTGTCTACCATAAGGCATAATAAATAAACAGGTATGTTGTTGAAAATGCTGGGGAGATGTTTTAATATGCTATTCTTTATTGCTTTTTTTCAATAAAGAAAAAAACTATATTTATAAAAACTTTCATAGCTTAATCCACAACCTTGATGGGCTAGGCTTAACGTTCTCTTAAAAGCTTATTTATTTTTACTTTTTTCTGGAAATGTGAATTCTCCTGACACAGGGATTTTTGGAGCTGAACCCTTTTATTGGAGAGAAAAAATATATGTTTGTGTAGCAATGTACAAATTGCATGAGTCACAGAGATGCAAAAATATTACTTTCTTTATGTTTCTGTAACTAGATAATTTTTTAAATTTTACATTAAATTCTAGGATACATGTGTAGAATTGTGCAGGTTTGTTACACAGGTATACATGTGCCATGGTAGTTTGCTGCACCTATCAACCCATCATCAAAGTTTTAAGCCCTGCCCACATTAGGTATTTGTCCTAAAGCTTTCTCTTCCCTTGCCCCCAACCCCACAACAGGGCCTGGTGTGTGTTGTTCCCCTCTTTGTGTCCATGTGTTCTCATTGTTCAACTCCCACTTATGAGTGAGACCATGCAGTGTTTTGTTTTCTGTTCCTGTGTTAGTGTGCTGAGGATGATGTCTTCCAGCTTCATCCATGTCCTTTCTAAAAACGTAATTTCATTCTTTTTCATGGCTGTGTAGTATTCCGTGGTGTATATGTACCACATTTTCTTTATCTAGTCTATCATTGATGGGCATTTGGGTTGGTTCCATGTCTTTGCTATTGTAAATAGTGTTGCACTAAACATATGTGTGCATGTGTCTTTACAGCAGAAGGATTTATATTCCTTTGGTTATACACCCAGGAGTGGGATTGCTGGGTCAAATGGTATTTCTGGATCCAGATCCTTGAGGAATCACCACACTGTCTTCCACAATGGTTGAACTAATTTACATTCCCACCAACAGTGTAAAAGTGTTCCTGTTTCTCTACAGCCTTGCCAGCATCTATTCTTTCCTGAATTTTTAATAATCGCCATTCTCATTGGTGTGGGATGGTATCTCATTGTGGTTTTGATTTTCATTTTTCTAATGATCAGTGATGATGAACTTCTTTTCATGTATTTGTTGGCTGCATAAATGCCTTCTTTTGAGAAGTGTCTGTTCATATACTTTGCCCACTTTTTGATGGGGTTCTTTCTGTCTTGTAAATTTGTTTAAGTTCCTTGTAGATTCTGGATATTAGACCTTTGTCAGATGGGTAGACTGCAAAAATTTTCCCCCATTCTGTAGCATGCCTGTTCATTCTGTTGCTAGTTTATTTTGCTGTGCAGAAGCTCTTTAGTTGAATTAGATATCACCTGGCAATTTTGGCTTTTGTTGCAATTCCTTTTTGTGTTTTCATCATGAAGTCTTTGCCCATGCCTGTGTCCTGAATGGTATTCCTTAGGTTTTCTTCTAGGGTTTTTAATAGTTTTGGGCTTGACACTAAAGTCTTTAATCCATCTTGAGTTAATTTTGGTATAAGGTGTAAGGAAGGGGCCCAGTTTCAGTTTTCCACATATGGCTAGCCAGTTTCCCCAGCACCATTTATTAAATAGGGAATCCATTCCCCTTTGCTTGTTTTTATCAGGTTTGTTGAAGATAGATGGTTGTAGATGTGTGGTGTTATTTCTGAGGTCTCTGTTCTGTTCCATTGGTCTGTATGCCTCTTTTGGTACCAGTAACATGCTGTTTTGGTTACTGTAGCCTTGTAGTATAGTTTCAAGTCAGGTAGCATGATGCCTCCAGCTTTGTTCTTTTTGCTTAGGATTGTCTTAGCTATATGGGCTCTTTTTCAGTTCCATATGAAATTCAAAGTAGTTTTTTCTAATTCTGTGAAGAAAGTCAATGGTACTTTGATGGAAAAGCATTGAATCTATAAATTACTTTGGGCGTATGGCCATTTTCACGATACTGATTCTTCCTATCCATGAGCATGACATGTTTTTCCATTTGTTTGTGTCCTCTCTTATTTCCTTGAGCAGTGGTTTGTAGTTCTTGAAGAGGTCCTTCATGTCTCTTGTAAGCTGTATTCCTAGGTATTTTATTTTCCTTGTAGCAATTGTGAATAAGGATTCATTCACGATTTGGCTCTCTGCTTGTCTATTGTTGGTGTATAGGAATGCTTGTGATTTTTGCATATTGATTTTATATCCTGAGACTTTCCTGAAGTTTCTTATCAGCTTAAGGAGTTTTGGGGCTGAGATGATGGGGTTTTCTAAATATACAATCATGTCTTCTGCAAACAAAGACAATTTGACTTCCTCTCTTCTTATTTGAACACGTTTATTTCTTTCTCTTTCCTGATTGCCCTGGCCAGAACTTCCAATACTATGTTGAATAGGAGTGGTGAGAGAGGTTATGCTTGTCTTGTGCTGGTTTTCAAAGTGACTATTTCCAGCTTTTGCCCATTCAGGATGATTTTGGCTATGGGTTTGTCATAAATAGCTCTTATTACTTTGAGATTTGCTCCATCAATACCTAGTTTATTGAGAGTTTTTAACATGAAGGGATGTTGAATTTTATTGAAGGCCTTTTCTCCATCTATTGATATAATCATGTCGTTTTTGTCATTGGTTCTGTTTATGTGATGGATTACGTTTATTGATTTGCATATGTTGAACCAGCCTTGCATCTTAGGGATGAAGTCGACTTGATCCTGGTGGATAAGCTTTTTCATGTGCTGCTGGATTCGACTTGCCAGTATTTTATTGAGAATTTTTGCATCATTGTTTATCAGGGATATTGGCCTGAAGTTTTCTTTTTTTGTTATGTCTCTGCCAGGTTATGGTATCAGGATGATGCTGGCCTCATAGAATGAGTTAGGGAGGAGTCCTTTTCAATTGTTTGGAATAGTCTCAGAAAAAAAATGGTACCAGCTCCTCTTTGTACCTCTGGTAGAATTCAACTGTTAACTAGTCAATTTTTATCTTGAGCCCCCTTTTCAGTCTGAAGCAGGAAACTTCATTTAGCTACTTACAGTTTTTGTGGTTTTGCAGTGATTTTGATTTTAAATCCAATCAAATTGAAGACTTCTTCCCCCTCTGATTTCTCTTGGGGCTAATGTAAATCATAAATTATGCCAAGATGTAGCATTTTTGGAGATGGCATTCACTCCCCCATGGTGATCTACTCTGTGCTGACTCTAACTGAGATCATAATCCTGTCAAATGCTTTTGTTGTCTGCATGTCTGGCATTTAAGGACACTCTAAACTGTTTTTTTTACAGAAGGAGCCCCATCCCCTTTTCAGACTGAAATTTTATAATTTATACTGTAGCAACTTACTCTCCCTATGACCCACCAGAAACCTCCCTTCCTGTTGGCTTTGTATTATATCTATGAAATTCTTTGCCATATTAGAAAATATTGGATAATCCTCGATTCTGACTGGATCCTTCTATGATTCTGCAGATAAAACCATTATGAATTCATCCGTCCATCCATCCACCCACCCACCCATCCATCCGTCAATCCATCCAGTGGGGAAGCTAACAAACATTTATTAAGTGTCAGGTGCTAACTAGGCACTGATAGTAGAAGGTTCCTTCCTGAAGGATATACTTTTTGGTAGTATATAAGAACCAAAATCAGTGGCCTGATGCTCCACAAAGCTTAGACACAGAAAACTAAGACCATTTACTCCTCACAACTTACTGTCTGCATTAACATAACTTACTTTTTCTATGAAACTCTTGCCCAGGCTGTTGGGTTTAATTTTTCAATGGAAAGCATCAACATACAGTTTGCATCCTCAAATTATTTGAATCCTTTATCTCAAAAATCCTTGCCTTGCTGTTTCATGATTTCACCAAATCCTAACCACGCCCACCTTTCTTGTACTACCATCTCCAACCTCCAAATTGAAAGACCTACCTTACCCCAAACTTCCAATTCCCAGTAAATTGGGACACTGCCAAAGCACTGTTGTAGGGGAGGGGCATCCTGCCTTACGTTGTAAGCAATGAACTCAGCTTTGCCTAATCAACAGTTGTGTGGTTGTATTTGGGAAGCCAGCACTCAACAGTGGTGTCATCATAATTCAGTTGCAAGCCCTGCTTTTCAGAGGAAGATTAGTTAGTACATAAAATTAGCCTCATTAGCTGTGAAAGATTATTTTAAATACATGTTTATGCATGATCAAAAGTCAGGCCTTTCATTGCTAATTCATGATATGGTTTGGATACCCAACAGAGATTTCTTCTCAATGGATATTTAAAATGTGATCTTTTTTGGCCGGGCACAGTGACTCATGCCTGTAATCCCAGCACTTTGGGAGGCCAAGGCAGGCAGATTACCTGAGGTCAGGAGTTCGAGACCAGCCTGGCCAACATGATGAAACCCCGTCTCTACTAAAAATACAAAAATTACCCGGGCATGGTGGCACACACCTGTAATCCCAGCTACTCAGGAGGCTGAGGCAGAAGAATTGCTTGAGCCCAGGAGATGGAGGTTGCAGTGAGATGAGATCATTACACTACACTCTAACCTAGCCAACACAGTGAGACACTGTCTCTAAATAAATAAATACATATATACATAAATAAAATAAAATAAAATATGATTTTTCTTTCTTTCTTTTTTTCTTGAAACAGGGTGTTGCTCTGTTGCCCAGGCTGGAGTGCAGTGGTGCGATGTCAACTCACTGCATCCTCCATCTCCTGGGTTCAAGTGATTCTTCTTGTGCCTCAGCATCAAGTAGCTGGGATTACTGGTAAGCACCACCATGCCCATCTAATTATTTTTTCATATTTTTTAGTAGAGACAGGGTTTCACCATGTTGATCAGTCTGGTCTCAAACTCCTAGCTTGGCTCAAGTGATCCACCCGCCTCGGCCTCCCAAAGTGCTGGGATTACATTCGTTAGCCACCGTGCCCAGCCTAAAATGTGATCTTTTTAATCACCATATTAAGCTTTACAAATGCAGATGTTAGTCATGCCTCAGGTATTGAGGTTAGGTCCTCTGGACAATGCTAGATGCTGAGAACTCTTCGCCTGTGCTGCAGTCAGACTCCAGTCACCTGCTGCTCTGATTGGGTTCCTAAAATATATGACACAGGAGACACTATTTAAATATACTCTTTATTTTTGACTAAGGCTTTAGCTAAGTCTTGTCCCTTCTGTCTGCTGGCCTTTCTAGGTGAAGAGGGCTCAACAATAAAAATAGTCTCTAAGACATCTTTGCTAAGTATATGTATGAGCAACATTGGCCAGGTTCTTAGTTGTAGGCAACAGAATCTGACCTAACAAGTGTAGTTGGAAAGGGATTTATAATAGTTCACAAAATTATTGGGAAAGTTAAAAGTACAGACTCTAGGTTGAGCTTCTGGGAACAATGCCCAGAACCACACTGAAAAGCTGGCTTGCTAAGGAAGTTGCTGCTGCCATTGGCCTCAGAACCCCAGTGCTTCTGCCACAATCAGAAGGATGTTGCATTGGGCAAGTGTTGTCACTGCTGTTGGCCTCAGAAGAACCAAACACCCCTGCCATGATGCCGTTTGAGAGCAGTTTTCAAAGTGTGGTCCCTGAGGTAGCAGCATCAGCATCACCTGGTAACTTGTTAGAAATGCAAATTCTCTTACCCAGCTCCAGACCTATGTAATCAGACACTCTGGGCATGAGGCCTAATGATGTGTGTTTCTGATTCAGGCTAAAGTTTGAAAACTACTGCTATGTGAGATTGTTCAGTTTATTTCTGAAGTCTTGCACACATGCAGGTGTATCTGCTTGGCAGAACATAGGTCATGCAAAGAACTCTATGACAGAGGATACTGGGAAAAGAAGTCTGTAGCAGTACTTCCCAAAATTTAATATGTATCTAAATCACCTGGAGATCTTGTTATAATGCAGATTCTGATTATTAGGTCTGTAGAACAGTGCCAACAAGATCACAGGTGATAACAATACTCTTGATATGTGGACCACAATTTGCATACAGAGAGCCTGTAGAATAGAAACAATGCTGGAAGAGAGGTTGGGGGATTGCAACTCTCCCAATATGCAATATCTTCTACCCAACCTGTCTTTTAATAAAAACCTATAACCTCCAAAATTTGCAAGAGGAAGAGATCCTCCACATGGGGAGGGGACTGATTAATCATCACATATTTCGCTGCCTTTACTTGAATTAGGAATCCATTATCTCCTTTCTTGGAAAACTTTGAGGTATCTGGGTATTGTATTTCAGAAGAAAGGTTGGATATTTTTAAAGCCTAAATTAAGCCAGACTTGGCGCATAGTTCTCTACCTTTTTCACTGAATCTCTTCAGTCTTAGAAGACTACATCTTAATCAGAAAATAAGCCCTATACACTCAACAACATGGTCTTGCCCAGGCTCCTGTTGTGACTGCCGCTATTGAGTGCCCACCTGCCAAGAGAGCCTAAAGTCAAGTACTGATATGGGAGCAATTCCTGAAGGCTTCATCTGTCTACCTGGTAGCCAGTTGATTACATTTGATCTCTTCCTTCATGGCTAAAGGAGTGCTTTATTTTCTTTTTTTTTTTATATATATATATATTTTTTATTATACTTTAAGTTCTAGGGTACATGTGCATAACGTGCAGGTTTGTTACATATATATACTTATGCCATGTTGGTGTGCTGCACCCATCAACTCGTCAGCACCCATCAAGTCATCATTTATATCATGTATAACTCCCCAATGCAATCCCTCCCTCCTCCCCCCTCCCCATGATAGGCCCCAGTGTGTGATGTTCCCCTTCCCGAGTCCAAGTGATCTCATTGTTCAGTTCCCACCTATGAGTGAGAACATGCGGTGTTTGGTTTTCTCTTCTTAGGAATATTCTCACATTTCAGGAACAGGTTTTTCTTTCTTGCCTAGAGGACTTCAGCCAGCATTACCACTTTTTTGACTTACATTTCTGCCTTATCATGATATCCCACCCAACATTACCTCCAACCAGAGAACCTTTTCCAGAAAAGAAATGTCACTGGTCTTATGATATGCCCATTATGTGAAACCGTGGCTGTGCTCTAGAAAGGAATGTCAATGAGGACAAAGAGAACTATATTTGGAGCCCAGAAAATTCACTAGGTTATCTCTAAGTATTTTCTTGCTCAATCATCCTGGTCAATGGAAAACCATGAAAACCCGATAAAGATCACGAAGAACTCATATTTCCCAGTAATGATGATTTGGGTCACTATCTAAAGAGCCCTGTATAATTGAGGTGCTTACATAGGATAAGGGAAGAGAGAATAGATAGTGGCAACTATGATTACTAGCACTGATCTTGTGACCAGCTGTAGAAGCAGCAACTGTAGCAATTCTGTTTTATGTTAGTGATATAGTTTGGCTCTGTGTCCCCACCCAAATCTCATGTCAAATTGTAATCCCCGTGTCAGGGGAGGTGCCTAGTAGGGGGTGACTGAATAATGGGGGTGGACTTCCTCCTTGCTGTTCTTGTGCTGGAGTTCTCATGAGATGTGGTTGTTTGAAAGATTGTAGTATTTCCCCCTTTGCTGTCGCTCTTGCTCTCTCTCTTGCTCTCCTGCTCTACCATGGTAAGATGTGCTTACTTTCCCTTTGCCTTCTGCCATGATCGTAAGTTTCCTGAGGCCTCCCAGCCATGCTTCATGTGCAGCCTGTGGAACTATGAGTCAATTAAGCCTTTTTTCATCATAAATTATCTGGTCTCAGGTAATTCTTCATAGCAGTGTTAGAACAGACTAACACAGTTAGTTAATTGCTTCTTTCTCCCTTTCTTTACTACCTCCCCAACTACTTTCTGTGGGGAAAAAAAAAAAAAAAAAAACTGACAGTGGCTTATAATTTAGGTTTCAGGTAATAACATGGTCATGATAAGTAGCTCATGGGACTTTGTTGGGGAGACCGACTTCTTGTCTGAATAAAGGATCAAAGTGGATGTAGGAGTGAACTAATTGCCTTTGCTAGGTATCTTTTTGTTGTTTCTCCAGATGAACTCTCCTCCTCCTTTCACCTCTGTGCCTAAGAAGATTGGCCAGGAAGAATTATGTCATCTTTCTTCTCTTCTAGTTTCTCACTCTGTCCATGCAATGGGGAGCACTAGCATGAGTTCTAAAGAAAAGTAAAGTTGGGAAACTTACTTTCCTGATTCCCCATGGGTTTTCTGGGTAGTAGCTACTACCTAAGCCATAAGCATACTTTCATAAGCTACTTCCATAAGCCTGTCAGATGGCCCACTCCACACCACTCTCTTGCCCCTGCAGGCCTGATAGGTATTACGCACCCACTGCCCCTAGCTCTGGAATACTGTGTGCTCCTTTATGTTTTCTTAAACCTTTCTAACCCAGGAATAACTAACTCCTTTATTAACTTTCCTTAAATCACTCATTTCAAGAGTGGCATCTGCGTACTGCCAGGACCCTTTCTAATTCTGGGGTGAGGTTTGACAGTTCCCTGCTCAAATGACCAAGATTTGAATTCTACTATCTCCTTTTCTGCCTGTAGAACAATTAAATTTACTTTCAAATTATTCTGGGTAACATTTAGTCATGTAGAATATATTGTTTCAAATATTCTACCATTTTGGCATGAATAGGAGTTGTATGGAGCTAGTTTTCAGTAGACTAAAACAAGTGACAGTCTCTAACACAAAGAGTATCATCAGCTTATGCTATCACCATCCAATGTGCCTTGAGTGACTTTACATGCTTACTAACCAGTGGTTTCTAGCTTTATGTCAACATAGTCCCTTTTCAGATTTCAACTGTAAAGGGAAACAATACGTTTTCCATGTATTTTCTTATTAGATCATATTTTCTTTCTTTTATGTTCTTAATTCTAACATTTTAATTTTGTTGGAAATTAAGTTGTAATAATACGTATATTTGCTTGTGTGACTTGCTACAAAACTATACTGAGTTTCCTGACAGGATAGAAACCATACCTATTTTGCTTATTCTTAAATATCCACATAGAAGACACAATAAATCTTCGTTTGGCAAATAAATCAAACCCATTTTTGCATAGAAAAAAAATATAGAGGTTCTAATTTGGTTTATATTACTGAGAGAGTCTGTATGAATGATGTGGTTGTTTTTCAGACAACCTATGTTATTTTCACCACAAAACCAACATTTTCAGTAATATTATATATGCTCTTCTCTTGGTGTCACAATTTAAATTATAAAAATTTATTTTTTAATTGGGAGTAAAATGGCTCCTAAATCAGTTGTTTGCATGGACCTGCTTGAAAGTGAATGAACAATGAATAAAAGAGCAAATGAAAATGAATAAACGGATACTGGCCTTAAGATGAAAACACATAAGAGAGACAAGTTGCAGCAGTATTGTGGCCTGGGAAGTGTGGGGGAATGAAGGCATCGAATTCATCAGCCACAATCTTTTAAGGTAAAGCATACAGAGAATGTTTCATTCATTTCACTTATCTACTCACTTTTATTTGTTGCTATCATTAGTAAATATTGTATATGAGGTCCTATGCGCCAGACATTTTTTAGGTACTGGGCATGTATCAGATAGTGGAACAGACATGGCCCTGCTTTCTTTTAGTGTCCTGTCAGAAGATATTCTTTAGACTTAAAACAGTACTTCCTGTGCTATCCTTGTTTTGTCTCAACTTCGGATTGATTGATAATGTCTTCTGCTAAGACTTATAGAAGCAAGGGCTAGCAATTCTTTTGTGGGCATGAGAGAAAAAAGGAAAATAGGGGTTTGTAGAGGGGAGCTGGATCCTAAAAAGCAATTCTATACAATTGATTTGAAAAGCATTGGTGAACTAAGGAAAAAAACTGAGCCCATGAGCCAGCTAAGATGCTCTTGGCTTCCTGATGGGCAGGGTGTCATTATTTCTTGGTAAATAAAAGCACTGAGATTATTTGGTCAAATTGATAGAGAATTTTTGAAGAGGAATTATAGTAATTCCCCCTTATCTGTGGGATATACATCCCAGTACCCCTAGTGGGTGTCTGAAACTACACATAGCACTGAACTGAATATATGTTATGTTTTTTTCTTTTTGATAACTGAAATGGCTATGAAGTGTCTAACAGGCAATTCAAGGGGTAGAACCTAATCTCCCTCTCCATGAATGTGAATGGATTTAAGGCCTCACATCTAATAAGTTAAATAAAGTAGAAGTAATGGTGTACAACTTCTGACTAGGGCACAAAAAGCACTGGGACTTCCTCATTACTTTTTTCTTTTTCTTGGATCTTCTGCTCTGAGGGAAGCTGGTTGCCATGTGGTGAGGACATTTTAGCAGGCTTATGAATGGTTCATGGAGGGAGTTACCAAGGCCTCTTGTCAACCTGTAATAAACTAAGGCTCCATTCAATAGTTATGCCATTGAGGCTTCTTGGAAATGAAGCCCTTAGCCCAGGCAAGTCCTCAGATGACTGCACCCCCAGCTGCCATCTTGACTACCACCTCAGGAGAGCCCCTGATAGCTAAGATGCTCTTAGCATGATGATAGTATAAATCACCATCATGTAGTCATTCCCTGGAGTTCAATGATCATCTCTCCCCAGATCACTTTCATGTACCTTTTTCTCCAATCACCTGACTGCTTGCTAATGGTTCAGTCTCACCAAGTGGCCAGAGAATCCTGAGTGTCTAGTTTGTACCTTAAATTCAACAAATACTACATTAGTATAATATTTTCTTCTGAAACTGTGTTATTCACCAGTTACTCAGATCAAAACCTTGGTATTGTCTTTGAATTGACTTTCCTCCTAGGTACCTTGACCGATGGAATTCATTTCTGTAAGGTGGAGTCCCCTACTACAACTCGGCCTCTTACTATTTTTACCTAGAGAGTTGGATTAAATAATTTACCCACCTTCAGCCACTCCTTGTGTTAACCCAATTTAATACAACTGCCAGGCCAATTTATTTTATTTTAAAGCACTTCAGTTTATTTTAAAGCACAGCTTAACCTTGGCGACTCCTTATTACTTGTGGAATACAGTTCACATTCCACATGGTATTCAAGACCAACCTATCCCTCTAAGTTCCTAAACTTCTGCAAGCAGAACCAACTGCTTTCAAAAGTACATATTATAGTGTTCTTATCTGCATGTCTTATGTTCCATTTCCCTGGAACGCCCCATTTCCCAATTTCAAAGTGTTGTAGTTTTTTATCTATTGTTTGCCCTTTACAATTGCCACCTCTTTGAAGACATCTCCCTTGATATACCTTTTTAAAACTAATCCCTCTGCCTTCCATAATACCTTTGATTTCCCTTCTTTTAGCTTAGATAAATATGTGTTTATTATATCATCTGGTAGATTATAAGTAGTGTAGTTAAATGTTTAAATTTCATTTTGTTATTATAGTATATTTTTAGAAATCATCTCAATACTGTGTTTTTAGTTTTATTTTGATATATAGGATTTGGGAGTCTGATACTACCTCTACCACTGTTTTGTTTTGCATTTTTTATCTTCTGTTTCCTCATCTGTAGAAAGGAGGTAGCAATAGTGTACATTCCATAGTTTTGTTTGGTGAGACTCAAATGAGACTCTAATCAAACTCTTAGAGAGTGCCTCATCCACTAAAAGCTCGACAAATGTTGGCTATTGTTACACAATGACTGAGACAGAGGGAGGTTAATAATTAGTTTGTACCCCGAATATATTTATGTCCTAGTCTACAGCCTTAATTACCTGGGATTCCTAAATAATCCTAATGAGGTAGTTGTTGTCTATGAGCAACTACCTCATCAGGATCATAATCCAAGAAAGGCCAAGCAAACACAAATATGACTCCTCCTTATACACAAAGTGTTTCCTCTCCTCCATGCCTTTCTGTGAATTACCTCACAGAATTCATTCACCTCCCAAAGATGACTCGGATTTGATCCTGTCCTTTGAAAGGTTTATAATCTAGTTGGAAGAGATAGTTCTATATACACATAACTGTCATACAAAGTAGACTGTAATTTCAAAGAGACATGGCCTTAAGGGATGAGGATGATTTCAGTGAAGTAGAAGACATTGGAGAGGGTCATCTGTAATAAAAACTCTTGAGAACACGGCAAAGGCAGAGTGGTGGAAAAGTTCACCCTGTCTTTGGAGATTATTGTTTGAATATTTTATTCTTCTTCTACTTACCTCTCAGATAAACTTAAAACTTCTAAGGTAGATAAAATGAAGGAGTAAGCTATCCAGGAAGAAAGCCACTCAAAGGAACTCTCTATATAGTCAAGAGTTTCACTTCTGTAGTAAAAGAACAAGTGAGGCAGCATCCTCCAGTCATGTTCTCTAAATTCTGCTGTATGAAGTAGTTATAATGATGGCAAACTTGGATAGTACAAATAGAGAAAGGATAATACTATGTGTTTGTTGTCAATAACATATGCTAATTACCATTCATGAAAACAAAATGAGTCAATCACAGCAAGTATCAATATCTTCTCCAATAATTGGAAAAATGCATTATAAACAACCTATGATAAAGTTTCAGGTAGGGTTTAGGTATCTTTCTTTCAAATATATATATTACAAGTCTGTGTGTTTACTGTACCCAATTGTGAATGTAATAAAATGATTGTGACAGTAATTTGTAAGCTATGCTCCCTTTCCTCTTAAAGTGCTTATAATATTTCATTCTCCTTTATTGACCCAATTTCTTAGAGAGAAGGGTCTCAAGAGGCCTTTTTTTTATAACGCTTATAGAGAAAGTGGGCATTTTTCTTTTTAAAAATCATATTAAAATAGGAAAAAGTACTTTGCCAGCATGATATATTAACATAAAACACGTGGAAAGTGCTGCTGTCACAAAATAGCTTAGACTTTTTTTCCATGAATCCAATTTGTCATGGTGTTCTGAATTTTAGCATAACTTTTTCAGTAAAAATGACTCTTCACTCATCTATGTGAACAAATGGGACTTTAGGCATAGCATCACAAGAGGATTTCCTATGCTATGTTAAGACCCCAATATAGGGACATTCCATTGTGAATATAAATAACCCCAGTCCCTCTAAACATGCCTCTCCATATGCTTTTGCTTAACAATGCAGCAGATGCCGTGGATGGAAACCACCTCTTTAGCTATAGGCAGGCCAGCAAGCTTCTGTCACTGTGTTCTCACTGGTAGGTCATTGGATGTGAATGCCAATCGGGCAAGTCTCTTGGCAGTCAAACTTGCAGGCGGCTTGCAGGCTTGGGGATATTTTAGGGCTGCTCTACCTTAAAAGCCTGACAGGTTTGTTCTTTTGTCCTGTGAGGCCATATCAATTTCTTTTCTAGGTCTGATGCTTCAGAGAAATCTCTTGGGACTGAAAAGGAAGAAAGACCTAGATGAAGACATAAATACAACATTGGCATTCATTTTTTTCCAATGTATTTCATAAAATGAGCATTGAGAATCTGTGCATTTTCTATGAATGTTCCCCAATTAACCCCTCTCATCATATATTCATAGAGGCTATGGAAATTGTTTCCTAGATGTTGAAAATTTATTATAAAAATTATTAAGAGGCTGAGAGATTTCTGGATTTAAACAACCCCTAAAATTTAAACTCTTTTGGGAAAACCCCTGATGCCAGGAGCTAACTCTTAATGAGGTATTAGTGATGTTTGCTTTACCATAACCTAGGCTATGAAGAGAGAGGATGCTGCCTTCTTCCTCAGCCTGTCTCTTTTACTCAAGGCTCTATTGTAGGCATCTATTTCTGTTGATCCTTTTTGATGATTGTTTCCTGCTTCTTAACATGCTGCCAAATCCTCTCTCCCTACACTGTAATAAAGACTTAAGAGCATGGATTTTAATATGCTTATTTACTTGTTTTACTAAAAATAGAATTCTTAGCATTCAAAATCCTGTTGTTTTACTTATGTAACTGTGTCTTTCATTACCTTTTGTTGGGATTGGTTTAGATTATATGTATACCTCTTTAAAAAGTAAACATAAATTTTACAGAAATTAAAACTAAAATTAACCACCTTAAACTTACGGTTTTAAAATGGCAGCACAGAAGCAAGCTGGCTTCACTTCTGCTCCCCACACAAAACCAAAAGCAAGTATACAGTGCCAAGATTTCATTGATTACAATGCAGAACTCAAATGTGGCCTCAGGGATAGAACCTGGGGCCACAGGGAAATGAAAAAGTTCTGAGCGGACAGTACGATAATTGGACTTCACATCTTCAATATCCCCCTGATATGGTTTGGCTGTGTCCCCACCCAAATTTCATCTTGAATTGTAACTCCCACAATTGCCACATGTCATGGGAGGAACCTGGTTGGAGGTGATTGAATTATGGGGTGGGTCTTTTCTGCACTGTTCTCATCATAGTGAATGAGTGTCATGAGATCTGATGGTTTTAAAAATGAGAGTTTCCCTGCACAAACTTTCTCTTTGCCTGCTGTCATCCATGTAAGACATGACTTGCTCCTCTTTGTCTTTTACCTTCTGCCATGTTTGTGAGGCCTCCCCAGAACCTCATTGTTTTGTAAATTTCCCAGTCTTGAGTATGTCTTTGTCAGCAGCATGAAGATGGACTAATACAGTAAATTGGTACAAGGAGTGGGGTGTTGCTGAAAAGATACTCAAAAATATAGAAGCAACTTGGGAACTGGGTAACAGGCAGAGTTTAGAACAGTTTGGAGGGCTCAGAAAAAGACAGAAAATGTGAGAAAGTTTGGAACTATCTAGAGACTTGTTGAATGGGTTTGATAAAAATGCTGATAGCGATATGAACAACAAACTCCAGGGTGAGATGGTCTCAGATGGAAATAAGGAACTTGTTGGGAACTGGAGCAAAAGTGACTCTTGTTATGTTTTAGCAAAAGACTGGTGGCATTTTGCCTCTTCTAGAGATTTGGGGAACTTTGAACTTGAGAGAGATGATTTAGGGTATCTGGTGGAAGAAATTTCTAAATAACAAAGCATTCAATAGAAGACATTTGGTTTTATAAGGGAAGCAGAGCAAAAAAAAAGTTGGAAAATATTGCAGCCTGACAATGTGATAGAAAAGAAAACCCTATTTTTCTGAGGAGAAATTCAAGCTAGTTGCAGAAATTTGCATAGATAATGAGGAGCTGGATTTTAATCTCAAGATGATGGGGAAAATGTCTCCAGAGCAGGTTAGAGGTCTTCACAGCAGCCCCTCCCATCACAGGCCCAGAGTCCTAGGAGAAAAAAAATGGTTTCGTGGACTAGGCCCTAGGTCCCTGTGCTGTGTGCAGTCTAGAGACTTGGTGCCCTGTATTCCAGCTACCCTAGGCATGACTATAAGGGGCCAAGGTACAGCTTGGACCATGGCTTCAGAGGGTGCAACCCCAAGGCCTTGGCAGCTTCCATGTGGTATTGAGCGTGCGAGTGCACAGAAGTCAAGAATTGAGGTTTGGGTACCACTGCCTAGATTTCAGAGGATGTATGGAAACACCCGGATGTTCAGGCAGAAGTTTGCTGCAGGGGTGGGGCTCTTATGGAGAACCTTTGCTAGGGCAGTATGGAAGGGAAATGTGGGGTCAGAGCCCCCACACACAGTCCCTACTAGGGTACCACCTAGTGGACCTGTGAGAAGAAAGGCACCATCCTCCAGACTCCAGAATGGTAGATTCACTGACAACCTGCACTGTGTGCCTGGAAAAGCCACAGACACTCAACACTAGCCTGTGAAAGCAGCCAGGAGGAAGGCTGTAACCTGCAAAGCCACAGGGGTGGAGCTACCCAAGACCATGGGAACCCACCTCTTGCATCAGCGTGACCCAGATGTGAGACATGGATTCAAAGAAGATCATTTTGGAGTTTTAAGATTTAACTGCCCTGCTGGATTTCGGACTTGCATGGGGACTGTAGGCCCTTTGTTTTGGCCAGTTTCTCCCATTTGAAATGGCCGTGATTAACCAATGCCTGCACCCTCATTGTATCTAGGAAGTAATTAACTTGCTTTTGATTTTGCAGGCTCATAGGCAGAAGGGACTTGCCTTGTCTCAGATGAAATGTTGGACTATGGTCTTCTGAGTTAATGCTGAAATGAGTTAAGACTTTGGGGGACTGTTAGGAAGGCATGATTGATTTTGAAATGTGAGGATATGAGATTTGGGAGGGGCCCGAGGGGTAATGATATGGTTTGGCTGTGTCCCCACCCAAATTTCAATCTCATCTTGAATTATAATTCCCAGAATTCCCACGTGTCTTGGGAGGAACCTGGTTGGAGGTGATTGAATTATGGGGGTGGGTATTTCCTGTGTTCTCATGATAGTGAATGAGTCTCACGAGATCTGATGGTTTTAAAAATGGGAGTTTCCTTGCACAAACTTTCTCTCTGTCTGCCACCATCCATGTAAGATGTGACTTGCTCCTCTTTGCTTTTCAGCTTCTGCCATGATTGTGAGGCCTCCCATGCCACATGGAACTGCAAGTACAATAAACCTCTTTCTTTTATAAATTACCCAGTCTCTGGTAGGTCTTTATCAGCAGTGTGAAAATAGACTAATCTACCAACTTCCATTCTGCCTGGCAAGAAGCATGCAGAAAATCTTTCCCCAACTTATGTTTTCTATAGTAAAAATAGTGAGATTGAGGTGGTCAATGTATTTTCCCATAATGTTGGGTTCCCTGGCAGGACATCTGTTCTTTCCAGAACCCAAAGGAAATATAATGACTGCCTGAAGAGAGAAATATCCCTGAGGACCGGTAGAGACAAAGGGGAGGTTGGGCTACCATCCCTAGTCCTATAAACTCTTTTTTATAACTTGACCAAAGGAGACACCAAATCAAAATGGCTATTCAGAAGCACCACACTGTAAGAGGTATATTTCATAGATCCCTTGGCAATAACTCCTAGCCAGCTTTCCCACACTGCTGGGATAATTCTTTTGAGGTTGCTGCCTTTTGGGAGGATGGAACTCCAATCATTTACTGAAGCCAAGGTGAAACTGGGCTTAAGGTACCACCTACAGCCAAAAAGGAGGCAGCTACCTAACAGTAAAGATTTGCTAAGCAAATAGAGCCAATAAAAAACAAAACAAGCCAGGGAGAGAAAATGGAAATAAGTAAGTAACCCTTCAATGCAAATATATACAAGTAATAATAGCAAACAGGGAACTATGATTTAGCCAAAAGGAAAAAGCAAGTTTCCAATGACTGACCTTAGTGAGACAACAATTTATGAACTCTCTGACCAAGAATCCAAAATAGCAGTTTTAAGGAACCTCAGTGATATCCAAGATAATACAGAAAAGCAATTCAGAAGTTTATTAGAGAAAATTAAGAGATTAAAATAATTTTAAAAATCGAGAAATACATTTGCTGACATGAAGAACTTATTAGAGGCTCTCACCAGCAGAATGGACCAAGCAAAGGAAAAAATTGGTGAGCTTGAAGACCATATATTTATAAACACACATTCAGTGGCAAAAAGAAAAGAATGAAAAATGAAGACCACCTATGAGATACAGAAATTACCCCAAAAGACAAAATCTAAGAATTACTGTTTTTCAAGAGGGAGCTTAGTGATAGCAAGGGTTAGAAACCTTACTCAAATAAATAATAGCAGAAAACTTTCCAAAACTCGAGAAAGATATAAATATTCAGGTACAGAAATATCTGAGAACACCAAACAGATTCAACCCAAATTCTATCCAACACATATAATAATAAAACTCTCAAAAGTCAAGGACAAAGAGATGATCCTAAAAGCAGCAAGGGAAAATAAGCAAATCACATGTAGAGGATCTCCAATTTGGCAACAAAGCTCTGAACAGAAACTGTACAGTCCAGGAAGGAGTGGAATGACATTCTCAAAGTACTCAAAGAAAAAAACTGCCATTTGAGAATACTGTAACCAGCAAAATTATCCTTCAAAAATGAAGGAGAGATGAAGTCTTTCCCAGAGAAACAAAATTGAGAGAATTTACCACCACTAGACCCATCTTACAAGAAATGGTAAAAGGAGTTCTTCAGTCTGAAAGAAAAGAAACCACTAACATGCAAAAAGAAAACTTTTCAAGGTACAAAACCCACTGGTAAACTTAAGTACATGAATAAAGCCAGAATACTCTATTACTGTAACTGTGGTTTGCAATCTGCTTATAACTCTGGTATGAAGCCCAAAAGACAAATCTATCAGAAACAATAATAGCCACAACAACTGTTAAGAGATAGGTAATATAAAAATATGTATATTGAGACAACTCAACATCAAAATGTGGGGGGAGATGGAGTTAAAGTGTGCATTTTTTGTTGTTGTTGCTTTTGTTTCTGTTCTTTTCTTTGTGATCCAACTTGTCATCTCTTTAGAATAACTTGTTATATCTATAAGATTTTTTTTGTAAGCTTCGTGGTAACCACAGCACAAAAACCTATAATAGATTCACTAAAAATAAAAAGCAACAAATTAAAACATACTACGAGAGAAAATCACTTAACCACAAAGGAAGACAGTAAAAAAGGAAGAGAGGAGTCTCAGAGCAACCAGAAAACAGGCAACAAAATGGCTGTAGTGTGTCCTTATCTATCAAAAAATAACACTGAATGCAGATGGTCTCAATTCGCTAATTAAAGGTCACAGAATGATCAAATGGATAAAGAAGCAGAACCTTCAAGAAACCCACTTCACCTATAAAAACACATGTAAACTAAAAGCAAAGGGGTTGAAAATGATATTGCATGCAACTGGAAGCCAAAGTAGTAGCTATACTTATATCAGGCAAAGTAGATTACAAATCTAAGATTGTAAAAAGAGATAAAGAAGGTCAGTATATAATGATAAAAGAGTCAATTCAGCAAGATAATATAACAATTATAAATAGCTATGCACCCAACACTGGAGCTCCCAAGTAAATAGATCTAAAGGGAGGATAGATTAGAGTACAGTAATAGTTGGGGACTTTTAACATCCCACTGTCAGTAATGGACAGATAACCTGGACAGAAAATCAACAAAGGAACAGTGGAGTTAAACTACACACTAGATCAAATAGGCCTAACTGACATTTACAGAATATTTCAACCAACTGCTGCAGAATACACATTTTTTTCATCAGCACATGAAACATTCTGCAGAATATTCTATATCTTAGGCTACAAAATAAGTCTGAATAAAAATTTTAAAAATCATATCAAGTATCTTTTCTAACCACAATAAAATAAAACTAGAAAGCAATAACAAGAGGAACCTTGAAAAAAAATACATATACATATGGAAATTAAACCACATGCCCCTGAATGCCCAACAGGTTAATGTACAAATCAAAAATAAAATTAATAAATTTCTTGAAACAAATGAAAATACAACATATCAGAATCAATGGGATATGGCAAAAGCAGTACTAAAAGGGAAGTTTACAACAATAAATGTCTATATCAAAAAAGTAGAAAGACTTCAAATAAACAACCTAACAATGCACCTCAAGGAACTAGAAGATTAAGAACAAGACAAACTCAAGATTTGTGGAAAGAAAGAAATAATAAAGATCACAGTAGAAATAAAATTGAGAGGAAAAAATACAGAGGATCAATGAGACAGAAAGTTACTCTTTTGAAAAGATAAACAAAATAAATAAATCTTTAGCTAGATTAAGAATAAAGAGAGAAGACCGAAATAAACAAAATCAGATATGACAAAGGAGACATAACAACTGAGACCTCAGAAATACAAAGAATCATTAGAGACAATTACAAACAACTATACATCAACAAATTGGAAAACCTAGAGGAAATGGATAAATTCTGGAATACCTAAAACCCACCAAGATTAAATCATGCTGAGATTAAAAGAAAGAAAGAAAAAACCTGAACAAAACAAAAATATCAACCAAGATCAAAGACTTAATAAAAAGTCTCCCATCAGAAAAAGCCCAGGACCTGATTGCTTCACTGTAGAATTCTGCCAAACTTTTAAAGAATTAATATCAATCCTACTCAAACACTTGAGAATATTTTAAGAATAGGAAATACTTGCAAACTTATTCTCTGAGGCCAGCATTATTCTGATATCAAAACCAAACAAAAACACAACAACAACAACAAAAAATAAAACTACAGGCCAATATCACTGATGAGCATTGATGCAAAAATCCTCAACATAATACTAGCAAACTGAATTCAACAGCACATGAAAAAGATCATACACATGATCAAGTGGAATTCATCCAGGAATTCAAAGATGGTTCAACATATAACAAATCAATAAACAGAATCCACAACATTAACAGATTCAAGAACATAAACATTATTTCAATAGATGCTGAAAATGCATTTGACAAAATTCAATTATCACTTTTTAATAAAACCCCTTATCAAAATGAGTAGAGACCCAGGTAACCAACCTGCATGTGTACCTCCTCTATCTAAATGAAAGTTGAAATAAAAAATGGGTATAGAAGTAGCATACCTCAAAATAATAAATGCTGTATGTGACAAACCCACAACTAACATCACACTGAATGGAAAAATTGAAAGCTTTTCCTCTAAGGACTGGAACAAGATAAGGATGGCCCACTTACATCGCTTTTATTTAACACTGGAAGTCCTGGACAAAGTAATTACTTAGGCAAGAAAAAAAGGCATCCAAACTGAAAAGGAAGAAGTCAAATTAGCCTTGTGTACAGACGACATAATCTTATACCTAGAAAAACATAAAGGCTCCACCAGAAAAACTCTTAGAACTGAACAAATTAGAACAAAATCAGTAAATTTGCAGAATACAAAATCAACATACAAAAATTAGTAACATTTATATATGCCAACAGCAAACAACCTGGAAAAGAAATCAAGAAAACAATCCCATTTAGAACAGCTACAAAAAATAGAAAATACCTAAGAACCAATCTAACAAAAGTAGTCAAAGATCTATACAAAGAAAACTATAAAACTCAGATGAAAGAAATTGAAGAGGACACAATAAAATAGAAAGATGTTCCATGCTCATGGATTAGTGAATCAATATTATTAAAATGACAATTTTGCACACAGTAATTTACAGATTCAATGCAATCCCTATCAAAATGCCAATGACATTCTTCACAGTAATAGAAAATACAATTCTCAAATTTATATGAAACCATAAAAGACCCCAAATAACCCTTGCAGTCCTGAGTGAAAAAAGAATAAAGATAGAGGCATGCCACTACCTGTCTTCAAAATTTACTACAAAGCTGTAGTAACCCAAACAGCATGGTACTGCTGTAAAAACAAACACATAAAACAATGGAACAGAATAGAGAATCCAGATATAAACCCCCATATTTACAGCAAACTCATCTTTGACAAAGATGCCAAGAACATACATTGGGGAAAGGACAATCCTTTCAATAAATGGTGCTGGAAAAACTGAATAACTTTATAAAGAAGAATGAAACTATACTCTTCACACTATATACAAGAATCAAGTAAAAACGGATTAAAGACTTAGATCTAAGACCTGGAGCAATGAAAACACCAGAAGAAACCATTGCAGTAACACTCTAGGACAGTGGTCTGAACAAAGATTTTTGTGTATATGACCCCAAGAGTACAGGCAACAAAAGCAAAAAATAGACAAATGGGATTATACCAAGCTAAAAAGCTACTGCACAGCAAAGGAAACAATCAGCAAAGCAAAGCTACAACACCCGGAATGGTAGAAAATATTTGCAAACCACTCATTTGACCAAGGATTAATAACAAGAATATGTAGGGAACTCAAATAACTCGACAGTAAAAAATAATAATAATAATCCCATTAAAAAGTGGGCAAATGATCTAAATAGAAATTTCTCAAAAAAAAAAAAAAAAAAAAACAGAGACCACCAATCTACACTCTATTTTCATGATATCCACTTTTTTTGGAGTGAGAAGGGAGAAGATGAAGGAAGAACCAAAAGAATATAAATATTTATTGCTATTGAAGTGTACACTTAAATTGATAAAGACGGTAAATTTTATATGCATCTTTTACCTCAAAAATAAAAATAAAAGTAAATATTAAACATATTTCATGTTTTTGATAATTCTTTATAATTCAATACTATTTGTAAGTTTAAATTTCTTACTTGTCCCTAATTAAACTTATGGTAAATGTTGGGAATATGTTACCAGTGCCCTAGAGACGAGGAGGCTAAAATGAGAAAAATTAAGTGATATGTCCAAGGTCAGAAATCTGTAAAAAGTAAACAGAGGACATGAACACAGAGCTTCTGGCTCTTAGACAAGAAGTATCAAACTTTTATGTGAATCAGAATCACCTGCAAGACTTCTTAAAACACAGATTGCTAGGCTCTATTCCAAGTTTCTGGGATTCAGTAGCTCTGAGATGAGACCTGAGAATTGGCATTTCTAACAGGTTTTCAGGAACTACCCTTTGAAAACTGCTATTCTAGACTAGTACCTTTCCAATTTGTATTTTTAATGTCCTTTTTTTAATCTCTACGTGGCTCTGTTGCATTAGTAAGTTTGGTGGGATGTATATTTGAAAAAATCTTGCATTATAAGCTTGAGCTAGATTTACTAATAGCTAGCATACTGTCGATGAGTGAGGGAGAAGTTGGCTACTTAGTATGAATAGTGGGTTGTCTTAGTCTGTTTGTGCTGCTATAGAGGAATACCTGAGGCTGGATAATTTACAAAGAGAAGAAGTTTATTTGGCTTACTGTTCTGCAGGCTGTATGAGAAACATGGTGCCAGCATCTGGGTCTGGTGAGGTCCTCAGGAAGTTTCTACTCATGGTGGAAATTGAATGGGAGCAGAAGGGGAGGTGACATGCAGAGATCACATAGCAAGAGTGCAGAAGCAAGAGGAAGGGGAGGGAGGTGCCAGGCTCTTTTTAATAGTCAGTTTTTGCAAGAACTAACCGAGTAAGAACTCACTTATTACTGCATTCATGAAGGATCCACCCCACAACTCAAACACTACCTACCAGGCCCCATCTCCAATATTGGAGATCACATTTCAACATGAGACCAGGCAGGGTCAAACAAACCTTATCCAAACCATAGTATGTGTTAAAATCATAAAAATATATTCAATTGAGGTAAAAATGATCAGGAAAGTTAGTCTGCCATGTACAATACATTTGCTACCTTTTTTTACCCCAATCCTTGACTTTTTTTTTTTTTTTTTTTTCTGTTGACACAGAGTCTAGCTCTGTCACCCAAGCTGGAGTGTGCAGTGACACGATCTTGGCTCACTGCCACCTCCACCTCCCAGGTTCAAGCGATTCTCCTGCCTCAGCCTCCCAAGTAGCTGGGACTATAGGTGCGTGCCACCACTCCCAGCTAATTTTTTTTGTATTTTAGTAGAGATAGTGTTTCACCGTGTTGGCCAGGATAGTCTCAGTCTCCTGACCTCATGATCCACCCACCTCAGCCTCCCAAAGTGTTTGGATTACAGGCATGAACCACTGTGCTTGGCCTATTATATTTACTGTTATAATTACATAGTTTATAGGTAGATATTATATATTTGAACAGTTATCTGATAATATCTGACAACAATTCATAGGCTATAAGTCTCCTTCTGCATGTTACATTCTTCTCTCACCTTAGAACAGTTTTTCCCTGAATGTGCTCCAATGAAAAACTATTTATGCTAAAATTACTTAGGAATGGATTGTATGGTCATACTTGGGGAGGTCCTATGACATTAAATGGGGTACTTTATCTTCAGGACTTCTCAAAACTCTCAATATGTTAATGTACATTATGACTCTGCAAGAGGGGGAAAGTGATTTTTCTGTTTCCAACTTTATATGGCCTTAGTGCTTTCTTTTAAATGAAGGATATTGAATGACTAGTATCACACTTACAGCACTGGGGAAACACTTGAATAAAATTTAAAAAAATCCTTTATGAGAAATAGTAGCTCTTTTAAATGTCTTTCTTCATCTGTAAGTCAATTTCCATGTTTAGGAGAATATCATTCTCTGATTACGCTTAGTCAATCAGACTAAAATATTTGACTTAAAAATATTTTCTATGTATTTCCCTTACATAAATGGAGCTGATCCCAATAATAGGAACTTATAGAAATACTTTTTTATAACTCAGTTTTCCCATTATTTACCCCCATTTAATTACCCCATTTAATGGCATACGACTTCCCAAAGTATAACTACTCTCTTCTTCAGTAAAAAAGTCAGTCTTTTCCTTCAAAGGGATATATTTAATAGATAATGGCTTTGTAAGATAGCATGGCTCTAGCTTCTTGTTTGCCTTTACCTAGCAACTTATATCAAACACAGAAATAAAGAAACGCCAATGGGTTTATCCAGTGAGTTTCTTAGAATATATTTTTAGAAAGCCCGTGGTTCTAGTAGGGGGAAAAAAAACCCACAACAATTTAAGAAAAGCTTAATTGATGATTTAAGTATTATTATCCCTATTTTCCTCTTTCATTTAGAAAAATTTAAAGTGATTTCTCACATCTGAAGATGAATCTACCTGGTTCCACTTATTTTTTTTACCATATTTAACTCTAAAATCCAAGATTTGGACTCATGATTCTTGGTCCTGGAGTCTATATACTTTCTTTCACTAGACATCCCCTGAGTTGTGAGGAAACCAAGGGAAACAGCAGTCACATTCTGCTGAAAGTATCTTATTTCGAGTAGAAAACCTATGACATTTAGCTTAACTGCTACTATTTTGTCTTATTTAAATTTTCCAAAATATTTATTTACCAGTTCTTGACAAAAATGATTAGTTTCTGCATACTTTAACATCTTTAATAATATTGAGTGTCTTCTGTGTGTCTGAATTGTACTAGGTGTTTTACATTTACCATCTTTAATTTTTGCCACAAACTGAAAGGTACACAGCAAAATCTGAGATCCAGTGAGTTCACCTAACTTGGGCTGAATCCTAGAAAACAGCTAAATTGGGTTGAGACTATAGTTTCCTTTTTCTCTATAGTTCAAATCCTTTTCACTATACCTTGCTTTCTCTAAGCTGTTCATCTGTAGACTACATATGAGACTATTTTACTATCTAGCTTTCTCTATTGGATTTATATTTTTTGGAAATGGAGAGTACTTTTTCCGTATAGAAGGCCTATGCCTAGTTTACTCTTACACTGTCAGTGGCTAATGATTTATTGACTCTGGAATTAATAAAACATTGTCCCACACCTGCATTAACTTCAAGCCTTTCATATCAACTAGAAGGGTTTACTTTTCTGTGAACATGGGGCACCATGTTCACAGAATTGAGTTTCTGTCCTGATCTCCGTTCCCAGGAATTTGGATGATGTTAGAAATGCCCAAAGTCTAACTTGAACACTTGGACAAGACCTCCTGCTATCCTGTGAGAATTCCCCAAGGAAGATCATACAACAGAACTAAGGGATCAATGTATTGTTAGGTGCAGCGTTGACATAATTACAGAAAACTGAGCTGGACTTTCAAGAGAATTCTTTTTACAGATTAAAAGGCTAAAGTGTGTGTTGCCCTGAACTCAACCCAAAATCTCTAGAGTTACATGTTTATTAGACAAACAAGGGCTCAAATCTTTTGATATCAACTAGCCAAATAGAATGTTGCTTCTCTAGGCATTTCCAAGGTTTAAAGTGAACTGACAATTTTATGCTTCTGAGAGAAATGGCATACAAGAAGAGGCAAAGTGACCTTCTGTCCGTATGGCTTTTGATATATTCTAAGTTTTATTCTTCATTGAGCTTTTACCAGAAAGTTTATATGAAATTTGTAATTTTCTATTAGGCAAGAGGTTAGATGCTTAATATGATGTGTTTCGTATCATGTTCATATATATGTTCAGACTTTGAACATATATATCCCCAACATCTAAGTCTTGCGTTCACTTAGTATAGCATGTCAGGTTTCATCATTATGTCCTCTGTTTTATTGAGCCTCAATATAAGAAGTAGTAATGTAAAGAATATTTGTTTTTTAATTCTTTGTAAAATCATCATAAAAATTTTATTTGTTACCTTTTGATTGTGCCTTAATTTGGTTTGAGAAAAAAGCTGTATCTCTTAAAGAACGAATGTTTCTTTTTATTATGATGAATAGAAGTATGTAGTTTTTGTTTGTTTGTTTGTTGCTATTGTTGTTGTTTTGCTTTGCTTCTAGGAAACTCAAGACTCAAAACTAAAATTTAAAGCTTAAGCATGGAAATTGTTTTAAGGGGTTGATATTTTTTCTTCATTATAGCTGAAAAATTTCTTTTTATATTGATAGTTTTCTGTTATAAGTCTAAAATCCACATTAAAGGAGGATTAAATTATAAACAACTAATAGAGATCCAAAATCAAAGCCTATATTTTTAAAATGAGACTTTTCAAATGTACCATCTATTTACCTATCTATGTTGTTCTTACCCCCATATTGTTTTTGTTTCAGATTTTGAAAGCTGAATTTATTGTTACAGCAAAAGTCTTAAGCATTACTCTTTCAAAGCTTGAATTGAATATTTATTTAAGGAAAAGCTTGCAACATTCTTCTAAAGGACAGAACTTACTAATTAGATTTTGGTTTAAAAATGATGAAATGCCAAGTCTTAGTTCACAGTTTATTTTAAATTTTATGAGAGTTTGCACTTGCCTTCTTTTCTCCTCCTGTCCTTCCCTGAAACATTCCAGTCATTATCACATCATATTTATAGCAGTCTTTCCTCTGAAAATGTGTTCATGGAACACTGACCATGTTTCATATATAAAAATGAATCCAAAGTAAATTGATTGAAAATATGCATATTGTGTTTGAGTTAAGATGATGTCAAAGCAACCGGGTGACTTGGTTACCTTGGCACTTTAGATGTTCAACAAATAGCATTATTTGGCCAAGTCTGTGCTAAAATGAGTCCAGGTAGTTACTTGGCATTTTGGAGAACACAAAAATTGACTAAAATTTGCATTTTTCAACTAGTTCTGTTGGTGCCCCCTAGGATAATTAGCTTCAGGTGTTTTCAACAGCATGGTCTTTTGGCTTGACACAATTTGCTTTTCTGATTACATAGGGAAAATGATATCTTATGCCCTAAATCCCAAAGATATGAACCAAACATTGCTAACTTTTACAGTTCTGCTCTTTTAATTAACCTGTATGCATTTACAAATATGCACATCTACCCTCTAATACTTGCACATACTTTGTGTATTTAATTGGCTATACGCATGAATACCACTTACTTATACTGACTTCTTTTCCTTGTTGAGTTTCAGAAGACATTTTTCTGCATTATCAGGGATCTTAGAATAGATGCAGGAGAAAATGTTATTAAACCTGTAACAAGATAACCTAATTTGTCAAATCTGAGACTATTGGAACTGACAGATTGAATGTTAACTTTCAGGACAAATGTTGAAAATAGCCCTGGAACAAAATCTTTGGAGAGAAGCTGTTAATAAATTGCCAAAGTACTTGAATTATGATAAAATGGGAAGAAATGATATCATTTCTTCCTGTTTATGATTAAATAGCTCATAGATTTGAAAAGAACAAAGAATAATTTATGTATTCTAATTAAATCTGAGTTCCAGGTTTGGTGATGCTTGTTCTGGATTTCACTTTTCCCAAGTGTATTGTGAGTAGCTGGATCAAGATGATTCCCTAATATATATAACTTCTACGACTAAATGACTGTATCTTTAGTATTCTGATGCTTAAAAGTGGCAGTATAAAATAAATACATTCAGAATTATGAAGTTTACTGGCTATGCTGCCACTGTTATATTTATTAGCAGGTTATATTTATTAGCATAGATTATAAAGTGAAATGGGCATTTGGCAATTTTATGGTCTATTGATCAAGGTAGGCTGCATAGAAAGATAATTTAGGACATAAAGTGAACTGGTTAGCTGGACTGTAAGTATTGATCGAATATTCAGATAATTAAGAGCTCATACTTCACCTTCTTGCTGTCTGCATAATCCCTGAATATATGACCAAGACAGATAAAATACGTACCCATCACTGGTATGTTATTTTATATGACACAAACCAAATTGACACAAGTCCCTCCTTCCTCCCTTTTTATATTTGAATTACGAGGCATGACGAAAAGTTTTCCACTCTGCCTCCATGGTGCCTCTAATGGCATCTTTAGCCCTGGACTCCCCTGAACTTCAGGAGCGAGGATGCCCCTTTGACCAGCTGCAGGGTGGCCTGCTCAGCTGAGTTCTGTATTGAGGGCAAGGAATCTCTTTTGTTTCACACTCTTCAAGCCTTTTCTGGCCGGTGTTAATTTGGCAGGAATGCACACTTGGGCTCTTGGGCTGCTGCCAGTCACTTGGTCCTGAAACTGGAGTTAGTAGTATCTTGCCAAAGATTAGACTGAGAAATCTGGATGCAGGCTGGCAATCCAAGCAAGCAGCCCCAGCCAAATTGGCACAGTTGGGAAAACCTTGGAGAATCACAATTATTTTAGACAAAATACAAAGTTTGTGAGCTTTCTAAACATTATGTAAATTAGCCTTGATTCCTAATTCACAGAAGCACAAAAGTCCATCACTTTTGGCGTATATGTAAATGTATTAGTGCCCTGATTCATGTCAAATCGAACTTTGGTTTGCAAAGAGGAAATTAAATTGTGCTGCTGTAAAGATGCTTCAGTACCTGCATCAGCAGACAGAAAACTCTGGTGCCTCAAAGCATTCCTCAGAATTCTGGTTCTCGTCTCCCTTATGCAGCAGGGGCTGCCCATCTGAGAGTGTGCATTTGTATTGAGGACCCTGATATGGAATATTAATAGTACCATTGATGGAGAACCTACTCTTCATGCCTCATGTACTGTCTCATCATTAAGTTAATCCTCACAATGGTCTTGTGAAGCAAGCACTGTTATTGTTCCTATTTTCATCTCAGAGAGCTGCAGTTCAAACCTGGTTTCCCAAGTGCTAAAGGTTGTAATTTTATCCTAATGGATATTTTGTAGTACTTTTCAAAGTTTGGTGTACCTAGAAATCCCCAGGGGAGCTTTAAAAATGCTGATTCCCAGATCCTGAGCATAGCAATTCTGATTTCATAGGTCAGGTCTGGGGTGCGACCCTAGGTGTCCTATGTAACAAGTGGCACAGGTGATTCTGAGTCACATAGTGGAAGGGCCAACCTTTGAGAAACACTGCTCTATAATATCTTCATCGCACCCAGGTGTGTAAACTGGTGTTGAAGTAAGGTATCTTTTATTTATTTTTATTTTTATTTTTTGTGACGGAGTCTTGTTCTGTCACCAGGCTGGAGTGCAGTGGCGGGAGCTTGGCTCACTGCAACCTCTGCCTCCTAGGTTCAAACAATTCTCCTGCCTCAGCCTCTTGAGTAGCTGGGACTACAGGCATGTGCCATCACGCCCAGCTAATTTTTTATGTTTTAGTAGAGACGAATTTTCACCATGTTCGCCAGAATGGTCTCGATCTCCTGACCTTGTAATCCATCTACCTTGGCCTCCCAAAGTTCTGGGATTTCAGGTGTGAGCCACACTGTACCTGGCCTGGATATGTTTTTCTCCCCAGATTACTTATTATGTGATGCTCAGAATCCCCAGCTGCAATCCATTCTGTGGTGTTGCACTGACTTTACTTAGCAATACCCCAAACTCTTCTTTTTACTCTTCTACAGGCCTCTTCCTCCTTAGTTTACCCCATAGTGCTTAGGTTGCTGCATTCAGAGTATCACTGAAACATATCTACTTAGAAACCTCCAAAGTAATCTGAAGCATAAAAGTTTTACTTGCAGACAAACTTTACATACCAAACATGCTTACAAGTCCTATAGCAAAACAGATAAATTCATTTCCTCTAACTACTTGTTTCAAAGTTCTGGGTTCATAATGCTTTCCCTCTCTCAAAAGAAAATAATTCTCTTACCACACCATACAGTCGTTTGAGATCTTAAAAAAAAATTTTATAATTGCTTACATATCTTAATCTACAGCTCTGAAAAATAGGAGCAATTTTTTGTGACAAATAATCTGGAAATCTGCAGTCTTTAATATATTGTAAAGCACACTTGTGTCTTTATTTATTTCGTTGAACACATTGTGTTTCTTGTTTAGCAGAAAAAAATGCTTTAGTAAAGTTCAGGACTCTTGCCTCAAAGACGGGACAGAATTTGATTGGAAATGTGAGAGTTTTAAAAATATAAACAGAAAATAAACAAATAAAAAGAAACATTTAATGAGCTTCAAGAATAGTTTCCTTAAGGCAAAAAGAGAATTTCCATTTTTATTCTGTATTTTGCCCAAATACAGATTGATAGTAATATAAAGTTATACTCAAAAAGATAATTCAATTTTTAGAATTTTGTTGCTTATAAAAACAATTTAATGGTATGATGTCAACTTATGACTTCAAGATAAAAATGATTTCTTTTGAACCAGAGTCTCTTATTTTATAAGCAAAAATTTCCTATAAAAATTGGATGTACTCAAATTAATCAGTGTAACTTATGGATTTTCCATTTACATTTACTCTGAAATTGATTTCAGAGGATTTTACATTTTACTTGATTTAGCATCTAGCCTGAGTGGCTGTATTTCTTTAGTGAGTAGCTAGACAAAGTATTTGTTGCAATTCTGATGATGACTTATGATTTGAAGAATGGGGGAATCTAAATGTCATCACTTGATGATTTTAATTATGCTTGAGTGCTATTCTGCAAATTTTTTTCTTAAGGTATTTTCTACAAGTCCTGTTGTGGGATGATATTCCTAAAGTTTCAAGGTACAAGAAGCAAGAAAACAGTGTTTTAGCACCTCTGTGATACTTTAGGTTTATAGCTTTTTAATTTGTAATTTGATTAAATTAACAAATATTACCAAGCAGTATGTCAGTGCGGAGAGATAATACACTTTTGCTGAGTTGCTGTTGTTTGTGGATGAGGGAATAAATGCATCCTAGGTCACCTTCACATCACATAAAATATAGTATAGATCACACATACATGAAGGATGTGACTGAATTTGTGGCTTCACTGAACTTGTGGTGCTACTGAATAAAGGCAAGTTGTAAATAGAGCTTTATCATGCTTATTCAAGTAACTTATTTTTATACAATAATGTTAATAATGTTTCTTATGAAGTCAGAGGTCAGAGGTGATTATTTGGTAGTTTTAGATGGTGGCTTGTTGTTTCTGAAGGGAGTAAAACAAACAGAAGAACATTTGGAAGGTTTTGGGGGGTAGTGACAAGAGAAGTGAGTAGTTGGAGAGATAATGACACAAGAGAAAAGTAAAGGAAGAGGTGAAGGACTGGATGGGTGGAATAGAGGAGAATAGAGAGCTCATTTCAACTGGGAAGACTAACACAAGAGATAAGATGGGAATCAACAAGTTGTGTGCAGTATCAGAAAGGTGTATTTGAAAAAGTCAGAACTCTATACTGAAGAGTAAAAATAAGTGAGGTTAGAGAATATAAGAGAGTTATTTGGTGGAGGGCTTGGAATTCTAGATTTCAGAATTCAGATTTTTTAATAGGTAATGTGGTTACCTGAGGTTGTTATAAAAGATTCTGGGACTTGCATATATAACTATGTAGAAAATAGTAAAACAAAGCCAAGGGCAACAAAAACCCACATTGCCTCATGAAAACAAATGGTCAGAGCTAAATAGCATCTGCTCCCATGAACTCTCTAGCTAACTGGGCCCTCACCTAAAACTCCTTTTATCACTTATATTACCTACCTGACTCCTGTGGATATCTGAGTTTGCAACCCAGGTCTGAGGAGTTGTAGGGAAAAAACGTGGAATTTGGGACTCACATCACTTATTTTTACAGATGATAGGTGACCCCCAAATGCTGCTAGTCCTCCCAACAGGTAGAGAGACCAGGTGGCTCATTCACAATACATCTCTGTCAATGGGCCACAAATCACCCACTGACAAAGGAAAATGTCAGTTAGTAACCTGCAGCATTGTTTTGAATGATACACAACAACCACATAAAGTTTCCATGTTATTGACTGAACTTGACATTCATTGTATTGGCATGCCAGAGAAATAGCCTGATGCAGAGATATAATTCAAATCAGAACTTGGGCTCACTGGTTGGAAGAAGTTTCTCTGTGACACCAGGCTTATGGAGTTTTTCAAGATAGTCATCAGAGTAGAAACATTGTCCTATAGTTAAAAGATCTGAACTGTATTTCTGCCTGAGTACCACCTTTGGAGATTTTGGTTTAATTGGTCCAGCGTGGGGGCTAGGTATCAATATTTTCTGAAACCTCTCTATGTGATTGTGTAGTCAGGTTTGAAAACTGTTGATCTAAGTCATTGACTTATTGTATGTTTCTTGATCATGTGGCTGATGTGAACAAAGTCGGATAGTTGCCCAAACATGTGATACTAGGGTAGAAGTTTCTTGGAGCAGAGGCAGGAAAAGGAAACACGTGTCTTAAAATAGCAAACTGCATTTAGATAATAAAAATCTGTAATTCGTATCAAGAAAAAGCAGTCACGTAACTAGGAAAGTCATCAAAATATAAAGTCTAAAAATTGATTTGTGGCAAAAAGGAAAGAAAGAGGAGTAAGCTGAGTAGCTAAGAGTGAGGCCAATGTATATTTGGGTATGAATAACATTTCTAAGTGAGCCACTTGGGGCTGAGTTCAGCCCTCAACTGTGAGTGGAGTCTCTTTCCCAGTGTTTCTCCTGCCTGTTGTGCAGACAACAAAGTTACAGCAGGTCAAATGTCAGTAGAAGTAGCTTCAGCTGGCCGGGTGCGGTGGCTCAAGCCTGTAATCCCAGCACTTTGGGAGGCCGAGACGGGCGGATCACGAGGTCAGGAGATGGAGACCATCCTGGCTAATACGGTGAAACCCGTCTCTACTAAAAAAAAAAATACAAAAAACTAGCCGGGCGAGGTGGCGGGCGCCTGTAGTCCCAGCTACTCGGGAGGCTGAGGCAGGAGAATGGCGTAAACCCGGGAGGCAGAGCTTGCGGTGAGCTGAGATCCGGCCACTGCACTCCAGCCTGGGCGACAGAGCGAGACTCCGTCTCAAAAAAAAAAAAGAAGTAGCTTCAGCTTCAGAAGTCTGAAAGATCATCATGTTACTGCAAAGAGTATATAGAACAAGAAATGCACTTAAACTCATTACATTTGGAAAGGCATTTTAGAGCACCTTTATCCCCTCTCCTCCACCAAAACAAAAAGTTCATATAGAATGCCAGAAATCAGTGTACCTATTTGATGAATAATCTGTTCTCACTCCGTCTCTTTTATACTACCTCTTTCCCTTCTCTCCCTCCTCTCCCCATTTGCTTCTCCCTCTCCACTTTAAGTCTCTTATCCTAAAGCAATATTTAAACAATTGTTTTCTCTCAGTTCACATTAGGTTTCACTTTTAATTTGATGCTTTAAAAACCTCTAGTTCTGCTAAGCCACCCTTTCTCCTTCTGGGGTTCAGCTGTAGCTTTGGAATCAGTCAAACTGGGTTCAAATCCTAGTCTCATTACTCATGAATTGTATGACCTTGCTCAGGTTACTTAACCTCTCCAAGCTTTGATGTTCTCATCTTTAAAATAGAGATATATCATCTGTCTCTTATGGTTCTTGTGATGATTGGAGAAAGTACCTCATTCTGTGCTTATATATAGCAGCTACTCAAAAACACTCACCTTTGCTTTGGTTTGCTGGAGAGAGAAGATAAACAAAAATGCCCAGTGCTGCACGGGGACCTAAATCAAAGGGGAAAGAACTAATTCCTCTAGGAGATATGCATCAATAGCAGTCACTTTTGATTTAAGTATTTTCCTGTAAATTTTTACCTAGTTTCTGTGCTCTAGAGACTGAGTGGTTAAAGTTGGCATGGGGTGTGAGTTTGATGGATTATGCCCAATTTTGTTTCACAATCTTTACATCCACCAGTTGTGAGATGTAGATAGCATTTTTTACTCAGAGGAATGCAAAACTATGGGAAAATCACAGCCTTGACACTTTGCTCGAACATAGACATTATTTCTTACTTTCATTTAAAATACCAATGCATGATTTTTTTTACCTGAGGTATTGAGATAGCTTGAAAATTTTCAAAAGGTATTAAATCAATTTTGTTTCTGAGGCAGAATAATGTAAAAGCTTTTTTCCCACTTTTGATTGATGAAATTGGCTGCCATTGACAATGAGCAGTCAGAGTTGCTATGTTTTTAAAAGTGTGTCTATGGTTACTTTAATACATTTGTTTATGTTGAAAGTGTCCTTTTCATATTTTCATCAGAGGATGCTGATGGTGTTATATTATTTATCTAGCCTAGGGTTCAGAATAGAGTAGAAACAATTTATTTTTCATTATTCATTTATACATCCAACAGATATTTATTGAAACTTTTTTTGTGAGGAGGACAGGGTTTGTACTTCTACATGATGTAGGTCCTGAGAATAAAGACTGCTTTTAAGGCTCTATGGGTACAAAAAAACAAACACCAATACCAAACAAAACAATGTTTATATAGAAGCAGCAATGTATACTAAAAAGAACATGGCTTTAATGTCAAACAAATCTGGCTTAAATATTGTCTCTGCCATGTACCAGTTGTATGCTCTTGAGCAAAGAATAATCCTCCATAGTTAAAAATACCTCCCTTGCAGGGTGCAAATGAGAATGATCAGTAATGCATGTAAAGGGCTTCACAAGAGCCTGACACATAGTGGGTACAGGCATAAGAAAGTCATTATTACTCTTAATATAATAATGTTATTGGTTAGTCACAACAGGCGATATTATGATTATTCACATTTTAAATGTAGTTGCCAAGATTCAAGATAGTTAAAAAAAATTTGTCTAAAGCTACATAGTTTCCAAACAGCAGTGCCTAGATTCAAACAAAGCCCTGTCTTCAGACTCAAAACCTGAACTTCATCCACTTTGACTCATCCCACATGCTATGCCACTGGCTGTACTTTAAATGTTTTCTGTTAGTGGCTTATATCAGTACACGTGATTTGGAGGACATGATAGAAAATATTTCAGGAATATTGAATATCCATTATCCCAAATGTTTCCACAAAGTAAAAGAAATACAACATAATGTAAGAAGGATGGTCCTATACTTGATTTGAGATGATAATAAGCATTTATGGCCAAGTTTGATGAATAACTACCTGATACATTATTGACAATTGATAATTGATGTATATTTATTGAATAAAATGCCAAAAATGATCACTAGAAGTCTATTTGGATGACCTCTGAATAGCTTCTCCGGAAAACTCATTCTGAAAGTAAAGAAATCTCTGGACTGAAATTGATTTGCAAAGAAAGACTTAGGGCCGGACGTGGTGGCTCAAGCCTGTAATCCCAGCACTTTGGGAGGCCGAGACGGGCAGATCACGAGGTCAGGAGATCGAGACCATCCTGGCTAACATGGTGAAACCCTGTCTCTACTAAAAAATATAAAAAACTAGCCGGGCGAGGTGGCAGGCCCCTGTAGTCCCAGCTACTGGGGAGGCTGAGGCAGGAGAATGGCGTAAACCTGGGAGGCGGAGCTTGCAATGAGCTGAGATCCGGCCACTTAGCTGTCTGGAATTGGGGAATTATCAATACACAGAGACTGTGAGACCCGTTAGAGGAGAATGAATGCTCAGCATAAATTTCATTGTGAGCATATGTTGCACAACTCCTATGTATTCACAGGAATATTTGATGGGAAGACTTTGAAGGAGGGAGCTCAATGTGTGGGAAAAGAAATCAGTAAACTTGGGGGTTATAAAAAATGTTACTCCGTATGAATTCTCAGGTTATGTTGTCTGGGAATATTTGTATGATAGACATTGTTACAAAAAAATAGTCCATCTGGTCATATTGCCCATGCCATGGTGTTTTGGGGCCTGATTGCAGTAGATTCAGTGCAGCAACTTATCTTGGACAGCAACTGAGCTACATTGTTGTTGATAACCACTCATTGTTTCCTCCACTTGCAAGTTCTCTGACTGTAATATCTTCTCATGTCCCAGTAGTCACCTGTCCAAATCTTGTTCATTACTCAAGGCCCAGAATTAAATGCATTCTTTGCCATGACATTTTGATAATGTCCCAATCTGGAAAAGATAGCATGGTGGAGTGGAAAGAAAAACCGTGTTGGAGTCATTAAATCAGGATAGGGTTTGAATTTTAGTCGTTACTTAAAAGTCCCTTTATCTCTCCAGTGTTTGTTTTTCTTTCTGAAAAGTAGAATGAGAAGGCCATCCTTCTTCACAGTGTTCTTATGAAAGTCAAATGAGATGGTTTTTGAGAAAGTGTTTATGGTTTTAAAATTACAGCATTATGGAAGCTTGACAGCTGATGGAAAGAGTATGAGATTTTGATGTCAGACAAAGACAGAATAGTTACAGGTTTTTAATTTACTTGTGATCTTAATTGACTTAACTATTTTTTATGAGTGGGAAGGGGGTGGGTCAACATTTTTGAATCTAAGGTTTTATGTAAAATAAAGAAAACATGCTACCTACTTTTTAGGGTGGAGGCAGATTATAAATGAGATAATATATTTAAAATATATGCTTCATAGGGGATACTCGGTAAATGTTAGTTTTGTCCTTTTTTAACAGAGAAATGTTAGTTTCTCTCTTTTTAATATCCTGCCTTTTAATCTCTTTTATGCCTTCTATTTTAATAATTCATGTGCTTTTCTCACAATCTCTACAAGACTAAGATATTTGAGAACAAGGAGTATGACATTTATGTTTGCAGCCCTAGCATCCTAAACAGGATTCTGAGCTCAATAAAATTCAATACATTTTTATTGAGTAGCTAAATGAAATAATTAGTAGGAAAGTCATATTCTTTGCCCAAGATATCTTAAAAGAAGTGATGGCCATTAGAGTAGTTAGTTGAAGAGTTGGCATAAGAAGAGATATAGCAATTAAAGGTAAATTATGGAAGCACCAAAGTGGAAACCACAATCTAACTGTGAGACTCACACTGCTGCTTGGAGGAGCATGTGCAGCACACAGAAAGGCCAAAGGCAAGGTATATCTTATACTTTGTGATTCAAAGATTGATTGCATGAGTACAGTCATGTAAAAGAACTTTGGTCTTTTAAGGGACTAAAATGTGTACATAACAGAAAAAAGAAGCAAACAAACAAAAAGTTCAAATAACCTAATTGTCAGTTTGCTTCCCCTTATGGCCCACTGAAGTATATTTGAGAAAGAAGAGGTCTACTGGACATGCACAGCTAACTTGTTCATGAAGGAGTTCATCCTCAGCATCAGGTGCTTCTGCATGTTACTCCAGCTCTGAGTTGGACCAGCAGGCTAATCACCCAAAACATCTGGGCACAGTTCCTTCTGTGGAAAACTGGGTCTTAAGAATTGACCTATGTCCTTGTGATAGTTTGCTCAGAATGATGGTTTCCAGCTTCATCCATGTGCCTACAAAGGATATGAACTCATCCTTTTTTATGGCTGCATGGTAATTCATGGTGTATATGTGCCACATTTTCTTAATCCAGTCTATCACTGAGGGACATTTGGGTTGGTTCCAAGTCTTTGCTATTGTGAATAGTGTTGCAATAAACATATGTGTGCATGTGTCATTATAGCAGCATGATTTATAATCCTTTGGGTATATACCCAGTAATGGGATGGTAGTGTTAAATGGAATTTCTAGATCTAGATCCTTGAGCAATCGCCACACTGTTCTCACTCGTAAGTGGGAACTGAACAATGAGAACACTTGGACACAGGGTGGGGAACATCACACACCAGGGCCTGTCATGGGGTGGGGGGAGGAGAGAGGGATAGCATTAGGAGATATACCTAATGTAAATGACGAGTTACTGGGTGCTGCACACCAACATGGCACACGTATACATATGTAACAAACCTGCATGTTGTGCACATGCACCCTAGAACTTAAAGAATAATTAAAAAAAAAAAAAGAAAAAAAAAAAGAATTGGTCTCATCAGAGGAGCAAGTGTGGGGCCAAATCCTCCCCTCTGTATTGACCTGTTCCCTTTATTTTCTACAGTACCACCTGCTCCCCTCCAGGCTGCATGTGCTTAGCTTATTGACAACTACTAAAAGTTGGGATAATCAGAGGAATTTCCACTTAGAAAACAAAACTGATAGAAGTATGTTCAGTATAACTTTTCCCCATAATTCAGAGAAAAGAAAACTAAGAAATTAAATCTCCACCGGTTATACTCAGTTTCTAACTTTGATCCTCTTTCTTCACATTTAGACCTTTCTGAAATTCCCTCCTAATCTGTGTTATTCAGAATATCTATTACTATGTATCAAACTACCCCAAAGCATAGCGACTTAAAATAGGATTTACTTTCTTCACAATTTTGCAGGTCAGGAATTTACGAAGGACTCAACTGGGAGGTTTGTCTCTGATCTATGCAGCATCAGCTGAGGATGGAGACCTCACCTCCAAGCTGGGTTCTTCACTCAGTATCTGTAATCTTTATCTTCTTTCTCTCTCCACATGCATCTCATTTTCCAGAACCTGTCCACATGGCTTCCCTGGGCTTTCTTCATAGCACGGCAGTCTCAGGGAAGTCAGCTTCTTTCTCCAGAGCTGGTGTTCTAGGAGGCAGGAAGAAAAAGCTGCTAACTCTTAGGATCTGGACTCAGAAATATGTGTGCTATCACTTCTGCCATAACCTACTGGTTATGCAAATCATAGAGGCATTCCAGAGCCAAGTCTTTGCTTAGACCCCATCACTAGATGAAAGAAGGGTCAAAGACTTGAGAGCCTTTTAAATCCATACATTTGCAGTTTTATCTTCTGGAAGTCCTAAACTGTTCCCACAAAGTCCCTAGGAGTCACATCTCCTTCCCTGCTTTCCTGGTGGTACATTTAGTAAAGTCTGAACTATTCATTCAAGTCAGGTCATGAGTTATAAAATTGCCTTTTTATTCTCCTCATTATCCTGGAGGTAAATATTGACATGGACATAGAGGTATGCCTTTCCAAGACATACACTAATTCTCTAAGACAGTGCAATTTAAATCTATAAAAAGGAAGAAATATTTTCCTTAACTCCTCCCGTATTTACAAGGCTCTTTTTCCATAGTGGAATTATTTTTTTCCCATTTTCATATTAAACAGTCTTCATTACTTTTCTTAATCCTGTGTTTATTCTTTATCCCCAATTCACCTGTAATTTCATATTATAATATCTCAGATTAGGAATAAAAAATTAGACCTTTGATAAATCAAATATATCTTAATATCCAAGTCTTTAGGAAAAAATAGCAGAAAGGTAATGGACCAAATAAAGCCTTGGAAATTGCTGTTAAAATAGTTTAATTAGATGAAGAGATAAAGACATCTTGTGCCTGCATTTTGGAAGGAAAAGGCATGATTGGTCCTTTTAGTTATATAAAGCATATTTTTATGTTACTAACATCTTGTGTCTGTAAAAGTGAAGTAATACATGCATCAGAACTCAAAAAGACCTTGGGAATATCTGGCTCAGTGTTTTTCAGACTTTTTAAAAATCAGCATAATTATTCCTCCCAAATATTTAAATGAAATAAAATTGGTTTCAAACATGTAAAATATATAAAGGAAGGGCTACTACAGTTTAAGTTGAATATAGTTGAGGTGCTGGTAGGCTGGGCACGGTGGCTCACACTTGCAATCCCAGCACTTTGGGAGGCCAAGGCAGGTGGATCATGAGGTCAGGAGATGGAGACCATCCTGGCTAACATGGTAAAACCCCGTCTCTACTAAAATTACAAAAAATTAGCCAGGCATGGTGGCAGGCACCTGTAGTCCCAGCCACTTGGGAGACTGAGGCAGGAGAATGGTGTGAACCTGGGAAGCGGAGCTTGCAGTGAGTCAAGACCGTGCCACTGCACTCCAGCCTGGGCGACAGAGTGAGACTCCGTCTCAAAATAATAATAATAATAATAATAATAATAAATTAGAATAATAATGTTGAGGTGCTGGTACCTCAGCCATCATTCTACTTTTTCGTGTTCCTCTTCTCCTCCAAGGTTGCCTATGGTTAGTTTTTAAGAAAACTTAAAATTCAGTGTAACATAACCCAGTCCCTCATAATATGGTAGAATCTGAGGTCCATTTTGATTAGATGATTGGCCCATGGCTAGTTAATAGTAATAATAATAATAAGTACTCATGGCTAACATATATCAAGGAATGGCCCAGGCCTAGGTGCTATTCTAAGCATTTGACATGGTTCAAAGCATCTAACCTCCACATCAACTCAGTGGTGTGGGCCCTCTAATTATCCTCATTTTATAGAAGAGCGAACTGAAGTCAGTGAGCTGAGGTAATTTGAAGCAAATCTCAGACTAGACCTGAGTCTCCTTAACCTCAAGGACAATGTTCTTGTCACCTACGTTTCTGTCTCTCATAGCAGACACCTTCAGAACCACTCTATAATGAAAACTGAATTTTAGCATTAACAGAAGCATACAATGCATTATTAGTCCTCTGTTTTCTGAGGTTCTTTCCAGGGATTTAACAAATCATTTAGAGGCCAGAGACACTTACATCTTTGATATTCCCACAAGCCCTCAGGACCTAACACAACCTCCAGTCTGCTGTAGTTCACATACTTCAGTACCTGAGAGGTTGCCTGAAACATGGCCCTTACTGGGAACCTGGAGATGTGAAAATCACTAAGATATGGAGGAAACAGTGATGAAGGAAAGAGCTGGAAAAGCCTTTCCAGTATCCATGTGCAGAATTAGATTTGTGTACCACCTGTGATAACTGGAAAAAATCTCATCTTTTCCTTTTTCTATTTCTCTAGGGTACAGAGACTCTGTTATCAAATATATCTTGAGGTTCCCCTTGTGTATGTCAGGACTTGCATACATATTTGTTGAATTAGTGGACAAATTGGCAGCATTATCTCTTTCTCTAATTAACCAAGTGACTGAGGCCAAACAGCTCTCCGCCTTCCTCCCTCCCCAGCCTGCTTTGCTTTTAATGACACAAGAGCCAGCTGCAGAGTGATGGGGAGAGCCATCTGCAAATTAGCAGTTGAGGGATACAGAAGAGGCCCAGGATGTCTGAGTGACCTATCAATTGAATAATCCACTTGCGGTTAATTGAGAATGAGATTCAATTAACACATTTTGTACACTGTTCATCTAAAAATTTTAATAAATTTAAAATCATGAATAAATTATGCAGCTCTGATGCATGGTACATGAATATGTGTCTAGGTGAGTGAGTTTGTTTAATTTGGGTTAACATAAGTAAGAGGTATTAACTTTCTTATCTGAGATTCGATGAGTAGCTAGGAAGAAGATGGTAATTGAAAGGCTAAGCTCAGTGAAGCCATGAAGAATACTCTAATTTATTTTAGAACAGAAGGTTCAGATCTTGTGAATTCTGACACATGCATGTATGGAAAGAAGGAAACACACTTTTAAAATACTACTATTTTAGGTGGCATGAAGTCTTTAGCTCAAACTTTTAGACCCAATTTAGTTAGATGTATAAATGATGATTCTATCTCCTAGGATGGCCTATAAAAGTGAATATTTGTTCAACATTTTAAGATCGTCAAATTGAAAGTGCTGTGTAAATACTGGGCCAGATTAGCTCGCCATGTGTCTCCTTGTGTGCACAGAACTTTCACTGACTTCAGCGGGTGGAATGTGGTGGGAGAATCTGGCTCATTATTAGTTTTCATATTTTGATTTGATCAACTGTTGTCAATTACAGACATTGGTAATTACCCACAGGAAAGGAGAGGAGGGGGAAAAAACTTGCTATCATAATATTTATCTTATCAGTTATGGTATTTTCCTATATCAAAAAAATATTGTGGTGAATTGTGTAACACAGCAAGTGCTGATTTTACAGTACCCTTGACTTGAGTGTATATTTATACAGATTTAAAAAATTTCTCAAATAAAATCCCCATGCTTATGGAGTGGTGCTGCTTCACTTATCGCTGTGCCCTGTTAATCTTCCTTTAACCCTTCTACCAATTCAGATATGCTCCTCAGATTCTATCCCCCATTAAATCCATAGTCTAGGTCATTGCTGTCTAAACACGCTCTGTGATGAAGAAAATGTTTTATATCTGCACTGTCCAATGCAGTGTACAATAGCCACATATGGCTACTGAGCACTTGGAATATGGTGAGTGTGACTATGGAACTGAATTCCTAGTTTTGTTTTAATAAATTTAAAATTAAATACTCACATGTAGCTATTGGCTGCTGTATTTCCGGGCAGTCCAAACTCATGCCTTAATTATTGTGACATCCTATTGACTACTCTTCTTACTGCAGGACATTTGTCTTCAGTTTCTCTTATATACCACCAAATTAATGATCTTTAAATTCTGCTTACATCATAAAGTTCCTACTTAGAAACCTGTGGTGATTTCACATAGTCTGTCTACTACAGTAACCTACAGAGCACAATGTGCCCCAAATCTGGCTGCCCATTAGAATCACTTGGGGACACAATGTAGAGTACATGGTTCATTAGGTCCCTGATGGAACCTGGGAAGCTGATTCTCAGCCAACTTTAAGAATACCAGTCCTAGTATCCCCACTTTTCTACATATTCATTGTTGCCACTCTAGGTAAATTTATGACCATGCCTTACCTGGAATCCCGTAATGTTCTTCTAACTTTTCTCTCTATCTCCTTTCTTGCCATTCCTTCCTGCTTCCCCTGACAATCATTCTCCAAATAACAGCTTAAGTGATCTTCCTAATAGTTCAAATAGAATATGTTATTCTGACAGTTCAAACCCTCAAAAGGCTTCTCATTTCCTATGGAATGAAATGCATTTTTCCCAAAAGCCTACATGGTATTCTTTCCACCTGCTACTGAAACCTCATTATTTTTTTAAACTTGCTTTCTCTTGCTTACTGTTGGTATGTTCCTTCTTTGAATACATAAAGATTCTTCTCATCTCAGTGTCTTTGACTTGCTGTTTTCTTGGACCATTCTTTCTTGGGAACTTCAGAAGTTTAACACCTTCTTATTCTTAACATCTCAGCTCTCATCACACTCCAGAAAAATGATTCCTTTTCCACACTATCTGTTGTCTCTGTCCATCTTAGTTACCCTCTATACACACTCTTTTTATGTCCATAAGTACTTATTAATTTTCAATTATCAAAAATTATGTTTTATTGGTTTAAATGTCTATTACCTCCTGTGATTAGGAGATAGGTTCTATAAGAGCAAGGATTTTATCTCTTGTCTTAATGCTGTTTTCTAAATCACAGTCATCTTCTTAGTTTATATTTGCCTTAACCTTTTCTTCAAACACAGTACTTTACAAAATGAAGTTTTAAGACCAGCAACATTAGCATTACATGGAAACATACCAAAATGCAGTTCTGTGGCTCTACCTCAGACTGTGTGAATCAGAAACTCTAGGGGTAGGGCCTAGCAATCTGTACATTAGCAGGCTCCTCAAATGCTTTCAATACATGTTGAAGTTTGTGAATGGCTACTTAAACACATACCATCTACTACCTTTTTCTTTCTTTTATGAGACAGGGTCTCGCTTTGTCACTCAGACCTTTATCTACAACTCAATATAATAATAAAATAAATTTAAGAGTTTATGATCCATTTCTCTGAACCTTCCCCTCATACTTCCTTTATCTTTCTATGTGTTACATTCTGGGAATATAGCACAACTATAAATCTTTCCACTCATTTATTCTTCAGTTGTACCTCCTCTGTCATTCTGTGGATGTGTCTTTGTCTATGGAGTCCTGATGAATGAGAAGTCCTGATAATTATTTCAAAACATTTGAATCTAATGGTTAACTAAGACTACATAAACTCAGCAAAACCTAGATTCAGAGTCAGCTCAACTACAGATCAGGTTGACACAACTCTCGTTGCTAATGCCTGACAGAAGAAGAGGTATGCTCTTTACCGGGAGTAAATCTTATTTCTTTAATCTCTACTCTGCTTTATTTTTTAATCACAAAATGCCTTGTATACAATGAAAAGTTATGAGGCACACAAAGAAGCAGGAAAATGTGATCCATGAAAGAGAGAAAATAGTTAATAGCAGCATGTCCAGAGACGGACCAGATAGTGTAATTAACTATCAGATGGAAACATTAATTAACTAATTAACAGATGGAAACATTAAGAAACTATGAGTACATGCATTAAGATCTAGTGAAGAAGTTAGACATTATTTCAGAAAAAATGGGTAATTTCATTAGAGAAATGAAAATATAAAAATTGAAATATATATACACATCAGAAATGAATCACACCTTGATGGTCTTAATAGCAGACTGGGTACAATAGAGGAAAGAATTAGTGAATTTGAAGATAAGTCACTATAAAATTTTAAGTAAACATAAAATAGAAAAAAATAAAAGGAAAAAAAGCATCTAAAATTTGTACCTAGAGTTTTAAAAGAGGAGAAGTTCAATAATGGCAGAAGAAATATTTTAAGATGTAATGGCTGTGATTTTTCCACAATTAATAAAGATCAACCCACAGATTCAAGAAGTTTAATAAATCCCAAACATGAGAAATACAAAGGAAGTCATACATAGGCCCATTATAGTCAAACTCCTAAAATCCAAACATAAAAGGAAAAATTAAAGAGCAACTAGAGAAGGAAAAGCAAAATGATACCAGTGACAGCTGGCTTCTTATCACAAGCAATGGAGACCAGAAGAAAATGAAATAGAATCTTTAAAGTGTTAAAAAATAATTGTCAGCACAAAATTCTAGATTCAGTAAAAATATCCTTCAAAAATGAAGATGGGATAAGTAGATTTTTCAGACAGACAGAAGCTGAAAGAAAATTTTCAACAGATTTTCTCCACATGAAATGGTAAAGAAAGTTTTTCTAGCTACAGGGAAATGATGTAAGATAGAAGACTATACTTGCGGGAAGAAATAAAAAGCATAGAAATGGTAAATATGTGAGTATATATAAAATATCTTTAAAATGCTATTATTTTTTATGTCTGCATACTTTTAATGTACTTAAATTATCATTTACTAATTAAGGCAAAAAATAATGTATCTTAGAGACTATAGCATCGGTAAAACATGACAAAAGAAACTTAAATTTGGGAGGAAAAATAAATTCAGTTATAATGCTATAATGTTTTTACATTTCTTTAAGAATTATATTACTTGAAGGAAGAATGTAAAAAGATAAAGTATATATTGTAATCTCTAAAGGAACACTGAAAAAGTAATACAGAGTATTACAGCTTTAAAGTCAATTGAGGTCATAAAATTGAATGTTAAAAATGCTGATCCGCCTGTAATAAGGGGAAAAAAAAGGAACGACAGAATAAATACTGGATAAGACAAATAGAAAGCATATATAATAATGAAAGGCATTAAGTTAGCAGTATTATGTTAAGTATATGAGAATTAAACACCACATGTAAATAAAACAAACATTGTTGAATTTTTGAAAACAAGAACAACTCTATGCTATGAATAGCATATACTCTTTATATATAAAGATACCTCCACGTTAAAAGTAGAGGATTTGAAAAGTTATGCTATATACTCCTTACAAGTAAGGAAGCTTAAACAAAAGTAATCTTAACGTGAAGAGTCTTAGAAGTAAAGATTAGAATTTCATTGAAAGGTCAAATTATTAAGCTGACGTAACCATCTTAAATGTGTATATACCTACTGGTAACAGAGGTTTAACATTCAGGTAGCAGAACTTGATAAAAAGCTACAGATAGAAAAATCCACAAAAATAATGAGATATTTAGCACTATTAGTAATTATTGAAACAAGTAGTTACAAAAAAGTTAGCTTATACCCTATAAACTATTTCAATTGACTTGACTTAGTTGCTATTTTATAGAACACAGTACCCCCAGTTTCAGAATACTTATTCATCGGTATGGCATATGCAACATTCACTAAGATAGAGTATATGCTGAAAAATAAAATGAGCTACAATATTTATCGAAGTATTAAAATCATATGTAGTTATTCCTTGACCAGTATGAAATTAAGTTAGAAATCAATAAATGGTGAGTTATCTGAAAACTCCAAATATTTTCAGTTTAGCAAAGATACATTCAAATAATCCACAGATTAAAGAAGAAATTATAAGGAAAATTAAAAAAAAATTTAAAATATTTCAAAATTAATTATAATGAAAATACAACACATAAAACTGTGTGGATGCTGCTACTGTTAAACCATTACTTAGAGAAATATTTATAGGTTTGGCATTTATAGGTTTAAATGTACATATTCTAAAAGAAGAAAGGTCTAAAATTAACAACATAAATGCTGACCTAGGACTCTAGAAAATAAGAGGAAATTTAACCCAAAGTAAGTAGAAGAAAGAAAATATTAAAAATGAAAGCAGAAATGCATGAAATATAAATGGATGAGCACACTTCACTACTTCTATTTAACATTGAATTAGAAGTCCCAGCCATTGCTTGTCTGGTTCTTTATAGACATTAGTAAAATTGATAAACCTGTGGCAAGAATGACCAGAACAAAGCAGAAAATACCCATATAAGAAAAAAAGAGAGACATCACTACAGACTCTACAACTTATTACAACTGAATCAAGAAGAAATAGAAAATCTAAAGAGTTTAATATGTATTAAAGAGATTTAATTAGTAGCTCAAAATCTTCCTACAGAGAAAACCTCAGGACCAGATGTGTTTATGTTTTAATTCTATCAAACATTTAGGAAATATATAATCTAGGCTTTATACAAATTTTGTCAGAAAATAGACTAGGTAGGAATACTTCCCACCTTAATTTATGAGGTCAGCACTACTGTAATACTAGAACCTGATAAGGCTATTATTAAAAAAGAAAATTTAAATCTAGTATCTCTCATGATTATAGATGCAAAAACGCTTAACAAAATATTGGCAAACTGAATCCAGCAATATATAAATGAATGATACATTACGCCCAAGTAAGTGTTGCTTGGAGAATGCAAAGTTGGTTTAACATTTTTTTAAAAAGTCAGTCAATGTAATTTGCCACATTATTGGAATAAATCAGGAGCATTGTTTATCTCAATAGATCCAGAAAGAATTTTACCAAATTCAGCACTCTTCCATAACATTAAGACTCAGCAAGTGAAAAATAGAAAGAAACATCCTAAATCTGATAAAGAACATCTATTTAAAAATCTTTCCCATGGTTTTAATTTTAATAATGAAACAGTAAATTTTGTCCCCTAAATTGGGATCAAAACCAGAATATATTCTTTCACTGCTTCTGTTTAACATTAAATTAAAAATTCTAGCCACAACAAGGCAAGAAAAATAAATAAAATGCCCTAAAATTAGAAAGAAGTAAACTGCTGTTATTTATAGACAACATTATTGTTTACATAGAAAATCCAAAAGAAGTAACCAAAAAAGTATTATTACTAATAACTGAATCTAACATGATTGCAATATAGAAGTTAATATAAGAAAATTTTAGTTCTATATACAAGCAATGAAAAATTGGTAAGTTAAACTAAAATAACATTTACAATAGCAGCGCAACACATTGAATACAGAGTAATAAGTAGAATGAAAGGTATGGGGCTTGGAAATTATGAAACACTGATTGGAGACATTAGAGAAAACAACAAATAAATAGAGATATATGCCATGTTTGTGGGTTCAAAGATTTAATATTACTAAGATATCCATTCCGTTCAAATTAATCTTGAGATTCAAAGCAAGCTCACTTAAAATCCTGATAGGCTTTTCTCCCTAGAAATTAACAATTAATTTTCAAATGTATACAGAAATGTAGAGAATCTAGACTACACAAAACAATCTTGGAAAAAAGATTACAATAGCAAAGTTTACATTAACTGTTTTCTAGATTTACTCTACCTACTATAAAGTCACAGTCATAAAGACTGTGATAATTGCCTACTTGGATAAACAGGTAGAGTCCAGAAATGGACTTATGCACAGTTGATTGACTGTTGACCAAGGTACAAGGGCTTATATCTAGAATATACAAAAGATCTCCAAAAATTGACAATAAAAAGACAAACAATGCAATTAGTAAATGGAAATTACACTTGAACAAACATTTTACAAAAGAAGATATAAGAATCTCTGATAAGCTTATGAAAATGTGCTCAACACTATCGCTCATCATATAAATGCAAATTTAAGCCACATGATATCCACTAGAATGGTTAAAATAAAAATGACTGACAACACCAAATGTTCGTTAGGATGTAGGGCAAACAGAAATCTAATACATTACTTCTTGGGAGTGTCAAATGGTACAAACACTTTTGAGAACTGTTTGGCTTTTTTTTTACAGGGTTAAACTTTCATCTGCCCTCTGTGATAGCAATTCCATTCTTACCCAAAAATACTTGTACAAGAATGTTTATAGGTGCTCTCTTCATAATAGGCTTGAACTGACAATAAGCCAAACATTCTTCAACAGGAGAATGGGTCAATAATATGTGTCATAATTATATGGTGGAATACTATTTGTTAACTAAAAATATACAAGCTAATTATGTATACAACATAGATACAAAGGTACTAGGTTGATTGAAAGAATATATATTTATTATTTCATTTATATGAAATGAAGAACAGATCAAATTATTCTGCAGTGATTGAGATCAGAAACTTGTTGCCTATGATAGAGAAATTGAGTGAACAAGCAAGAGATAACTTTCTGGAGTGATATAAATGTTTTAAATTTTGTTTTGGAGTATTAGTCACACAAATGTACGCACTTATCAACATTTATCAAACTAAACTGTTAATACCTGGACATTTATTTATATAAATTATACTTCAATTTAAAAAATGTTATTTTGGGGTCTCCTGTTTGTTGTTTCCTCAGTTAATTGTTCTCATTCTTAGCTCAGCCCTTTTATTTCATGGAGTTGGTTTTCTTAAAATGTTTCACAATTCTTGATCAGATGTCATATTTGAATCAGTAACTCCGAATGCATCTATCTGTAGATGTGACTCCATTTACTATAGACTACATAATTGTAGGACAATGGTAAACATGCTATTGGTGGATTATACTAGTTTATTTCCTAAACATTGACACTCTCTTTTCCTCATGACACTGGACATTCTGCACAGCCTCTTTGCGCCATATTCACATACTCAATGCTGCAGCATTCCAAAGATCTCTGTTGTTGCTTCTGTGCATACGTGTGTGTGTGGGGGGGGGGGGGGGGGGGCGGGGGGGCTACTGGGGGCAGGGAGCAATTGGTTAATCTGCTAAATTTCTTTAAATGTTCCTGACATAACAGATCACTCTGATTGTTGCCTCAGCTTTCTGAGTGTGGAACAACTTTAAAGCCCCTTCTACCTTTTGTGGCAGTTCTTTTTCTGTGCATATTTATTCCAATTGCTTTCTATTTGGGAGAGATTTCTTAAAATTTTTGACATAAATTTAACTCTCTCATGGTTTCCAGTGCTATAATAAATTTACAATTTAGGAAAAGGGACTTATTTTCCTCATTTTTGGAGATTTGAGTTGGGACTTAGAGATAAATACATTGGCTATATTTGCCATCTTAATCCAATTTCCCAAGTCAGTTTTAATTAGCAGCTGTGCTTGCTGCTTTACATACTGATGCATGTAGTAACTCTCATTATCACTTTCATGTGCCCTGTATAATAGTTTATGGACCTGGCAGTGGCTTGGACTCTTGCTGTTTGTAAAATAAATATTCACAAGTTCACAAAAGTAAATATGGATTGATCTCTAATGTACAAGCAGTTTGAGGAAGGAGACTATTCCTTCAACATGCTTGCGTTAGCAAGAAATGAAATTGATACTTTAGAATATCCACCTAAAGATTCAGCTCTATAGACAGGGAGCCCCAAACTGAGACTGTAGGAGATCCCTACTCAACATTGCCTAAAATCTCCCTAAGTACCTAGCCCCTGATTCTTTATCATTGTAATGTTGACCTAACACTTTAGGAGGCTGTGTCTATAAATGAAGGATGTGTTTGTGCACTAAAGTCAAGTGCTATTTGCTGAGGATAGTGTGACTTCCATTTGACTTTCTTTCTGGTAAAAGCAGATGGAAAAGGTTTTCTTTCATTGTTTGCTTTCACATTAAAAACAAATACTTACTGCCAAAAACAAGGATTGGAGTACTGCAGTTCCCCCTCACAGCTGTTATTTAGAGGTGGTCCAAAACTCTTCAGAGAACATTAGGTAGTACAAATCCATAGGAAGCCAGTAGTGAAAATAGCATTTGCTGGCTCTTATTTTTTTGCCCACTGTTACAGGTCATTTGTAACACCTAGGGCAGATATGATATAGAATTTACAAATGCATGAAGAGGTCCTTTTTATTGACAAATTTTCCATGTTACAAAGCAGGAAACTCAGTGAAGCACAGAGTAATTAGGCAACTTAGATTTATTTTGAAAAGAATGTAGAAAAGATTTTATGAAAATCTGAGGCCTTTACAATGTTATTTGAAGGAAGACTACACTTTTGTTATTATAATAAATTGGCAATAAGCCAATAATTTTTGCCAAATGAAATTTTGGTACTGTAGTTACAATTTGCAAAAGGTACTTTAACCAAACGGACATGTCTGACTTTATTATTAAAATAAATATTTATTGTAAAACAATTTAAAAATCCCTATTTCTACAATTCTGAGGTCATCATAAAAATTTTGGAGTTTTCTTGTCTAGATTTACTGCTATATTGTAAAAATCATATACTTTTATCAAGAGATTTTACTTTTACTTAACATTCTATCTTTAAAAATAGTTTTAATAGATAAGATGCATATCAGTATGGGTAGAAGTTTATTCCATCTACTGGACAATTTTATTTTTTCTTTCCAATTATAAATTACAGTGTAATCAATACTTTTGCAAATAAATCTATGGGTGAGTAATCTGGTTATTTCCTAGAAGTTGGTTCTGAGGAGAATGAACTGAATCCAAAAGAGGTTGTATCCGTGATCAAGCTTTAGCTTCCATCTCCCAAGTTATTTCTAGTATTCTGCTGATCTGAGGAGCTGAGTCAATATTTCCTTATTCTCTCATTAATCTTAATAGCATTCCCCAGTAAGTTGAAGAGGATGACCATTCTTTAATGAGAAATATAGGAATAGCTGTGCTTCCTTACCAAACATCTCTAAATAAACTCCTAAAATCCGTTGTGTGATGAGAATATTTTTTCAAGCTTCTAATAACTGTAATCAAGTTGTTGCTAGAAATCTGGCTCTAACTTACACTCCCACCAAAGTTATTGTAACCCTGATTGAATATGATTTTTCTTTAGAAATTCTGACCGTTTGACATCAACAAATGGCATTTGAATTCTCACTTTCATTTGCATATATTTGTTTATAAAAAATTTACCAGCTATTTGTATGTCCTTTTTTGTAAAATATACGGCTGTGTGTTTTATCCATGTAGCTTTAAATGGTTAATCTTTTATTTATATAGATAAATTAAAAGCATGTACAAATTGACATTAAGGGCATCACTATGTTTATTTAAAATGTTATAATTTGATGTATTTTACAATTTTATTTGATATTGTTTTGTAAAATACAAATATTTATGTATATATTTATAATGTATATTAATCTTTTTGATTTTTTCAAATCTTATGTAGCATTTTGAATTATTTAACTTTAAATCCAATATATTCTATAGATATGGCTGATGTCAGTAAAAGTTTTGTGCATTTTAGTAGATCAAGTACGTTCAGATGAACAGATTTAATTTTGATTTCTAGCTGCTTTCTTCAGAGTGTCCCATTATATATTCTCTGTTATTTACAATTAACTATATTCAAGTAAAATTGTAAAATATGCAATTATCATTAGGTAGTTATTAATGACCTACATGCAATTGTTAAAGACTTGTTAAGACTCTTTTTTCTTCTTCTAGTTTTAGCCCCAGAATTTTGTAACGTCCAAAGATAGGCCAACCCCAGATCACTTTTATCTTAGGACTCTTGAAACATTGAGTTACTTGGTTTGAAGTTACCAAGCTAAGTTCAGCAAACAGGTTTGAAGGACAGGTTCTGATGACTTGGAATTCTTGGTGCTGAGTTGTTTTTTGCCCAGAGTCAGTGCAATGCTATCCATTCTGCATTTCAAGTAAACGGTAGTCCAGTTGTGCTCATGGATCTGTCATCAAACACAGTTCAGATTTCAGCTTTAACTTATCTAAATATAGTCTTACTCTGAGTGACAAGATCCTAGTAAGTGGCATTCTCTGCCATCCTCTTTGATATTGTTTCTAGCAGGATGACTCATGGCTCTGCTCTGCCCTAGAAAATGTTTAATTACACTAGGGGCTTTTCATTGAGTAAAAACATCATTGACAGATCAGCTGCCACCCTGACAAGTTGGATTGTTATTCCGCTGTCTGAAGGTCACACAGCATTTACTTTTGTAACACTGACCATCTGAAGGGAATTTCAGCTAGATTTCTAGACAGTCTGATGCTGCCAGATGGAAAGACAGTAGAAAGTTCAGAAATATAGACACATTTGGGTGTCTTAGTGAGATCCCATAAAGCTTTGAATGTTAAAAAGCTTAGATATTTGTTGTGTTATAAACTTTTCAGAGGGAATAAAAACTAATTCTACTTCTTTGGGTTTTATACTTTATTCTAACAAAAGCACACACATATATAGTTTTGATATGAAATGACGATATATTTGGCAATTTAATTACAACACTTTGAAACATAGGTTTTATTAAAAAAACAATTTCCTTTGGTTTCAGTGACCACTATTCCTGTGAATGACACACGCCACCAAACCATTAAATTTAGGTACTTGGGTTCCCCATTCAAAAGGCTACCAGGCAGCTAAAAGTGATCGTGAAATCTCCATTCTAGCCTTGGTGCAGGTGTCTGTTGTAAAATGATCTTCCTTTGGCTTGAGTGACTGTCACATCCTCATTTCTCACATGGAGCTGTGTGCATTCTGAGTGCACACTGGGATGAAAAGTGATTCTGGTGATGAGGATTATATTGCTCCTTAGTATGTTTCCAGAGCAGTCAGAATGCTTTCTTCCCCACACATGGAGAACACAGGAGGCTTCTTGGTGATAGGTTTTTATTGATAGCCTTATGATTGATAAGGCTAATGCTGCCTCATTTGCTCCCTCTTATATTTTCATTGATGGGAACGGATTCAGGGAGCAAATTAAAAAAAAAAATGTAAATCTTTCAGCAAGAAAACTTTCTTCTCTTTTAATCTTTCTCCATTGTTACTTCCCTATCTCACCTTCTGACCCAGAATTCTTAGAAAATAACTGCTCTCACTTTTAAAAACAAGAGATGTGGGAGAAATCAAGTTCTAGATTTTACTATTACCTTTGATTCTTAGAAATCAGCTCAAGTGGGTAGAGAGACTTGTGAAGACCAGCATTTGGTCTGTAAACAACACTAGTGGTTGGTGATTACACAAGCCTGAGTCTTGTCAGATTTATAAATTTAAATTGTTGTGCTCAGATACCCCTGAGGATATCTAGAATCTAGATCAAAGCCTTTGCTTCCTCAAGTACTAAATGGTTGGTGGTTTTGTACCACTCTATCTAGCCAATTCCAAGGTTGAAAAGGTGGAATTGAGAGTTTACATACAAAAAGCTGGGATCCAGTATGCTGGAGTAAGTCCCATGTTTCCTCATGGTCACTGAACTCCAGCCTTTTCTCTCTAACCTCTTCCTGGACCACAAAGGACTTTTTTGGATCCTATACATTTTTGCCTTTATGTGCTCCTTCTTTCATAAAAAGTGTTGAAATTTTTTCTTACAACTATATTTGTATAAAGACAAATACAATTCAGACTGGATTCATTATGACATATTTATTACTTTTATATGCATTTTTCTTTCTAATTTAAAAAATAAAAATAAAAAAATTAATGGACTCTTAAAAGTATCATAGCTCCTATGCACTGTGTCTAATAGATAACTAGGGCCTGCCCTAATATGTGTGACCAAGTACATTGTTCTTCTTTCTGTCACTTAGACCATAGGCCTTCCCTAGTTTCAGGCCCAGACCCTGCTCAAATATTGCAAACCATTCCATGTGGGATGCTCCCATGACAATCAGCTGGCAAATGGTGATATATTTTAACTGGGAAAGACTACCCATTACCATGACTCCATTACCTCTAAATATTGCTGTTTGCTGAGAACCACCAATGCCTCACTCAGCCTTTAAATTCAATCCTCTTGGGTACTTACACAGGGCTGAAGTACACTTGGTTTATGGCAGCTCTGTGATTTGCGCCACTAAGTTATTTGCCAAAGAGCCCAATCCTACAGACTGCCTGACTTCCTTTCCTCTGTCATTCATTAGTGTTGCAATATGTCTTATGCAGTCTAGTAGTTACTCACTGACTACTGGCAAGGCAATGGCAGGCAAAACAAGTACCCTATCATAAGCAAATTTTGTAACGTAAAAACAATTTTCTTCTTTGTGGCAACTTAGTTCCAAGTTAGAGTTCTTGGTCCCCTTAAGCCTTTCATCTGACTTTTCCTTCACTATTCAGCTTCTCAGATAGTTGTTTACTTCATCTGTGGCTACTTTTGTTTCTGAGATGAATTCAGCAAACACCTGTTGAAGCCCTCTCTTGTGCTAGGAGCTCTGCCATGTGTGCCTGAATGGCCTACAGACCCTAATTAAAGAGAATAGGCATCCTGAAATCATGGGATTGAAATTACAGTTCAAGACCTTTTGTTGTTGGTGGTTATGGTTTTTGGTTTAATTATGAAAATAATAATGCTTTTGGGCAAAAAAAAAAAAAAGTATCCATTTAGTTAAGTATATGGATGCAAAGAATGAACATTTAGTATTATCTCCCTAATTCTAAAATTTATAATTCTCCAAAGATGATGGCCTTTAATTTTTTGGGTGTTTTTTTTGTTTTCCTCTGTTACTTTGAAAAGGTTGTATTTCTTCACTCTGACCCACCTTTCCTTCATCTTTTGTGATACTACTGTAACTGCCCAATGGGATCACTCACTACTGTCTAGAAAGAGCTGATTTATTGAGACAGGGGAATGGCAATGGAAAAAGAGTTATTCATGCAGAGCTGGCTGTGCAGGAGACCAGAGTTTATTATTACGCAAATCAGTCTCCCGGAGCATTCAGGGATCAAAGTTTTTAAAGATAATTTGGTGGGTAGTGATTTAGGAAGTGGAGAGTGCTGATTGGTCAGGTTGGAGATGGGATCATAAGGAGTCAAAGTGAGGTTTTCTTGCTCTCTTCTGTTCCTGGGTGGAATCGCAGAACTGGTTGAGCCAGATTACCACTCTGGGTAGTGTCAGCTGATCCATCCATTGTAGGGTCTGCAAGTTATCTGCAGCACTGAACTTAATTTTACAATAGTGATGTGAATAGTCTGGAGAGCTTCATACTCTTCCAGAGGCAGGATGACCCCTAAACTGTCATTTTTAATCTTGTAGCTAATTTGTTAGTCTTACAAAGGCCGACTGGTCCCCAGGCAAGAAGGGTGTCTTTCTGGGAAAGGGTTAGTACCAATTTCGTTTCAGAGTCAAACCATAAACTGAATTCCTTCTCAAAGACAGTTCAGCCTACACCCAGGAATGAACAAGGACAGCTTAAAGGTCAGAAGCAAGATGGAGTCTACTAGGTGTGATCTCTTTCAGTTTTATAATTTCCTCAGTTACAATTTTTGCAAAGATGGTTTCAGGATGGGCTGCATGCTAGGAGCTGGGGCCTTTGACAGAGGGATAGGGCCAACCTACAGCACACGGATAGAGAGTGCTACAGAATAGATACACCAAGTTCACATTCCTCCTCTCCAATCTCCTGGTTCTCCCCATTGGACAAACCCAACCAGAAACCAGTAGACAAGAGAACTGTTTACTGTAGTCCATGTGGATTAGCCTCTGGAGCAAGTACAGGATAGAGAAGGATGAAGGAAGGGTGCATCTACAGGGGCAAATGAAAGACACTAGCAGCTATTCTATGCACAATGGAATGATTCCCAAGTGCCAAATGAAAATTTCTCTGGAAATTCCATGGTACAGAGATGTAAAATATTTGAGGTATTTGAATACAAATTGATGAACACATATTTTGAAATGCACAGATATACCACAAGGGTCATAGGGACCTTAGATTTAGAAACTGGAGACATATGCAAGTGAATAGAAAGAAGTTATTTCCAAGATATCAGAGGTCTCATATTTATAAGTATTCCCTCCATGTCCTTAAACTGAAAGACACATAAGGAAGCAAATCAGAAGAGACAAACCACAAAGAGGAATCTCAAAGAGAAAATTTTAGGCTCAGAACAATTAATAGGAAAAGCTCTTAGCAAGGAAAGTAGACAAGAAAATGTGAAAGTAGTGAAACCGCCTTTGCAAAAATTGTAACTGAGGAAGTTATAAAAGTGAAAGAGATCAAACCTAATGGCCCCCATCTTGCTTCTGACCTTTCAACTGCCCTTGCTCATTCCTGGGAATAGGATGAACTAACCTTGAGAAGGAATTCAGTTTATGGTTTGACTCTGAAACAAAATTGATGATAGCCTTTTCCCCAGAAGACACCCTTCTAGCCTGGGGACCAGTCAGTCTTTGTAGGACTAACAAATTAGCTCCAAGATTTAAAATATCCGGTTTAAGGGTCATGCAGCCTCCGGCTGCAAGAGTCTGAAACTCCCCAAGTTGCTCCTGGGGATAACATCACTATTCTAAAACCTAAGATCAGTGCTTGAGATATTTTGCAGACCCTCCATTGGATGGATCAGCTGACACCACCCAGAGTGGTAATCTGGCTTATCCAGTTCTGCCATCCACCCAGGAACAGAAGATAGCAAGAAAACCTCACTTCGACCTGCTATGATTTCACCAATCAATACTCTCCACTTCCCAAACTCCTGCCCACCAAATTATCTTTAAAAATTCTGATTCTTCAATGCTCGGGGAGACTGATTTGAGTAACAATAAAACTCCAGTCTCCTGCACAGACGACTCTGCATGAATTACTGTTTCTCCATTGCATTGCCTCTGTCTGGCTAGATCGGCTCTGTCTAGGCAGCGGGCAAGGTGAACCCACTGGGTGATTACAACACCTTGAAATTCTATCTCCAAGTTCTAGTCACTGATTCCTACCATGCTCCCTCTAGCCTGGAGTTTGTGATAGTGGATGTGAACCCTGAGACATTTCACTTCCCTTCTGGCTTTTTCTAAGCTCTTCCTATGTTATAATAAATAGCCCGTTTATTAAAATTTCCTCAACTATCTCATTTGAGTGTGCCATTTTTTTCCTTTCCTGGCCTTAATCAATACACCTAAAATTTACTCAAAGTATTTGGGGGGTATTCCTTAGGTTCTCTTTTCTCTAACAACATAGATTTTGCTTGGTTCTTGCTTGTTTGTTTTAAATTCTCTATAATTGCTATCAGGGTCTTGCAGCTGAATCTGCCATGAATAGCATTTGATGGACTATGGTAATGTTGGTGGTGGTGGTGACAAGAAGATTTCATTGTCTGTTTACTTCAGAACATTTTTTCCTTGCTGAAATCTGAGATTAAAATGGCTTTTCCATTACAAAGCTCCAAAACATTTTCTGTATATTAGTTAGAATCCTCCAGAGAAACAGAACCAATATATATTATGTTTAATATGTATATATGTAATATGTATTATGTTTTATATTATGAAATATAATATAATACCCAGGATGTAACTGTTTAACTTCCTCACATCTAGGACAGACAGTTAAAATAACAGCTCAACTAGGGAAGCCTGCTGTGTCATGGGTGCTAAACATCTGCTGCCTGTTCACTTACTGTAATAAAAGCAATGTTCTCTTTCTCTCTCTCTTTTTTTTTTTCCATGTTATCTCCCCTCATTTAAGAGAAAAAATATGTTACATTTTGGATTTGTTAGTTAACAGCAGAGACAACTTCGCACATTAAAGTATTCTAGCAAAGACTCTTTAATTTTTACAACATTGAAATTCTTCTGACATGTCCCATGGTTTTTTAAGTCACTTTTAGTTTTTTGCATTTTAAATCAGATTCAATTATAAAAACACCTTTTACATTCTGTGAATATCAGAAACCTCTGCTAACTATTGTTCAAAGAGAAATTTGAAACAGATTCTATTTATATTATGTTTATATATTTTATATATTTATATTATATATTTACATAGAATATTTTCTTAATATAGCCTTTTTAGTTATTGAGTCTTTAAAATGTGTGTTACTAGAATGTTCCACAATTAGGTTTCTAGATGGAAGACTTGTGGCTGATAAAATTGTTCTTCTTATGTTCAGGAGATTTCTACATGTCCTTGCATCCCAAATAATGACTTCATGCATAAGTCGAATAACCTTTAGTTGATTAAAATATTTCGTTAGTCAGAAAATATCTCTCCTTGGCCCTATCAAATAATTGGTAGGACAATCATGGACAAGGGGATAGTCAATAAATTCTGTGATTTGGAGGAATGCAGTGAAAGGAATTGTAATGCTTTCTGGCATACAAAGCAGTGTTTTTTTTTCTAACTGCTATGGCCTTTCATCCCTATGACATTTAGCACTGAGCGTTAGGCAAAATAGAATATTGATATTTAGTGAGATGTATTTCAAATCAGTGTTAATTGTTTAGATCAGTGGATAGCAAACTATTGTCCATCGGCCCAAATCCTGTCTGTTTTTGTGTAACCTATTGCTAAGAATGATTTTTACATTAAAAAAAGAAAAATAATACTTTATGACGTGAAAATTATGTAAAATTCAAATGCTAGTCTTCATCGGTATGGTTTTATTAGAACACAACCACATTCATCCGTTACATGTATATAGGTGCTTTCACAATACAGTGGCAAATTGAGTAGTTGCCACAGATACTGTAAAGTCTAAAAATATCTGGCTCTTACAGAAAAGTTTGCTGACTCCTGCTTTAAATAATCAAGTAGAGTTTTTCCTTTACTTAAAATAATAACCTAATTGAAAAACTTAATTTTCTTGGTAGCTACTGAAACAATAATGATTGACTAATAGTTTTATAAGAGAATAATAGGCATTCTAGTATTATTCCCACAGACAAGGCCATTTCTGGGAGATAATGGAATTATTTAAAATTGTTTAGAATTTATCTCTTGTTGATTATCAGATATTGGAATATGATGACAACTCATATTTGCCAGTGCTTCTGAATAGCTTTAAAACCTTATTTAGGACTTTTTAGTCTCTCAATATAATGCAAGAGCAAGAAAGGGAGCCCAAATCATTGTTGACTTCAGATTAAATCAGTCTCACCATGTGTCTCATGAAATAATGACTACTGAAGGTCTGGCGTGGTGGCTCACACCTGTAATCCCAACACTTTGGGAGGCCGAGGCAAGTGGATCACCTGAGGTCATTGAACATTCCAATCCTTTAGTCATGCCTTGCTCTATCTTGTGACTAGCCCCATCCTAAAGGTATCTAGGAAATACAGCCACCAGTCATCTCATTAGCATGCAAAAAGACACATTGCTACAGAAATTTGAAGGTTCTTAGAAGCTCTTGTGCCAGGAATCAGGACTAAGACCAAATATTACAACAAAAGATACTATCAGTCAGGAAATTTCAAGGATTTTAGAAGCTCTGTGTCTGAAATGAGGGCAGAGACCAAATATATATTTCTCATTCTGTCACCAATATAGTATGGATGTATTTTCTTCATCTTTGTACTCAAAATGGGCCCCAGCAAATATAAGAACAGGTGTTTCAATTATGGTCTCATCCATGACTCTTGATTCTTGATGAACAATTGCACATAATATCTTTGTTTTTTTTTTCCCCCTTGCAATCTAGTTCCCAGCAGGAAATTTACTGAGCTGCCAACTTCTGATCATCTAATTGACTCAGAAAGAATCTGAATGAGTTTCTAAATATCCAACCGAAATCAATTGTGACTCTCTTTATTTTAGGCCCCAGGCAGATTGAAATTGAGACAATAAATGGAAGCACCTCATTCTGAAAGAATGAGAGTTGGCAGCTTTGCAGCAAACATCACATACATATGCCCTCACACTCACCAACACATACACACATACAGCACACTCACATACACACTCATTTACAAAGTTTTATATTTGGAAAGAATACGTAATTGGATATATGTTTGGCATCTTAAAAGTCCTAGCTTCCTATAATCCATGATTTCAGCAATCTAGAAAAACGTTTCATCCAATAAAATAAAATATTAGGACTATATTAGTCTATTTTGTGTTGCTTATAACAATACCTGAAACTGGGTAGTTTATAAAGAAAAGAAATTTATTTCTGACAGTTATGAAGGCTGAGAAATCATAGGCTAAGGGGCTGCATCTGGTAAGAGCCTTCTTGCTGGCGGCTACTGTGAAGTCTTGAGTCATTATGGGACATCACCTGGTGAGGGGGCTGAGTGTGCTAGCTCAGGTTTCCCTCCCACTACTTCTAAGCCACCAGTCCCACTCTCACAGTAACTCATTAATCCAGTAACTCATTAGTCCTTTAATTCATGAATAGATTAATCAATTCACCTCTTAAAGCCTTACCTCTCAATACTGCCAAAATGGGTTTTACATTTCAACATAAATTTTATAGGAGACGAACACTCAAACCATAGCAAAGACTATTGCTAGTATTGGAGAGCCACAACTAACACATAGCTTAATTACTTAAAGATGTCTCTACCCTTAGTTTCTGCCAAATGTCTTGAGACTCTTTCTTTTCACTGTATTTTTCATTTTCCTCATGGAAAAGTTTTTCCCAAGGTTCTTCTATTTGTACACATTTTATATTTAAATGTTTTCATTAAATTCCAATTTGTGTGAAATAGAAACAACAAGAATTTCAAACAGTATTGTTATGGGTTTAGTAGCCCATCTGCTGTTCTATCTTCTTTTTCTAACAGTTAGAGAAGGAACAACTGTGAGAATAAACAAAGTATTTAACACCATGCCTCTGTGTTAGAATTCTAAGTATCTGAACCTTCAGAAAGGAGGAACTGACTCTTCAATTTTCATTGTGGTGTGCAATCGTGATGAGCACTATTAGGAACTGTGATTAGAGGTGAAGCATTTGTAGCATTCTAGTGAGCATCAAGTGATTAAACAAACACACACCCTGAACCATTATTTTCAGGAGAATGTTTAATGGTGGGACAGCAAAGTGATCTGGCTGCAATGCAGTGAGAGAACTGTTTCAGTTCAGATCCTTACAAAGGAGTCTCTTTCCAACAATGGAGTTCCCCAAACCCTATTCCTATCCCTCCCAGAAGAAGAGAGCATGTGGTGGAACCGCAAGAACAACACAAGAGACCAGTTGTACACAGACAAAGGCCATTTCTGACCCAGGTAGGAGACCAGAAACAAGCACTTTGCAACCACATTGGAGGAAGGAACATTGGTGGGTAATAGTTCAAGACACAGCTTGGACAGAACTTTGTTCCCAAGCCCGGTTTATGGCCTTAGACAGATAAAAGCCAAATAGAGTGTAGAACTGAAGTGGCATCATTGTCTGGGTTAATACCTGAGGTTTGGTGCCACATACCAAGAAAATCAAGGATATGGACGTACACAAGGAGTGAGTTTGAGAGCAGAGGTTCAATAGACAAAAGAAAGAGAAAAGAGAATAGCTCTGTCTCCTGCAGAGAGGGTGTCCTAAGTGGGTCTTCTGGCTGGCGGCAGAATGCATAGGTTTTATAGACTGGCTTGAGGAGGCAGTGTCTGATTTACATAGGACCCAAAGATTGGTTGAACTAGCTGTGCCATTTACAAATTGCACAAAGAGGCCTGCCACCCCAAACTCACCTTTTGTTATGCAGGTGGGGTCTCTTCCTGGCCTAGGCCATATTGTCTGTTCCTTGCCATAAATGTTGACAAAGAAAAGGGAAGACGAAGCCTCCATGTTGAACATTCCTGGCCCCCAGGTAGCCTTTTCCTATTGGCAAAGTGGCCAGCATTCACACGTGGAAGCTTCAGCTTGCTTATCTATGTCTGCAGCTCAATTTTACAGGCTGCTCTTTCTTTAAAAAGAAATGATTTGGGGGCTGTTTTTCATTAAAAGGAAAACCTTACTGAGGATATCCTTACCCTAACTATCTGCCTAAATAATTTCTTTTTAACGTGCCTGTATGGACTCCACTAAAGATAATTAACAAAATTTGGACAATGCATTGGAAAAGGGATGTGTCTGTCAGAGGCATTTGAACCAGAGTAACACCATCTTGAATAGGAACTGGGTAAAATAAGGCTGAGACCTACTGGGCTGCATTCCCAGACTGTTAGGCATTCTAAGTCACAGATTGAGATAGGAGGTTGGCACAAGATACAGGTCACAAAGACCTTGCTGATAAAACAGCTTGCAGTGAAGAAGCCAGTCAAAACCCACCAAAACCAAGATGGCGACAAGAGTGACCTCTGGTCATCCTCACTGTTACACTCCCGTCAGCACCATGACAGTTTACAAGTGCCATGGCAACATCAGGAAGTTACCCAATGTGTTCTAAAATGCATTATATACAATAATACACCCCTTGTTTAGCATATATTCAAGAAATAACCATAAAAATTGGCAACTATCAGCCCTCAGGGCTTCTGTGTCTATGGAATAGCCAATCTTTTATTCCTTTACTTTCTCAATAAACTTGCTTTCACTTTACTCTATGAACTTGCCCTGAATTATTTCTTGCGTGAGATCCAAGAACACCTCTTGGGATCTGGATCAGAATCCCTTTCTGGTAACATCTTTCTGGCAACCGTGGGAAGGATAATAGTGAGGAAACCCCCGACCCAAAGGCTAACTTTGGGCAAGTAGTGGGATCTGATAACATCTTTCTGGTGAACCACAGAAGGGACAATACTGAAGAGGCCCCCTGACCCAGAGGAATATCATCTGCATGCACCAATTGGCTGACTTGGGTAAGTGGGATGCGTATACCCAGGTAAAGGATGAGATTGGGTTAGAGACCCAACTTAGGGGAGTTAAAGACTCTAGAGGTTAGAGTCCTTCCTAAGATTTAGGGGGTTAGCGGCCCTTCTGAGCAAAGATCCTCTCAGCTAAGAATGGGTTTGGCATTATGGGATGTTAACTGCTATTCTCTTTGGATTAATCTGCCTTGCACTCTCTGCTGACGGCTGTGGGTGACAGAATTAGGCACGTATGGGATTATGGGACATGTGGAACTTTTTTCTCTCCTTAAAGAGGGAAACCTGAGAGCTGATGGGACTGCTGTACAGGATCCCTTTGCAACTGACAAATGACCGCCTGGACTTTTCAGTGTCACTGCAATGGGTGGATCTTTCTCTGGCCTCCCTGAGCTACTCACCTTCTCCACCATGCTGCAGGTAATGCTTTTCTCTTTCTACTTTCCCTTTCCTATCTTTTCTATTACTCAGAGCTATCATCATGCCCAGAGACCACATGTTGAAACTCCTGGTGGGAGGTTGGGTTAATGATGATGGGGTCCAACCGGGGACATGTTTGAGCCTTGCCAGTTTGATGGTGGGTGCTAATCTATGTTTTGTCACATGTATTTTACTCTGGCCAGAACAGAAAAAGATAATTTTCCTTTGTGTTGTGGCTTGGTCCCAGGGCTGTGGTGCAGGCAACTGGGTCACCAGGGCTGCTCAGGGAGAGGGAACCCAGAATCCTGGCATATTGGCAAAAGAGTAAGAATTTTTTACCAGTCAGACTACTGGTCTATTTCTCTCTGTCTGTGTAAACCATTTGAATGAATGGTAAAAATCACTGTTTATCTCCTCTGTAAAGTTTTGATTAATGGAAAAAAGTATTTGTGAGGCTAGTGTTCAACTGTAGTGAATTTAGTGTGTTTTGTGTGTCTTTCTGTATTGTTTTGTCACAAAGAGGGGTACCTCAGGATAGAATGAAGGCCTAGGACCCTATCAGCCTGCAGTTTAAGATGACCAGCAAACTGGTCAGTTACAAACTTTTCTGTAGGCCTCTGAAAAGAAAAAAACAACAACTGGATAAAGTTCCTTCTCATCTCATTTCATGTCCTTGGGAGCTTGACCTTGTAACCACGTTGTAGTACTTTCTCTTGGTTTCTGCCATCACAGTCGTGGCCTGGGTTCAGAGTTCAATTCCTGGCTAGTTTATTTTCTGTCTATTTATTTGTATGTATTATGCATGTGATGCTTATATATGAAAGAACTTTAATTAATTGGTTTAATAATAATAAGCCTAAATCAAATACTTTATCAGAAAAGTAAAAAGTGTAATGCCTCTTAGTTTACATGACTTTAGTAACCTTTGGGAAATAAAAAAAACAGTTTTACATGCAAGGTGTATAAGAAAAGTGAAATGTGTTTTTGGTAAAAGATTATAAGAAGTCATGGGAATGTGGATTTTTCTTCCTGAAGTGTCAAAGGATTGTTTTAAGTCAGATAGGGTAAAGCTGAAGGTTTGAGCAACTTGTGAAAGGTCTATAAAAATTAATCATGTAAAAAAAATTCTGTGTGTGAACATATTGGCTAAAGTTAAAGGAGTATTCAGTTTTTCCATAAATTGAACATTGGAATAAAAGCACAGCAGAGCTTAGAGCGCTGATTTGCTCTTAAACAAAAAAATTGTAAAGGGTTATAAAAGCTATGAAAATCTTACCTTATGATCATACTAATTAAATTGGATAGATTTGTCTATAAGGTTGTATTAAGAATTGGGTTTAACATTAATAGTACACTAATATAAAGGTGAAATGTGCCTTCTTCAGTATAAAAATCATACAGGAAGCACTGTCAAATATGAAATGGTGTTTGACTTTCTTTGGGCTGTGTTTGTATAAATTTGTTATTGGTATATGTTTCAAAATTATGGGAAACTCCTGTAATCCTAATATGACTTAGTGTATGTCTTTAATAGTTATAATTGTTAAGTAAAATGTTTTTGAGTTTTTGCTTAAAATGTTTCTGATTCTTTGTTTTGTTTTTCAGAGTCAAGGAAACTTTTCTTGTGAGCTATTTACAGCTTTTAACAGTTGAGTAAAGTATACTCCTGTGAACAGAATTTGGCGCATATTTGTTTCTCTCTACCTGATTTCTCCAAAATGTGGAAACTACTTGTGAGCATTCTTAACTCATGCAATATAGTTATTTGCATAAGTGCAATAAGAATCTGTTTTCTTTTCAACAAAACACAATTGGAGAAACTGGTTATTTTAGTGAGGCTTTGACTGGAATGGCATGCTTTCCTTTAAGGAATCAAACTTGACTTATAGAGCCAATAAAAGCCCCTTGGAAAACTGGCCTCATACCTTGTCTACACAGTCCCTGTGTATAGTTCCTGACCTCTGGTAAGTGAAGAATGTCACTTTGTGACAGTCCCAGGAGCCCCAAGTTATCCTGGGACCTTAAGAGGAGAGACATTTACCCAACTCATAGGAATTTGAGGGCACAAACCCATGGCAGGGCTCAGCCCTAAAAAAGTCTTATCTGAGATTCTCTCTATGGAACAGAGTTCCATCAAAGCCAATTTAATAAGAGCGTACATGAAAAATAATTATTCTTGCTACACTTTATGCAAATAAGCCAAGTATAATAAAGCAAATCAGTTTACCGTGATTTGTTTTTAGTGAAAATGGGAAACTGTAGAGAGAAAAAAAAGAAAAATTATGTTTTAAGAACTATGGTACCCCTGCTATTCTAGTTTCAGTGGTTTTTCAGTTTTTTTTCCTGCAATTTAGACTAACACTGCTTATTTCTGTGAACCAACCACTGATCTCTGACTATAGTTCAGAAGAAGGAAGAGGGATGAGTAATGCCAAAACCTGGGTCAATATTCTAATTCTGGACACATTGGAATAAACTAGCAACCCATATCAGCTTGGTTCCAACAGTTGCCAATTCATGGAAAACTTTCTAATTTAGTATACTTGGGATAATTTTGCTTATTTTGCTTTAGTGTTATGGAATATATTGCTATTGCACTCTTTGTGTAGGAATGCAGGATAAGCTTACTATATGTTTTCTAAAACTGAACAGTTATTAATCTTCCAGATACCACCTTTTGTTGGAACTCAGTGTTATGAATAGCCCTTGATATACTGACTCTTTCTGACTGAGTTCCTCTCTACCCCAAATACAGGAGATCCTAATAGTTAGGCAGGAATATCATCACCCCTATTCAGAATGAAGAAGTTACAGAAGATGGATCTTTGTCCCTCTGCAACCCTTAGGATTAAGGGTTCTATTGTAAAAGGGAGGGGGGATATGTTGGAGACATTTGAACCAGAGTAACATCATCTTGAATAGGGGCTGGGCAAAATAAGGCTGAGACCTACTGGGCTGCATTCTCAGACTTAGGCATTCTAGGTCACATGTTGAGATAGGAGGTCGGCACAAGATACAGGTCACAAAGAGCTTGCTGGTAAAACAGCTTACAGTGAAGAAGCCAGCCCAAACCCACCAAAACCAAGATGGCGACAAGTGTGACCTCTAGTGGTCCTCACTGTTCCACTCCCACCAGCGCCATGACAGTTTACAAGTGCCATGGCAACATCAGGAAGTTACCCTGTGTGTTCTAAAAGAAACAGCATGAATAATACACCCCTTGTTTAGCATATAATCAAGAAATAACCATAAAAATCGGCAACCAGCAGCCCTATGAAGTATCCATTCTTTTATTCCTTTACTTTCTGAATAAAGTTGCTTTCACTTTACTCTATAGACTCACCCTGAATTATTTATTGCATGAGATCCAAGAACCATCTTTTGAGGTCTGGATCAGAACCCCTTTTCAATAACATGTTCATACATAGGAGACAACACACTGTTTAAGGTTAATTTCCAGTTGCTCCTCACTGGATGTTGATAGCATAGTATTTATAGCTGTGTGTAATTATGCTCAGCAAAAATCCTTAAAACTAAGGATTATTCTTTTTAAGAATATAGGGAGGTTATTAAGTATCAATAATAATAATAACAAGAATTAAAAACCTTGTCAGTGTTAGAAGTGTCAATGCTTGTTCTTAGAGCAAGTATTAAAAACATTGTCTCATCTTCAGAATATGAGAATATTCTCAATAGTCGTTCCCATTGTCTTTGCACCAAGGAATCTGCCCCTAGACCCATATTAGATATTTTAGGTGGTAAACAAAACACAACAGAACAAAAACACAAGTATTTAAAGGAGGGTACTGTTATTCTAAATACCTCTTGTTATGTAAGCAGTACCCCATGAGAAGGTCACATTGTCAGCAGGGGAGTAGATGGCTCCTGTAGTCAGACAGAGCTGGATTCCAAACCTTGCTCTTTCATTATCCATGACTTATACAAGACACTTAGACTCTGTAGATATCATTTTCCTATTTGTCTCAGGGATGTGTTGACTACCCATGATTGCTGTGACAAAGTACCACAAACTGAGTGGCTTAGAAAAACAGACATTTATTTTTCCACAGTTCTAGAAGCTAGATATCTGAAATCAAGGTGTCAATGGAGGTGGTTCCTTTTAAGGAGTCTAAGGGAAACTCTGTCCCATGCCTCTTTCCTCACTTCTGATGACTGCTGGCATTCCTGGGTAATCCTTAGTTTGTAGATGAATCGCTCCAATCTCTGCCTCTGTCTTCTCATAGCATTCATCCTGTGTGTGTCCAAATTCCCTCTTTTTATAAGGACACTGGTCATACCAGATTAAGATCTGGCTTATCTTAACTTGAATACATTTGCAAATGCCCTATTTGCAAATATGATCACATTCACTGGTGGCAGGAATTAGGACTTCTACATATGTTTTGGGGGAACACAATTCAACCACTAACAGGGATAATAATCAAATACCTTCTTCAGAGCACTGCAAGACAGATTAATTAACTCATTAATGCAGTTCGCTGGGAGTAGGTTTGTGCCCATGGCGAAACATTTTTTGGCTTCCCCGATATGCAGTATGTGTGGCTTGGTAATACAGGCAAGCTCTGTTCCTGCTCCACACCACTGGCTCCACTACCATCTACTCCACTTGTTATCTTGGCAAGTTATTATCATTATCACAAATATTATTGTAGTGTTGCCCTCACATTGCTGCTTCTGTGTGAGTGTGCTAAATCCTGTGCAAAACTTGATGCTGTCCATGAACTTGCTCTCTGTTCTAACTGTTCCAAGTTCTGTTTGGAAGTGGCATCGAGCTGGTATGAACTGGAAATCTGAATGGCTGTATGAACACAAAGACAGATGGCAGGATCCCCATTGGAATGTGTGGCCAGCACATGGCTGCTATTTGTTTTCACTCTCGAGTAGTCAGCAGACACACTGTGACTGTACTGCAGCTGCAGTGAGATTTACTTCCAGAACTTTTCAGGACTGTGGGGCAGTGCATGGCAGGGGTTACTTGGACAGGTGAAGTCCTAAGAAGGAAGCAAAGAATCTTTTCATTCTTTGGGAACTCAATATAGGAGGCAAGTTTCCTAGTAATGAGTAGATGTATTCTAGTTTTCAAGATAGGCTTGGAAGCCAAATTTCTGTTTCCTATGTAATTCTAACTTTAACTGGAATTTAACCAGGCTAATAATCAAGTTTCTTTGCGTCCCTTGCAGTGTAGTTCAAAATTGGCCCCTAAGCGTTTTCAGATACATCTTGCTTTTTCTTGACTCTCGTGTTACCAAATTTCTTGCACTCCTGACACATGCACAATTTTCCTGGAATGAAATTTTAGTTTACTTCGCCTGGATAATTTCCACCTTCTTAATTTCAACTCAGGCTTCTGTCTTTCTCAGGGAGCCTCCTTCACACCCCACCTCTTCCCTGCTTCCTGGGATCCTGGGCTTCTATCTTATTATTTACCAAGTTAAATTAAACTTTTTGACCGTTATTCTGGACAATATTTTTTTCATTTTGAGTCTAAGGGTTGATGAAGTAGTTAGAGTTCAATAACTGTTAGTTGGATTAAATTAGACTGAATTTCTTAAGAATGATTTTTAAAAATCTCAATCTCTCTCTCTCTCTCTCTCTCTCTCTCTCTCTCTCTCTCTCTCTCTCTCTCTCTCTGTTTCTCTACCTCTTTCTCTCTTGGGAGAAAAATAACCAAAGATGTAAAGTCCTATTTAGTCCTCTTTCAAGGAATGAATATTTTTCTTTAATTAGGGTGGACATAAAAAATTTCAAGAGAGCAAGAGGTAGACTAAACTATATGTAAAAGGCATTCATTCATTTGACAAATATTTACTCAGTATCTTCCTACAATGAAGATACAAGATGTAAAGCTTTGTTCCTAATTGTAAGAAGCTGTCAATCAAAGGGTGAAACATGTAAATAGATAATTTTGGTATAGTAGATGAGAAAACCAAGGAGTTACCCCTATGATGGCATAATCAAAGGTTCAGAGGTTTCCAAAACGTGGGAAGGAAGTCTTCTTCTAATAGCACCTAAATAAAATTCTGTTTCTAATGTCTTACCATCCATACACTTCATAACTATGTCTAATTTTGTTTGCACCCCTACTATTCCACTTAAATGGCTTTGTTAAAGTCAATAAGACCTCCATGTTGTAAAATCCATTGATATTTTTCTTTTTATACTGTTTAACTTATTAGAAAAATTTAACATAGTTTCTCATGCTCTTTTAGAAATACCCTCTTCTCTTGGGTTTCTAAGATACCCCACTTTCTGGATTTTTCTCCAGTGCCCCTGATGACTCTCTTCCCCATTCTCCTTTATAGATTCCTGACCCAGAGGCAGATTGGCTCTGAAGCTGATAAAAGCATAAGTTTTAGGACCCCTCCATTGCATGGACCTCTTCCAAAACCTCAAGAAAAGGCTAACATGGTCACATGTTTTAGCAAAATTTGCAAAAGTAAAATATTTTAACCACAGGGATTAAAGCAACAGTCATTTTTTCACTCCAGCTTCCCCATCCTGCTTGCCACAATGTTCAGTGGTGTTAGATTGTCTGCAAGCATTTTGGGAATCCAGTCACAGGGAGTTTGGGTGGAGGATATCTTTCCTTTGGATTTAGTGGGTTACATGTATGCAATACATATAATCATGTCATGTTAATGAGGCTTTTGCCAAACATCCCATTGGCCAACTCGCCTGCTGCTAGGACATGAGGGCACAGGGCCAAAGGTAGCATCGTGACATGAATGTGTCTATGGCCCCAACATTGGGTAAATATTGGTAGTATAGAGGAGAAAAATGCTAGAAGAAAGACCAGATTACCTTTCTGTTCTCCCAGTGGAAAATAATATTATAAAATCTTTGTTGTATGAAAAATAATGGAAATATGTAGGAAAAAATAGGGGGAAAACTATTTGAAAGTGGATCAGGCAGTTAAGACTTCCAAATATTAATCAATCTTCCTGCATTATGTGGTGTTGGTGGTATTTATCCTAATTTTTACACTTGTAATTTATTGCAATTAATTTATCATTTTAATGTATCCAATTTTGTGTTATAAATTTTTATTATTTTTCTTGAAGAAGGCCCTCTAAATTACATAATCCCATAAAATCTAAGTTCATTACTGAGTTGCCCATACCTGCCCTCTTAGCTCACTAATGCTTACATCCTTTCCTAGGTAATATTGTTCCCATGGTTTTAAAAGCCATTTATATGCATATGCATCTCTGTTGGTTGATTTGGATCTGGCTTTGATCACAAAAGAACTAGAACCTGGAATATTTTTAAATACCTTCTTTATTTTTATTAAATTTTTAAAAATTGAAAGACTAACAAAACGGGCTATGAACTCTGGTTCTAACTCAGTATGACCCTTGGAAAATGGGGGGCAGCCTCTTTAATTCCCCTCATGTCGTCTTTGCAACATTTTATATCACACAGGCAGATCCTGAAGAACACAATTAAATACTTTGTTTCAAGGCTTATGATGATTGATAAATAAACAGTTCCTTTGTTTTTATATGTTGAACTAAATTAAATTAGTACAACCTGCCAACCCATTTAGCATTTGAATTTTAGGGAAAGGAAGCAATTCTAGGGGAAATAGTGTTTTCAAAAGTGGCTGTAGAGACATGGAAGTGGGTTGGGATTGACTGAAAGACAGATTTATTGGCAGGTTTGTGAGTCTGGGAATGCTTGGAAGAGGTTACTGATATTCTTGAGATAGAAGAGGGAGTCCAATTAGTAACATAGATACACTTTGAACTCATTCCAGTGGGTTATTGTACTGATTCTGAATCATCAAGTACTTTATTATGTATCTATGTATTATTTGTTGTAGTTAACTCTGGTATCAACTCTTTTAGAACTGTGGTTCTTATACACACCCTGTCTTTGAAGCATTTTCTCCCCTATCTGTTAAAGCCCAGAGAACAGCAATAATTTTAGGTCAGTACTCAGACTTTCCTAGTCATTATGCTGTCCACAATTGGACTGGTACCCTGCATAGGTACTGAACTGGCCTCTTTTGTAGATAGGAGGAATACAAGAAAAGGAAGTTTGAGGAGGCTATATTAAGAATGGGATATGGTTGGATTCACTCCAGGATAAAATCCTAATAAATAAGAAGCAAAAGTGAGAAGAAATCAGAGTATGTGATCAGATAATTGATATTTTGCAGAGTAAAAGGAGGGCTGCTGCAAAACTGTGTATTACTGCCCATCTGAATGTGTTCTGCCTCTTGCATGCTCATGTGTTTGTGTCTTCCTGTCTATGAATCGTTATGTGTCTGTGGTGTTTTTACATATCTATATGAAGAATAAGTGGGTTGATCCAAGTGAACTCTGAGGCCTCTATTGTGTCTGGAATTCTATAACTCTGTCATTTTGTGTTTTTATCAGTGTTCACTTGTATATTATTGTATATGTGTCATGAATGCATCCTGGGTATTTTTTGCTCTGTACCTGCAAAGTTATAATGGAAGTTAGTGGAAGGAAGTTTTTCCTCCAACCTTATGACTTAATTAGAGTTAGATAGATGAATGGAAAAACTTCTCCCTTGTTTTCTTGCTTCCTGGCCAATCTTGGAACTGCCAAAACTTGGGAATTTTTACAGAATGAATCAAAGGTGATTTCACTTGTGATTGTTAATTTTGTATCAACTTGACTGAGCTATGAGGTGCTCAGATATTTTGTCAAGCATCATTTTGGGTGTGTCTGTGAGAATGTTTTCTGGGTAAAATTAACACTGGAATCATCAGTTTCAGTAAAGGAGATTACCCTCCCTGATATGGATTGGCCTCATGCAATCAGTTGAAAGCCTGAATAGAATAAAAAGGCTGAACCTTCTGTGAATAAAAGGGAACTTTCCCTGACTTACTGCCTTGAGCTGGAATATCAGTCTTTTCTTTTCTTCAGGCTCAAATGGAAACATTGGCTCTTCTTAGGGCTTGATTTCACCAACTTTTGAACTGAAACTTACACCACCAGCTCTTCTGGGTCTCCAATCTGTTGGTTGCACATCTTGGGATTTCTCAGCCTCCATAATCACATTAGTCAGTTCTTTATAATAAATATCTTTACACACACAGATACACACACACACAGATACACACACACACACACACACACACACACACACACACTTGTTGGTTTTGTTTCCCTGGAGAACCCTGACTAATGTAACACCTAAGAAATCTGTGAGAATGAATGCGGTGGGTTTCTGAAGGCCTGCTTAGAAATGGGGCTTTGGGAGTGACTCTGGGGAATTATAGACAGAGAAAGAGAGGGTCTAAGTGATTCACAGTCACCTCCCACCTGGCTTAATTTCAAGGAGGGAGGTGATTCTAATCATGATTATAGTAGTTTAGATTTTGCCTGAAATATGTCCGTGGGAAATTTCAAAACCTTTGTGAGGAGACTGCCCCTGAATTTTGTGTAGCTAAACATGGCCCATACAGGAATGAAATTCTAAACCCTTGAAATTTAACTTCAGATTTCCTTCCTTATTTTTTGGTAAGAGCTAAATCAGTAGAGTGTAGTGGAAAATTTGCTAGACTGAAATGTAGACCGTGTGCTCCAACTCTGCCTGTTTCAGCCAAGTGGAGGCTGTTTTGGCTCCTTGGGATTCACTCAGTTCTCTCATCTTTGATGTTGAGATAACACATGCAGGTCACAGTATTGCTGTGCAAATTGGGCAGACTAAGGAATTAGAAGCTGATTTCTGAACTGGGATGGACTGTTGATGTGCACATTCACACCCAAGGATTTTTCAGGAATAGTAAGCAGGTGTTATCATGGAGCTGAAGAAGTCCTGGCAAAGTGAAAACTGAAGTGTTGGTGCTGCCTTATCATAAATCGGAATCTGATATGCAACCTTTTAAATCAGGGATAAGTGCAGGGTCAGTGACTTGTTTTAACTTCCTTAACCTCTTTAAATCTCAGTGCCTTCTGTATAATGACCATGGTGATGTCTCCCAGCCTGCCTCTGGGATTCCCAAAAGGACTGATAGAAATGTTGGGGGCCAAAGTTGGTGAAAGTGTAATTTAAGAGATGATAGATAATATAGTAATAAATGTACCTAAACTCTTTGATCCAGCAATTTCCTCAGATCTATCATTCAGAAATACTCAACACATACCTTCAAATATATACACACACATATGTTCATTACAGCATTCTTTACTAGAGCAGAGAAACATCCTAAACAGTCACCAGTCATAACTGTTTAAGTTAATAAGCGTTTATAAGTCAAAAGAAAATATAGTGAAACTTTAAGAACAATGAAGTAGATCTATGTGTACTGACATGAAAACATATCAGATAATATATATATATTTATTCAGATACAAACACATGTATCTGCATGGAGACAGTGTGTGTGTGAGAGAGAAAGGACCAAAAGAAAATCACAAAACTGTAACATATAGCATAATCCTCTTTATTATTTTTAAAGTTCCTGTGTAAGTATATCGACACATAAGAAAGGAAATGCATAGAAAGTCTAGAAGGATGCATCAAGCTCTTAATGATGGTTACTTCTCTGGGTGGGTATTGGGATTTGGACAGAAATATAGAAAAGATTTTTCACTTTACCCCTGTATTCTTCAGTATAATTATATATCCATATAAGCAAAATGTAAAGAAAAATATATATATAATATTAGTGTTGTTTAAAATAGATAACATGTATACAAGTGTAAGGTACCAATAACACTTGTATAAAACTATAAAGCGTGAAGATTACAACCTATTTCCTTTTCACATCACCTAAATGAGTATATTTCCAATGATTTATTCCAATAATCTCACTTGTGTTTTAGCTTTTATCTATTTTAAAAATAAGAATAGACTACAGTGAAAATGCCTCTTTATTGGGTTTGTGCATTTTGTCCTTTTTATGTCTTACTCTCCTCTCATGTCCCCTAAAACAGTGCTTCTCCAACTTCCATGCATAAAAATCGACTGGAGGGCTTGTTAAAGCACATATCTGACCCCCAACAACAAAGATTCTGATGCTGTTAAAGGCATTCAGTTTTATAAGAAAAGCAAAGCATAAAAGTTTGGAAAATTTGCAGCCTGAAAATGTGACAGAAAAGAAAATCCCATTTTCTGAGGAGAAATTTAGGCTGGCTGCAGAAATTTGCGTAAGTTACAAGAAGCCAAATGTTAATCCCCAAGACGAGAAAAATGTCACCAGGGCATGTCAGAGGTCTTCACAGCAGCCCCTCCCATCACAAGCCCAGAGACTTAGGAGGAAAAACTGGTTTCATGGGTTGGGCCCAGGGTCCTTGTGCTGTGTGTAGCCTAGAGACTTGGTGCTCTGTTTCGCAGCCACTCCAGCCATGGCTAAAAGGGGCCAAGGTACAGCATGGGCTATTGCTTCAGAGAGTGGATGCCCCAAGCCTTGGCAACTTCCATGTGGTGTTGAGCCTATGGTTGCACAGAAGTCAAGAATTGAGGTTTGTGAACCTCCATCTAGATTTCAGAGGATGTATGGAAATAGCTGGATGTCTAGGCAGAAGTTTGCTACAGGGAGGGCTTTTCACAGAGATCCTCTGATAGGGCAGTGCAGAAGGAAAATGTCAGGTTGGAGCCCACAAAGACAATCCCTACTGGGGCACCATTTGGTGGAGCTGGGAGAAGAGGGCCACCATCCTCCAGACCCCAGAATGGTAGATCCACTGACAGCTTGCACTGGAAAAGCTGCAGACACTCAACACCAGCCCATGAAAACAGCTGGGAGGAAGCTCTACTCCACAAAGCCACAGAGGTAGAGCTGCTCAAGACCATTAGAACCCACCTCTTATATCAGCATGACCTGGGTGTGAGACATGGAGTTGAAGGAGAACATTTTGGAACTCTAAGATTTGACTGTCACCACTGGATTTCAGACTTGTATGGGGACTGTGGCCTCTTTGTTTTGGTCAGTTTCTCCCATTAGGAATGGCTGTGTTTACCCAATGCCTGTACTCTACCCCCTCCCACTGTATCTAGGAAGTAACTAACCTGCTTTTGATTTTTAGGCTCATAATTGAAAGGGACTTGCTTTGTCTCAGGTGAGACTTTGGATTGTGGACTTTTGAGTTAATGCTGAACTGATTAAGACTTTGGGGGACTGTTGGGAAGGGATGATTGGTTTTGAAATGTGAAGATGTGAGATTTGGGATTGCCAGTGGTGGAATAATATGGTTGGCTGTGTCCTCACCTATATCTCATCTTGAAATCCCATGTGTTGTTGGAGGTACCCGGTGGGACATAATTGACTCATGGGAGCAAGTCTTTCCCGTGCTGTTCTTGTGATAGTGAATAAGTCTCAGGAAATATGATGCTTTTAAGCAGAGTTCCCCTGCACAAGCTCTCTCTCTTTGCCTGCTACCATACATGTAAGATGCGACTTGCTCTTTCTTGCCTTCCACCATGATTGTGAGGCTTCTCCTGTCATGTGGAACTGTAAGTCCAATTAAACCTCTTTTGGACGGGCATGGTGGCTCATGCCTGTAATCCCAGCACTTTGGGAGGCCAAGGTGGGTGGATCACGAAGTCAGGAGATCGAGACCATCCTGGGTAACACGGACGTGGTGGCGGGCGCCTGTAGTCCCCGCTACTTAGGAGGCTGAGGCAGAAGAATGGTGTGAACCTGGGAGGCAGAGCTTGCAATGAGCCTAGAGAGCGCCACTGTACTCCAGCCTGGGCGACAGAGGGAGACTCCATCTCAAAAAATAAACAAACCAACAAACAAACCTCTTTCTTTTGTAAACTGCCCAGTCTTGGGTATGTCTTTATATGCGGCACGAAAATAGACCAATACACTTTAGAAATGAGAAACACAGACCCAGAGAGATTCTATGACATATCCAAGGTCACAGAGTTTCAGACAAATGAAAATGAGTACACATTAATTAAGGTTTTATCCCCCCACTTCTTTTGCAAGAAGCCTTCTGCACCCTTTAGCCAATCAATGTGACAGTATTCACAGCATTTTTCATTACTGCAGTTCTTGTGAAAGTTAACTTAGTGTTCAGGGCATTTTTATGCCTTTCAAAACATAACATAAAGCAGAATTTTTATTTTAGTTATATGTTGGACTGGGCTACCATACTAGTAAACACTTCCCTGTTAAATGAATCCTTTTATAATATTTTCACAAAATTTATTACTTTCCTCAATTCTGTCTTCCCCTATTCAGGAACCATCTCATTGTCCCTGTCTTTTAACAGTTTTTAATTTAGAAGATTATTTCCTCTGGGTAGTCTCTTCTCTTTCTGTTTATTCCCACCTTCACCCTGAAACTTAATTGTGTGTTAAATCTCTCGTAACCTTACCATTCCTAAATAATTTAAATGTAAAATAATTGGAAATGGGGATAAATTAAGGTATTTTTTTAAAAGCTCTTATAGAAAGTATTTTTGGGGGGGTCAATTTCTAATGTACACTTGACTTGGACAACATGTTCCAGGGTAGATTTTTTAATTTCGTAAGACAGTATTGGGAAAAAATAAAATGGTATGTTCCAGTCTTTCTGCCTTCTCCCCTACAATATAGTATTCTGATATTCCAGCTGCACAGAAGAATCTGAAACTAAAAGTTAGAACCCATTTTTCAAGGAAACTTGATCCCCTACCAGGGCTCAGTGACATATTTCTGGACTATTTTGTGACCAGGGATCCTTTGACATTGTAAGAAACCATATAGCACTTGCAGAAAAGAACCTGGAATCTGACTACAGAAGGTGGTTAAACTTCATTCAACTCTCAACACTTTTAAGCTTGAGATAGAATTCCTTGGAAGCCCCTTGTTTGGCCACATGGCCTAGATCTAGACCAGCATGCATTCTTCAAGGATGCCTTTCTCATTTAAAAATTATCCCTTGCCCTCCAGACAGGAGACAGGATCTTCTAATGCCCTGAATATTTTATAGATTTATATTTGTTGGTTTAAATTTTTCATGCCTTATTTTGAAAAGGCTTCTCTGCCCCTGCACCACTCTCTGGACTTCATCCACCAGATGTGTGTTGTTGAAAACAGATAGATCCCTGTGTACTGTACTGGATGTAAATAGAGGCTCCATAAAATCAAATGCCAAACAGGATCAGGTACATAATGTAAATGGGTGTCGCAGCTCTGATGATGACTGAAGTGATCTGTAGAGCACATGTTCTGTCAAAAGAGAGGAGGGAAAACATGAATGTCTATGTGAAATGTCCCAATTCAAAATGGAGTTTGCTAAATCAAACTTCTTTTAAGAAATGTGAACCAAATCTTATAAACTGGATTTGGCTTATGGTCCTCTAGTGTGTGATTTATGTTTATAGATTAGCTTTTCTTTTATAGGTTATATAAAGGGAGTGAAACAGTGATGACAATTATGTGAATGTACAGTATTAGAAATTACTATTAAAGGAATGCACCGTCTTTCTCAAAATAATTTTTCTTTACTTTCTTTGCTTTCTTTTCTTCTATCTCATTTCATTCTTGCTTTCCTAAAATAATACAAAAGACTTTTTCTAATGCCAGTCAGCCATGTATATGTATATATATACACATATATGATCATGTGTTATACAATATATATGTTAAATGAATACGAAATGCATACACATGTGTTTATAATGTCATACTACATTTCATATATCATATAAGAACTATCATATATAATAATCATACATTCATGAACGATTTGAAATATACTATTTGCACTCACACATCTTCCATCTTTATTTGGAAATAAGATATTTGGCAATGCAAGCATTTAGAATACAATTGTAAACTTAGAAATAAATGTGAAAAAGTCATCATAAAACCTCTGTACTTTCTTTGCAAAGAAAGATGATGTTTTCTTCTAGACAATCATGTACAACATAAGGCAGCACATTGGAAGCAGCACATTGGACAGGTGTGGTGACAAAGATGACTCCTTAGCAGCCTGCGCATCCCACTTTCCAAAAGGAGGTGGGCATGCTTTCAAGCAGAGTCTTAAACTGTCGGCTTGCAGGCCCAATTACAATGCTCTTAAATGATTTGAATGTAATGCCTTTCCAGTTTCATGGCCCTCACCACTCTAATAGGAGGCCCAGCTTTCTTTATGGACATTATATGCCTAGTCTTTGAGGTCATTTGCATTTGCAACCCTTGTGTTAAGAGCATTACAAAAGACACCGCAAAGGTTGTGTGCCATCAGAAAAATGGAAGAGGCTTTGAAAAAGCCACCTCTGCAGTGCTGAGTCCAAGAAGTATTTTGCAGAGGAGTAAATATCAACTTACTTTTTCATTTGCAGAAATCTTTGGCACCTCTTGTTGAGTACTAACATTTTAGGGTTAGACAACAGCATGTCTCATTATACATTCCTTTCTTTCTTTCCGTAGGAATCTTTCCTTTCTTTTCTATGGCAGTGGCCCCTAACCCCTTTTCTTTCGGTTACTTTCACTCACTCCAAGCCTGGATGAGGAGTAAGAGTCTTTTGACTGACCTTGTCCTGCTGTTCCTCTGAATGCAAGTATTTTCATTTTATAGACATGGTGTGTGTGTGTGTGTACGTGCACACATACACTCATTTCTAATTCCTAAGACGAAGCTTAAGAGGGATAGTGACAAAAATAGCCAAAATAGAAGTTACACTACTTGAACAAATTAAAATTTTATTTTAATTCTAGCCAGCCTTTTCAGAATGCCCTTACTATATAGTACTGAAAACTTTTAATAACACAGCTAGAATTTTATTTTAGATGTGTTAGCATAAGCTACATAGACTTTAACTCAAAGTAGAATCAGAATAGAACTGCTACTAAGCCCAGTGAAACACTCTATTCCTAATAAAACCTATTTACTTACCTTGCTCCTGAGCTTGAGCCCTTGTACTTGACCCCTCAAGGCTCTTGAAGTGCAGAATCACTTTCTACCTGCCTGTGTGCTGAAGGCTTGTGTCTGAGGGTTCCAAGCTATTCCATAATCATTTTTGTAGACATCTCTTCCAACCCTCAGTGAACGCTCAGGGTAAAAAGGCTGTTTTCTCTCTGGTCTAAAGATTCCTCCTCTGGACTTCAGACTACCCTATGGCCACATTTCTGGAAACTCAACTAGTGATCTCCCTTGGAAGTCATGGGGCCTCCAGGTCATGCTGTGTCTCACAGTGACTACAGTGTTTTATTAAATGTGTCAATTACTACTTTTAGAACCCAGGTCTCTGATGAACCATGCCTGATGTTTCTAGTTCTACTCCAGAGGAATAGTGGTCAATTTAACCCAGACAAATATAGCTGGACATCGGTGATTTAACGCAGCATTTTCTAAGACATGTTTTGTAAAACCATACTAATATTCCACAATTAAACGCATTTAGGAAACCTTGAATACTGTCACCCTTTTGGGAAAGTCACCATTTACATAACATATTAAGGGCTCTGAAATCTTCTTTAGTAAAGACACCTGATCAGTTTTTGATGCTCAGTATGTTCCAACTTAATTGGCCATGGAATCATCCCCCTCCCCACCGCTTACCACCCGTACAGTGACTTTTTAACATCATTTAATGTTTTAAAGACCACTGGTGCAGAAATGTAGACACTTTCTGGTGTCATCTTGCAATACTACTTTTTTTTTTTTCCAATCAATGGCTTCATTCACTTTCCTAGGTGACTATTTCAGCCCATCATCTCTCTCCTCAACTTCCAATAGCCCTTCCACTCTCTTCATTCTGGACTGATGACTTGATTCTCACTCCAGTCACTGAGAAAATAGAAGCAATCAGAAGAAAACTTCTCTATCCACTCATTACCAAATTTTGCACATTACTTGCACCTGTGCTATAGATTCAGCCTCCTCTCCTGTTATAGTGAATCAATTGCCTGCACTCTGATGTGAGGTTAGCACTGCAGGTATCATGATGAAGCTCATTCCTTTTTAGCTGCTTCACAACTTTGCTCCTCCAGGGATGCCATTTCTTTCCTGCATCATTAAATTCCTCCCCCACTACATTATTTCCCAACATACAAACATATTATACTGTCTCTTATATCAAAACAAAACAACAAGATAAAACGCCTCTCTTGATTCCCATATACCTTTCCAGTGAGTACCCATTTCCTCTGCTTGGTGTACAGGAAAATTCTTGAAGGAGTTTGCTATACTCAATATCTCTCATCTCTTTTCATCTTCTCTATAATTTTGCCCTCAGGAACAGTTCTTATTTGGCATGACCCTCGAGGTTGATAAATCAAACAGCCAACTCTCAGTCCTCATTTACTCATACTCAGGCTTTGAACCAGTTAATCATTCCCTCCTTCTTGAAGTTCCTTTTTTCCCATGAGTTGAAATAGATCTAGATGGTAACTTATTTCTGGCACAGCAGGCAGCATGACTTTCTTGTTTGCATCGGTTCCTCTGTCTCCCAGTTCCATGAAGGTGTTGCAAAGGCAGCCTAAGTAGATGCTGTACAACACCTTGTTGGTGTTCCAGCTTTCGAGCTTTGAGTTTAGAAAACTCCAGTCTTTTAAAGTTGCTGACAACAAACCTGCCTGACCTTTGACCCACAGAAAGAGGTGATCATTTATTACCTTGGTCAAGAAACAAATCTTCCCTTTAACCCAGAGGGAGATACTGTTTTAGTTTTCAAAGCTGTTTGGTATGCAAACATCTTTTAAAAGGTCCTTCCCAACAAAGTTCTCACATGTAGAAACATCACAGAGAATTGTTTCTCAACCAAAACTCCCACCTGGAGTTCTCCTCTGGTATTTATGTGGCTTTCTCCTCCCTCTTTTCATTCAGATCACTTTCAGCTGTCACAGGCCTTCTTTGACCACCTCCCCTTTTCTTCTTTGTTTTTCTTTGTAGCACTCAGCCCTATCTGAAATGATACTGCATATGAATTTAATGCTAGGTTGGCTATCTGCCCCATTCAGATGCAAATTCCAGGTGCCCAGCACTTTGTTTTGTTCACTGTTGAATCCCAGCTCCTGGAAGAGTATTTGACAGGGTAGATGATCACTAAATTGTTGCTAAATGAATATATGGATAATTCTGTTCAGTAACCCTGTCTACCTCCTTAGATTTTTAGAATGAATCACTCAGATGTACCATCCCCATGCAAAGAAGTAAGACTTTTAAAATTATTCTTTCAATATAAAAAAGTAGCTTAGCCACAAAGGGAACATTAATGCACACAATTTGTACAAAAGGAAGAAGAGAATAATTTGTTAATGTATCCCTTTGTGAACCATAAGTGTTCTCTGAACCTTGAATAACAATAAAGAGACATGTATATTTTAAAATTATTTCCAAGGAAAGTGGTTAACTATTTTAGAAAACCTTAAATCTTTAAGAGAAAGGCTTCAGTCATCAGGAACATTTACTAACAAATATAACTGTGTGATTGTCTTAGTTAATTAATGAACTATGCTCTATTGCATTATCTGGTTCAGTCACAGAATATACTAAAAATAAACAGAATGCCTTTGCTGTAATCTAGCCTTGTAATTAGATTAAAAACAACAACAATGACAACACGCAATTGATTCACGTAATTTTCACTGAATCTTGTCATATATGACAGCCATGTGTCCTACCCACACAAACCTTAGAAAGTGTTTTTTGTTTTTTTTTTTTAAGTGTGTGTTATCTTGCCTGATTTATTTTAAGATCCAGGTTCTAATTGTATTCAGATAATTAGCCAGGTGATCTCTGTTGGTTTATTTGATTTCTCCATCCATTTAGCAGTCACTTTAGTCTTGAGTACAGATTGGAAGAAAACTTCTCTTCTTTCAGTTCTCGAGCCTATTCAGGTTTTGTTGTTGTTGTTGTTCCAGTAGCGTTAGCGAGGTGTGAAGTTGATGAGCTCCCACCCTCTGTACACTAGTTCTTCAATGGATTAGAAGCTCAAGAATAGGAAGATAACATTTCAGCAGCAGCAAACCCAGGAAGCGGAGCATCGTGGTCTCCGCCTGAATCACTGATTGAATCATCTGTGTGCCTGGGACAGTAGGCAGGCTGATTTCAGGCCACCATATGTGTGTGAGGCCTGGCTGTGTTCTTCTCCTGGACTTTCCTCTGGGTGCTAATTGCTTTAGTGAGAGAAACTGTGCAAAGCAATTAAACAGCCCCCTTCTCTCACAGTCCTAGCTCTCAAAAACTAGGGGCTGGGACAGGGCTCCCGCTCTCCCAGTGGGTTGCAAATTGCTCAGAATGAATAAATACATTTGTTCACTTTTCAAACTGTGACCAGCCACCTGGTCTCTTGTGTTGCTCTCAGAGCAGAGAAGGCAGATGACGGGCTCCTCATTGCTGAACTCCAGCCCATAAAAATGCTTCACCGCACTCTGAGCTATTTTTGCAAGGACATCTGTTGCCAAAAAAGAATTTTAATTAAGCAAAAACACATCTCTGTTTTGTCCATGGCAAGGAGGCTTGTGAAAGCTTTCTTGTCTCAGATGCATGCTAAATCTGGAGAAATGGAAGCCTTAAGGTATTTTGTGAGGGACATTTTGCTGCTCAATTTGAGGGACACAACAGATTTTCCATGGGAAGAAAATTATTGGAAGTGCATGTTTGCACTTTTCAAAATAAGGCCCAGACTGCATTAATAATTAATTGTACATAATATAATCTGACATGTTACCCCACGGTTTGATAAAGTCGAAAGCTATTTCCACAAGGCAACTTGCCAGTTCTTTTGCTCTCTTCCAATCTTCTTCCCAGGTGATATTCATCATTTTAACATCAAGCTTCCAGAACACCACATTAACACATAAATTAGAGGACCTGGTGCTGCGCTCGCTGTTATAACTAGTCTAGATGTAATTGTCCAATCAGAAAGAAAAAAAAAAAAAGTAAAGTGATAAACGAAGTCAGAAAGCAGGTTGTAGACATTAATACTGCATAAATTGCTTAAGATTGGGTTGGAGAGTGGGGAGGCAGCCTATCTCTAGTTTTCGTCAATGCAAGTATATTGAGTGCTTTTTTCACTCTTCAAACACTGACATAATAGCAGATACAAATTCTTCATATATGAAATTGATTCTGTAACCATATACCCTTCAAATCCCTTAAGTGCCTTTCGGGGCACCCTCTCTGGCAGCACAAGCATATCAGACAAGCTGACTACAAGAGGGGCACTTTCAAGAAGCAGGTCCCGAGGGGCATTGCTGGGCAGCATGGCAGGATTAATTACCTGATAATATTAAGGTTGTTTCTGACCACTTCTATTAGGGCTTGGGGTCACTCATTTGCCCTCTCCGAGGGTGGACAGAGATCATCTGGGCTGAAGCAGAAGGAGCTCGTATTTCTACACGATAGGATCTTTGCAGACAGGAATCTAGCTGTTACATCAAGGATGGTAATACAGAATCTCATATTATACAAGAAACTTACAGTGTTTCTTTCGACTCTGAAATCTTTCTGACAATTCAATATCCACTTTTTGAGATTTACTCATCATTAGGAGTAGCAGGGGGAAACAAAGTGTTTTATATTTATTTATTTATTTATTTTTAGTTTTTCCTTTCTAAGGATGGTGGCCATTTTGTTTGTGATTGCCAAGATACTCACTGTCCCCCTGCCCCCACCAATTCTTAACAAGATTGGTTTTGTTCTACCTAATGCATAATATAAAAAGCATGAATCTCCCAGGTCCTAGTCCCCTCACCTAAATAAATATTTATGGAATTAAAGTGCATATTACTAATCCTTTCAACACTTACCAGTTTTATAATGATTCTTCTGAGGGCAGTGATGATAACTGCTTGTGCAAATTTAATTTAAAGTTTGCTTTCAACGTCATTTTCTTTAGGCTTGCCATTGCAAGTTAAGAAGAAAAGAAAAATATATTAGCTAACAAAACTGCGAAATCCCAGGTTAAAAGCTTTAGAAACCACTAAATCCAAGGCCTTAATCAATGTCATCAGAACTCAGCCTGTTCTTCTATATGCCTTTATGATGACATTTTCTCAGGCAGGCCTTTCTACTTGATGGTGTCAAGCAGCTCCTGCCTCAACTTACCCTTGCAGCACTTCCTTTCTGTTGATTCCAGCAAAAAACTAGACTCCAAGTACCCTGGTGAGAGCACAGACTGATGTGAACTGCCTAGGTTTGCATTCTGACTCTACCCTTCACTAGCTATTTGAGCTCTTCCAGGAAATTTATACTCTGTGCCTCAGTTTCCTTATCTGCATATTAAAGATAATAGTATTTCCTACTTTGTAGGCTTGTTGGAATTATTAAATACGTTTAATGCATGTGCCAAGCATATGAGATTTATTATATACCATCCATGAAAATTAATACTGTGGCTGGGGTATAGAATGCATTGATTGGACAAACCTGAGTCAAGTATCTTCTCTGGAAACCAGGATGTGATCTTCTCACACTTAAATCAGAAGGGTGAAGAATAAAAAGGGAGTTATTCCCTAAAATAAATCTGGGAATCTCTTATAAGCCAGATAACTGATGCCAACAACCTTAGTAATTTATTACAACTAGCCAAGGGATTCTACAGTATTGGCATTGCTTATAATCTAATCAAACAAAATAGTGGAGGTGAAAATGTTTTTTAAATAACAAAACACAGTAAGATCTCAATGTGATTGGGCCATTGACTTGCTCTAGACACTCAGTAAAAGCACACCTTTTCTAAATCCTAAAAATGGATGTGCAGCAGATCTGGCCTTTCTTATCACGGACTTCACCATATTATTGAGAACACAGACACTGAGGCACAGCAAATAACTGACTTGTGTTCAACAAGAAACAAGGGCAAAAGAGTCTTATATAAATAAACAATGGTGAGGTCGGCAATTAGGAAGACATCAGAGTAGCTAGTTCTAATCATAAAAGATTTATTAAAGGAAATCATTTGCTAATGGAAATTTGAAACCACAGAATAAGGCAATATTGAATTATTAACCCCCCAAAATAACTTTTCCACACCCACATAATACTGAACTTGAGAGATTTGTTGCATTGAATCTAGATTAAAGGAACAATTCAACCACTTCCCCAATCATCAAAACCTTTTACCTGGCTTAGGCACTGCGGGCACTTTTCTCAGCTAAGCTGTGGAATATAGTCACATTTTTCTCTTAGGATTAATCGTGAAGCCATACTGATTCCTTAGTGGGTCATTGGAATCTTTTGGAATAATGGAAAAAGGCATGATAAAAAGCCGTTGTATATAACTTCAGCGTTAGTTATCACTCCCTTATCTTGCTTAATGTTTTTTCATGTATGACAAGTGGCCCACTCTTTCATTTTCTGAATAATAGGCAAAAGGAAAAGTTAATTTTTTTTAACTGATTGAACATGAATACTCATGGGTCTTTTGTAAGGCAGACTGCTCAGCTAATTAACATAGTAACATCAATCAATATGATATTTAGGAAACTATGTGCTAAGACATCTGTCTACTGACTTGTAAAGGTAAGTCAGCACACAAGAGGTGAGTTGTGGGAAAATTGGTTTTTCTCAGAAGCAATCTACATAAAAAGCACAACATGGTCTTCAGTTAGCCCCTGCCCTTTGTAACAGAGAATGTTTAGTCTCAGATGTCACACTTAGTGGGAGCTGCCAAAGTCATTACATAATTTTAGTCTCCAGCTACACTTTATTTTGTGTAGCTTAATAATTTAAAAATAGCATATGCTCCCTCCTTCTTCCTTACAGTAATAAGGTAAGGAAAAGGGAAGCAGCAGCTGTGCTTAAGGGTGGATGGTTAGGGATCCTCAATGGCCCTCATACAAAGACTCTCAATAAACTGGCATTCTCAATAAAACAGTGCATTTGCTCGCAAGCAAGATGCCCGAATAGGAACAGCTCCAGCCTTCACCTCCCAGTGCGAGTGACACAGAAGACAGGTGATATCTGCATTTTCAACTGAGGTACCAGGTTCATCTCACTGGGGAGTGCTGGACAATCAGTGCTGGTCAGCTGGTGCAGCCCCATCCAGGACAGCTGAAGCAGGGCGAGGCATTGCCTCACCTGGGAAGCGCAAGGGGAAAGGGAATCCCTTTAGAAACTGAGACACACAACACCTGGAAAATGGGGTAACTCCCACTCTAATACTGCACTTTACCAAGGGTCTTAGCAAACGGCACATCAGGAGATTATATCCCACACCTGGCCGGGAGGGTCCCACGCCCACGGAGCCTCCCTCATTGCTAGCACAGCAGTCTGAGATCTAACTGCAAGGCAGCAGCGAGGCTGGGGGAGGGGCGCCTGCCATTGCTGAGACTTAAGTAGGTAAACAAAGCCTCTGGGAAGCTGGAACTGGGTGGAGCCCACTGCAGCTCAAGGAGGACTGCCTGTCTCTGTAGACTCCACCTCTGGGGACAGGGCATAGCAAAAAGAAAAGTGGCAGAAACCTCTGCAGATGTTAATGACCCTGTCTGACAGCTTTGAAGAGAGCAGTGGATCTCCCAGCATTGAGGCTGAGATCTGAGAATGGACAGACTGCCTGTTTAAGTGGGTCCCTGAACCCTGAGTAGCCTAACTGGGAGACATCCCCCACTAGGTGCAGACTGACACCTCACACCTCACATGTCTGGGTAAACCCCTGAGACAAAGCTTCCAGAGCAAGAATCAGACAGCAACACTCACTGTTCAGCAATATTCTATCTTCTGCAGCCTCCGCTGCTGATACCCAGGCAAACAGGGTCAGAGTGGACCTCAAGCAATCTCCAACAGACCTACAGCTGAGGGTCCTGACTGTTAGAAGGAAAACTAACAAACAGAAAGGACACCCACACCAAATCCCCATCAGTACATCACCAGCATCAAAGACTAAAGGCAGATAAAACCACAAAGATGGGGAAAAAGCAGGACAGAAAAGCTGGAAATTCAAAAACTCAGAGTGCATCTCCCCCTCCAAAGGAATGCAGCTCATCGCCAGCAACGGATCAAAGCTGGATGGAGAATGACGAGTCGACAGAAGAAGGCTTCAGTCGATCAAACTTCTCAGAGCTAAAGGGGGAACTATGTAACCAGCACAAAGAAACTAAAAATCTTGAAAAAAGAATGGAAGAATAGATAAATAGAATAATCAATGCTGAGAAGGCCATAAACGAACCGACAGAGATAAAAACCATGACACAAGAAATACGTGACAAATGCACAAGCTTCAGCAACCGACTCAATCAACTGGAAGAAAGTAGCAATGATTGAAAATCAAATGAATTAAATGAAGTGAGAAGAGAAGTCCAGAGAAGCAAAAGGAAAAAGAAATGAACAAAGCCTCCAAGAAATATGGGATTATGTGAAAAGACCAAATCTACGTCTGATTGGTATGCTTGAAAGTGAGGGGAAAAATGGAACCAAGTTGGAAAACACTCTTCAGGATATCATCCAGGAGAACTTCCCCAATCTAGTAAGGCAGGCCAACATTCAAATTCAGGAAATACAAAGAATGCCACAAAGATACTCCTCGAGAAGAGCAACTCCAAGACACATAATTGCCAGATTCACCAAAGTTGAAATGAAGGAAAAAATCTTAAGGGCAGCCAGAGAGAAAGGTCGGGTTACCCACAAAGGGAAGCCCATCAGACTAACAGCAGATCTCTCGGCAGAAACTCTACAAGCCAGAAGAGAGTGGGGGCCAATATGCAACATTCTTAAAGAAAAGAATTTTCAACCCAGAATTTCATATCCAGCCAAACTAAGTTTCATAAGTGAAGGAGAAATAAAATCCTTTACAGACAAGCAAATTCTTAGAGATTCTGTCACCACCAGGCCTGCCTTACAAGAGACCCTGAAGGAAGCACTAAACATGGAAAGGAACAACCGGTACCAGCCATTGCAAACACATGCCAAAATGTAAATACTGTCAATGCTAGAAAGAAACTGCATCAACTAGCGAGCAAAATAACCAGATAATATCATAATGACAGGATCAAGTTCACACATAATAATATTAACCTTAAATGTAAATGGACTAAATGGTCCAATTAAAAGACACAGACTGGCAAATTGGATCAAGAGTCAAGATCAATTGGTTTGCTGTATTCAGGAGACCCATCTCACATGCAGAGACATACATAGGCTCAAAATAAAGGGATGGAGGAAGATCTACCAAGCAAATGGAGAACAAAAAAAAGCAGGGGTTGTAACCCTAGTCTCTGATAAAACAGACTTTAAACCATCAAAGATCAAAAGAGACAAAGAAGGCCATTACATAATGGTAAAGGAATCAATTCAACAGGAAGACCTAACTATCCTAAATATATATGCACCCAATACAGGAGCACCTAGATTCATAAAGCAAGTCCTTAGAGACTTACAAAGAGACTTAGACTCCCATACAATAATAATGGGAGACTTCAACACTCCACTGTCAACATTAGATAGATCAACGAGACAGAAAGTTAACAAGGATATCCAGGAATTGAACTCAACTCTGCACCAAGTGGACCTAATAGACATCTACAGAACTCTCCACCCCAAATCAACAGAATATACATTCTTCTCAGCACCACATCGCACTTATTCCAAAATTGACCACATCGTTGGAAGTAAAGCACTCCTTGGCAAATGTAAAAGAACAGAAATTATAACAAACTGTCTCTCAGACCACAGTGCAATCAAACTAGAACTAAGGACTAAGAAACTCAATCAAAACTGCTCAACTACATGGAAACTGAACAACCTGCTCCTGAAAGACTACTAGGTACATAATGAAATGAAGGCAGAAATAAAGATGTTCTTTGAAACCAATGAGAACAAAGATACAACATACCAGAATCTCTGGGACACATTTAAAGCAGTGTGTAGAGGGAAATTTATAGCACTAAATGCCCACAAGAGAAAGCAGGAAAGATCTAAAATTGACACCCTAACATCACAATTAAAAGAACTAGAGAAGCAAGAGCAAACACATTCAAAAGCTAGCAGAAGGCAAGAAATAACTAAGATCAGAGCAGAACTGAAGGAGATACAGACACAAAAAACCCTCCAAAAAATCAATGAATCCAGGAGCTAGTTTTTTGAAAAGATCAAAAAAAATAATAGACCTCTAGCAAGACTAATAAAGAAGAAAAGAAAGAAGAATCAATTAGACGCACTAAAAAATGATAAAGGGGATATCACCACCGACCCCACAGAAATACAAACTACCATCAGAGTATACTATAAACACTTCTGCGGAAATAAAGTAGAAAACCTAGAAGAAATGAATAATTTCCTGGACACTTACACTCTCCCAAGACTAAACCAGGAAGAAGTTGAATGCCTGAATAGACCAATAGGAGGCTCTGAAATTGAGGCAATAATTAATAGCCTACCAACCAAAAAAAGTCCAGGACCAGATGGATTCACAGCTGAACTCTACCAGAGGTACAAGGAGGAGCTGGTACCATTCCTTCTGAAACTATTCCAATCAATAGAAAAAGAGGGAATCCTCCCTAACTCATTTTATGAGGCCAACATCATCCTGATACCAAAGCCTGGCAGAGACACAACAAAAAAAGAGAATTTTAGACCAATATCCCTGATGAACATCGATGCAAAAATCCTCAATAAAATACAGGCAAACTGAATCCAGCAGCACACCAAAAATCTTATCCACTATGATCAAGTGGGCTTCATCCCTGGGATGCAAGGCTGGTTCAAATACGCAAATCAATAAATGTAATCCAGTATATAAAAAGAACCAAAGACAAGAACCACATGATTATCTCAATAAATGTAGAAAAGGCTTTTGACAAGTTCAACAGCCCTTCATGCTAAAAACGCTCAATAAATTCGGTATTGATGGAACGTATCTCAAAATAATCAGAACTATTTATGACAAACCCACAGCCAATATCATACTGAATGGGCAAAAATTGGAAGCATTCCCTTTGAAAATTGGCACAAGACAGGCATGCCCTCTCTCACCACTCGTATTCAACATAGTGTTGGAAGTTCTGGCTAGGGCAATCAGGCAAGAGAAAGAAATAAAGGGTACTCAGTTAGGAAAAGAAGAAGTCAAATTGTCCCTGTGTGCAGATGACATGATTGTATATTTAGAAAACCCCATCATCTCAGCCCCAAATCTCCTTAAGCTGCTCCTTAAGCTGATAAGCAACTTCAGCAAAGTCTCAGGATACAAAATTAATGTGCAAAAATCACAAGCAGTCTTGTACACCAGTAACAGACAAACACAGAGCCAAATCATGAATGAACTTCCATTTATAATTGCTTCAAAGAGAATAAAATACCTAGGAATCCAACTTACAAGGGATGTGAAGGACCTCTTCAAGGAGAACTACAAACCACTGTTCAATGAAATAAAATAGGACACAAACAAATGGAAGAACATACCATGCTTATGGATAGGAAGAATCAATATTGTGAAAATGGCCATACTGCCCAAGGTAATTTATAGATTCAATGCCATCCCCATTAAACTACCAATGAGTTTCTTCACAGAATTGGAAAAAACTGCTTTAAAGTTCATATGGAACCAAAAAAGACCCCACATTGCCAAGACAATCCTAAGTCAAAAGGACAAAGCTGGAGGCATCACGCTACCTGACTTCAAACTGTACCACAAGGCTACAGTAACCAAAACAGCATGGTACTGGTACCAAAACAGAGATATAGACCAATGGAACAGAACAGAGTCCTCAGAAATAATACCACACATCTACAGCCATCTGATCTTTGACAAACCTGAGAAAAACAAGAAATGGGGAAAGGATTCCCTATTTAATAAATGGTGCTGGGAAAATTGACTAGCCATAAGCAGACAGCTGATACTGGATCCTTTCCTTACTCCTTATATGAAAATTACTTCAAGATGGATTAGAGACTTACATGTTACACCTAAAACCATAAAAACCCTAGAAGAAAACCTAGGTAATACCATTCAGGACATAGGCATGGGCAAGAACTTCATGTCTAAAACACCAAAAGCAACGGCAACAAAAGCCACAATTGACAAATGGGATCTAACTAAAGAGCTTCTGCACAGCAAAAGAAACTACCATCAGAATGAACAGACAACCTACAGAATGGGAGAAAATTTTTGCAATCTACTCATCTGACAAAGGGCTAATATCCAGAATCTACAAAGAACTCAAACAAATATACAAGAAAAAACAAACAACCCCATCAAAAAGTGGGCAAAGGATATGAACAGACATTTCCTAAAAGAAGACATTCATACAGCCAACAGACACATGAAAAAATGCTCATCATCACTGGTCATCAGAGAAATGCAAATCAAAACCACAATGAGATACCATCTCAAACCAGTTAGAATGGCAATCATTAAAAAGTCAGGAAACAGGCCGGGCACGGTGGCTCAAGCCTGTAATCCCAGCACTTTGGGAGGCCAAGATGGGCGGATCATGAGGTCAGGAGATCGAGACCATCCTGGCTAACACTGTGAAACCCCGTCTCTACTAAAAAATACAAAAAACTAGCCGGGCGACGTGGTGGGCACCTGTAGTCCAAGCTACTCGGTAGGCTGAGGCAGGATAATGGTGTAAACCTGGGAGGCGGAGCTTGCAGTGAGCTGAGATCCAGCCACTTTACTCCAGCCCAGGCAACAGAGCGAGACTCTGTCTCAAAAAAAAAAAAAAAAAAAAAAGAAACAACAGGTGCCAGAGAGGATGTGGAGAAATAGGAACACTTTTACACTGTTGGTGGTACTGTAAACTGGTTCAACCATTGTGGAAAACAGTATGGCAATTCCTCAAGGATCTAGAACTAGAAATACCATATGACCCAGCCATCCCATTACTGGGTATATACCCAAAGGATTATAAATCATGCTGCTATAAAGACCCATGCATACGTATGTTTATTGTGGAATATTCACAATAGCAAAGACTTGGAATCAACTCAAATGTCCATCAGTGACAGACTGGATTCAGAAAATGTGGCACATATACACCATGGAATACTATGCAGCCATATGAAAGGATGAGTTCGTGTCCTTTGTAGGGACATGGATGCAGCTGGAAACCATCATTCTCAGCAAACCTTCACAAGAACGGAAACCAAACACCGCATGTTCTCATTCATAGGTGGGAATTGAACAATGATATCACTTGGACTCGGGAAGGGGAACATCACACACCGTGGCCTATTATGGGCAGGGGGGAGGGGCGGGGGAGGGATGGCATTGGGAGTTATACCTGATATAAATGATGAATTTATGGGTGCTGACGAGTTGATGGGTGAAGCACACCAACATGTCACAAGTATGCATATGTAACAAACCTGCACGTTGTGCACATGTACCCTAGAACTTAAAGTATAATAAAAAAAAAGAATACATATATAAATAAAACAAACAACAAAAAAAACCCAGTGCGTTTCTAAAGCAAATAAAGCCTCTAGTCAAATCTCCTCCCGAAGTCACCACACATAGACATGCAATCTAAATAAATAGCATTGTGTTACCCATGAAAACATGATTTCAAGGCAGATTCCATAGTTCTCTAGATCCAACCAGTAAATTCTACACTGCCCCTCTAAATAGAAAGTATGGGGCTGCTATTGGAAAGAAGCAAATCTCACAAAAAGCATTTTACCATTGCACAATCTGAGACGGACTTGTGCAAACTCAAATAGATTTTTCCTGTTGTATCTATTCAGCTGTGCTACCCATGTCAGTGCTTAGAACAGTATACTGTAGTTTTAAGGAACACCATCAAAAACAGGATATATAGGGCATCACTTAGCTACTTATGGGATTAAGCTATGAATGGGATTTTTGAGCCAAATTACCAAAGACTGTGATCTTTTAAGATTCAAGTTGGGAAGGTCAGACATCTAGAATGGTGAGGTAAAAGCCTCCAAAAATTCACTTATATATAAAAGCAAAAAGAACATGGCAAAATAGTCAAAATCAACATTTTTGTAGCTTTTGAAATTAACCAAAGGCTTAAAACAGTCTACAGAGAGTTTATTCAAGAAAACTAGATAAATCTTGATAAAAACGTTGAGTTTGGTAGAGATTTATTTATTAAATTATGGTAAAAACACATAAAATTTATTATTTTAGCTATGTACAATACAGTAGTGCTATGTTACATTGTTGTAGAATAAATCTCCTGCAAAACTGAAAATCTTTACCCATTAAAAAACTACTTCCTGCCTCTCCTGACCCTGACAACTGCCATTCTACTTTCTGTCTTTATAAAATTAACTGCTTTAGATATCTCATTTAAGGAAATCATATAGTTTTGCATTTTGTGACTAGTTTATTGCATTTTGCATAGTGTCCTCAAGGCTTTTCCATGTTGTAGAAGGTGGCAATCTTTACTTCTTTTTTATATACCATTTTAGGTATATAAACCTATTTCTTTATCCATTCTTTTGTTCATGGACATCAGGGTTGTTTTTACATCTTAGCTGTTGTGAATAGTGCTGCAAATACCTCTTCAGGATCCTACTTTCAATTATTTTGGTTATATACTTAGAAGTGGGATTGCTGTATCATATGGTAACTTGTTTTTAATTTTTTGAGGATCTATTATATTGTTTCTTACTGTGGGCATGCTATTACCACCAACAGTTCACAAATTATCCATTTTTTCCATATTATTACCAAAGTTTCTTTTTACTGTTTAAAAAAACAGTTGTTCTTTTCCTTTGTTTTTATTTGATAATGCCATCCTTATGTGTATGAAGTGATATTTCACATAGTTTTGATTTCTATTTTTTTAATGATTAGTGATGTTGAGCATCTTTTCATACGTTCATTGGGCATTTGTATGTCTTCTTTCAAGAAATGTGCATTCAGGTTCTTTGCCCATTTTAAAATCATGTTTTTTGTTGTTGTTGAGTTGTAGAAGTTTTTATGTGTTCTGGATATTAACTTCTTATGAGATACATATTCAGAAACATTTTCTCCCAATCCATAGGCTGCCTTTTTATTCTATTGATTGTTTCCTCTGGTGCAAAAATGTTTTTAAATTTAATGTAGTCCCATTTGTCTGAATTTGCTTTTATTTCCTGTGATTTTGGTGTCATATCCAAACAAAATCATTCCAAATCCAATGTCATGCAGTTTTTCCCTTGGAATTTTTATAAGAGTTTTATAGTTTTAGATCTTTGTTTAGGCTTTTATTTCATCTTGAGTTTTTTTTTAATTTTTTAATTATTATTATTATACTTTAAGTTCTAGGGCACATGTGCATAGTGTGCAGGTTTGTTACATATGTATACTTGTGCCGTGTTGGTGTGCTGCACCCATCAACTCGTCAGCACCCATAAATTCATCATTTATATCAGGTATAACTCCCAATGCAATCCCTCCCCCCTCCCCATGATAGGCCCCAGTGTGTGATGTTCCCCTTCCCGAGTCCCAGTGATCTCATTGTTCAGTTCCCACCTATGAGTGAGAACATGCGGTGTTTGGTTTTCTCTTCTTGTGATAGTTTGCTAAGAATGATGGTTTCCAGCTGCATCCATGTCCCTACAAAGGATGCAAACTCATCCTTTTTGATGGCTGCATAGTATTCCATGGTGTATATGTGCCACATTTTCTTAATCCAGTCTGTCACAGATGGACATTTGGGTTGATTCCAAGTCTTTGCTATTGTGAATAGTGCCGCAATAAACATACGTGTGCATGTGTCTTTATAGCAGCATGATTTATAGTTCTTTGGGTATATACCCAGTAGTGGGATGGCTGGGTCATATGGTACATCTAGTTCTAGATCCTTGAGGAATTGCCATACTGTTTTCCATAATGGTTGAACTAGTTTACAATCCCACCAACAGTGTAAAAGTGTTCCTATTTCTCCACATCCTCTCCAGCACCTGTTGTTTCCTGACTTTTTAATGATTGCCATTCTAACTGGTGTGAGATGGTATCTCATTGTGGTTTTGATTTGCATTTCTCTGATGGCAAGTGACGATGAGCATTTTTTCATGTGTCTGTTGACTGTATGAATGTCTTCTTTTGAGAAATGTCTGTTCATATCCTTTGCCCACTTTTTGATGGGGTTGTTTGTTTTTTTCTTGTAAATTTGTTTGAGTTCTTTGTAGATTCTGGATATTAGCCCTTTGTCAGATGAGTAGATTGCAAAAATTTTCTCCCATTCTGTAGGTTGCCTGTTCACTCTGATGGTAGTTTCTTTTGCTGTGCAGAAGCTCTTTAGTTTAATTAGATCCCATGTGTCAATTTTTGCTTTTGCTGCCATTGCTTTTGGTGTTTTAGACATGAAGTCCTTGCCCATGCCTATGTCCTGAATGGTACTACCTAGGTTTTCTTCTAGGGTTTTTATGGTTTTAGGTGTAACATGTAAGTCTCTAATCCATCTTGAAGTAATTTTCATATAAGGAGTAAGGAAAGGATCCAGTATCAGCTGTCTGCTTATGGCTAGTCAATTTTCCCAGCACCATTTATTAAATAGGGAATCCTTTCCCCATTTCTTGTTTTTCTCAGGTTTGTCAAAGATCAGATGGCTGTAGATGTGTGGTATTATTTCTGAGGACTCTGTTCTGTTCCATTGGTCTATATCTCTGTTTTGGTACCAGTACCATGCTGTTTTGGTTACTGTAGCCTTGTAGTATAGTTTGAAGTCAGGTAGCGTGACGCCTCCAGCTTTGTCCTTTTGACTTAGGATTGTCTTGGCAATGCAGGGTCTTTTTTGGTTCCATATGAACTTTAAGGCAGTTTTTCCCAATTCTGTGAAGAAACTCATTGGTAGCTTGATGGGTATGGCATTGAATCTATAAATAACCTTGGGCAGTATGGCCATTTTCACGATATTGATTCTTCCTATCCATAAGCATGGTATGTTCTTCCATTTGTTTGTGTCCTCTTTTATTTCACTGAGCAGTGGTTTGTAGTTCTCCTTGAAGAGTTCCTTTACATCCCTTATAAGTTGGATTCCTAGGTATTTTATTCTCTTTGAAGCAATTGTGAATGGAAGTTCATTCATGATTTGGCTCTCTGTCTGTTACTGGTGTATAAGACTGCTTGTGATTTTTGCACATTAATTTTGTATTCTGAGACTTTGCTGAAGTTGCTTATCAGCTTAAGGAGGTTTTGGGCTGAGACAATGGGGGTTTCTAAATATACAATCATGTCATTCTGCAAACAGGGACAATTTGACTTCTTTTTTTCCTAACTGAATACCCTTTATTTATTTCTCTTGCCTGATTGCCCTAGTCAGAACTTCCAACACTATGTTGAATGGGAGTGGTGAGAGAGGGCATCCCTGTCTTGTGCCAGTTTTCAAAGGGAATTTTTCCAGTTTTTGCCAATTCAGTATGATATTAGCTGTGGGTTTGTCATAAATAGTTCTTATTATTTTGAGGTACGTTCCATCAATACCGAATTTATTGAGCGTTTTTAGCATGAAGGCTGTTGAATTTTGTCAAAAGCCTTTTCTGCATCTATTGAGATAATCATGTGGTTCTTGTGTTTGGTTCTGTTTATATGCTGGATACGTTTATTGATTTGTGAATGTTGAACCAGCCTTGCATCCCAGGGATGAAGCCCACTTGATCATGGTGGATAAGCTTTTTGATGTGCTGCTGAATCCGGTTTGCCAGTATTTTATTGAGGATTTTTGCATCGATGTTCATCAGGGATATTGGTCTAAAATTCTCTTTTTTTGTTGTGTCTCTGCCAGGCTTTGCTATCAGGATGATGTTGGTCTCATAAAATGAGTTAGGGAGGATTCCCTCTTTTTCTGTTGATTGGGAATAGTTTCAGAAGGAATGGTACCAGCTCCTCCTTGTACATCTGATAGAATTCAGCTGTGAATCCATCTAGTCCTGGACTTTTTTTGGTTGGTAGGCTATTAATTATTGCCTCAATTTCAGAACCTGCTATTGGTCTATTCAGGCATTCAGCTTCTTCCTGGTTTAGTCTTGGAAGAGTGTAAGTGTCCAGGAAATTATCCATTTCTTCCAGATTTTCTAGTTGATTTGCATAGAGGTGTTTATAGTATTCTCTGATGATAGTTTGTTTTTCTGTGGGGTCAGTGGTGATATCCCCTTTATCATTTTTTAGTGCGTCTATTTGATTCCTCTCTCTTTTCTTCTTTATTAGTCTTGCTAGCGGTCTGTCAATTTTTTTGATCTTTTCAAAAAAACCAACTCCTGGATTCATTGATTTTTTGGAGGGTTTTTTGTGTCTCTATCTCCTTCAGTTCTGCTCTGATCTTAGTTATTTCTTGCCTTCTGCTAGCTTTTGAATGGTTTGCTCTTGCTTTCTAGTTCTTTTAATTGTGATGTTAGGGTGTCAATTTTAGATCTTTCCTGCTTTCTCTTGTGGGCATTTAGTGCTAAAATGTCCCTCTACACACTGCTTTAAATGTGTCCCATAGATTCTGGTATGTTGTATCTTTGTTCTCATTGGTTTCAAAGAACATCTTTATTTCTGCCTTCATTTCGTTATGTACTTAGTAGTCATTCGGGAGCAGGTTATTCAGTTTTCATGTAGTTGAGCGGTTTTGATTGAGTTTCTTAGTGCTTAGTTCTAGTTTGATTGCACTGTGGTCTGAGAGACAGTTTGTTATAATTTCTGTTCTTTTACATTTGCTGAGAAGTGCTTTACTTCCAATTATGTGATCAATTTTGGAATAAGTGTGACGTGGTGCTGAGAAGAATGTATATTCTGTTGATTTGGGGTGGAGATTCTGTAGATGTCTATTAGGTCCACTTGGTGCAGAGTGAGTTCAATTCCTGGATATCCTTGTTAACTTTCTGTCTCGTTGATCTATCTAATGTTGACAGTGGAGTGTTGAAGTCTCCCATTATTATGTTGGGAGTCTAAGTCTCTTTGTAGGTCTCTAAGGATTGCTTTATGAATCTGGGTGCTCCTGTATTGGGTGCATATATTTAGGATAGTTAGGTCTTCCTGTTGAATTGACCCTTACCATTATGTAATGGCCTTCTTTGTCTCTTTTGATCTTTGATGGTTTAAAGTCTGTTTTATCAGAGACTAGGATTGCAACCCCTGCTTTTTTTTGTTCTCCATTTCCTTGATAGATCTTCCTCCATCCCTTTATTTTGAGCCTATGTACATCTGTGCATGTGAGATGGGTCTCCTGAATACAGCAGACTGATTGGTCTTGACTCTTTATCCAGTTTTTCAGTCGGTGTCTTTTAATTGAAGCATTTAGTCCATTTACATTTAAGGTTATATTGTTTGTGTGAACTTGATCCTGCCATTATGATATTAACTGATTATTTTGCTGTTAGTTGATGCAGTTTCTCCTAGCCTGATGGTCTTTACATTTTGGCATGTGTTTGCAATGGTGGTACCGGTTGTCCTTTCCATGTTTAGGGCTTCCTTCAGGGTCTCTTGTAAGGCAGGCCTGGTGTGTGACAGAATCTCTAAGAATTTGCTTATCTGTAAAGGATTTTATTTCTCCTTCACTATGAAACTTAGTTTGGCTGGATATGAAATCTGGGTTGAAAAATTTTTTTTTAAGAATGTTGCATATTGGCCCCACTCTCTTCTGGCTTGTAGAGTTTCTGCCGAGAGATCTGCTGTTAGTCTGATGGTCTTCCCTTGTGGGTAACCGACCTTCTCTCTGGCTGCCCTTAGATTTTTTCCTTCATTTCAACTTGGTGAATCTGGCAATTATGTGTCTTGGAGTTGCTCTTCTCGAGAAGTATTTTGGTGTTCTCTGTATTTCCTGAATTTGAATGTTGGCCTGCCCTACTAGGTTGGGGAAGTTCTCCTGGATGATATCCTGAAGAGTGTTTTCAACTTGGTTCCATTTCCCCCTCACTTTCAGGCACCGCAATCAGACGTAGATTTGGTCTTTTTACATAATCCCATACTTCTTGCAGGCTTTGTTCATTTCTTTTCTTCTTTTTTCTTTTGGTTTCTCTTCTCGCTTCATTTCATCATTTGATCCTCAATCGCTGATACTCTTTCTTCCAGTTGATTGAGTCGGTTACTGAAGCTTGTGCATTTGTCACGTATTTCTCGTGTCATGGTTTTCATCTCTGTCATTTTGTTTATGACCTTCTCTGCATTAATTATTCTAGCTGTCAATTCTTCCACTCTTTTTTCAAGATTTTTAGTTTCTTTGTGCTGGGTATGTAATTCCCCCTTTAGCTCTGAGAAGTTTGATGGACTGAAGCCTTCTTATCTCATTTCATCAAAGTCATTCTCTGACCAGGTTTGATCCATTGCTGGCGATGGGCTGTGCTGCTTTGCAGGGGGAGATGCGCTCTTATTTTTTGAATTTCCAGCCTTTCTACCCTGCTTTTTCCCCATCTTTGTGGTTTTATCTGCCTCTGGTCTTTGATGATGGTGACGTACTGATGGTGTTTTGCTATAGGTGTCCTTCCTGTTTGATAGTTTTCCTTCTAACAGTCAGGACCCTCAGCTGTAGGTCTCTTTGGAGATTACTTGAGGTCCACTCCAGACCCTGTTTGCCTGGGTATCAGCAGCAGAGGTTGCAGAAGATGGAATATTGCTGAACAGCGAGTGTACCTGTCTGATTCTTACTTTGGAAGCTTCCTCTCAGGGGTGTACTCCACCCTGTGAGATGTGGGGTGTCAGACTGCCCCTAGTGGGGGATGTCTACCAGATAGGCTACTCAGGGGTCAGAGACCCACTTGAGCAGGCAGTCTGTCCCTTCTCAGATCTCAACCTCCATGTTGGGAGATCCACTGCTCTCTTCAAAGCTGTCAGACAGAGTCGCTTGAGTCTGCACGGGTTTCTGCTGTTTTTTTTCTTGCTGTTATTTAGCTGTGCCCTGTCCCCAGAGGTGGAGTCTACAGAGACAGGCAGGTTTCCTTGAGCTGCTGTGAGCTCCACCCTGTTCGAGTTTCCCAGTGGCTTTGTTTACCTACTTAAGCCTCAGCAATGGCAGGTGCCCCTCCCCAGCCTCTCTGCTGCCTTGCGGTTAGATCGCAGACTGCTGTGTTAGCAATGAGAGAGGCTCCGTGGGCTTGGGACCCTCCCGGCCAGGTGTGGGATATATTCTCCTGGTGTGCCCGTTTGCTTAAATCCCGGTATTGGGGTGGGAGTTATCTGATTTTCCAGGTGTTGTGTGTCTCAGTTCCCCTGGCTAGGAAAAGGGATTCCCTTCCCCCTTGCGCTTCCCAGGTGCGGCGATGCCTCGCCCTGCTTCAGCTGTCACTGGTCGGGCTGCAGCAGCTGACCAGCACCAATTGTCCGGCACTCCCTAGTGAGATGACCCCAGTACCTCAGTTGAAAATGCAGAAATCACCGGTCTTCTGTGTCACTAGTGCTGGGAATTGGAGACTGGAGCTTTTCCTGTTCGGCCATCTTGCTCCGCCCTGAGTGTTTTTTTATGTATGGTGCAAGATAAGGGTCCAACTTCATTCTTTTGAATTCCGATACTTAGTTTTTTCAACATCATTTGTTAAAGAGACTGTCCTTTGCCCGTTGTATGATCTTGGTACTCTTTCAAAGGTCATTTAACCGTATGCATGGGATTTTATTTCTGCACTCTCTATTTTGTTTCATTAGTCTGTATGTCTGCCTTTATGCCAGGACCATGCTACTTCAGTTACTGCAACTTCATAATAAGTTTTGAAATTAGAGAGTGTGAAACCCCCAATTTTATTCTTTGGAAGATTGTTTTGTCTATTTAGGGTTCCTTTAGACTCCATAGGAATTTTAGTATTTCTTATTTTTTTCTGCAAAAAACACATTGCAATTTTGATAGGCATTTCATTAGATCTGTAAATCACTTTTAGTTGAATAAGTAGTTTAACAATATTAATTATTCCACTTCATAAGCACAGATGTGTATTTATTTGTGTCTTCTTTAATTTCTTTCAGTGATATTTTGTAGTTTTCAGGGTACAAATCTTTTGTCCCCTTGGTTAAGGTTTTTTTCTAAGTATTTTATTCGTTTTGATGCTATTGTAAATGGGGTTGTTTTCTTAATTTTCCTTTCAGATTGTTTATTGTTATTGCATAAAAAGCAGCTGAATTTTGCATATCAATTTTGTAGCCTGCAACTTTATTGAATTTAATTGTTAATTCTAACAGTTTTTTTGTAGAATCTTTCAGGTTTCTTATAAAAAGTTATGTCATCTGAGAACACATCATTTTATTCCCTCCTTTCCAATTTGGATGACTTTTATTTTGTTTTCTTACCTAATTGCTGTGAGTAGGACTTCCAGTATTATGATAAATATAAATGATGACAATGGGCATTATTGCATTGTTTCTGATCTTAGAGAAAAAGCTTTCAGTTTTTTACTATTGAGTATGATGTTAGCTGTAGGGTTTTAAAATATGGTCTTCATTATATTGAGGTGATTTCCTTCTACTCCTAGTTTGTTGAGTATTTTATAATAAAAGATTATTGAATTTTGTCAAATGCTTTTTTTTCTGTATTAATTGTGATAATCTTGTGATTTTTTTCCCTTTCATCCCATTGATTTTCATCTGTCGAACTATATTTGCATTCCAGGAATAAATCCTACTTGGTCATGTTATATAATTCTACTTGGTCATAATGTATAATCATTTTAATTTGTAATTTGGTTTGCTGGTATTTTGTTGAGGATTTTCACATCAATATTCATCAGAAATATTGGTGTGCAGTTTTCTTTTCTTGTAGTATTTTTTGTGGTTTTAGTAACAGGATGATGCTGGTTTTACAAAATGAGCTTATAAGTGTTCCTTCCTGCTCAATTTTTGTTTGAAGAGCTTGAGAAAGTTTGTGTTTAATTCTTCCTTAAGTGAGTGGAAGAATTCCTCAGTGATATCATCTGGCCTGGGCTTTTTTTGTCTTTTGTGGGAGGTTTTAGATTACTCACTCAATCTCCTACTGATAATTGGTTGATTCAGATTGTCTATTTCTTCATGATTTAGTCTTGGTAGATTACATGTTTCTAATTTGTTGGCATATAATTGTTCATAGCAATATCTTGCAGGGACCATTGAAAACAATATGCTAAGAATACATAGGGCTCAAGGACAGTATCTTCAGTTGAACTTTTAATGAACTCCAGTAGGCGCCAAGAAGGCGGACAAATAAGGAGGAGCCTAGAGACAAGGAGCTAAGCAGAAGGTTACATCTGGGTAGAGTAAGTTTGTTTTGCATTGTGTTATTTCTGCTGACGTGAGGTTTATGGAGTATAAATAAAGTGAGGAGGAGGCTCTGGGCGCGGCCGCCATGTTCTCTGTTTGTCTTTGTCTCTTGTGTCTGTTCATTCTCCACCACCCCTGGCACGGTCCCCAATAAGTGGCACACTGAGCAGGGTACGCACGGGTGAGTAGCAGGGAACAAGAAAGGGAATCCCCCTAGGAACCCTCCTTACCCTAGGAGCGGGTAAAACCCGGAGATTGTTAAGGGGAACCTTCTTGAGCGCTCATTATGGGGAATTCCAGTTCCTTGGCCTCAGAATATTTGAGATTATTACAAGGGCTTTTACTTTCGGTTGGGGTTGATACAAAAGAGAGAACTTTGTGGAAATTGTTTGCTCATGTGGAACAACATTGTTATTGGTTTCAATATCAAACTGAAGTGCAATTAAATAAACGAGAATGGCAACAGGTTGTTAAGACCCTTCGTCAAGCGCACCAGCGTGGCGATGTAATGTCAGCACCTTTGTGGGCCCTCTGTGCCTCTATTACTCAGGCCTTGGAGCTCTCAGAGACAGACTCTGAAAAAGGGGAAGCTGGGGATGAGAGTTTTTGAAGTCTCCGATAGCCATTTCCCCTCCTTTAGATAATCCTGTAACTGGTGGAGAAGGTCCTTTGTATAATGATGTGTCTCAGGAAAAGGAATCAGAAATTCAAAAGGAGCTTCAGCCGGTTGTTCAATTGCTACAACAAATTTTACAATTGCAGTTATCTCCCCCTCAACCTTCTCCTCCACCCACTCCTGTTTTTACTTTTCCCATGGTTCATCCACCCCCATCAGCAGGGGCGGAAGAGGAGGATAGTTTTCCACCACCACCACCACCGGTGGAAATGCTGCCTCATTCAGGCATGGTTTTTGCTGTCCCCGTTTCTACGGCTAAAGCTGTAATTGAGATATTGGATTCTCAAGAGGATGAGGATCCTCTACAATTGTTCCCCATTACTAGGCAACCTTTTGGCCCTAATGATCAATTTCCTCAAGGAGGTATAAATGTGCAGTATAATGTCCTTCAATTTAAGTTCCTTAAAGAAATGAAGGCAGCTGTTGCTAATTATGGCCCTCAATCTCCTTTTGTCATGGGGCTTCTAGATTCTTTTTCCTCTGAGAATTTGTTTTTGCCTCTTGATTGGGAGACTTTGGGGAAGGCTGTTTTGGACCGCTCTCAGTGGCTTCAGTTATGCAGTTGGTAGGTGGAAGATGCCAAAGAACAGGCCCGCCGCAATGCCGCTAGAAATCCTCCAGGACCAACAGAGGAGCAATTAACCGGTACTGGTCAGTTTGCTACCGTAGCGGCTCAATCTGGGCTCGATGACATGGCATTATCACAAGTTAAAGGACTTTTTTTAAAGGCTTGGTGTAAAGTAGAACCATCGGGAAAAACTGCCTTGTCTTTTGTTAAGGTTTTGCAGGGTGCCAATGAACCTTATCCTGATTTTGTTGCTCGGCTCCAAGATGCTGTAATAAAGACTGTGGGTAATGGGGCAGCAGGCAAAATCCTGGTAACCACATTAGCTTTCGAGAATGCTAATCAGGAATGTCAGAGGTTGTTGCGTCCTCTAAAGGCTGCTGGAAACTTACAAATAGAAGATTTTATTAGAGCCTGTGCAGGAGTGGGAGGGGCTGCCTATAACGCACAATTGGTTGCTGGAGCTCTATCTAAGGCCCTCATAGGAAAAAAGGGAGTTTGCTTTCAATGTGGAAAGACTGGTCATTTTAAAAAGGAGTGCCGTAAGTTATCTAATAAGAACGACTCCTCCAAAGTAGGATCTAAAAGTCTTCCCACTGAGCCTTGTTGTCATTGCGGCAAAGGGCGACACTGGACTAATGAATGTCACTCTAAATTGGACAAAAACGGTAACCCTTTAACCTCCGGATCGGGAAACTTGCAGAGGGGCCCTTCAGGTTGGGGCCCCAGCAACAATACAAGCCCTCTTCATTTGCAGTTTCCAGTCAGCTCGGGGGTCCAGCATCAGCAGGCCAGTCAGTCAATGTTAACCCCCAATTTTCAGTAGCTCAACTTTTCTCTGCTACTTCTGGTAGCGCCACTGCTGATGTGGCAATTTTGCAGGCCATTGAATTCACCCCAGAAATGGGAGTTGTTAAATTGGCTACAGGTGTTTTTGGGCCATTACCTCCACATACTGTTGGATTGCTATAGGACACAGTAGTAGTATTTTACAGGGTTTACAAGTTCATTTGGGTGTTATAGATTCTGATTATAAAGGGGAAATTCAAATTATGGCACAGGCTCATAAACCCATATCCCTTAAAGAGGGGCAGCGGATTGCACAACTCCTTTTACTACCCTATTTTCAGTTTCCTTCATGGAAGCAAGAAAAAACCAGAGGTTTTGGAAGCACGGGTAAACATATTTTTGGGAAACGTTAGTAACTCAACAAAAACCCTTGTTTCCCCTCGAAGTAGAGAGACAAATTTTTCAGGGCTTGGTTGACACAGGAGCTGACGTTTCCATTATTGCCTCCAACCAATGGCCTTTACAGTGGCCTAAACAGCCTGTTGCTGTGTCTCTTACTGGATTAGGTTCCGCCTCTGAGGTGTATCAAAGTTCTCAATCCTTGAGTTGTCGAGGGCTGGACGGTCAAACGGCCCAAGTCCTATTTTATATTTTATATTGTTCCTATTGCCCTAAATTTATGGGGGCGAGATTTATTGCAACAATTTGGAGCTTTTGTTTCTATTCCTCATGTCTCTGATTCTGCCAAGAATATGATGTTCCACATGAGCTACAATCCCCTTGAAAAGTCTTTAAACATGTAGCCACTGTTCAGCAGCCTCAAGCCCTTCCCTTGACATGGAAAACTAACATTCCTGTATGGGTTGAACAGTGGCCTTTAACACGTGAAAAGCTTGAGGCCCTGGAAAACTTAGTTCAGGAACAATTATCCTTAGGTCATATAGAACCTAGTACTTCTCCATGGAATTCCCCTGTTTTTGTGATAAAGAAAAAAGCGGTAAATGGAGACTATTAACAGATCTTTGTGATATTAGTGCATGTATTCAACCCATGGGATCCTTACAACCTGGCCTTCCTAGTCCTTCTATGATTCCTCAAGATTTGTTGCTCATGGTTATTGATTTAAAGGATTGTTTTTTTTCTATTCCTTTGGATCAAAAGGATTGTGAGCGTTTTGCCTTCTCTGTCCCTGTTTTTAACAATTCTCAGCCACTTTCTCGATATCAGTGGAAGGTTTTACCTCAAGGTATGTTAAACAGCCCTACCTTGTGTCAAGAATTTGTCCATCGGGCCCTGGATCCTGTTCAAAAGCGTCATCCTTCTGTTCTTTTATATCATTATATGGATGACATTCTTCTTGCTGCACCCACCAAAGAAAAGCAGCAAGATGCTTTTGCATCGTTACAAGTTCAGCTTTCTTTCTACTCACTTAATATTGCCCCAGACAAAATTCAAGTGGATTTTCCTATTCAATATTTAGGTTATACCTTGGGAGCATGAAATATTCGACCCCCAAAAATTCAAATTCGACGCGATCATTTAAAAACATTAAATGACTTTCAAAAGCTTTTAGGAGACATTAATGGGATGCATCCTGTTTTAGGAATACCAACGTATCAATTACAACATCTTTTTTCTATTCTAGAAGGAGACAGTCACTTGGACAGCTCACGTCATTTAACTCCTTTGGCTTTACAGGAACTCCAGTTTGTAGAAGAGCAACTTCAAAAGGCCCATTTACATTATATCCTTCCCAATGTTCCCCTTTCCTTTTGTTTATTTCATACTTTACATTCTCCCACAGGAATGATTCATCAAACCAATCGGCCGTTAGAATGGATCTTTTTGTCCAATAAAACATCTAAATGCTTGACTACTTATATCGACCGTTTAGCTGAACTAATCATCAAAGGATGGCATCGCTGTCGACAACTCTGGGGAGGAGATCCTTCCTTAATTATCTCTCAATTTACTCATAATCAGATTACTTATCTTCTTGCAACTTCTGATTCTTGGCAAGTTGCTTGCGCCTCATTTGTTGGACAATTTTCTACCCAATATCCTAAGTCTCCGATCTTTTCATTTTTCAGACAGCATTCTGTGTTGCCTTTCTCACCAATATCTGTATTTCCTGTTCAAGGTCCTACCTTTTTTACTGATGCTAGTAGCAATGAAAAAGCTGGATATTGGAGTGTTCATCAATCTCGAGTTACAGTTTATCCTTATCCCTCGGTACAACAGGGAGAATTGTTTGCTATTCTCATGGTCTTACTTGATTTCCCTATCACTAGCTGTAACATTGTTAGTGATTCTCAATACGCCGTTTATGTTACTTCTTATATTTCTCAGGCCACTTTACCTCTTTGTGCTACTTCTTCTCTTCAAAAACTCTTTTCTTTGTTGTCCTCTACTTTGAGCCAACGTCGAGCTCCTTTATTCATCACTAATCTTCATTCTCATTCTCAACTTCCTGGACCGTTAGTTCATGGTAATACTCAGATTGATTCACTTTTAATCGGCCACCTACAGGCTGCAGAACAAGAACATGCTCTACATCACACTAATAGTTCTGGCCTTCAACGACGGTTTCATTTAACTCATAAACAAGCTCGTTCTCTTATTCGAGCTTGTCCTTCTTGTGCTCCTTTGAGCATTCCATCTTTTCATCCTGGGGTTAATCCATGAAGTACTCAAGTTAATTAGATTTGGCAAATGGATGTCACACATATCCCTTCTTTTGGACGATTAAAATATGCTCATCATACCATTGATACTTTTTCTCATTTTCAATGGGCAACTCCGTTGCCATCTGAAAAAGCTGATTCTGTTATCACTCATCTCTTAGCTTGTTTTGCCATCATGGGCATTCCTCTTATACTTAAAACTGATAATGCCCCTGCCTATGTCTCTCGTAAATTACAGGTTTTCTTACAGCAATACAATATTCAACATATCACCAGTATCCCGGGCAACAGTCAAGATCAAGCCATCATTGAGCGTGCAAATTTAACCTTAAAAACTCAGCTGCAGAAACAAAAAGGGGGAAATGAGTCCCCCAGAAACCAGATTCTGAAGGTTATTTTTACCTGAAATTTTTTGAATCAATGGAGACAATTGCAGGATTCTGCTGCTGTAACCCATCTTTCCTCACCTCCCTCGGTGATAGTCCCCGCCGACAATTTAAGGGTTTGGTATCCTAATGAAGAAGGTAAGTATGCTCAAGGGCAAGTTCTAAAACAGGGAGGGGGCTATGCTCTTGTCCTTACAGGGAGTGGACCTGAGTGGTTTCCTACAAGGCGATTGAAACCCTGTTGAAAAGAAAACTGGACTCAGCATGCATCTTTTCCTTTGTTGGATGTGCCTCGGCGGGGGACTTATTTCCCTTAGTGAGGCTTTATATGAATATTGGACTTATATTCCCTTTCCACCCTTGTATCAGGGAGTCGCCTGGGGGGAGGCGGAAATTAAGGTTTTCACCAATGACACTACTTGGATGCCGTCCCCCTATATGGACAAGGACACCATAGAATGGGAAATGGGAATAATAAACAGCACATACCAATTTGGAGTGGAAAGCCTTCCAATTTGCATGGGAAATAGTCCTCATTGTCTCCAGAAATCGCATGAAGCTTGGGCTGTTCGCTATAATCATAGCCATGTGGCTGCTAATACTGTTATTATTGTAACTAGAAGCTTTCAGTATAATCATACTGTATATAGTAATGAGACTATTCCTAGTTCCTTACCTTTTTGTCCTATCCCAGAGGTTTCCCCTAATATTGAGGTGCTGGAGTGGCAGCACTGTCGGGGAACTAAGCTCTAGATTTTATTAGAATACAGTGGGATGCAAGTAACTGATTGGAGTGTGCACGGTGATTTTCAAACAAAATTTAGTCACATACCTTTAAAATGACACCGGGTAAATAAAAGTATTGCCGCTGACGGTAATGAAACCTTAGTATGGCGTGAAGGAGGCCTGTCGCCACCTATGCCTCATCTTAGACATGCTTTACAAGTACAGAGTCATCTTTGGAAGTTATTAGCTGCAGGTAATGCCATTAATACTTTTGTGGGGAATATGTCCCTTAATCTTTCTAACCCGAATAATTCCTTTCATATTCAGTTACATTGGAATTCCTCCCGATATATTATTGCTTGTGTCCGTAAGCCTTACCTATTATTAGTGGGGAATTTGACATGGGATAATGATACAGGGATTGTTAATTGTATAGATACGTGAACATTTTTGTCTTGCCTCAATCATTCCTGGTGGCACAACTTTACTGGGGATATTTATATCCTCAGGGCTCGTAAGGAAATTTGGCTACCTGTCAACCTTATGCAACCGTGGGGGGCATCGCCTCTTGAGACTTATATTTGGACTTCCCTCCAGCGGACCCACCGTGCCCTTGGACTTGTCATTGCCTCGGTGATGGGTCTTGTCACCATCGCCTCCACTGCGGCCGTAGCAGGACTCGCTTTACATCAAAGCATACAAAATGCTGAATTTGTGCAGCAATGGCACGAGCAATCTCACCAGTTGTGGCTTCAACAACGAAACATTGACTCTCAACTTGCTGAAAGATTGGACAACATGGAACAAGCCTTAACGTGGCTTGGAGATCAGCTCACTGTCCTCAGTACTCGGATAACATTGCAATGTGATTGGAACTCCACTCAATTTTGTGTAACGCCATGCCTTTTAATATCTCTCAGAATTGGACCGAAATCCGAAAATTATTAGTAGGCCATAAAAATATTAGTTTGGACATCCAAGAACTCACTCAAAACATTTCTGAAGCATTTCAACAACAATTACATGTATTGTCTGGAACCGCTACCCTGCAGGAGCTGGGTCAATGCCTTGCTGCCCTTAACCCATGGACCCAGATGAAAACATGGATTTCTACAATCTCTGGAAGTATATTGCTTTGGGCACTCGGATTGGGTCTACATCTCCTGGTGATCCGATGCTCCCTCCATTGCCCCCAAAAACAAAGGAAAAAACAAGAACAAGTATGGACTACCTTTCTAGGATTGAGGCAAAACAAAAAGGGGGAAATGCAGGGACCATTGAAAACAATATGCTAAGAATACATAGGGCTCAAGGACAGTATCTTCAGTTGAACTTTTAATGAACTCCAGTAGGCGCCAAGAAGGCGGACAAATAAGGAGGAGCAGAAGGTTACATCTGGGTAGAGAAAGTTTGTTTTGCATTGTGTTATTTCTGCTGATGTGAGGTTTATGGAGTATAAATAAAATGAGGAGGAGGCTCTGGGTGCGGCCGCCATGTTCTCTGTTTGTCTTTGTCTCTTGTGTCTGTTCATTCTCCACCACCCCCGGCACAGTCCCCAATAATATCTTATAATCCTCTTTATTTCTTTGGCACCAGTTGTAATATCTCTTTTTTATTTCTGATTTTAGTTATTTGGGTATTCTTTCTTGTTAGTTAATCTACATGAAGATTTGTCAACTTATTTCATCTTTTTAAGAAACCAATTCTTACTTTCATTGACTTTTTATTTTAATTCTTTGAAATTCTTAATTTCAATTGTTTCTTCTCTAATCATTTTTATTTCCTTCCTCCTGCTAACTTTGGGATTCATGCATTGACTTCTTTCTCATTTCCTTCTGTGTATCTTTTACAGGTATTTTCTGTGTGGTTTTTATGGTGATTACATAAAACATCTTAAACATACAGCAATCTGTTTTAAACTAGTGTTGACTTAACTTGAATTGCATGTAAACACTATTTGTTTACATCTCTGCCCCCAAACATTTTATGTTATTGATTTTGCAAATTATATATTTTTATACTGTGTATCCATTAAAATAAATTTATAGTTCTAATTTCCCTTTTAAATACTATACCAGAATTAGAAGTAATTTATGCATCAACATTACAAAACTATAGGATTCTGTGTTTGTCTATGTCACACATGTACCAGAGCACTTTGTATTTTCATATGCTTTTATGTTGCTATCAGTATCCTTTTCTTTCAACTTGAGGAGCTTTCACTAGCATTTTTTGGAGTGCAGATCCAGTGGTAATGAACTCCCAAGGCTTCTGTTTATCTGGGAAAGTCTAAATTTCCCCATCATTTTTGAAAGAGTTTTGTCTGATGTAGCTTTTCTGGTTGGCTTTTTCTTTTGTTTTGTTTTCCAGCATTTTGAATATATCATCTCACTCTCTTCTGGACTGTAAGGTTTCTGCTAAGAAATCTGCTAATCTTATGAGATTATCATGAAATATGACAAGTTGCTTTTCTGTTGTTGCTTTGAAGATTCATTTTTTGTGACTTTTGACAGCTTGATTACAATGTGTCTTAATACAAGCATCTTGGGTTTAATTAGTTTGAGTTCATTAAGCTTCTTAAATGTGAAGGTTCATTTTCTTCACCAAATTTGGGAAGTATTTGGCCATTATTTCTTTACTGGCCTCTTTGTCTTCTTAGCTCTTGCTTGTCCTTCTGAAATTTTCATAATGTATATGTTGGTGTGCGTAATTGTATCCCACAAATGCCTTAGGCTTTCTTTTGTTCATTTTTTTTTCTACTTGCTCCTCTGCCTCAATTATTTCAAATGATCTGTCTTCCAGTTCGCTGTTACCTTCTGCTTGATCAAATCTGCTGTTGAACCCCTCTATTAAAATGTCCAACTCACCTATATTCTTAAGCTCTAAAATTTGTTTTTAAAAATAGTTTCTATCATTTTGTTGATATTTTCATTTTGTTCTTGCATCACTTTTCTGATTTTGTTTAGTTTTGTGTGTTCTCTTTTAGCTCACTGAACATCTTTATGACAATTATTTAAGATTTTTATTTTAGGAAGCATATAGCTCTTCATTTCTTTGGGTCAAGTTTTTGTAGTTTTATTTTGTTCCTTTGAACATGTTTCTCTGTTTCTGTGTATAGTTTAAAATTATGTGTTAAAATTTGGACATTTGGAAAAAGTCACCTTAGTTTTTACTGTCTTTTTACAGGGGAAGATCATCGCCAATCAGCCTAGCTAGATATGCTGGGGGCATCTGAAACCTTTTCTAGGGGTATATCTTTTCTGGGCTTGAGCATGTAATCCCCGACTAAAAGGTTTTGTTCCTATTTATTCTTAAGCGATATAAAATCTCTTGCTCCTTCTGTTGTCTTTGTGCAGTAACATAGTCTCTCTCAAGCGGCAACAAGTTGCTGCACTGGCCATTATTCTCAGTAGCCTCCAGACATTCAAACTATGCTGGTTCCTATCAGTGCTCTCAGTCAGGAGAGACAGAAACTATTCCTTTGTCCATTCCCCGAAAACCAAAATTGTTGGTACCCAATTTTTTCTTCTCTTTCCTTCCCAAGTTAGAAGCTGTGAGTTGGGAGTTTTCTCCCACTAGTAGTACGCTCCACTTGCTAGGGACAGGACTGTAACTTTTCTTTTTGTATTTTTTAATTTTATATTTTTATATTTTATATTTAATTTACTTGAATTGCATGTAAACACTCTATTTGTTTAGATCTCTGCTCCCCAAACATTTTATGTTATTGATTTTGCAAATTATATTTTTATACTGTGTATCCATTAAAATAAATTTACAGTTTTAATTTCTCTTTTAAATACTATACCAGAATTAGAAGTAATTTATGCATCAACATTACAAAACTACAGGATTATATGTTTGTCTGTATTATACATGTAGCACTTTTCTTTTTATATGCTCCTTTTTAAATTATTATACTTTAAGTTCTGGGATACATGTGCGGAACCTGCAGGTTTGTTACATAGGTATACATGTGTCGTGGTTTGCTGCACCCATCAAACCGTCATCTACATTAGGTATTTCTCTTAATGCTATGCCTCCCCTTGTCCCCTACCCCCTGATAGGTCCCAGTGTGTGATATTCCCCAACCTGTGCTGATATGTTCTCATTGTTCAACTCCCACTATTGAGAGAGAACATGTGGTATTTGGTTTTCTGTTCCTGTGTTAGTTTGCTGAGAGTGATGGCTTTCAGCATCGTCCATGTCCCTGCAAAGGACATGAACTCATCTTTTTTATGGTTGTATAGTGTTCCATAGTGTATATGTGTCACATTTTCTTTACTCAGTCTATCATTGATGGACATTTTGGTTGGTTCCAAGTCTTTGTTATTGTGAACAGGGCTGCAATAAACATACACCTGCCTGCATGTTTATAGTAGAATGATTTATAATTCTTTGGGTATATACCCAGTAATGGGATTGCTGGGTCAAATGGTATTTCTAGCTCTGGATCCTTGAGGAATCGCCACACTGTCTTCCACAATAGTTGAACTGATTTACACTCCCACCAAGAATGTAAAAGCATTCCTATTTCTCCACATCCTCTCCAGCATCTGTTGTTTCCTGACTTTTCAATGATCACCATTCTAAGTGGCATGAGATGGTATCTCGTTGTGGTTTTGATTTGCATTTCTCTAATGACCAGTGATGATGAGCTTTTTTTCATGTTTCTTGGCCACATAAATGTCTTCTTTTGAGAAGTGTCTGTTCATATACTTTGCCAACTTTTTGATGGGGTTGTTTGTTTTTTTCTTATAAATTTGTTAAGTTCCTTGTAGATTCTGGATATTAGACCTTGGTCAGATGGATAGATTGCAAAAATTTTCTCCCATTCTGTAGATTGCCTGTTCACTCTGATGATAATTTCTTTTGCTGTACAGAAGCTCTTTAGTATAATTAGATCCCTTTTGTCAACTGTGGCTTTTGTTGCCATTGCTTTTAGTGTTTTAGTTGTGAAGTCTTTGCTCATGCCTATGTCCTAAATGGTATTGCCTATGTTTTCTTCTAGGGTTTTTATGGTTTTAGGTCTTACATTTAACCGGGTCCAGTTTCAGTTTTCTGCATATGGCTAGCCAGTTTTCCCAACACCATTTATTAAATAGGGAATCCTTTCCCCATTGCTTGTTTTTGTCAGGTTTGTCAAATATCAAATGGTTTTAGATGTGTAGTGTTATTTCTGAGGGCTCTGTTCTCTTCCATTGGTCTAGATATCTGTTTTGGTACCAGTATCATGTTGTTTTGGTTACTGTAGCCTTGTAGTATAGTTTGAAGTCAGGTAGAGTGATGCCTCCAACTTTGTTCTTTTTGCTTAGGATTGTCTTGGCTATACGGGATGTTTTTTGGTTACATATGAAATTTAAAGCAGATTTTTTCTAATTCTGTGAAGAAAGTCAATGGTAGCTCGATGGGGATAGCACCAAATCTAAGTTACTTTGGGCAATATGGCCATTTTCACAATATTGATTCTTCCTATCCGTGAGTATGGAATACTTTTCTATTTGTTTGTGTCCTTTTTTATTTCACTGAGCAGTGGTTTCTAGTTCTCCTTGAAGAGATCCTTCACATCCCTTGTAAGTTGCATTCCTAGGTGTTTTATTCTCTTTGTAGCAATTGTGAATGGGAGTTTACTTATGACTTGGCTCTCTATTTGTCTATTATTGGTGTATAGGAATGCTTGTGATTTTTGCATATTGATTTTGTATCCTGAGACTTTGCTGAAGTTGCTTATCAGCTTAAGGAGTTTTGGGGCTGAGATGATGGGGGTTTCTAAATATACAATCATATCATCTGCAAACAGAGACAATTTGACTTCCTCTCTTCCTGTGTGAATGCACTTTATTTCTTTCTCTTGCCTGATTGCCCTGGCCTGAACTTCCAATACTATGTTGAATAGGAGTGGAGAGAGAGGGCATCATTTTTTTGTGCCAGTTTTCAAAGGGAATGCTTCCAGCTTTTGCCCATTCAGTGTCATATTCGCTGTGGATTTGTCATAAATAGATTTATTATTTTGAGATACGTTCCATCAATACCTAGTTTATTGAGTGTTTTTAGCATGAAGAGGTGTTGAATTTTGTCGAAGGCCTTTTCTGCATCTATTGAGATAATCAGGTGGTTTTTGTCATTGGTTCTGTTTATGTGATGGATTACATTTATTGATTTGCATATATTGAAGCAGCCTTGCATCCCAGGGATGAAGCCAACTTGATCGTGGGTGATAAGGTTTTTAATGTGCTGCTGGATTCAGTTTGTTGCTGGAGGATTGGATTTTTGCATTGATGTTCATTAGGGATATTGGCCTGAAATTTTCTTTTTTTGTTGTGTCTCTGCAGGTTTTGTTATCAGTATGATACTGGCCTCATAAAGTGAGTTAGGGAGGAAGCCCTTATTTTCTATTGTTTGGAATAGTTTTAGAAGCAATGGCAACATCTCCTCCTTGTACCTCTGGTAGAATTCAGCTATAAATCCATCTGGTCCTGGGCTTTTTTTGGTTGGTAGGCTATTAATTACTGCCTAAATTTCGGAACTCATTATTGGTCTATTCAGGGATTTGACTTCTTCCTGATTTAGTCTTGGGAGGGTGTACATGTCCAGGAGTTTATCCATTTCTTCTAGATTTTCTAGTTTATTTGTGTAGAGGTGTTTATAGTATTCTCTGATGGTAGTTGGTATTTCTGTGGGATCAGTGGTGATATCCCCTTTATCATTTTTTATTGTGTCTATTTGATTCTTCTCTCTTTTCTTCTTTATTAGTCTGGCTAGTGGTCTATCTATTTTGTTAATCTTTTCAAAAACCAGCTCCTGGATTCATTGATTTTTTTTGAAGGGTTTTTTGGTGTCTCTATCTCCTACAGTTCTGCTCTGATCTTATTTATTTCTTCTGCTAGCTTTTAATTTATTTGCTTTTGCTTCTCTATTTCTTTTAACTGTGCTTTAAGGTGTTGATTTTAGATCTTTCCCACTTTCTCCTGTGGGCATTTACTGCTATAAATTTTCCTCTAAACACTGCTTTAGCTGTGTCACAGAGATTCTGGTACATTGCATCTGAATGTTGTTATTCTCATTGGTTTTAAATAACTTCTTTGTTTCTGCCTTCATTTCGTTATATACCTAGTAGTCATTCAGGAGCAGGTTGTTCAGTTTCCAAGTTGTGCGGTTTTGAGTGAGTTTCTTAATCCTGAGTTCTAATTTGATTGCACTGTGGTCTGTAAGACTGTTTGTTATAATTTCCATTCTTTTCCATTTGCTGAGGAGTGTTTTACTTCCAATTATGTGGTTGATTTTAGAATAAGTGCTATGTGGTGCTGAGAAGAACGTATATTATCTTGATTTGGGGTGCAGAGTTCTGAAAATGTCTATTAGGTCCACTTGTTCCAGAGCTGAGTTCAAGTCCTGAATATCCTTGTTAAATTTCTGTCTTGTTGATCTGTGTTATATTGACAGTGGAGTGTTAAAGTCTCTCACTATTATTGTGTGGAAGTCTAAGTCTCTTTGTGGCTCTCTAAGAACTTGCTTTATGAAACTGGGTGCTCCTGTGTTGGGTGTATATATATTTAGGATAGTTAGCTCTTCTTGATCTCTTTACCATTATGTAATGGCCTTCTTTGTCTCTTTTGATCTTTGATGGTTTAAAGTCTGTTTTATCAGAGACTAGGATTGCAACCCCTGCTTTTTTTTGCTTTCCATTTGCTTGTTTGATCTTCCTTCATCCCTTTATTTTGAGCCTATGTGTGTCTTTGCACGTAAGATAAGTCTCCTGTATACAGCACACTGATGGGTCTTGACTCTTTATCCAATTTGCCACCAGTCTGTGTCTTTTAATTGGGGCATTCAGCCCATTTACATTTAAGGTTAATATTATTATGTGTGAGTTTGATCCTGTCATTATGTTGCTAGCTGGTTATTTTGCCCATTAGTTGATGCAGTTTCTTCATAGTGTCATTGGTCTTTACATTTTGTTATGTTTTTGCAGTGGCTAATACCAGTTTTTTCCTTTCCATATTTAGTGCTTCCTTCAGGAGCTCTTGTAAGGCAGGCCTGGTGGTGACAAAATCCCTTAGCATTTGCTTGTCTGTAAGGGATTTTATTTCTCCTTTGCTTAGTTTGGCTGGATATGTAATTCTGGGTTGAAAATTCTTTTCTTTAAGAACGTTGAATATTGGTACCCACTCTCTTCTGGCTTGTAGGATTTCTGCAGAGAGATCCTCTATTAGTCTGATGGACTTCCCTTTGTGGGTAACCCGGCCTTTCTCTCTGGCTGCCCTTAACATTTTTTCCTTCATTTGAACCTTGGTGAATCTGACGATTATGTGCTTGGGGTTGCTCTTCTTGAGGAGTATCTTTGTGGTGGCTTCTGTATTTCTTGAATTTGAATGTTGGCTTGTCTTGCTAGGCTGGGGACGTTCTCCTGGATAACATCCTGAAGTGTGTTTTCCACCTTGGTTCCATTATCCCCATCACTTTCAGGTACACCAATCAAATGTAGGTTTGGACTTTTCACATAGTTCCAAATTTGTTGGTGGCTTTGTTCATTCCTTTTCATTCTGTTTTCTCTAATCTTGTCTTCACTCTGTGTTTCCTTAAGTTGATCTTCAATCTCTGATAGCCTTTCTTCCACTTGATTGATTGGGCTATTGATACTTGTGTATGCTTCACAGAGTTCTCTTGTTGTGTTTTTCAGTTCCATCAGGTCATTTATGTTCTTCTCTAAACTGGTTATTTTAGTTAGCAGTTCCTGTAACCTTTTATCAAGGTTCTTAGCTTCCTTGCACTGAGTTAGAACATGGTCCTTTAGCTTGGAGGAGTTTGTTATTACCCACTTTCTGAAGCCTACTTCTGTCAATTCATCAAACTCATTCTCCTTCCAGTTTTGTTCCCTCGCTGGTGAGGAGTTGTGATCCTTTGGAGGAGAAGAGGCATTCTGGTTTTGGGAATTTTCAGCCTTTTTGCTCTGTTTTTTTCTCACCTTCATGGATTTCTGTGTCTTTGGTCTTTGCTGTTGATGATGTTTGTATGGGGTTTTTGCATGGTTGTCCTTTTTTTTTTGGATATTGATGCTATTGGTTTCTGTTTGTTAGTTTTCCTTTTAACAGTCAGGCCCCTCTTCTGCAGGTCTGCTGGAGTTTGCTGGAGGTCCACTCCAGACCCTGTTTGCCTGGGTATCATCAGCAGAGGCTACAGAACAGCAAAGATTGCTGCCTGCTCCTTCCTCTGGAAGCTTCCTCCCAGAGGGGCACCCACCAGATACCAGCTGGAGCTCTCCTGTATGAGGCATCTGTTAACTCAGAGCCAGCAGGCAGAAATGTTTAAGTCTGCAGAAGCTGCCCCCCGAGCTACCGCTTCCCCCAGCTGCTCTGTCCCAGGGAGATGGGAGTTTTATCTATAAGTCCACGACTGGGGCTGCTGCCTTTTTTCAGAGATGCTCTGTCAAGAGAGGAGGAATCTAGAGGCTGTTTGGCTACAGTGGCTTTACAACACAGTGGTGGACTCTGCCTAGTCCAAACTTCCCAGCTGCTTTGTTTACACTGTGATGGGAAAACTGCCTATTCAAGCCTCAGTAATGGTGAACACCCTTCCCCCAACCAAGCTCGGGCATCCCAGGTTGACTTCAGACTGCTGTGCTGGCAGTGAGAATTTCAAGACAGTGGATCTTAACTTGTTGGGCTCCGTGGTGGTGGGATCAGCTGAGCATGACCACTTGTCTCCCTGGCTTCAGCCCTCTTTCCAGGGGAGTAAATGATTCTTTCTTGCTGGCATTCCAGATGCCACTGGAGTGAAAAAAAAAAAAAAATCCTGCAGCTAGCTCACTGTCTACTCAAATGACCACCCTGTTTTGTGCTTGAAACCCAGGGCCCTAGTGGTGTAGGCACCCGAGGGAATTTCCTGGTCTGTGGGTTGCAAAGAAAAGCGTAGTATCTGGGCCGCAGGGCACCATTCCTCATGGCACAGTCCCTCATGGCTTCCTTTGGCTAGGGGAGGGAGTTCGCCAACCTCTTGCACTTCCTGGGTGAGGCAATGCCTCACCTTGCTTCTCCTTGCCCTCCGTGGGCTGCACCCACTATCTAACCAGTCCCAATGAGATGAATCAGGTACCCAGGTTGGAAATGCAGAAATCAGCCACTTTCTACATCCATCTTGCTGGGAGCTGCAGACAAGACCTCTTCCTATTTGGCCATTTTGCCTGGGAATCCTTTTTACCTGTTTTAATGCAGTTCTATTGACTTAGTGCTAGCCTGGACTGCTGCAACGTCTTGACTGGTTTCTTGTTTTCTCACAAAGGCTATTTGGTCTAAGGACAACAATATACTTATTGTTGTTAAGTCAGCGTCTTCAGGGGGAAAGAGGGCCAAGGGCCTCCTATTCTTCTATCTTGTTGACAGTGGTTTTCCTAAGTTTTGTGGTTTTAATCTTCCCTAGTCCATTAGCTCTCTCCTCAGTTTCATGGTAATCTTACTAACCAACAGCCTTGCAATCACTATAGTCATAAAAAACAGCAACCTATCAATCATGAGAAAAGGACAGAATGAGTCTGGACTACCCAAAGTTTTCATTCCCAGAGAATTTTCATTATTTGACATGTATGGGAGTTCCCTGGAAACCACCACTTGCAGAATTTGTCTTTATTTGCATTGCTTCAGGGCTTACTCGATCAAACAGCTTTTCCTCAGGAGCATTTTTTTCAATAAAATCAGTGTCAATTGTTTAACATGTAAGCTGCAGAAGCTGGCAATAATAGTTGGGACAAACAGGAAGCAGATCAAAAAACATAAAAGAAAAGACTGTGGAATGAGATGCCCATAGGAGGCTTTGAAAAACTAGCACATGTTTCTGAGAACTTAGAAGGAAACATACATGTATAGGCTTGTGCACATGTCCAGGAAAGCCCCTATTCTCTTACATCTGGTTGATGTTGAGGCTTTGTATAAATAGGAAGTGAAGCCTAAGGAAGATGTATAAACTATCTGCTGGAACATTGAAGTTGCCTCAACACAAACACAAAGAGCTCCTCAGTAAAGATTGGGAGACTTACTGGTTTAAGTCATTTAAGAATCTTTCTATTCAATCACAGCAGATCATTAAGCTATAAAAGAGACTTCAGTACCCATATACAATAAAGGTTATAGACTTTAAATAATTAGTTCAATAATGTCATTTAACAAACAAACATCAGCAACAGCAGCAGAAAAAAACAATAATTGCAGCAACAACAAACTGTATCAATAAAAAATCCTGGCTGACTCGGCTAAATTTCCAGACCTGGTATGTTATTACTGAGATAGTCAAATATAAAGGTGTCCCCGGAGACTCTCCAACCAGCCTGTGCTCTGGAAGGAGTGCACATGGGTGTAGTCTCAGCAAGTTTGCATCATTTGTAGGGAGGAGAAGCCTAGCTCCTATTGTTTCTCGATGGTAACCTGGGATTCAATCTGTGAGATGGGAACCTGGTAACAGGAACCTCTCTCACTTTGCTGACTTTTTTTTTTTCCTTTCTGCCCAATAAGTTCCATTTTTCTCACCCTTCTATGTGTCTATGAGCCTGGTCATGTGACAAGGAACCCATTTTTAGCTGGACTAAGGAGAAATTTCCACAACATTACTATTTATAATGTCCAATTTTCAAAAAAAAGTCTGATACATATAAAGAAGAGGAAATCGTGGCCCATAAACAGAATAAACAGTCAATAGAAAATTCCCCTGAGGAAGTTTAGACATTAGACTAAATAGAAAAATAATTTGAAGTAACTATTTAAATATGTTCAAAGAACTGAAGAAAACCATTGCTAAATAGCTAAAGGAAAGTATAAGATAGTGTCTTATCAAATAGAGAATATCATTTAAAAAGTAGTAATTATTTTAAAAACAGAAATTCTGGCCGGACGCGGTGGCTCAAGCCTGTAATCCCAGCACTTTGGGAGGCCGAGACGGGCGGACCATGAGGTCAGGAGATTGAGACCATCCTGGCTAACACGGTGAAACCCCGTCTCTACTAAAAAAATACAAAAAAACTAGCCGGGCATGGTGGCAGGCGCCTGTAGTCCCAGCTACATGGGAGACTGAGGCAGGAGAATGGCGTAAACCCAGGAGGTGGAACTTGCAGTGAGCCAAGATCCAGCCACTGCACTCCAGCCTGGGTGACAGAGCAAGACTCCGTCTCAAAAAAAAAAAAAAAAAAAAAAAAAAAAAAAAAAAAAACAGAAATTCTGAGTAAAATAGTAATATGATAAGTGAAAGAAAAGTAAAGCCTTTGGAAGGGCTCAACAGTGATTAGAACTGAAAAATTTCCAAAATTGGATGAAAAAAACAATCTACACATTCACGGAGCTCAACAAACTCTAACTAGGATAACTCAAAGAATCTACACTAAGACACATTATAATCAAACTGTCAAAAGACAGAGATAAATAGGGACTCTTGAAAGTATCAAGAGAGAAGTGGCTTATCGCATACAAGGGACTCTCAATAATGATGGATAATGTTTCATGAGAAATTGTAAAACCAGGAGGCAGTAGGATGATATATTTAGAGTGCTAAAAGAAAAAAGAGTGGTGGCCAGTGAGACTATCCAGCAACTTTTATATCCAGCAAAACTATAATTTTAAAAACTATAAAAAAAATTTGACCAGGCATGGTAGCTCATGCGTATAATTAATCTCAGCACTTTGGGAGGCCTTAGGTGGGCAGATCACAAGGTCAGGAGATGGAGACCATCCTGGCTAACATAGTGAAACCCCATCTCTATTAAAAATACAAAAAATTAGCTGGGTGTGGTGGCATGCACCTGTAGTCCCAGCTACTTGGGAGGCTGAGGCAGGAAAAATAATTTGAACCTGGGAGGCAGAGTTTGCAGTGAGCAGAGATCACACCACTGTATTCCAGCCGGGTGACAGAGCAAGACTCCATCTTAAAAAAAAAAAGAAAAAATTAACATATTCCAGATAAACAAAAACTAAAAGAATTATTCCCTAGCAGACCTGACCTATAGGAAATACTAAGAGGAATCTTTTAGGCTAAAATGAAAGGATATAAAGCAGTAGCTCAAATTCACATGAAGAAACAAAGAACACTGGTCAAAGTAAATATGGTACATATAAAAGAAAGTATAAATGTATTTTTGTTTATAATCCTTTTCTCCAGCCTAATTTAAAAGACTATTACATAAAACAATAAAGTTCTGTTGATGAGCTCATAATGAACACAGATGAATATGTATAATAATAGCACAAAGAAGTGGGGAAATTGAAGCTATATAGTCATAAAGATTTTACATTTGAAATTATATTTTATATATTTTAGTTATATATATGTTCTTTGAAATTAAGTTGGTATTAATCTGAACTAGGTTATTATAAATTAAGATGTTAGTGATAATCCTCAGGGCAACCACTGGGAAACTAACTAAAAAATATAGTAAAGGAAGTGACATAAAAGTTAAACTTGTACACTAGAAAACACCTATTTAGCATGAAAGAAGGCAATAATAGAGAAATGGAATAAAAAAGATAAAACACAGAAAAACAGAAAAATGATAAGTACTAATCTTAGCTTATTAGTAATTATGTTAAATGTAAATAAACTAAACAGTGCAATCAGAAGTCAAAGATTAGTAGAAGAAATAAAAACACATTGTCTAACTAAATACTGTCTATAAGAGATACACTTTAAAGATACAAATAGGTGGCCGGGCACCGTGGCTCAAGCCTGTAATCCCAGCACTTTGGGAGGCCGAGACGGGTGGATCACGAGGTCAGGAGATCGAAACCATCCTGGCTAACACAGTGAAACCCCGTCTCTACTAAAAAATACAAAAAAAAAAAAAAAAAAAACTAGCCGGACGAGGTGGCGGGCACCTGTAGTCCCAGCTACTTGGGAGGCTGAGGCAGGAGAATGGCGTGAACCCAGGAGGCAGAGTTTGCAGCGAGCCGAGATCCGGCCACTGCACTCCAGCCTGGGTCACAGAGCGAGACTCCGCCTCAAAAAAAGATACAAATAGGTTGATTGTAAAAGGATGGAAAAAAGATATGCCATGCAAAGATGTGGAGTGGTTATACCAATATCAGACAAAATAAAATGTACGAGAAAAAATTACTTGAGATAAGAAAGGACATTTTATAATAAAAATGTCAACTCACTTGAAAAAATAGCAATTACAAACATCGATGCACCTAAGAAGAGAACCTCAAAATGCATGAAGGAAAACCTGACAGAATAGTAGAAAAAAAGAGATCATCCTACAGTAATTGCTAGAGACATTTTTTTTTTAAGTGTTACTTTCAGTAATGGCAAAAACAACTAGACAGAAAATCAAATGAAATGATGGTCAATATCATTAGTCATAAGAGAAATGCAAATCAAAATCACATTGAGATACCAATGTATACCTACTAGGATGGCTAAAATAAAAAAGACAGATAACCACTAGTGTTGGTGAAGACATGGAGTAATTGGAGCCTGCATACATTGTTGGTAGAATCATAAAAAAGTGCAGTCACATTTTAAAATACTTTGGCAGCCCCTTGAAATGTTAAACTTGAAATGTTATCAGATCAAGAAAATTGAAAACATATGTCCATATAAAACCTTTGCATGAATGTTCATAGCATCATTATTCATAACAGCAAAACAATAAAAACAATTCAAATGTTCATCGACTGATAAAAGAATAAACAAAATGTGGTATATCTGTACAATGGACTATTACTCCTTCAAAAATTGGATGAATTACTAATATATGATATGACAAGGATACACCTTGAAAGCATTTTGCTATGTGAAATAAACTAGGCATAGAAGTCCATATATTATATAATTCCATGTATATCAAATGTCTGTAATAACAACAATAGCTAATAGATTAATGGTTGTAATAGGATTGGGGGAAGAGGTATGGAGACTGTGGTGATGAGATAGATAGTCTAAATCACTAAGTGGCGATGGTTGCGCTACTCTGTACTAAAGGTGCTTAATTTTACACTGTAAAGGTGTGAATTTTATGGTATGTGATTTACACCTCAAAAAAGCTGTTACTTAGAAAAGTTTTACATGGGACTGAGAGTTTCACTGTTAGCTTTTGTACAAGAAAACTTGGTTGAGCAAACAAGCAAATGATTCTAGTGACTCAGTAAATAGTGACTCAGCAAATAGTGGTATTTATTTTCTACTAAGGAAATGGCTATAATTACAATGATTACAATTTGAATAGATTACTTATATAAGTATTACAATAGTTTCTCTCTTTTGCCCCTGGATGTGTTTCACTCTCTTCACTCTTATTGCTTAAGTGAGTAGATTTGCATAAATTACACAATGTAAACCCTTTCAACCACATTTGGAACAAGGCTTGTCAAGGGCAGAAAAGAAGGCAGAGGCTTATCTTGGTGGATCACAGAAATAAGCTAGCTGCACCTCCTGTTTGATAACTATTTCTTACACACCCATTTCTCAATAGGCATTCTCGAAGAGTTAAGAGATATAATTCTATGAGTCAGACCCAATAAGGAGAACCAGGCCAAGTTCATGTTGCCCAGAGGAAGTATCTTAAATTTTCTTTCTTTTTTTTCTGGCACCTTCATATGATTCCTATCTTGGGAGTATAAAACTGTGTGTGCCAACTTTTAACAACTTTTATGTTCTTGAGAACTTAAAAAAAGGTCTTGGCAAGAAAATCTGCAAGTATAATGATGGACCCTGAAAGAAGCTGGGGTGGGGTTCAGTGAGGGAAAGGAAAATCAAGAACTAAATGTAAGACTCCTTGCCACAAAACTATAAGTGGAACACATACTTTTCTAGCTTTTTGCCTTGGTGATACTCTACTTCCCAGGAAGAGTCAGTATGCACTTCAGCAGCATGAAAATACAAGATGGTTTGAAAGCTGGGCACTATTTTGATGTTGTGGTTTTGTTACATATGTATGTCTGTTATTCAAGTTTCTAAATTTTTTCTTAAACATTTCTGAGACTACTGTTCAGACGAAAAGTTGAGTTCATGGTGAAGTTTTGTAGATTTTTATTATTAATTTGTTTTTAAGACATTGCTATTAATATGTCATTTTTACATAGTTTAATATAGATATATCAATAATATAATATGAATATATAAATAATATATAATAAATATATGATGATACTTAAGTATATTATATGTAATTAAATACTACATACATATATAAATAACGTATGTAAACTATATATACATTACATATGTAAATTATATATACATATACATATACACACAAACATGTGTGTATATATACTTATGTGTATGTGTGTGTATGTATATACACACATTATTTGTGTGTGTACGTATACATGTTACTCAAGAGATGACTATCAATTCAAAAATTATTTTTGTGGCCAGTAGGATTAAAAAAGACTTTATGTTTTTGATATGAAAATGAGCTAAAGACACAGCAAAAGTATCTTTGAAAATATGAAATTAGCATTCACGTTCAGAGAGCTGATTAGAGTCCCATTACTTTGGAGGTTGAATGTACTGATTCACAACTGTGATCAAATTTCTCCTTTCTCATTGGTTTTCATGTGGGATTACCAGCAATTTCTAGGGAGCCCACATAGGGAACTAGAACCTAGGGAAATAATTATAGTCAGAGACAAAAAAAAAAAAATAAGCCTTAGACTTTCACTTTCAGAGTTACTATTACTGGGGATCCTGAAGGTCTGGAAGACTAACATCTGCAGGCTAACAGGAGCAAGTAAGCAGGCAGAACAGAAGCACAAGTGAATGGGTGTTGGTTAGGAAGGTATCAGAAGAGAAAGGACTGAAACTGAATCAGAGATGATCTGGGTTAGGGTCAGGGATCCAGGAAAAGAAAGGGCTCAGGGTAGAACCCTGAATCAACTAATAGAAATCCAGAATGAGCCCTATGCAGTGCTGGTGGGGAATAGGATTAAGACTGAGAAGTTGAGGTGATGAAGCAAAGTATAATCAGGATTTAGCTTTTGTTTAAGGCTAGATTAGAATCTAGGAATGGATGTTATAGGTTAGCAAAATCTGGAATTAGATGCTGAGAAGGTGGATAGAATTCATAAAATGGAAGGGGCATGGGCTATACCTACTGAGATGTATCTCTGCTTTTCTGGGGATCTTGGAGAACTATGAGATTGTGTGTGAAAATGTTATCATTACCACCATCATCATCATCATCATAACCTCAACCATTTATTCATATTTATGTTCCAGAAGCCAAAAACTTACAAAAAATGTTTAATTTAATCCTATACTTTAAATTTTATCTCAATTTTATATTTTAAAAAACCCAGATATCACTGATGGTTTGAGGATTAGATAATTTCTTCACAGGCATGTAGGCAGTAAATAATAAAGCCCAAACTCAAACCTAACTATATTATCTGTGTTCTTAATAATGGGACACTCTACTTCAATAGCACCTCTCCTCCATTAGTATTCAAGAGGATAAAATGCAATGGAAACTGCATGAAGCTTAAGATAAGCTTAGCTTACCACTCGTCTCGGGTAGTCACTGTAGTTTAAAGATGAAGGGGTAGGTTTGGCTGGATATGAAATTCTGGGTTTAAAATTCTTTTCTAAAGAGCTTCTGCACAGCAAAAGATATTACCATCAGAGTGAACAGGCAGCCTACAGAATGGGAGAAAATTTTTGCAATCTACTCATCTGACAAAGGGCTATTATCCAGAATCTACAAAGAACTCAAACAAATATACAAGAAAAAAACAAACAACCCCATCAACAAGTGGGCAAAGGATATGAACAGACATTTCTCAAAAGAAGACATTCATACAGCCAACAGACACATGAAAAAATGCTCATCATCACTCGCCATCAGAGAAATGCAAATCAAAACCACAATGAGATACCATCTCACACCAGTTAGAATGGCAATCATTAAAAAGTCAGGAAACAACAGGTGATGGAGAGGATGTGGAGAAATAGGAACACTTTTACACTGTTGGTGGGAATGTAAACTAGTTCAAGCATTATGGAAAACAGTATGGCAATTCCTCAAGGATCTGGAACTAGATGTACCATATGACCCAGCCATCCCACTACTGGGTATATACCCAAAGGATTATAAATCATGCTGCTATAAAGACACATGCACATGTATGTTTATTGCGGCACTATTCACAATAGCAAAGACTTGGAATCAACCCAAATGTCCATCTGTGACAGACTGGATTCAGAAAATGTGGCACATATACACCATGGAATATTATGCAGCCATAAAAAAGGATGAGTTTGCATCCTTTGTAGGGACATGGATGCAGCTGGAAACCATCATTCTTAGCAAACTATCACAAGAACAGAAAACCAAACACCGCATGTTCTCACTCATAGGTGGGAACTGAACAATGAGATCACTTGGACTCGGGAAGGGGAACATCACACACCGGGGCCTATCATGGGGAGGGGGGAGGAGGGAGGGACTGCATTGGGAGTTATACCTGATATAAATGATGAATTTATGGGTGCTGACGAGTTGATGGGTGCAGCACAGCAACATGGCACAAGTATACATATGTAACAAACCTGCACGTTATGCACATGTACCCTAGAACTTCAAGTATAATAAAAAAAAAAATCGCAGGAAAAAAAATAATAACACAAAGTCATGTACACACACATACACATGTGCATGTGTGTGTGCTTGTGAAGGACATCACCAACCCATGAACAGTTGTTCCATCTGAACAGAGGGATGAGAAAAGGAGGACTTTCATTTTGTGTACCTTTCCAATAAAAAAAGCAAAAGTAAAAACATAATAATAAAAAAAAGAATTTATAATTTCCCCCTATACACATGTTATGTACTCAAGGCAAAAGTTATTCTTTTCAGAGATGCAAAAGAACACATTAGAAATTTTCAAAACATTATCTGAACAATTGCGTATGACCGAAAGTCAAAGTAAACTGCATAGTTTTTTTGAAAACTTAGCTTAAATGACATAGAGTATGTGTGTTCATGTACTCACATGTGTATGTTTCTGTTGTCTTGGTCCAATAAAATGTAAAGAAAAACAACACTTGGAAGATATTATGGCAATATGATGGATACAAAGATAGAATTGCCGCATGTAATTTATGAAAAACTGCAGAGGCATGGGCACTCTGATCAAGAGTAAATAAAGGAACTCCATGACTCTGAAAAAAAAAAAAAAGATGAAGGGATAGGAAGATATGAGAAAGGGATTGATGTGCTATAGAGAAAACACAAGCAGAACTTATCCTGCTCATTAGATATTATACCCATTTTAAAATGCTGCCTATATACCTGTATCCTGATTTTGTGTATGTGGGGATAAGAAAGCATAACCTATGTCACGTCTTTGTCACATAAGCTCAAAGGCAGTCAGAGCTGGAAGGGTTCTCTCAGATTCTACAGTCCAACTGTCTTACTCTATTAGATGACTTCCAAACTCAAGCTGAACAGAAACCTCCTCTATTAAACCCTTCCCAACTCCAAAGCCCCAGAGCAGAAGTAGATTCTCTTCCTTTAGGGCTCCACATTTTTCCCTTTGGCTGTGAGAGTACTGGCTGTGAGAGTGTTTTGTTATGCTTTGTTGTTCACGTTGCTGCCCCATTGTTATTGAGATTGCAAACTATCTAAAGGCAGAAATTCTGACCTAATCTTTTTCTTCTCAGTATTTACTACCTAACACAGAGGGACATGTAGTTATCAAAATGTACTGAATTGAATTTTATGACCAATCTAAGTGCCAAGATGTTAAGCAATTTGCTCATGTCACATGTAGATTTATAGCCAAGACCAGGAAAGATTTCTCCTACTGGTAGTTTATGTTGGGTATGTATTTGTCTCTGTCTCTTGGTATCAAGTATGTGAAGGTGGGGAGGGTTGCTTAATGTGGTATCCCAGGCACGACTTTCTAGTCATGTTCCTTTGAGCATAGCGCTATCACTCTCACGTTATTGCTCAGTACTATTTATTTTATTTAAATTTATTATTATTTTTTGCTGTGTTGGCATCTATAGGGCAAGGATAGAGATTTTAAAATTTACTTAGCATATTACCAAGGACAAGGCTACTCTACTGCCTCTTGTCTTTGATAAAAAGATGGGAACCCTAATTTAGGAAGGGCTAAATTTATTTCTATGCAATTTCATGGGAACTGGTGACAATTTGGAATTAGCATCTAGTTTTTGTTTTTTTTTTCTGAGCTCTCACAGCATTAAACCATCCCTGAATAGCCTCAGAAAGTGCTCTGAACAAATAGGTTATGACTATAAATGCTTAGAAAAAAAGTGTCCACAAACAAACCAAAAACAACCTTATATGTTTGTATATAACTGTGTATGCATATGTTTTTATGAGTTTGGAGAAAGGTGCAGAGGTCACTCTATATTGGCTTTTTTGAGGGAAAGTGGTGGTATCGGAGGAAATTTCATTTGGAGGTTATTGACTTTTAAAATTCATATTTGTGTGGTTTCACAGAAAAATTAATACATTTTTGCTTTAAATTCTGACTGACTGAATTTGACATCTGCACATGTTCTTTTCATTTAGGCCCACCTAGTAAGCTCCTTCATTATAAGGAGCAGAGATAACTCAGGATAGCAGAAGTAAAGATACTTGCTGAGACTAATGATGAGGGAGCCACATGACTTCATGAGGACCCAGAGATGGGACCAGCGGGACAGCCTGGCTTCACAGAAACTTAAACCTGGGTTTGAGACTCTGGGTTCAAGAACACTTTCAGGATTTCAGAAAAACCATGCAGGACTCATTCTCGCTCTCGGTATTAATAGTTACACTCTCTTGCGGTGTTTCCATTCCTGCTCCACTACCAAGTAACAAATTATTCCCAGTTTCTCAGTTAAATTTCCTAACAGGGAGAGAGTATTGGGTTGGCTTATATAATATCTTGAAGGGGAGGGCTGTTATACCTTCTAAAACATTATTTTCCTTTCTAGCCTAAGTATGGGATACAAAGTTGTCTGTCTGTCAGGTGCACCCCTTGGTACAACCTGTTGTCTGGGAAGTGGACTCATGTGTTGTAAATCTCATGGGTATCGGAAGAGAGAGGAAGGCTGACTAGCTCTTGAGTTTGGTAAACCCATCCAGTGCTTATATTTCTTGTGTGCTTTAGCTCCTAGAGAAGGGAATAATCTATACATGTGTCTCACTTGTTATTTCTGGGTCAATAGTTATTTGTTGGCTGTCGTTTTCTTTGTTTAACTCTCATTGCATTCTGGTGAGGTTGCCTCTATTTAAGTTTGCTACAGTCACTAGACTGCAAGCTCTCTAAGAAACAGGAATGTGATTGCTTAATGTGGTATCCCAGGCATGTAGTATTAGGCCCAGCTCATGGAGATCTTCAACAAATATTTGTTGAACGAGTGGATGGCCTGTAGGACAACTGTGATAATTCCTGTTTGTTGAAACACAATGTTGTTCAATTTCCAAGAGCCTGAGTTCCTTCTTCTGTTAACCTGTAACTGATATTTGTTCTTTGTTAATAATTCTTCAAAGCAATGTTGGGTCTATCAGGTCTTCAGGGTATTGACAGGATTATTAGTATCTTGGAAAATGGTTATGGAAAGATGGCAGTGACCAGCAAGGCAGGGCTGGGCAGGCCTGCATGAGGTGGGAGGCTGAGTAACTTGTTGGGGTTGGTTGTGTAACATGAAAGACAATCCACCTATTTGGAAATGTAATGTGAAAAGGAGGCTATGAAGATAATATCTGTTTCTATCTCTGATTTAGAAAGCTCAAAAACAGCTGTCAAACTCTGCTTGGGCCACATTCACATCCTGCCTGTGATATGAATCTTAAGGGGGTGATATCCACACAATCACAGAATTGTTCCAAGCCGCACAATAAGCTTGTCATAGCCTTGGGCTCTCATGCATGTTCTGACGGCGACATGGAGATGCCGGAATAGTCTGAGAGGCCATTTTCTCTCTACAGAGTTTTCAGGACATTTCTCAATGCCACCTATCAAAGCTTAGTTTCTTCCCACGGTACCTTGCCTGGGAAAGTGTTATTTGGGGTGCACTTGGGTGGGAGGCATGACGTCAATATAAAGTCACAGACTGCCTAAAAGGTCAAAGACTTCCCTTTGCCCCAAGCTCTGCTTATGCTAGACCAGTCAATCTGCCTGTTCTCTAGCCTCTTAGGAAACATGTCAATAGCATTAAAGAACACAGAGCCTACATCTGTTTTAGCCAGGATCGCATAAAGGCAGCTCACAGTAGCTTAAGTCAATGACATTTCAGGAAGCATTTTTAATTCTGTCAATCCTTCTCAGGGTCTGCCTACCCTACATGGCATGCATCACAGATAGGAGAGTAAAGGGAATGGAATGGATATTAAAAGAGTTGATTATTTTTAAAGATTGTACACAGTTACTGCCAAGTGGTCGTGAATGGAGACAATGATATGGATATTGTACAAGAGAAATTCTTGACCTCCTTTGCCTCAGCATTCTAGACAAATAAGGCAAAAGAATTGTACATAATTATCAATGGTTATTTATTTCTCAATAGCTTTGTGGTTAAGAGCATGAGCTTTGCTGTCGTAAAAACTGGGTTTGGATCCAAACTTCGACACTTACTAACTGTGGAGTCTTGGCTAAGTAAGTCCCTTAAGAGCCTGAATTTCCTCACATGTAACAGGGATAATCAAATCTCCCTTGCATGTTTCTTGTAGGATTAAATACATTGAAGTAAAGCACCGAGGACAGTAGATGGTATGGTGATAGATCAATAAGTAGAAGAAGTAGAAGTTTGTGATATAATTTCACTTGAGGAGTACTATCTTAGCTCGGATTTGCCTGCCCTTTTTCTTACCATTACCCAGGTTTCTATAGTGCTTTTGATTGATAGGAACTTTCAGAGAAACGCTGAGCCAGGGCTTGGTCCCCAGTGAATATTAGACACCACCATTGGCAAACGATCTAGGGAAACAGCAAAGCCTTGTTGATGCATTGCTTCTGAATCCCATAATGGCTGGTGCCACTGCTTCCTTGTAAAATGTGGATTTACCTACTCTCTTTACCTCAATTTGGTTTGAATGATTTAGCAGATATACCCACAGATGTCTCTCACACTTGGACCTACATATTACCATATGCCCTGTGTACCACAATAAAGAACTTTCTTGCCATTTGAATTTGTCATAAGTTGCTTTAAGTGTTTATTGATACTGATGTCATTACTTTACTCATCAGCTTTGTGAAGTTTTGGCCACTGATTTTTAGTGTCCCAACTATGAAATGTAATTATTTGGTTTTGAGCATCAATTCTGGCCATTTCAAACCCTGAATTAATTAATTGGCTCTCAATCCGTAAATTTCTTGATATATAAGACCAAATACTTTAGTTGTGAAATGATTTATTTTACTAACTACCTTATTTTTATGAGGCTATGTATGGCACAGTATAGTGATTAAGAGCACAAATGCTAAGGCAGATCTTTCAGGTTCTAATTCTAGAAACATCACTCTTTACTATATATGTGACCTAAGAAATGTACTTAACCCCTCTGGACCTCAATTTCCTCATCTCCGTGGAGTACTTATATGGGTTAAATGAGTTCATATATGTAAAGCACCAAACATAGTAAGTGCTAAGGAAGTGTTAGTTATTATTATTATTGTTATGTGCATAAAACAGGCTGGTCTCTCCTCTTCTGGGTAAGGGCACTAATCAAATGGTAATCACTATCTTGGTAGTATTTAGTTCTAGAACCCTAAAGGGAACCATCTGATGAATGCTCCTGCTGGCAAGTAGGACTAGGGGTTAGACTAGTATCTGCAGAGCTGAGGTTGGGAAAGAAACTTCTTATACCCAGAGCTGTGGGTTTGCTGGATACAAGACAATGTGATATGCTGAAAGTCATTGGGGTATTTGAGAAGAGGAATCATACAAGTCACAAAAACAAATTTGGGGCATAATATGTAAAACTGGTGTGGAGAAGGCCATGAGGGTGAAGAAAGAGTCACGGACATTGCAACAGAGGGTCATGGGCTAACTGCAGGAGCTAGTCTCAGGATAATTCTTACTGTTGCATGGGTGGGTTGACTACATTCAAAAGAGAAAGAGCAGCCATGATTATCCAACAATTATTTTCTCTTTTAGGTTAGGTTTCACATTTCCCTTAATTCCCTTAATTCATGGAAATCCTTGGCATATTGTAATGTATTCTTGACATTAAAAAAAAAAGTTTATATTGGCAATTCCTATGGCCCAGTAAATCAGGTTCTAAGCTGCTCATGGTGCCCACAGGGGTCCAGGATTTCTTCAAACAGTAACTTAGTGTTTGTGAATATAGAAAACTTTGCATTATATTCTTTGTCTTTGTTTGTTTGGGCTGCTATAACAAAATACCATAAATTGAGTAGCTTATAAACAATAGAAATTTATTTCCAAAAGTTTTGGAGACTGGAAGATCCAAGATCCAGTCACTGGCATATTTAGTATTTGGTGATGGCTCACTTCCTGGTTCAAAGCAGGAAACTTCTTGCTGTGTTCTCACATGGCAGAAGGGAATAACTAGCTCTTTGGGGTTTCTTTTATAAGGACACTCATCCCAATCACAATGGTTCTACCCTCATGAACTAATCACATCCCAAAAGCTCCGTCTCCTAATATAGTCACCTTGAGGGTTAGGGGTGTGTGTGTGTGTGTGTGTGTGTGTGTGTGTGTGTATATATATATATGAAATATGTTAACACAATAGCATTCTCCAATACCTGGAAAATAACAAATAGCTTCTAATTCATGGAGACAACAGATTACATAAATGGCATAAAAATTAACCTCCTACACGTGCTAGTATAATTAAGTATATACTATGTGTTAAGTGTGATCATTGTTTTTATTATCTCATTGATTCCTTAGATAAATTCAATGAGTCAGATATTATTGAATTCATTTTTATATAACTGATACGTTACTCAGATAGATTATATTATTTGCTTTAAGATACCAAGAACTGACTTAGGTGAAGAAGGATCACTCTGGGGTAAGCTGAGGGCAAGAACAAAATCAGCAAGGTCAATTAGATGACTACAGCAGCAGCCTACATGTGAAATGGTGGTGATGTAGATCTAGGTAGAAACAGTGGAGATTATAAGAAATTGTCAGATACTAGATACACTTTGAAGGTAGAACTAGCAGGAATTCCTGACAGAATAAATGTGGATAAGGAGAGAAAGTAAGGAATCAAGAGTGACTTTAGTTTGTTGGCCTAAGTGAAATAAAAAAATTACCACACCTGAGATGAGAAAGGCTTAGGGGAAGCAGATTTAGAGGGGAAAGACAGGAATTCCACTTGGGGCTTGTTAAGTTTGAGATGTATATCAAACATCCAAGTACACATGTCAAATAGGCAATCTGAAATTCAGGAAAGAAATTTTGAATGAAAAGCACAAGACCCTGGGTAAAAAAATCACCCTGAGAGTATACACAGAAAAGAGAAAAGAACCAAAACAGATCCTTGGGCCACATCTCTTAGAAATTGGGGAAAAAGGGAGGAGACAGCAAAAGAGAATGGAAAGGAGTAGCTACTGGAATAGGATGGGGGAAAAAAAAGATTCTGGCAGCGTGGAAGCCAAATCCAAAAATTATATTAAAGAGATGAGTGTAATCAACTGGGTTAATACACTGCTACTGATCTATATGAAGACTGAGAGTTGACCATTAGACTTCACAACATAGAGTTCATTGGCGATCTTGAAAGTAAATGTTTGATAACAGGGGTGGATGTGGAAATCTTCGAAAGAACAAAGAGCTGATTGGAGTAGATTTAAGAGAGAATGAGAGAAGACTTGGAGGTATGGGGGGGTGACACAGATTTAATTACTGATGTATAAAGTTGTATACATCCACAGAAACTGGGGAAGATGTATGTGAGAGCAGGATTTTGACCTTGATCTCCTGTCCAGTTCATTATGGCACATTTTTGAAGAAGTTTTTGTGAATTAGACCATATATATTTAGTTTTCTCCCCCTTCTAGCCACTACCAAGGAAGTCACATTTTAATTGTGCATTCTGTCACAATTTCACCCTAAGTGGAGATATTGTGTTGGGAGTTGGCCATATTATGGTGCTAGGGGTGTGTATGTGACTGTAGACCCTGCTCTGACAGAAAGGCAACACAGAGTCCACTCTCAGGTTTCCTCTGGTTGGCTTGGGGAGTGAAAATAAATTTTCCACAGAATAGAGTCTAAAATGGTCATCAAAATAAGGTTGAGGGTTGTTCTGTAGCCTATGAGACTAATATCAGAAGCAGGAGTTTCCAGTCAGGAAATTGAAGAATCAAGAGAATAAGGTTTGGCATAGCTTTCTTTTGAGTCTGTTTGTGAAAGGAAAATCTGAGAAAAAAAAATAGACATCTAAGGCTGTTGCTTATGATTGTGCTTCCAAAAATAATGAGTAAAGAGCTATGTGTACCGATGCTTCTCAACTTTCAATGGCATTACACCCCAATAAATCCATCATAAATTGAAAATATATAATTCAAAAATGCATTTAATACACTTAACCTGCCAAACATCGTATTTTAGCTTCACCTACGTTACACATGCTCAGAACACTTGTATCAGCCTACAGTTGGGCAAAATTATCTAACGTAAAGTTTATTTTATAATAAAGTGTTGAATATCTCAAATCACTTATTGGATACTATACTGAAGGTGAAAAATGAGGATGGTTGTATCAGTACTCAAAAATAGTTTTTACTGAATGTGTTTTGTTTTTTTACTGTCATAAAGTTGAAAAATTGTAAGTTTAACTGCTATAAGTTGGGGACCATCTGTATATGCTAAAGGATGAGTAGACATAGTCTAGGAAGGCCCTTGTTATTGGATTTGAGAACCTGACTATATTGTCATCAATATGGTAAGCAGCTCTTACAAACAACTGATGGACCATTTCACTAATTTCAGCATTACAATCACTCTTTGCTTATTAAACTGATTTAAATGTAGGGAAGAGTTGCCTTATATGTTTATAGGGTCTCTCTCAGATTATAAATCAATTAGGACAAACAACAGAGTTCTTTATTTTATCAGTTTCAAATTCATCACAATTCTGAATTTATTGTGCTTTCAGTCAACATTTTTAATAAGCTCTCTTAATAAGTGGGGAACAGTAGGAGATGGGGCAGGTGGATAAAAATCTGTGGCAACTGGGCTGGTAATTGGGAGTGGTTGGGCAAAAGTCTTTCTTTGGCTGTTGTTGTAACAACTGTCAGAGAGTGCCATAGGTGATTCTTAAGATTTCATTTTACTTTTTAAAATTTCCTCTTGAAGATTAATCATTGTTTGCCAAGTTTTTACCTGAAGAAATTAGTTTCTCACTGAAACTTAAAAAAAAACCCTGTGTCTTATGTACCTTACTTTGTGGTCAAGTTCATACCCTTATGCCTGCTTATCAAATTAGCATTTATGAACCAACTAGGGTTCACAGTATTTATTCCAAAGCCTCACACCAACTATTACATAAGTAATAAACTAATAAAATACTACCTTTGTTTAAAAGCTGTGACTTTTGCCTTCCATTTCCTGGATTTTATTAAGTAATCAACAAATATTGAAATATAGAAAGAAATGCAAACTCTTAATAGCTGTCTACATTTTACATAGTATGAATGTATCATTCTTTGCATTTTAAAATATATTTTCTAGTAATAAACATTTAGGTTGTTTCCAGTTTGTACTGCTACAATGCTATAATGATTAACATTGTTAATGTATCTTTTTAATTTGTAGGTATTCTTTATGTTTTATTGCCGTTAATCCTTTGTTATATATCTTGCAAATATATTCTTTTAGACTTTTTTCCTCATTCTTACCTTTGCTTGTCTTGTTAGATCTTGTTGATAGCATATACCAATCTCTGATACAAACAACATTATAACTATTCATGCAGGGACTAACACTAAAATTTACAAAACAGCTAGCTAAGTGATACACATTCAGAACTAATGATCAATTAATGCATAGCTCTACCTCTTTGTGTTTATACTAGGTGTCTTGCCTAACATTGTTTATTAGTTAATGGTATAATCAAGGGTCTCATCTAATTTGTCTAAAATAACTTTAGGAAAAGTCCAGGATCTATTAATATTGGGAGAGCATGTCTATCTCTCAGAGATGGTGTGAAAAATTATTTATAACACAATGAGAGTTTTAAGCTCTTGGAAAAACAATATTTTTAGAAACAATAATCGTTGATATTGATTTAAACATTAATATGATTATTTTAATTGTTAAAACTTTTAATGTTTAATTCATTATTTATCATGTCACTATTCTACATTACCCATTTAGTCTTTCCATTTGTATTTTAAATCTCAGAAGACTAAAGGCTGCTGGACTGAAAACCTGTCAGAGGTGGTCATTAGTATTATAAATTACACCCTTATCCGCCCATCATTATGCAATGACTTTATTTCTCTGTATATGAACTTCAGAGATGTCATCAGGATGGTTGACTCAATGAGTCTAGCACTTGTCTTCTCAATAAAGAAGGACCAAAACAGAAAGTAGATTACCATACATAGAATAAGGCATCAGGGGAAAATGCTGGAATCCAGCAGTGACAGGGACTCTCTAAGGCATGAAAGCTTGATTTGATTTGACTTTTTTCTATTTTTCTCTACTATTTTTTTTCTTGTTTCCAGTAGAGCTGAAAGTCATGGACACTAGAGATGGCAGCATAGAGAGTGAAGTGACACAGCTGGCAGGATAGGCTCAGAACCAGCAGGGACTAGGGACTCCCCACTGCAGGGAATAAGTAAGTAAGAGATGCCCAGAAATTTGTATTCTCATCATGGACATCTGCATTCCTAACTACAGGAAATCTCCTCTGCCCTCATAGACCCTTAGCCTAGTGTGGGGAGCTGTCTGGAATTCATGAGATTGCATTATTCCAGAGAGGGAATTCATGCTGGGTCCATCCCATAGAACCCAAGCTGCTGAAGCACAGAACCATTTTGAGAGTGGAACCATCACTGTATTATATCCTACCTGATAGTTCATTATCTTCTGTATCCCCATGTCCCAGGGCCCCATCAATATCTCCCACATTCACCCAGAAGACTGCAGCATTGTGGTTCCTGCTGGATCTGAAGATGTGGCTATGTTGCTGGCACCCAAGCCCATGCAGTACTCTACACACTGGGAATCAGATAGTCCATCACATCAGGGAGGTGGCCTCCACAACACAGGGAAACAAAGTATGAACTTATCAGCACCTAAAAGCAGTGTCCCTGGGGCCACCATCACTTACATTAACTCTGCTCGCCTCCGGCAATTGGGCCATCATGCATTCCTATGCCTCACCTGGAAACCTTGGAGTTGACCTGTTCACTATATATAAACAATACCAGCACCCAACTAGCCCAAACCCCCACCCCCCACCATGGACACTGCTGACACATATGCGCACCTCCCAGGGGCCCAGGGAATGGTCTGACTACCCAACTGCTGATATTGCTAGGGCCCACATGCCTACCTCAGTGTTCAAGGACCAACTCACCATCATCACTGCTAATGTCCAGTATCCCACCTGGGGACCCAAGGAGCAGACCACCTGGCCCACCAGTACCCATGCACCCCACCTGGAAACCTAAGAGTCAGCTGACCTGGAACCCAATGTTGCCATTGCTGACACTCACATGTGCCATCTGGAAACCTGAGGGCCTACCCACCCAGCCCACCACCCCCACTGCTGGGTTCTTTGCATCCTGCCTGGGATAGACCACAATAAAATAATGGTCAAGAATTTCAGCACCTCACTTTCAGCATTAGACAGATTATCTAGATAGGAAATTAACAAAGAAACATTGGACTTAAACTGCATTATAGACCAAATGGACTTAAAAGACACAAAACATTTTATCCAACAGCTGCAGAACATACATTCTTCTCATCGGCCTGTGAAACATTCACCAGGAAAGACCACATGTAAGGCCACAAAACAAGTTTCCAAAAAATATCTAAGAATCAAAATAATATCAAGTATCTTCTCAGACCACAATGGGATAAAACTAGAAAACCAGACAAGGGTGCAACAAAAATGAAAATTACAGGCCGATAGTCCTGAAAAGCATAAATGCAAAAATCTTCAACAAAATACTAGCAAGGCAAATTCCACATCACACCAAAAAGAAAATATAACAGAATCAAGTGGGATTTGGGTAATAACCCCAATAGGCATAATACCCAATACCATAATACTGCATGTTAAAATCCCAAAAGATCAAAATCCCAAAAATATAATTCTGCAAGAAATAATTTAAAATTTATTTCTAAAACATTTATTTACATTTTTAAATAGGAATTTTATTTGAAATAGGAATATATTTGAAAAATATAAAAATACAGAACAATTCATAGGTCACTTAACCCAAAAAAATAAGGAATAACACACATATTTTATCAAACATAAACACTCAGGTATACTAATGACAGTTGCACAGGTCTAACAGTTATGAGCAGGTGAACTGTATTCATAAAGAAATAGATCAAAAGAAAATGTATAAATATATGGTATGGCTCTCCTTGGCTGGTGAATATGGTCATGTTGATTTTTTATGTGACAGCCCTTTTTGAAAATTTTGTATGATTTAAGGTAAACTGATTGAGGATTCTGTATTACATTTAACATATTCTGTGCTTGCTGTGCATCTGTGTTGTTTTGAGTATGCAGAAATCCATTCCACATGCATTCATGTAGAAACCACAAATTTGGTGGAAATAATACCAGTGATCTAATGGCAGCACTGTTGCATAAGTATCTTCTTATTTTACTGTGCACATAATTGTTTTCAAGCCAGTTAGTAACTTCACTGCCTTATTCAGGCAAGTGAAGCTTTAATTCATTAAAATCTGGAATTTTACCAGCTGAAAGGAATGTCAATGTAGACAAATGATGTATTTTTTAACTGGAGTTTTTGTTATGTTCATATGGCATGGCCAGTCCACTCATGTGAAATTTTTACCAGATGCAAATAAAGATAATAACAGAGTAATGTTTCCACTTAACATGATGCAACTATCCTGTTTATAACCAAAACACACTACTCATGTCCTCAGAATTTGGCTTTAGGGTTTTTAAAATTCAGGATTTCACACTGGGATTGTGATTTTCAGGATTTCAGGTGTCATGGATTTGAGACTTTCAGGATTTCGACATTTAGGGATTTTTGTATTTTTGAATTTCAACATTTAGAATTATGGTAGGTGGGATTGTGTCTTTCAAGGTTATGATTGGCACTGGATCAAGTGGGATTTATCCCAGGAATACAAGGATAGTTCAACATATGCAAATCAAAAAGTGTCATACAGCACATCGACAAACTGAAGGACAAAAACCATATGATCATCTCATGAGATACAGAAAAAGCATTTGATAAAATCCAACATTCCATCATGATAAATAAGAAACTGAGTATAGAGGAAATACTTTAAAACAATAAATACCATATATGAAAAAGTCCATGGCTAACATCATACTGAAGAGTAAAAAATTAAAAACTTTCTAAGTTCTGGAACAAGATAAACATTCTCATTTCTACCACTTTCATTAACATAGTACTAGAAGTTTTAACCAGAGTAATTAGGCAAGAGGAAGAAATAAAGGGAATCCAAATTGGAAAGGAAAAAAAGTCCGTGTTTGCCCATGCCATGTTCTTTTATTTACAAAAATCCAAAGACTACACCAACAAACAAAAACAAAAACAAATAAAGTTAGATCTGATAAATAAATTCACTATAGTGGCAGATTAGAAAATTGACATACAAATATCAGTAGCATTGCCATAGGCCAACAGCAAACAATCTGAAAAAGAAATCAAGATATCAATTCCGTTTACAATAGTTACAAAAAAAAAACTAGGAATAAATTTAACCAAAGAAGTGAAGTAACTCTACAGTATCAACTTTAAGACAGTTATGAATGAAATTGAAGAGAACACAAAAAATGGAAAGAAATCTTATGTTCATGGATTGTAAAAATTAATATTGTTAAAATGTACCCAAAGCAGTCTACAAATTTAATGACATTCCTATCAAAATACCAATGATATTCCTCATAGAAATAGAAAAAACAATCCTAAAATTTGTGTGAAGGCACAAAAGACTCTGAAGAGCCAAAGCAATTCTGATCAAAAAGAACCAAGCTGGAGACTTCATACTCTTTGACTTTAAATATACTATATAGCCATAGTAACCAAAGTAAATGATACTGGCCTACAAACAGATACATTAACCAGTAGAACAGAATAATGAACCCAGAAAATAAACCCCGCATTTAGAGCCAATTCTTTTTCTTTTTTTTTTTTTTTTCCAAAAATACTAAGAGCATATTTTAGGGAAAGAACAGTCTCTCTCTCTCTTTTTTTTTTTTTTTGAGACGGAGTCTCGCTCTGTCGCCCAGGCTGGAGTGCAGTGGCCGGATCTCAGCTCACTGCAAGCTCCGCCTCCCGGGTTTATGCCATTCTCCTGCCTCAGCCTCCTGAGTAGCTGAGACTACAGGCGCCCGCCACCTCGCCCGGCTAGTTTTTTTGTATTTTTTAGTAGAGACGGGGTTTCACTGGGTTAGCCAGGATGGTCTCGATCTCCTGACCTTGTGATCTGCCCATCTCGGCCTCCCAAAGTGAACAGTCTCTTTAATAAATGATGCTGGGAAAACTGGATATCCATATGCAGAACAATGAAACTAGACCCATTCTATCACCATAATACAAAATAATGCAAAATGGGTTAAATACTTATATGTAAGATCTTAAACTATGAAACTACTAGAAAAAGTACTGGAGAAATTCAGGACATTTGTGTGGACAAAGATGTTCTGTGGTAAGACCTCAAAAGCACAAACAATACAAGTAAAATTAGACAAATGAGGTTACATAAAGCAAAAAGCTTCTGCACAGCAAAGGAAACAATCAACAGAGTCAAGAACACCCATAAAATGAGAGGAAATATTTTCAAACAGTCCATCTGACAAGGGATTAATAACCAGAATATGTGAAGAAACTAAACAACTCAACAGGAAAAATATAAGATAATAAAAAGTGAGCAAATGATCTAAATAGGTGTTTATCAAAAAAAGACATAAATAGCCGACAAGTATATGAAAAAAAGCTCAACAACACCAATCGTCAGGGAAGTGCAAATCCAAACCACTATAAGAGATTACCTCACCCCAGTTAAAATGGCTATTATCAAGAAAACAAAAAAATAACAGATGCTGGTGAGGATGTGGAGAAAGGGGAACTCTTGTACACTGTTGTTGGGAATGTAAATTAGTACAGCCAGCATGCAGAACAGTATGAAGGTTCCTCATAAAATTAAAAATAGAATTACCAATTTCACTACTGTGTATATATCCGAAACAAAGGAAATCAATGTATCTGCACTTCCATGTTTATTGTAGCTCTATTTGCAATAGCCAAAATATGGAGTCAACCTAAATTGATTCCATCCATTCAACCGATGAATGGACGAAGAAAAAATGCAGTATGTATGCACAATGAAATAGTAGCCATAAAAAAAAAAAAAATCCTTCATTTGCAGCTACATGGATGAGACTGAAGGACATTATGTTAAATTAAATAAGACACACAGAAAAAGACAAATATCCCAAGTTCTGTCTCATATGTGGGAGCTAAAAGAATGGATCTCAAGGAGGTAGAGAGTAAAATGATTGCCAGAGGCTAGGAAGCATAGGGGAAAAGGAGGATGAAGAGAGGTTGAGCAATGGCTACACATATACAGTTATATAGAAGGAATGAGTTCTAGGGTTCAACAGCACAGTAGGATGACCATTGTTATCAATAACTTATAAATTCCAAAATAACTAGTAGAGAGGGTTTAGGATGTTCTCAACACAAAGAAATTCTAAATATTTGAGATGATGGATATCTTAATTACCCTAATTTGATCAGTAAACATTGTATGCATGTATAAATATATATGTAATTATTATGTATCAGTAAAAATGTTTAAAATTTAAAAAGAAATATGATATAAACAGGTAGTTTATATTGTATTCCAAGAAAACCCTTGGAAAAAGAGAAAAATGAATGTATGAACTTCAATAGGATCAGATATTAATCAAATTCTGTCAGAAGGCAAGATATGTGTCAGTAATTTGGTCTGTGCTGCTCATACAGAGACTCCTTGGGTTAACTGAGTGATGAGTTAAGAAGAGCAGAATCCTTGCAGGGTTAACATCAAACATCCCATCTTTTCTTTTTACTTACTCCCAAAACCGTTAAAGCCAGGAACAGGATTTAGGTTGTTGCAGGAAACATGCTTCCCAGAATGAAACTTAACTGGGGGCTGACAAAGAGATCAGGGACAATTGGATAATGACTATTCCTCCTCTTACTCCCAAGAGGATGCAACCCCAGGGACTTTTAAATTTGGTTCAATAATTAACAGAGCCTCACATCTACAAACCTCTTCTTAACTAGAAGCATAGCAAACATAGATTATGTAAATTCTTCTTCAATAGGGATATAAGCCCAAATATAAACAGACTATGGTAAAGCACAAAATTAAGCCTTTCTACATCCTGAACAGATAGTCTCACTGCCACCATGTCCCTTCTGTTAGGCCCAGTGATATCCATCAAAGGATGCGGCACTGATATTCCTCATCTTTTCATGCTCTTTGGTCTCCTCATTTGCACCAAATATTGAAATCTTTGCTAAATAAATCAAGAGTCTACTGTATGAATGATCTCCCTTTTTGTTGAAGCCAAACACACCTGAAATGCTGAGATGATGCTTAAGTAAAGTTGCCTTGCTCCACCTAAGTAAGACCAGTTATGAACCTGATTTTTTAAAGCCTTTGGATCAGGTACTGTAGTAGTTACTTTCATTCTTAGTAAGCAAACCATAATTGAACCTTGGTATGCCAATGACTAAGCCTTTTAGACTAAGCCTCCCAGCCCACCTTGTAGGAAGGGGTAGCCATATAACTAAGATTGATGGTTAAAATAAAAAAGGAAAATTATTTGATAGGCTTCCAGGAAGTAAAAAGGAGGCAGAAAACAATGGCAAGCTTTTGCACACATACCAGCTGCAATTGATTCCTGTAGCCTAGAAGTGGCTATGACCAATGTAGCTCCAACAACTATCCTAGACTTGCAATGATATTGGAAGTCACATCCTGAAGATGGTTGGACAGAAGAATAGAGGGGCGTGTGTCTCTGTGGACCACAGAACTGTTAATTAGTCTTGGACTGTCTAGCTCTAGAGTTCTTTTGAGGAAGAGATAAACTGACACCTTGTGTAAGCTATTTTTAGGTTTTCTTTTGCATGCAACTTTTGTTTTTTCATTGCAAAAGAGAAACACAGTAGCCAAAAGATGGAAATGTGTATTCATTTAGTCCAGGAGATGCAGTAGTTTTCCCTTTAACTGTTCATTCTCAATTGAATATACTTGCTGTTGCCATACTAAGACAACTAATTTGATGCTGTAACACCAAACATGAAAGAAAGGCAGTTTTTGTTTTGAGGTTGTGACTCTACTTTTTTGGATTCCTGGCCATGTTATATTTTGATTACCTTTGGAATATCTAGGACAAGCAAGGACAAAAACTACTTTCTACATTAATCTTCTCCCATTTCTCTTATCTAATTTCCATGGGCAATGCTGTCCAAAAGTACATCTGCAGCCAGTAATTGGTTTGTTATTCAGTTTTGATACTGGCCAGGTCACCAGTCATTAATCAACTTAATAATCCCTCACCTCCTAGAAATTATAAAAACACAGCCACACAAAACATTGGGGTTGTCTGGTTGTATTGCTGGAGACAGTGGCATACACCCATGCAGCCATCAGAGGCACAGCATCCTCTGCATCCTTTGGCTGTGTTGCCTCGAGAGGTGCATGAGCAAGCATGCGCAGGGTCTGGGGTCCAGCCACTGCGCACAGCCAGGCACTCTGGCTGCTGCAGCAGTGGGGGAAACTCCAGGCATCATCACAAGCACTGTCTCCGTGCAAGCCCATGGCTTGATCAGGTGCAGTGCAAGCAGCTTCTGCTCTGGGCAACCACATCTGGATGAGGGGAATGTAGTCATTCTCAGAAGCTTGGGGACATCAGAAACCACAGAGCCCCAAAGAGGGTGTCACAGCCCTGGCTCGGTGAGCCCCTAGATCTGGGTTCCCCAAAGGACCACAGCTCTTTTCTCCTTCTCATCACCTGCAACATAGTGGGGGTGGGGCATGTTTCAGCCCTATTTGTTACAGCTCTTTCGGTCCCTCTATTTGGTGGGTCCCCAGTTCTCTGCCTGTGTCCAGGAAGAATGAGGTATCCAGACAACTGGAGGGTGAGCAAGGCAGAAATGAGCTTCATTGAGTAACAGAACAGCTTTCAGGAGACCCAAAGTGGGTAGCTCCATTCCTTAGGCAGGCGGTGCTGAGGCGTGTCCACCTCTCAGCAGAGAGGAGATCCGCAGTGAATAACTGCTTCCCACAGCTGGTAGTCCTGACATCTGAGTCTGGCTGGATCTGGGGGTTTTATGGGCTCAGAAGGGAGGAAGGGCATGCTGATTGGCTCATGGACAGCCATGGGCAGGCCCAGAAAAAGGACTGTGAGTTCTCCCTTCAGACTGCAGACTCCCTTTGGAATAGGCAGCCTGGCTTGAAGGTGGAGTTTCACTTGGGACCCACCCCTTTCTGCCCAGGAGTCTATTTGCCAACTGCTGCCATCAACATGCTGTCCTTGGCACTCAGGCTTTTCACGTCAAGGGGTGCTTGCAGGCCTATGCCAAACCACCCTCAGACCCCTCCTTGGCCTCCCTCCCGTGCTTGTCTGATGCCCAATGTCCAGAAGGAGCTGGGGCAGCAAGGCGCTGGTATGTCAGCACTGGCCTGAGCACACACACACAACTGGGTCACCACAGTGCCTGACACACCCAGCTCAGCCATAACTTTCTCTCACCCCGGAGCGGGTGCCAGGAGTGGTGAGAGGCGAGGTAGCGGGAGCAGGCACTTCTAAGCCTGTGGGGAATTGGGGGCTTCCTGGGACTCCAAGAGCCCAGGAATGCCTAGTCGGCAGCTGTGGCTAGGTGGCTTAAGTTGAGCCAGGGAGCATGGGGCTCCTCCTCCTTGACTCAGTAGGGGACAGGGCTCCTGCCTGTTCCTGGCCCCCACCGGCTCTGTGGAACACATATTCCCGGCTGCTCCTCCCTGCTGCAGCCAGCATTTTTGCAACGGCTGCTCCAGACAGGTCTTGGTTGCCATCATTACCAATTGACGGTATGTGAGGGAGTTGGATAAATCACTGTTGGATGCACAGTGAACATCTGGAAATACCACAGGGCAATTACCTCAGCAATTCCTTATCTCTATTAGTGTGTTATTTTAGTTAATTTAAACAAATTCTGCTGCTTTTTGCATTTTCTTTCATGTTGGCAACATGAAGTTAAAAAATGTTTCATAGTGTTTAGCATGGAAAATAAAAGTAAAACAAAAAGTAGTACTGAACTTTTTGGTACCTCTGAATTAGGGGAAGAAAAAATTGACCTTGTCCTGGAAATGACTGGTAGGCTGTTAAATTACTCTATGTAGATGACATGTATGCACATGCATGTGTGAGTGTGTGTGTATAAGTGTTCATTTTATCATTGAATTTCCATTTATACCTGAAGGTGTCTTTTTCAATGTTCTCTTCTGGTATGCCTTGTTTTTTTCTATTTTTCTCTCTAGCTATCTTTCTCCTTGTGAGTTTTAGAGTTTCTTAATATTTATGAATTATTATTTCTAATTCTTTCCTCCCCATTCTCTTTCCTTGTGTTAACAATAGTTCTGTCATTTTGTGCTATCTTTCCCTATCCCTCTGCCATAATCTTTTTGTTCTATCTTCTGAATATAAGGTCATGTTAGTGAAGTACAAAATATGTTGTATTTTCTCTATTAAAAAAGATGTACAGTTTGAAGTAGCTGTCTTAACACATTAGCTCTTGTCTCTCCAAATTTTAATACAATGGCACGTATAAATATAAATAAATATTCTTATAACATCATATAAAAGCAGATGGGATATTCTTATACCAAAAAAATTGAGTCATTCCTGTAATATACCAGCAAATGAAATCAGCTGCAATGTATATGAACTTTAAGCCTTTAGTTAAGTAGAATTCTAAAGTACTCTAAGGTCAGAGAATGTGGAGGCTGGGAAAAGGAGAAGGCCATAGAGAGTTGGACAGTAGAACAGTTCTATTAGTACCTTCCTCTTGGATTAGCTGGCTCCACTATTTGTTGGGTGTCAAGTTGCCTCACTTGCCAGATACCTTTGACAGTTCTGGTGCAAGAGATTCCTGGAATGGGTACTTCAGGCTATCAAACCAGGATAGTTCTCTATCCGACTTATACCATCTAGGAGGAAAGAGAAACTGATACCTATTTGACAAATGACCAATACACGATAAGAAAATCTGCTAAATTTATGTACTCCTTTTTACTTTCCAGATATTTGCATAGCCCAGGTTCTTCCAATCAGAACCTTCATTAACTCCTATTGAAAGAAATATTTTTCACTTGGACTTAGGACATATATAAATATATCATTTTCTAGGATAAGTCAATCTAGGCCTTCACTGTAACCTTGATTATGAATCAATCTAGATTGTCACTACTCAGGCAACAACAAACAAAATCAGGCAGCAACAAAAAAGAAATAAAAATATTAAGGAAAACTATTGATAATGGGAACAAATAGTTAAAATAACATAAATATAATTATTACTGCTACATACATTTTTGGAGACATGAGGAAATATATTAAGCTTACTAAAAACCAACAGGAAAACTAATAACAACAATAACAACAAATTACTCTAATATGGAAGTTCTCAGAATTCACAAAACAATCTTAAAGATACAATAATTGATTTAAGACAACATGCAGAAGGTAAGCTGAATACCAGAATGAACAGAGCCGAAGTATGAATCCATGAAATGAAAATAGAATGAAGGAATTCTTCTAGAATGCCACAAAAAGGTCAAAGAGATAACAGATAGAAAAGAAACATTAGGAGGTACAAAAATAGATACGTTAATTTCATTATCGTTGTAAAGAGAATTTCAGAAGAGATAGAGGAGAAGCAATACTTAAAATGTAGTGGAAGAACACATTCCTTAGCTGTGAAAACTGGCTAGCCATCTGCAGAAAACAAACTGGATCCCTTCCTTACACCTTATACAAAAATTAACTCAAGATGGATTAAAGACTTAAACCTAAGACCTAAAACCGTAAAAACCATAGAAGAAAACCTAGGCAATATCATTCAGCACATAGGCATGGACAAAGCCTTCATGACTAAAACACCAAAAGCAATGGCAACAAAAGCCAAAATTGACAAATGGGATCTAATTAAACTAAAGAGCTTCTGCACAGCAAAAGAAACTATCATCAGAGCAAAAAGGCAACCTACAGAATGGGAGAAATTTTTTGCAATCTATTCATCTGACGAAGGGCTAATATCCAGAATCCACAAGAAACTTAAACAAATTTACAAGAATAAAACAACCCCATCAAAAAGTGGGCACAGGATATAAACAGACACTTCTCAAAAGAAGACATTTATGCTGCCAACAAACATATGAAAAAAAGCTAATCATCCCCGATCATTAGAGAAATGGAAATCAAAACCACAATGAGATACCATCTCATGCCAGTTAGAATGGCCGTCATTAAAAAGTCAGGAAACAACAGATGCTGGAGAGGATGTGGAGAAGTAGGAACACTTTTACACTGTTGGTGGGAGTGTAAATTAGTTCAGTGATTGTGGAAGACAGTGTGGTGATTCCTTAAGGATCTAGAACCAGAAATACCATTTGACCCACCAATCTCATTACGGGGTATATGCCCAAAGGATTATAAATCATTCTATGAAGAGACATGAACATGTATGTTTATTGCAGTGCTGTTCACAATAGCAGACTTGGAACCAACCCAAATGCCCATCAATGATAGCCTGGATAAAGAAAATGTGGCACGTATACACCATGGAATACTATGCAGCCATAAAAAAGGATGAGTTAATGTCCTTTGCAGGGATTTGGATGAAGCTGGAAACCATCATTCTCAGCAAACGAACACAGGAACAGAAAACCAAACTCTGCATGTTCTCACTTATAAGTGAGAGTTGAACAATGAGAACGCATGGTCACAGGGAGGGGAACATCACACACTGGAGCCTGTTGGGAGGTAGGGGGCCAGGAGAGGGATAGCATTAGGAGAAATATCTAATGTAGATGGCAGGTTGATGGGTGCAGCAAAGCACCATGGCATGTGTATACCTATGTAACACACCTGCACCTTCTGCACATGTATCCCAGAATTTATAATAACAAAAAGTTAAAAACAATTTGGAGGGATATCTGAATGTCAACAAGGAAAACAAAACTAAATTTCAGAAGGTCTATGATAGAAAATCCTAAAACTTCAGAGAGGAAAATTCTAGTTTGTCGTATAGAATAATCCTCAGACTGGCATCTGACTTCTCATCTGCAGCACAGGTATTAGAAAGGAAAAGAAGGCCAGGCACTGTGGCTCACACCTGTAATCCCAGCACTTTGGGAGGCCAAGGCAGGTGGATCATGAGGTCAGGAAATCAAGACCATCCTGGCTAACACAGTGAAACCCCATCTCTACTAAAAATACAAAAAATTAGTTGGTCATGTTGGTGGGCGCCTGTATTCCCAGCTACTCGGGAGGCTGAGGCAGGAGAATGGCATGAACCCAGGAGGTGAAGCTTGCAGTGAGCCGAGATCGCGCCACTGCACTCCAGCCTGGGCTACAGAGCCAGACTCTGAGGGGAGGAGGGAGGGATTGCATTGGGGAGTTATACATGATATAAATGATGAATTGATGGGTGCTGACGAGTTGATGGGTGCAGCACACCAACATGGCATAAGTATACATATGTAACAAACCTGCACGTTATGCACATGTACCCTAGAACTTAAAGTATAATAAAAAATAATAATAATAAATAAAAATTAAAATTAAAATTTAAAAAAAGGAAAAGGAAAGATTTTCTTCAAAGCACTTTGGAACCATAATTTAAAATGTAGATTTTTTTTCATATTGTTAAAATGCCATTTAAGAATAGAGGCCAAACAAAAGATGCTCAACAATGTAAGATTTCAGAGATCACCGGCTGGGCGCGGTGGCTCAAGCCTGTAATCCCAGCACTTTGGGAGGCCCAGACGGGCGGATCACGAGGTCAGGAGATCGAGACCTTCCTGGCTAACACGGTGAAACTCCGTCTCTACTAAAAAAAACACACACAAAAAAACTAGCCGGGCGAGGTGGTGGGCGCCTGTAGTCCCAACTACTCGGGAGGCAGAGGCAGGAGAATGGCGTGAACCTGGGAGGCGGAGCTTGCAGTGAGCTGAGATCCGGCCACTGTACTCCAGCCTGGGCGACAGAGCAAGACTCTGTCTCAAAAAAAAAGAAAAAAAAAGAAAAAGAAAAAAGATTTCAGAGATCACCAACAAAATAATTTTATTTTATTTTATTTTATTTATTTATTTATTTTTTTTTTTTTTTGAGATGGAGTCTGGCTCTGCCGCCCAGGCTGGAGTGCAGTGGCCGGCTCTCAGCTCACTGCAAGCTCCGCCTCCCGGGTTCACGCCATTCTCCTGTCTCAGCCTCCCGAGTAGCTGGGACTACAGGCGCCCGCCTCGTCGCCCGGCTAGTTTTTTGTATTTTTTTAGTAGAGACGGGGTTTCACCGTATTAGCCAGGATGGTCTCGATCTCCTGACCTTGTGATCCGCCCGTCTCGGCCTCCCAAAGTGCTGGGATTACAGGCTTGAGCCACCGCGCCCGGCAACAAAATAATTTTAAATGAATTACTGAGCATATACTCTAGCCACATTTGGAAATAACATTCGAAATCTTTTTCTAAATAAAGATGTTGGATTGATGAACATGAGAAATTAAAGCATGCTAAAAATTTTGTTTAGGATGAAGATTAAATAATATTAATAGTAATTGGAAATACACTAAATATGCTTTAAAAGTGAAAATCATAGTAAACAAAGAAAATAAATTATTTCTATAATTCATTGGTATGAAAGAGAAAAAAGAAAAATACAAAACACTCAATTGTCCTAAGTCAATACACAGTAAAGTCAGGGATAAGACAGTAATGCCTATCAATGTTATTGTTCCAATTTGTTCTATAGAACCTAACTAATATGAGTTTACAGAACATGAATATTAGAAGAAAGAAAACAAAAGTGTCAGTATTTGCAATGTTATGATTGTTTACATAGAAAATCCTGACAAAATAATTGAAAAACATTAAGACTCTAATAAAAGAGTTCAGCAAAATTCCCACTTATTGGTTCTATGAACAACAAGAAAATAGCTTGACTAAAAATGAGCAATTAACAATTAGAAACTGATAGAAAAATGTAATTTTAATGAGTAATAAAATTATAAGATATTTAAGAAGGAGCTTAGTAAAAGTTGTATATTAAAGGTATCAAGAAAAGTTGATTAAAAGATAAAACAGAGGCCGGGCGCGGTGGCTCAAGCCTGTAATCCCAGCACTTTGGGAGGCCGAGGCGGGCGGATCATGAGGTCAGGAGATCGGGACCCTCCTGGCTAACACGGTGAAACCCCGTCTCTACTAAAAATACAAAAAACTAGCCGGGCGCGGTGGCGGGCGCCTGTAGTCCCAGCTACTCGGAGGCTGAGGCGGGAGAATGGCGTGAACCCGGGAGGCGGAGCTTGCAGTGAGCCGAGATCGCGCCACTGCACTACAGCCCGGGCGATACAGCGAGACTCCGTCTCAAAAAAAAAAAAAAAAAAGATAAAACAGAAACGAGTAAATGGACAAAAACATGATATCTAGATGTAAGATTGACTATCATAAAACTATCAGTTTCAAATTAATCTATAGTTTTAACTTAGCTTCAATCAACATCCTTCTGGCAGTGCTTTCTTTTTTAATTTAACTTTTTATATTGAGTTCATTTCAAGTTTATAGAAGTGTTTACAAAAATAGTACAAAATCCCCATATAAATTTCAGTCAGCTTGTTCTTAATATCTTACAGAACCTTAGAACATTTATCAAAACTAAGAAATTAACCTTGGTAAATACTATTAAGTAAAGAACTTCTTAAGTTTCACTGATATTTATCTTTTAGAATTCAATCCAGAATATCACACTGTGTTGTTGTATCGCCTTAGTCTCTTTCAGTCGGCGAGCGACCCTCATTCTTCTCTTTCAAAACTTTGGCACCTTCGAGGAGTACTGATCATGTTTTGCACACTGTCCCTCTGTCTAGGTCTCTCTGAAGTTTTCTCTTCATTAGATGGCAGGTTATGCATTACTGGGATGGATCCCACAGAGGTGATATGCTGGAGTTCATCATCCCAGGCTATGCATGAAGTTGGTTTGTAATGCTGGTGATATTAAACTTGATCACTTGATTAAGGTGGCATCTGCCAGAATTCTGCACTCTAAGATAACTATTTACTCCTTCATAATGACAAATACAGTATCAAAACAGTGCTTGAGTGTTTTTTCTTAAGCTTTACAGTATTCACTAAAAACACTGTTTTTAAAAATCACCTAATAAACTCCTTAAAATTATTAAATTATGATTATATGATTCATTTGTTTCACCCTCAAAACATTTAGCTTGCTTCTGCTTAAGTTTTTAAACATGAATTTTAGTAACCATTGGTACATCTTGCTGGCAGTGATGCTTGCTGTTGTGCTCTAGCGGTGATCTTCTGTTTCTGTCATTCTTTTTATGTTTATTAATTAGTATTCTTCTGTAAGAAATAATTGCCACATTTATTTATTTGTTTATTTATTTTCATTTTATCTGTATAGTATAGAGTCATGGATATTTATATTCTCTGTATTATAATACAATATTACTATTATTTATTTTGTTGCTCAAGGTGTTCCATCATTGACCATTAGGAGCTTTCAGATTGACTTTTATAGTTTTTTGATAAGTTTCTATCCTTTTGCTTTTGACCACTTCTTATTTCTTCCTTTTGAAAACATTTTTATTTTTAATTTGTGGGTACATGTGTTTGTATTTATGGGGTACATGAGATGTTTTGATACAGGCATGCAATGCATAATAACCACATCATGGAAGATGGGGTATCCCTACACTCAAGCATTTATCCTTTGTGTTATAAACAATCCAATTACACTCTTTTGATTATTTTTAAATGTGCAATTAAGTTATCCTTGACTATAGTCACCCTGTTTGCTGTAAAATGCTAGATCTTATTCATTCTTTCTAAGGGGCACTTCCATACTTTCTGGCATGGCAAGATGCTTCAGGTTCGCCTTGTATTTTATGTGCCTTGGCTTTTAAATAAACCAGTTCTCCAATGGGCCCTGGTTCCCTTTATTATAGAATAGTGTTTAGAAACCACGAACTGGGTATCAGGTATGCTGATTGCCACTGAGGTGTCACTACTTTCAGTTCCTGTCACTAGGCAGAGCTAGGACACACACACAAACACACTGGTGTATATAGACTTATTTATGTTTTTCTATCTATGCATCATCTATCTACCTGTCTTTTGTAACCACATGTCTGTATTGATACCTCTGCCATTTTTCTAGCCCCACAGGATTCATTCTAGTCTTCTTCATTTCCTTAATTGTAGCTACTTGCTCTATGTCTCCTTATACACAGTACATTTACTTATTTGTTCAAGTCAAGCATAAAAACAAAGGAGAATCAAAATTTCTACCCAATATCCCTGTGAGAAACAATTTCCCAACTACAGCATAGTGTTTGAGTATGGACTTTCCATCTTTAGCTTTATGGTATCCAAAGTACTGCTCCAAAGTTGCTTAATCATCTTGTTTCTTCCCATTCTCTTTAATATGATAATGTGATTTATTTATAATATAGAATCATTTGTCATAATTCACATTTCATCTTACTTCCTCCCACATATACATGTTGGCTGGTTTAATTTTTTAAAAATTCATATGCATTAAAGAAGACACAAATAAATGGAAAGACATTTAATGTTTATAGACCAGAAGAATTAATATTCTTAAAATGTCTGTGCTGCTTAAAGCAATATACAGATTTAACATAATCTCTATCAAAATTTCAATGACATTCTTCATAAAAATAGAAAAAAGAATTTTAAAGTTTGTAGGGAACCACATGCAACTCTGAATCACAAAAGCAATACTGAGAAAGAAAAACAAAGTTGGAGGTATTATACTTCCTAATGTAAAATTTTATTACAAAATTATATTAATCAAAGCAATATAGTACTGTTACAAAAACAGAAACATAGACCAATGGAAAAGAATAGAGAGCCAAGAAATAAACACATGTAGTCAACAAATTTTTGACAAGGGCGCTAGCTAAGAAGACACAATGGGGAAAGGATAGTGTCTTCAATAAATGGTACTGGAAAAACTAGGTTTCCACATGCAAAAGAATGAAACCAAATCCTTATCTTGTACCAGACCAAAAAAAAAAAAAAAATCAACTGAAAATAGATTAAAAATCTAAATATAAGACCTGAAATCACTCCTAGAAGAGAACACAGAGGAAATGCTTCTTGAAACTGGATGTTGGCAGTAATTTTGTGAATACCACACCAAATAGCCAGGCTACAAAAGCAAAACTTAATAAATGGGATCACCCCAAACCAAAAAGCTCCTGTACAGCAAAGGAAACAATCAACAAATTGAAAAGGCAACCTATGAACTGGGGAAAAATATTTGCAAACCACATATCTGATAGGAGGTTTATATTCAAAATTTATAAAGAACTCTTACAATTTAATAGCAGAAAACAAATAACCCAATTGAAAAGTGGGGTAGAAGCCTAAACAAACATTTTTTCAAATAAAACATTAAAAAGGCTATTAGATGTATGAAAAGTGTAAAATATTACTAATTATCTAGAAAATGCAGATTAAAATGACTATGAGATATCACACATTAGGATGGCTATTATCAAAAGACAAGATACAATAAATGTCAGCAAAGGTATGGAGAAAAGGGAACCCAGTACACTGCTAGTAGGAATGTAGATTGGAACAGCCATTATGGAAAACAATATGGGGGTTCCTAAAGAAATTAAAAATAGAACTACCATATGATCCAGCAGTCTCTCTTCTGAGCATATACCCAAAGGAGATAAAATCTTTACCTTGTAAAGCTATCTGCATTTCTCTGTTCATTGCAGTATTATTCACAATAGCCAAGTTGTAAAAACAACCTCAGTGTCCATAGATGGATGAATGGAAAAAGAAAATGTGTACATATACATATTCCATTATATAATGGAATATATATATTAATATATAATGGAATGCATATGTACACATTTTAAAATTTATTTATATATAATGGAATATATCCATATATAATATTCCTATATATGAATATATAGGAATATAATGGAATTATATATATATGAATATACAGGAATACAGAAATAGAATGGAATATTGTTCAGGCTTGAAAAAGAATGAGATCCTGCCATTTGCCACAATATGGGTGGACCTGGAAGACATTATGCAAAGTGAAATAAGCCAGACACAGAAAAAGTTGCATAATCTTGCTTATACATGAAAGCTTTAAAAAAAGGTCAAATGTGCAGAGATAGAGAATAAAACAGTGGTTACCAGGGGCCAGGGAGGAGAGAGGAAATTGGGAGATGTAGGTCAAAGGATCTAAAGTAGCAGATAGGTAGGACAAGCAAGTCTAGAGATCAAATGTACATCCTCTAATGAGGACTATCATTAATAAAATTATACTGGGGATTTTTGTTAAAATCCCCAAATTTTGTTATAAATTTTGTTAAAATTTCTGTTATTTTGTAAATAAGAGTGTAGCCTTTTTGGTCACACACAAAAAGTAACTATGTGAGACAATGCATATGTTAATTTGCATCACTATAGTAACCGTTTTACTATCCATATGTATCCCATAATATGTTGTAAACCTCAAATATACACAGAAAATTTATTTAAACAATTTTTATATGCAATATGTTTCACCCTTTGTATGGTATGTAGTTTCATAGATTTTAGGAAATGTCAGAATCTACCACCATATTTACCCTTAAATTCCCTTATGTAGATAGCATGTCTTCCAAACCCCTGAGGCTGGCAAACCACTGATTCATTTTCTGTCCCTTATACTTTTGCCTTTTCTGGTGTGTCATATAAATGGAATCATGCACTATGTGACTTTTGTGTCTGACTTATTTCACTTAGTAAAATGTATTATGATTCATGTATATTGTGTGAATCAATGGTTTGTTATTTTTATTGCTAAATTATATTCCGTTGTATGGCTATTTCATAGTTTTTGTATTCATTAGTTGAAAGAGGTCTGTTTTTCCCCAATTTTTAGCATTTGTGAATAAGGTTTCTGTAAACATTTGTGTTAGTTTTTTTTTTTTTTTTGATCTGTGGGTTAGATGCATATTTAATTTCATAAGAAATTGCCATACTTCTGTTTTCAAAATGGCTGTAGCATTTGGAGTTCTCATCAGCAACTTATGAAAATTCTACTTCCTCCATGTTCTTGTCAGTGCTTAATAATGCCAGTTTTATTTTTGGAGGTGGGGAGGCATTCTAATAAGTGTGTTGTGGTATCATTTTGTAGTTTTAATTTGTACTTCCCTAGTTATTAATGATGTTGAATAACTTTTAGAATTTTTTTTAACTTTTAAGTTCAGGAGTATGTGTGAAGGTTTGTTACATAAGTAAACTTGTTTCATGGGGGTTTGTCATACAGCTTATTTCATCACCCAGGTATTAAGCAGAGTACACATTAGTTTTTTTTTCTCCTAAATCTCTCCTTCATCCCACCCTCTGCCCTCCAATAAGCCCCAGTGTGTATTGTTCCCCTCTGTGTTCATGTGCTGTCATCATTTAGCTTCCACTTATGAATGTAAACATGCAGTATTTGGTTTTCTGTTTCATTGTTAGTTTGCTAAGATAGTGGCTTTTAGCCATTATCCATCCTTGTCCCTTCAAAGGACATGATCTCATTCTTTTTATGGCTGCATAGTATTTCATGGTGTATATGTACATCTTCTTTTTCCAGTCTATCTTTGATGGGCATTTAGGTTGATTCCATGTCTTTGGTATTGTGAGTAGTGCTTCAGTGAACACATGCATGCATGTGTCTTTATAATAAAATGATTTATATTCCTTTGGGTAGATACCCAGTAATGAGACTGCTGGCTTGAATGGTATTTCTGTCTTTAGTCTTTGAGAATTGCCAATGGTTGAACTGATTTACACTCCAACCAACAGTGTATAAGGGTTCCCTTTTCTTCCCAACGTCACCAACATCTGTTATTTTTTGAATTTTTGGTAAAAGCCATTCTGACTGGTATGGGATGGTATCTCATTGTGGTGCTTAGTTGTCATCTAGTAATCATCTTTACTGAATTGTTTTTTCAGATATTCTGCCCATTTTTATTAGAATGTTCCAGATTTTATTATTGCATTTTTAGAGATTTTATATGTTCTGGACATTAAGTCTTTTCTCAGAAATGTAATTTGCATATGTATATATATTCTTAGCCCATGGCTTGTCATTTCATTCTTTTTTTACAAGATCCTTCAGGTATAAAAGACTTTTCATTTTTAGAAAGTCCACATTTATCATTTATTTTCTCTTGTGAATTATATTTTTGTCCTAACCCAGTGCCATGTGGGTTTTTTCCAATGGTTTTTAATGAAGGCTTATGTTCCTCAGTGGAGACAGGGGAGGGGATCAGGCAGTGTTTCTTGCTCCTCTTGTGCAGCTGTTATCCCCACACTTCCTCAGCTCTTTCCAATCATTTCTGTCAGTGCACCACGTGGGGTTCATGAGGCGATAGCCTGCAAGATGTGTGGCCCTCAATGGGTTTCATTTTGTCCTGCCAGCCCACACTCAGCTTTTACTATTTTTTTCAGCTATTCTAGCTTAACTTTTTGCACCATGTTTGCTGTCTATGTGAGTGAAAGCTCGCATCTCCATTCTTCCTGCAAATCTCATCTTCCCTGAGATGTTTGGAACTATTGTTGTGTCTCACCTCTCTAATGGGTTCAAGAAAAAGCACAAATTTGAAGTCTGGCTCTTTTTCATTGCAACGGTAAAAGTGATCTCCTTTTACTTCTATGGCTCTGGGAAGCAGCTGGAATTATATCATTGGGATTTTTGAGAAACTAGAATAGCTGATTTCTAGTAAATGGAGAAGAGTAGCCAAGAAATGTTTAAAAAGAAAAATAAAGCAAGATTTGTATTTCAAACATTGTATTACAAAGTTACCTTATTATATTTTCAATAATATTATTCTATGTGATACAGCTACCTTAATTGAAACAGTGTGATTTTGGTACAGAAATAAGCACAACAGATCAATAGAACAGGACTGATTTTTCAGAAACAGGCCCTATAAATGTGATAATGTAATATATGATAAATGAGATAATTCAAATCACAAGAGACACAAATTATTTACTAAAAGATTTAGAAACAACTGGCTATCCATTAAAATAAATTGTATTTTCTATATTATAATATTCACAATATATTACAAATATACTAATGATCTAATTATAAGGTAAACTAAGAATAAAGGTATTATATGTACGAAATTATAAAGACAATGCTTATGTAATTTTCAGCATAGGGACAACTTTTCTAAAGAAGGTTCAAAACCTAGACACACAAAGAAAAGGACTGAGCATTTGAACCAACTAATAATCCAAATTTTAAAACTTCTGTATAACACAAAACACCATAAATAGAGTTTTAAAACAGTGACAGGACAGGAGAAAATATTTGCCTTGTCTATATGACTCCACAAGTTAATACAAACATTACTAAATAGCCAAAGGAAATTATGGACCAAAGATGTAAATTAGCCGTTCACAAAAGAATTGAAATGACCAGTAAACAGAGGAAAAGATACCCAGCCTCCTACTAATCAGAAAAATATAAAATAAAAAACTGTTGAGATTTTGATTTTTACTCATAAGAAGGCCAATTTTTAAGCAAATTTATAAATAATTCTTATTGATGAAAGTATGAGGAACTGAGCACTTTTATATGCTTTTGATGAGAAAGCATGTTTAAAGCATGTTTGCTTTTTTTTAGGAGTTTAACTGAATAGTATTAATCACAGTTTAACTTATTCACTCCCTGGATTCCTTTGTCATAAGAAAAGTATCCTATGTGAGTTTGCTTATGCAATTCAAGCAACTTATTGACTCAACTGAAAAATTCAATTGAAAAAAATTCAGCAAAGACACATTAACTTCAAGTAAGTCTTGATAAGCAAGGACCCAGTTTCCTGCTGATTCTCTGTTCTCTCTTTTTTCCTATGCTTGCCTCCACCTGTGATCTGGAGATGATGCCATGAGCTGAGTTATGTCCCCTTCAAGAGTCATATGTTGAAGTCCTAACACCTAGGACCTCAGAACATAACTGTATTTGGAGATAGGGTCTTTAAAGAGGACATTAAATTAAAATGAGGTCCTTAAGGTGAGACTTAATCCAATATGACTGGTGACCTTATAAGGATAATTAATAAATGAGGAAATTCGAACACAGATACACACAGAGGGAAGCACACAGAGGGATACACACAGAGGGAAGACGACGTGAAGACACAGGGAGAACAGAGTCATCTGTAAGATAAGGAGAAAGACCTGGCACAAGTCCTCCCCTCACGTCCCTTGGAAGAAATCAATCCTGCTGACACCTTGGTTTCTAGCCTCCGGAACTGTGAGAAAATAAATTTATATTGTTTAAGCCACTCAGTTTGTGGTTCTTTGTTAATGGCAGCCCTAGCAAACTGATACAGATGGTATCTGACATCTCCCAGGGCTGCATTTTTCCTATACATGTGCAAAAAAGAGTAAGTATCTCAGAATTCTTATCAAAATTCCTGAGTTTCATTTGATTAGAACAGATTTAAGGTGTGCACCATCTTCTAAATCCATCAGTCTTATCAGAGATATTAAATGGGCTTAATTCATTGCCTTAATTCACAAACTCTACTTCTATTAGAATCTGATTCCCAGACGAAAAGAGGTTGAGTGGAATATGAGGGTTATTGCAAATGGGAAGCAAAGAAGGGATGCCAGGTGAATGTCTTCTCTGTTCTTTGACTTGCAACCACTCTTCTCACTAACTGAAGGAAATGCCGACATATGTGTCCAAAGGGCCCATATGAGCTTTTCATTACGCTATTTTTTGTTACTGTGTAAAACTGGAAGCAACCTCAATGACCACCAGTAAAATAATGACTGGCTAATCTGTGATAAAACCACAGAATGGATTAGCATGCCTTGTATGCAAATGTTAAAAATAATAAATTATATTAACGTGGTTTGAAATGGAAAGATCTGCATAACCAAAATAAAAAATGTGAGTTCTATACAATATCTACATTATGGTAATAATTATAAAAAAGCAAACATTGTGTTTTTGCATGTACATATAGGTATTTATGTGCATTTAAACATGTCTAGAAGGATATCCATCTAACTGACAACAATGGTCATGTCAGAGGAGAATTAGGGTAATTGATTATGGGAGCTTTTGCTTTATTTGTGGTTGTTGGCTAGTTATGAAAATACACTTGGGTAATTATTGTTTGTGAAACTAAAAAATAATAAGGTGCTTAGTACTGTGTCTGTAATATAATGAGTACTTACTAACTCTTAGCTATTATTATTAAGGATAGGTGGGCATATCCCAAATCACATTTCTGCCAATGTATATATATTAGAGAAGGGTAAACAGTGCCTGACAACTAGATTACATATATGTGTTACGTTTACATGTGGGTGTAAATGCACAGTATAGGTATAGAAAGTCCCTCACCAAGTTGGTGACCGGATTGCCATTGTGTGGGAGCACACAGAGTAGGGAGGGGAGAAAGGTGTCCTCTGTTTTTATTCTGCCTGTTGTATTTTAACTTTTCACAAATATGCATTGTTTTGGTACCATTTGAGATACTCAAACCCACTTATGTAATCCTTGGTTTGCTTCTATAATCTATATTCTCATTTACTTAAAAAAGAATCTCAGCAAGGAAGAGCAATGTGCAAAAGCATTAATTTGAGCCCTGTTTGTGTTCCTATATTTCAGTCTATTAAAGGAGAATGAGGATTGTTTGTCAAAGCAGGGCCAGCTGGGATTCTTTGGCTGACTCCCAGATGCGACTGTGAAGAAGCGGATATTGGGTGCTCTCCCACCTCGTCAGGAGCCGCGTTCTCCTGCCTGCTCTTGGCACCCCCTAGCATCCTGTGCCCTGCTAAGGTGTTAACTGACAACTGACAGATTTTACTAAGAGCCTACTCTTCCCAGTAGTATTTTCACTTCAAAAGTTGACTTAAAAACTTAAAAAAAAAAAAAAAAAAAAAGAAGTCCTCTGAGAGTCAAGGCATAAAGTTTTTTCACTACAGCTCATAAATAGGATCACAGCTCCACCATCTCCAAGGCAAATAAACAAATGCTCCCTTGACCCTGGAGATGCCATTAGCTACCATCCCATGTTTATCAATTTTCAAGCAAATTTTTCAATAGGAAATTTCATTGTCTCTTCTACTAACTGTCCAATCATTACAAGGCTAATGAAATCTAGCTTTCCTCTTCTCCCCTCAAATTCCTCTTCTCCCCTCAAATGGTGATCTCTTTAAGATCACCATTGTTAAGATCTAATTTCCAATTCGAAGGACTTTTCTTCAGTGTAATTCAGCACTCTTTGGGAGAGTTGTGTTGCAGCATTATAGTTTTAAATTTGTCTGTCTGTCTCTCTCCCTATCTTGGTGGTGTAGTTCTTTATGTCTGAGTCTCTGCCTCAACCATCTTCATAATACTGTTGTCTTACATAATGGTTAGCCCATGTTATTGCTTACAATATATTTGCTACCTGATATCTGTTGAAAGACTAAATGATTTGGGAGGACCAGTGCTGGTCACATAGTGGAACTGAATAAAATTTGTGCAAAGGCCTGACAGGCAGTGGAAATGTTAGACTGAGGGAGGGATTTTGAGCAGGTTAATTCATCTATCAGTCCTTTAATAATTCTACCTACTCACTCTTAAGATTGGCTCTGATTGCACAAATTAGGAAAATACAAAGGTGTACCCTGGCTGGAGCAGGAACCAGAGTTCATTGAGGTTTGATTGAAAGAAAAGAGTGGCATCTACAGTATAACACTGAGTAAAGCATGGAGGTCAGAGAGGAGGAGAGAGTTATTCTGATAGCAGAGCAAGAAAGTGATTCTAGTGCCCAAGGTTTTATTCAGACATTATGTTAGGTAGGTACAAAAGTAATTGTGTTTTTTGCCATTCCTTTTAAGATGTCAAAAACCACAATTACATTTGTACCTATCTAATACTCATTCCTAAATTCCTTTTAATGGCAAAAACTGCAACTACTTTTGCACCAACCTAATACTCATTTCTACGCCCCAAAGACGCAGGACAAACCTTTTCAATAATGTAAATACACATAAATTTCTGAAGCAGTGGAAGTGAAGATGGCCTTTAGTCACTTTTAATGGCATCTCTAAGCAAGTCCTGAGTCCTGCTGAAGAGATAGGCATAGCATCTCAGCTTTGCACATCCTGAGCTCTGTTGAAGAGATAGGTACAGGATTTCAACTTTACACATTAGTTTTCAAAACACTGTAGTAAAAAATCCTGCTCCTGAACATCCCCCCACTGCTCATACATCCCCTCTACTTATTGACCCAGGGACCTCTTGTTTTTGTCTTACTACAGCTCAAATCCTGTTTTGGGGGTGCTGGGAAGGGATAGTGCATAGGGAGAAGGGGCACACCACCCAAGGGATAAATTTGCTAAGGTGAACTACCAGTAACTTTCCTTCCATTGAACACCTCCAAAATTAGACAGCACACTTTTACATAGAGCCTACCCTGAGTGTAATAGAAATAGAGCCATTGTAATAGAAACATGTCATAAGATCAATGTCTCCCACTTCTGAAACAAACATCTTGGCTGTGCCTCTGTGTTTGTTTTGGCTTCAGAAGCTGAGTCCTTTATCAAACAGTAGGAGACTATTATCTGGTGATAATGTATTTTGATTCTATTGTTACCTTAAAACTGGTTTATTCTGGGCCCATCCTTCTGGTATGTTTGTTTAATGACATGTTTAAATATCTTTGTAAGAGCTGTATTAAAATGACAGATATTTTATGTTGCCAACATAAACCACAATCTCCAAGGCTGATGATAAACTCCAGTCCTGGCCTCAGCTACTATAGGCTTTGAAGCTCTTAGCTGCTTTTCAAATGTTGGCATTGCTGTCAATCATTCTGTATCAAACTTATAGTTTGTGTGAGGAAGCCATTTGTTAAATTGCAGCCTCCTAGACTCAAAGAACATTTACCAAATGCTTTCAGATAAAATGCCATCTTATTCTGTAAAATAGTGGGAAGCTCGCAAAGGGAAGAAATACCTGAGGGAAATAACAAATTGCAGGAGAGAAAAGTGACATAACACATTACTCTATTCTCTATTGCACTTTTGATAAGAACTGAGAACAGCACTTAATTCCCCTGTTTTCTATGTGTGTTTGTGTTATTCATTTGACTAGATAAAGCTCTTTGGGGCGGGGTACAGATACCACACTGGTAGTCTCAAAATTATGAAGGAATGTCTACCCTACCATGGCAACTCAGTGTGGTGACTCCTGAGCCAAAGGAGCATCTTTCTGGATTTTCCTCATATTCTATAATCCTTTCCTCTGCTTTTGAGTGACCCTACTCTTCTCTAAGACTAGAAGGTCTTCTAAATTATGGGAAAATGTATGGCAGAGGTAGTTAAAGGTCAGTGAATATTCCTTTTTTCCCCCCCCAACACTATCACCGGTCTCCTTCTCCAAGGTTGCCTGGTAGCTGGCCCCATAGTCCCATTATATTTTCATAAATCCTTTTTGTGTTTACTCCTCTCATCCTGTTATTTTAGTCAAATATGCAAAAGATGCAGATTGAGGATTCCCTCTGAAATGCCAACTCAAATGTCTATCATTGTCACCTGCATTTTAACTTACAGGATCTAAGCTAGTGGTTCTCAACCAGGGAATAGCACAAGTGCACAAAGTGGTGAGTGAAACCTGAATAATACATCTGTCAATACACAGTACATTATGTTTGTTTATATATAATATGATATAAAATTATTTCTTCATGTATCTTTTTCAAATGTATGTTTGCAGTAGGTGAAACAATATATTACCAATCACTTCTATACACAGAAATTGAAATTGGAAATCATCTTGCAGCAGAGTTCTCTCATTATAGGAGGATTTACTTGAGTAATTCTTCCTAGTTAAGCAGTTGCTAGGCAAGGAAGTACCATTGTGCTGGGGGAATCTTATAAGAGAAACAATTTTGGTCCCTGGCCTCTTGGCTTTCAGAGTTAGTCTTTGGGGAGAAGGATGAAGAAAAGCCACGATATTGTTTATGAAGGCTGGGTGTAAGATTCTAACCTCCTATCTCTGAGATTAGGAGTGATGGAAACCTACCTGGGTGGACAAAGCTAGTTGGTGCTAAAGGATGCCAAAAGTCCTAGGGAGGCTCTCACTATAAATTAAATGGCTGGCAACCTTGTCTCAGTATAGATTCTGGTGCTTTTGTAGGAGATTAGAGCTAGTGTGGCATGTGTCCGAGCCAAGATATACCTGCAGGCCCTGCCACCCTTTGGAGAAGAATGACTGAAGGTAGTAGTTATCGGGGGAAACCCCACCCCCAATATTCAATGTGGGTTCTTTTTCTATTTCCCTATGTGTCAGCTTGTCTGACAAATAAAGAGAAAGAATACAAAAGAGAGAAATTTTAAAGCTGGGTGTCCAGGGGAGACATCACATGTGAGGTTCTGTGATGCCCCCGAGCCATAAAACCAGCAAGTTTTTATTAGCGATTTTCAAAAGATGGAGGGAATGTATGAATAGGGTGTGGGTCATAGAGATCATATGCTTCACAAGGTAATAAAATATCACAAAGTAAATGGAGGCAGGGCAAGATCACAGGACCACAGGATGGGGTGAAATTAAAATTGCTAATGAAGTTTTGGGCACACATTGTCATTGATAACATCTTATCAGGGGACAGGATTTGGGAGCAGACAACCGGTCTGACCAAAATTTTTTAGGCAGGAATTTCCTCGTCCTGATAAGCCTGGGAGCACTACAGGAGACTGGGGCTTATTTCATCCCTTCGTCTTCGACCGTAAAAGAGAGCTGCCCCCAAAGCAGCCATTTCAGAGGCCTACCCTCAGGGGCACATTCTGTTTCTCAGGGATGTTCCTTGCTGAGAAAAAGAATTCAGCGGTATTTCTCCTATTTGCTTTTGAAAGAAGAGAAATGTGGCTCTGTTCCGCTCAGCTCACTGGCAGTCAGAGTTTAAGGTTATCTACCTTGTTCCTGAACATTGCTGTTATTCTGTTCTTTTTTCAAGGTGCCCAGATTTCATGTTGTTCAAAAACACATGTTAACTGCACAATTTGTGCAGTTAACACAATCATCACAGGGTCCTGAGGCGACATACATCCTCCTCAGCTTACAAAGATGATGGGATTAAGAGATTAAAGTAAAGACAGGCATAGGAAATCACAAGGGTATTGATTGGGGAAGTGATAAGTGTCCATGAAATCTTCGCAATTTATGTTCAGAGATTGCAGTAAAAAAGGGTGTAAGAAATTATAAAAGTATTAATTTGGGGAACTAATAAATGTCCATGAAATCTTCACAATTTATGTTCTTCTGCCATGGCTTCAGCCTGTCCCTCCGTTTGGGGTCCCTGACTTCCCGCAACACTAGGAGTCTTGTTTGAGGAACTATGAAGTTGCTGACAGGAGAGATAATGACAAAGGCATCACTGCACACTACATTCGTGTTCCTTGTGCCACAGGGTATTATTGTTCAATAGCAATCATTCAACACCAATATGGCAGTGGTCATGAACTGGTAGGATTTTACAGTTCTTTCTCCACTTGGTGTTTAGAAGGACATGATATATTTTTTCCAAGTAGGCCCCAGTATTATCTAATAGGATTCATGGAAATTTTGCTAATAGAAGCCTATGGAAATTTGATGATAAATTGAAAAAAAAGAGTTATTACTATATTTGTATCCCAAGCTTATAAAGTGGATAACACTACTTGAATATGCATACTACCATGATTTGAAATATTCAACATTATTTAAGCACATTATTGAATACATAATAGTCTTTTGGAATTTTGTATTTTATTAATCAGCAGATACCGCATGAGAATTTGAAAGTTTATCAGTATAAATAAGGGATTCCTATTATCACGGGGAATTACTAAATTAAAAGGAGTAGCAAGCAAACAACCTTAAACTTCATATGAGTTTTCCCTATTGTTTCTACTACTCAAAACTCGTAATAAACACATTTTTGAAAGGCTGTACTTGCTCCAGGGGCAGTCATTAAGGAAAGATCTGGACTGCATTTTATTACTGGGGGAAGGGAGAAATTCTATTTGAAACAACCAGTGGGAACTTGTTAGTCTTTAGAGCCCTTAGAAGAAAAGCAAGAGGTGACAGGTAGCCAGATGTATTAGTTTGCTAGCACTGCCATAGCAAAAACCACAGATTGGGAGGCTTAAACAACAGAAATTTATTTTCTTAAAATTCTGGAAGCTGGAAGTTCCAGATCAAGATGTTGGCAGGTTTGGTTTCTTCTGAAGCCTCTTTTCTTGACTTGAACATGGATCCCTTCTTTTTGTGTCCTTACATGATGGTCCCTTGGTCTGTACATGTCTCTGTCCTCATTCCTCTTCTTACAGAGACACCAGTCATATTGGATTAGGCCCCACCCACATGACCTCCTTTTGCCTTAATTATCTCATTAAAGACCCTGTCTCCAAATCTAATCACATTCTGAGGTACTAAGGATTAGGACTTCAACATATGCATTCTGGAGAGGGACACGACTCAGCCCATAACACCAAGTGAGACTTTTGAGACAGGCCCCAAATGATAATTACAGCAAGGTTATAGGATCCATAGTTTTTCTTCCTTGGGACTTGATGCCATGTTCTGAGCTCCCAATAGCCCTCAAGTCTCTGAAATCTCAGCCTTTGCTGTGTTGGGGCAGGGCTGTTCAGCTCCTGTTGGAAGGTGAAGGAAGAAGGAGACATAAGGAAGACACTGGCTTAGGCATACCGACTTGGGACTGGAAATCAATTTTAATATGGAAACACTTTTCTATGTCATGATCAGTTTCTTTTAGATTATCTTTTCATATCTATAGATTTCTTTTAGATTTTCTTTTCAGATATGTAATTGGATAAAATGGCTTTCTAGAGTTGGCTGATTGTTTACGTTGTATATATGCTTGCTAACTCACAAAAGGTCAAACAACTGTTATTGATAACCTAGTCATAGATCCTGTGCATCCTTTACTTTTGCCTTTGATATTGATTATAATGCTTCTTAAATATGTTTTGATTGATTACTTTTTGGCTCACAGCGTTTTTGTAAAACATCTTCAGGCTGTGAGCAATTCTGGAGGATGGTCAAGTTATACAAGAAGGAGAACTGACTTTATATACTTTTCAAAAATTCTGGTAGTCATGACTGTGGTCAACTAGATTGAGCAGAGACATAATCAACATCAAATTCATGAATTCATGCAAGAATCCTTACAAGAAAAATGATTACACTTTTTCTCTTAACAGAAACAGCTGGTGTCAATGATGTGGATGGCTGAAGTTTTATTTGTATGACAGCAGTTGGTATAACAGCTCCTCTGCTTCTTACATTTAAAATACCCCATAGAGAAGCTTGCTACTGAGAGAATGCCAAGGCATTGGCCTTAAACTCCACAAGAGGCAGAAATCCTGGGAAAGCTCCTCTTCTTGGATTGAACGAGGGAAGGCTGTTTGGTTTTATTTAATTATTTTTCTTAATTGAACCCTCCCGCGACTTAACCATTTCCAAGAGGACCTGTAAGATTTTGATGAATATAATTGCTTTTCATTTTTACTGAAGAAATAATAAGAGAAAATGGGGGAAAGAAAAAAACCTGAAATGAAGGTTGGGTTAGTCTTAGTGAAGACTAAGATATTGAATGCTTTTAATTTGTTTGTAGTTGAAAAAGTTTTCTTCTTAAGTTTCTTGGGGAAATTTACTCTTAGAAGGGATTAAGTAATTATATGGCTGAAATAAGAATTTAGGGTATTAAAAAAATAAAACAAGGTGCTTTATGGACCTCTCCTTAAAGAAGAATGAATAATGATAATACAAGTAGTGGCTACTTGCAATCTGCTAGGTATTGGGCATACATTGTTTAACTTAATTCTTACAATTCTCTACAAAGCCTATTCTTAGCTCTATTTTTATATTAAGAAAACAGATGATCCAGGAGGTTAAATAACTTCCCCATGGTCACAGAGTTAGTGTGGTAAAACCTGAATTTGAACCCAGAATATCTGGCTCTAAAGCTGGTGCTTTTAATTGTGCCCTTAACTATTACACTATAATGTCATTGCTGGCCCCTAAATGTTTCCTTAGGTCTTTTGATCTAACTCTTCTCAGCCTTGACTACTTAAGAAATAGAAAATAATGTAAATTTACCCTCCTCTACCTACTTTTTTTTCACATTGTTTGGCTCCATAATCTATATAACTCACCAGTTCTTGCTTCATACCTTACGATTTTGAGGAAATCAAGCAAAGAAATAAGACTTTTTAATACCTGTTCAAAATCCAGTGTGTTTCATCATTCATTCACATCTTCGTTGATATATGTGACCACTCATCGGTCACATTTAGAGCAGCTAATTTGCATAGTTTTAAAGTACAAATATCGATTCTTTTAAGTAGCTGTTCCCTTCTTACTTTTTTAAATTATAATATTATCTCTTCAAGTAGGTATTTCACAGAAGAAAAAGTGAATATATCCACATCTATCTTCATTTGAAATGTGACAAATGGGTGTATGCTGGAAAGTTCTCTGTTTTTTCAGTTAGTTTTCATCATGGTGTGACTGGAAATAGCACTAGATTACAATTGGATTACAAGAAGTGAGATTCGAATTTAGCAATAGGTTTTTAATTCTTTTGCTACTTTGGATGTATAAGAAAAAAGACAAGGCCATGAAAACTTCTGACTCAAAGATAGAGGCTGTATATTCAATATTATTTACAAATAGTAACATTTTAACAAACTAGATGACTTGAGGGATGGAGAAGGTGCTTGTTAATAGACTCTCCTGGCAGCTTCAAGATTATCCATTATGCTCTTTATTTCAATCTTATGATGTTACCATGAAACATAAAAGAGACTATTCTCTTTTATGATTGATATCTTGGAGTATACCAGACTCATTGTCTGAATAGCAAAGAGAATATAGAATTTAAAAATGTAAATAATACCAATCCCCAACAGAGTCATATAAAATGGAACTTGCACAGTGCAACTGCACTTTAAATTTATCCCTTTCCGGCAAGTGTCTGCTCCATTCAGTTGAAACAAATAGTCAGTGGCCAAAGAAGTAAGGTGGTTGTAGCAGTATAATATCTGGCTGTGGTATTAATAGTACTTCATATTAGCTTTGAGTGACAGTATTTATGGAGTTATCCTTTTTTAGCATATGTGTGTTTTTAATAGAAGCTTGACCTTAGAAAGAAAAGATATCCCCAGAATCTTTAAAATTACAGCAGCAACAATATAATATAATTTCTACATTCAGCTTGCCGTGACTTATTTCTACCATCACAACTGAAATACTTTCTTTTGATGAAGAATTGGGAGAAAAGAATAACATCCTTTAATTTTATGCAATAATGAGTGCTATGACAAACTGTTAATTGCTAATATTTTTTGTAGCTATTGTAAAAGGGATTGAATTCTTGATTTTATTCTCAGCTTGGTCATTGTTGGTGTTTAGCACTGCTATTGATTTTGGTACACTGATTTTGTATCCTGAGACTTCACTAAATTTATTTATCAGATCTAGGAGCTATTTGGATGTGTCTTTAGGGTTTTCTAGGTACATGATCATTTCATTGATGAACAGCGACAGTTTCACTTTCTCTTGTCCAATTTGTATCTCTTTATTTCTTTCTCTTATCTGATTGCTCTGGCTAGGACTTCCAGTACTATGTTGAATAGAAGTGGTGAAGGTGGGCATATTTATGTTTTTCTACTTGTCAGGGGGAGTGTTTTAAACATGTCCCGATTCAGCATAATGTTGGCTGTGGGCTTGTCACATATGGCCTTTATTACTTTGAGGTAAGTGTTCTTCTATGGTTATTTTGTTGAGGGTTTTTGATAAAGGCATACTGGATTTTATAAAATGCCTTTTCTGTGTCTATCTTTTTAACAATATCTGCAAAAAATACAAAATAGTTAGGAATATGCTTAACTAAAGAGTTGAAAGATCTCTACAAGGAAAACTACGAAACACTGCCAAACGAAATCATAGAGGACACAAATGAAAACCCATCCCATGCTCATGGCTGGGGAAAATCAATATTGTAAAAAAGACCACACTGTCTAAAGCAATCTACAGATTTAATGGAATTCCTATCAAAATACCATCATCATTCTTCACAGAATGAGATAAAAACAATTCCGAAATTCATATGGAACCCAAAAGGAACCCACATATCAAAAGCAATACTAAGCAAAAATAACAAGTCTAGAGAAATCACATTACTTGACTTCAAATTATATTACAAGTCTATAGTTACCAAAATAGCATGGTAGTGGTATAAAAATAGGCATGTTGACCAATGGAACAGAATCCAGAACCCAGAAATAAAGCCAAATACTTACAGCAAACTGATCTTTGACAAAGCATACAAAACATAAATTGGGGAAAGGATACCTTATTTAATAAATGGTGCTGGGAGAACTGGCAAGTCACAAGTGGAATGAAACTGGATCTCCATTTCTCACTTTATATAAAAATCAACTCAAGATGGATCAGACACTTTAAATCTAAGATCTGAAACCATAAAAGTTCTAGGAGACAATATTGGAAAATCTCTTCTGGACATTGGCTTAGGTAAAGAAATTAATAACTAAGACCCTGTATTAGATCGTTCTCACACTGCTCTAAAGAATGACCTGCAACTAGGTAATTTATAAAGAAAATAGGTTTAATTGACTCACAGTTACACAGGCTGTACAGGAGGCAGGTCTGGGGAGGCCTCAGGAAACTTACAATCATGGCAGAAAGACTAATGGGAAGCAAGTACTTCTTCATATGGCAGCAGGAGAGAGAGCAAGGGGGGAAGTGCTACACACTTTTAAACAATCAGATCTGATAAGCACTTACTATCATTAGAAGAGAAAGGGGGAAATATTGCCCTATGATCCAGTCACCTCCCACTAGGTCCCTCCCCCAACATGAGGAATTACAATTCAACATGAGATTTGGGTGGGGACACAGAGCCAAAACATATCATTCTGCCCCGTCCCCTCTCAAATCTCATGTTTTTCACATTCAAAATACAATCATGCCTTCCCAACAGTATGCCAAAGTCTTAACTCATTCCAGCATTAACTCAAAAGTTCAAGTCCAAAGTCTCATCTGAGACAAGGCAAGTTCCTTCCAGCTATGAGTCTGTAAAATCAAAAACAGGTTAGATACTTCCAAGATACAATGGAGGTACAAACATTAGGTAAATAGAACTGTCACAAGAGGGAGAAATCAGCCAGAACAAAGGGGCTACAGGCCCCATGCATGTTCAAAACCCATCAGGGCAGTCATTAAGTCTTAAATTTCCAAAATAACCTCTTTGACTCCATATATCACATTCAGGTCACACTGATGCAAGAAGTGGGCTCCCAAGGCCTTGGACAGCTCCACCCTGATGACTCTGCAGGATATAGCCCTCACAGCTGCTTTCATGGGCTGGAATTGAGTGCCTGCATTTTTTCAGGCTCACGGTACAAGGTGTTGGTGCTTCTACAATTCTGGGGTCTGGAGAATGGTGGCCCTCTTCTTACAGCTCCACTAGGAAGTGCGCCACTGGGGACTCTGCATGGGGACTCCAACCACACATTTCCCCTCCACACTGCTCTAGTAGAGGTTTACCATGAGAGCTATGCCCTGTAAGCATACTTCTGCCTGGACATCTGGGCATTCCCAAGCATCCTCTGAAATCTAGGTGGAAACTCCCAAGCCTTAACTCTTGTCTTCTGCATACCCACAGGCCCAACATCACATGGAAGCTGCCAAGGTTTGGGGTTTACACCCTATGAAGCAATGGCCCAAGCTGTACCTTGGTCCCTTTTAGCCATGGCTGGAGCTGAAGTCACGGGCACACAGAGCACCATGTTCTGAGGCTACACAGAGCAGCAGGGCCCTAGACCTGGCCCACAGAACCATTTTTTCTCTCCTAGGTCTCTGGGCCTGTCATGGTAAGGGCTGTTAGAAAGGTCTCTGAAATGCCCTAGAGGTATTTTGCTCATTGTCTTGGCTGTTAATATTAGGCTCCTCTTTACTTATGCAAATTTCTGCAGCCCTGAATTCTTCCTCAGAAAATTGGGTTTTTCTTTTCTAACACATTGGTTGAGCTGCAAGTTTTCCACACCTTATACTCTGCATCCCATTTAAATATAAGCTCCAGTTTCTGGTCATTTCTTTGTTCATGCAAATGAATATAGGCTTTTAGTAGCAGCCAGTTCACTTCTTGAATGCTTTGCTGCTTAGAAATTTCTTCTGCCAGATACCCCGGATCATCTCTCTCAAGTTCAAAGTTTCACATATCTCTAGAGCAGAGGCACAATGCCACCATTTTCTTTGCTAAAGCATAGCAAGAGTGACCTTTGCTCCAGTTCCCAATAAGTTCCTCATCTCCATTTGAGACCACCTCAGCCTGAACTTCACTGTCCATATCACTGTCAGCATTTTGGTCGCAACCATTCAACAAATCTCTAGGAAGTTCCAAACTTTTCCTCATCTTCCTGTCTTCTTCTGATTCCTACAAACTGTTCCAACCTCTGGCCATTACCCAGTTCCAAAGTCACTTCCACATTTTTAGGTATCTTTATATCAATGCCCCACTTCTGTGGTACCAATTTTTCTATTAGTCTGTTCTCACACTCCTATAAAGAACTACCTGAGACTGGGGAACTTATAAAGAAAAGAAAATTGGTTCACAGTTCCATGGGCTGTACAGGTGGCATGGCTGGAGAAGCCTCAGGAAATTATAATCATGGCAGAAGGGCAAACGGGAAGCAAGGACCTCTTCACATGGCAGCAGGAGAGAGAGAGAAAAGGGGGAAGGTATTTTAAACGAGATATCATGAGAACTCATTATCATAAGAACAGCAAGAGAAAAATCTGCCCCTATGATCCAATTACCTCCTACCGAGTTTCTCCACCAATATTGGAATTTACAATTCAGCATGAGATTTGGGTGGTGTTATGGTTTGGCTCCATGTCCCCACCCAAATCTCATCTTGAATTGTAATGCCCACATGTTGAGGGAAGGACCTGGTGGGAGGTCATTGGATTATGGGAGTGGTTTCCCCCATGCTGTTCTAGGATAATGAGTGAATTCTCATGAGATACGATGTTTTAAAAGTGTGGTACTTCCCCCATTTCTCTCTCTCTCTACTCCCACCACCATGTAAGACTTGCCTTGCTTCTCCTTCACCTTCTGCCATGATTGTAAGTTTCCTCAGGTCTCGCCAGCCATGCAGAACTGTGAGTCAATTAAACGTCTTTGCTTTATAAATTAACCAGTCTCAGGTAGTTATGTATAGCAGTGTGAGAACAGACTAATACAGGTAGGGACACAGCCAAACCATATCTGACCCCAAAAGCAAATGCAATAGAAACAAAGATAAAGTAAATGGGACCTGATTAAACTAAAAGGCTTCCATACATCAAAATAAATCATCAGCAGAGTAAACAGACAACCCACAGAATAGGAGAAAATATTTACAAACCATGCATCTGACAAGGGACTAGAGTCCAGCATCTACAAGGAACCCAAACATATCAGCAAGAAAAAAAAGCCCATCAAACAGTGAGCAAAAGACATGAATGAACATTTCTGAAAAGGAGATATATAACCAGCTAACAAACCTATGGAAAAACATGGTCAGCATACTAATCATCAGGGAAATGCAAATCAAAGACACAGGGAGATACCAAGTTACTCCTGCAAGAATGGCCACAAATGAAAAGTCCAAAAACAATACATATTGGCAGGGATGTAGTAAAAAGGGAATATTGCAGGTACTGGTGTGATCCTTTGTGCTGATCTCCATATTAAGGAAGGCTTTTTCAGTAGGACGGAGCTGTGGCTAAGGATTTTGATTATCCTCCTTCAGAAACAGTTCATCAATGAAGTCTGACAGTATAATATGTGACTTTATTATTTAGCTTAAGTAAACCAATTATTCAAGTTGTCATCATATCTCCAAATCCAGGAATCCATTTCTTCTTTTACATAACTTTGCCTATTTTCACTCTAAATTAATTTCAAAATTTAGCCCTCTTAAGTTATCTGACTTCTCTTTTCTCTGAATTCTTGGTTTCATTTATGACAATACCTACCCCACACATAATTATGAAAGCTAATTTATTATGAAGGCAACTGAAAGCATATAGTACAGCTCCCAGCACCTTTTAGACATTCAATAAATTATGTTTGTACTTTGAATACGAATATCTTCTTTGAAGTATTTTACCATTTTATTTTATATTTTTGATGACTATAGGTACCATAGCATACTTGATTTTCTGAATAATTTCATCCCAATTTCAAACGATTGTTCTCATTTTCAAATACTCATTTGCATTTTCTTCTAAGCCAGCAGACCATCCTAAAAATTCAATTTTTCAGCATCAAAACTACATCTCCCAGATGCTTTTACATCTCTGAGACAAAAAGCATTTTTCAGACTATGGTATCTGATTTCTAGTTATAGAAAATATCCATTAGTACTTAAAGTATATACAAAACAACTCTTTATTATAAAATTGGAAGTGATGTTTGTCATAATGTTGCATTACAAGTTGTATTACAGTGAGATATAGTTACTTTAAGTATTGCAGGTGTCGCCTACTACTTTTCTTTTTGTATTGAAGTTACTTGTCAATGTAGATGTTATATTTTTCATATTGGCCTCTAGTTTCCATATGAAAATGGGCAATGTCTTACTCATCTTTGTATTCTCTAGGTACTTCGTAAATATGCATAGAAAAAATAGAAAAATACCCAAGGAAGTAGGTTCTAATACAAAGAGGATGAACTTAATTTCAGAATGCTTCTTTTTTCATCATCAATTGAAAAAAAAGGTCACATAAATCAAGGTATTAACATAAAAGATGCACTGTTATTCCAGAAATGTGTTCAGTAGGAGCATCCTTCTAGCTATTTCTTGGCTATATTTCTGATAGAGATGTATGTTAGTGGATTAGTAAAGCAAGCTATCTAAAATCGCTGAAACATCTGTCATTGTTTGTCTCCTTGGTTATGTTAATTCTCGTAGTTTCTATGACAGTGAATAAAAGTTCTTCTTATGTCATCTTGTAACTGACTTAATTAGGGTCCTATATGGGCTTCAGAGAAGACAGTGGGATCTCCTAGGTGCAATAGAATTCTAGTCAGACATATTTTGAGGACAATCTACATAGACTAAATCACAGACATTTTGTTGGAAACCTTTATAATTCCATAATTGTTTCCTTTATCCTTATATAACCATATTATCATTGAACCTCTGAGTAGCAAATAATGTTTTCCTATGAATGAACCTCTGTAGGTAATTTTCCATATATTTTGCATGAACACTTTTAATGATAGAAAACCTGCTCCAACAAAAAGCAGCTTTATGGAGCCCAGATTTGTCTCTCTATAATCTCCACACCTTGGTTTCCTCTCTGTAGTCATGCAAGTGTAACATACATTTTCTTACTTCCTTCTGAAAATGTCTTAAAATATTATGTGACTTGCTACAGTAAGGATGGCAGTGAACCAAGCGATAACCCTTTTCCTGGTCTCTGAAATTTCATGAAATATCATCACCCTGTTTGGATCTTCTTTATATACAGCAATATGAAATGACATTTTCTTGTGTTTTCACATTTTTGGGTCAGTGACATTCCATCTCTTAATTAGTGTTCTGTTGCAGTTGTATGAATATAGATGTGCTCCCTTGGCATTTTATTGGCGATTAACTAAGAAGTTCTTCCTAAGACTATTAAAACATTCCAGTTTTCTTCTTCAGCTTCTTGTTTTTCACTTTTATTAAAATTTACAAAATTTAAAAATGTAACATTACTAAAAATATGATATATCCACATAGTCATTAAGGAGAAAGGGACTGTGGAGGTTTGCAAATTCTTTCATGCCATTCCCATCAGTGGTGAAGTCTAATTCTTTTCCCTTTGAATGAAAATAGAATGCAGTAGAAGTGCTGCTCTGTGAATTCTGAGATGAGGGTCTAAAAAGTAGTGGCTCAGCCTGACTCCCTCTTGGGACACTTGTTCGTGAAACCCTGACACCATACTTCAAAGACAAAATCTTTGAACACATGAAGAGGAGTCAGGTAGATGTTCTGAGATACAGCTGCTAGCTGAAGTCCCAGGCAGCAACCAGCATTAACCACCAGGCATGGGAGGAAGCCTTTGAGATAGCTTCTGCCCCAGACACTATCTGACGGCAACCTAGGAGAGACCCCAGTGAGAAATAACTAGCTAAGACCAGGTACCCCTCAGAACCCTAAAAGATAACATCAATAGACGACTGTTGCTTGCATATGAGGCTAAGTTTGGAGTAGATTGCTATGCCACTGAAGATAACCAGAAAATATTTTAGTGCCACATAGGAAAATGCCATAACTAGACCAAAAACATGGGGTATTAACTTTGGAAATAAGACATAAGCAATAGTTGGAAGAGGCTAAAGTTTGTTGGTATAGTTTAAAGGGTCTTGAGGAATTTGTCAGTGAGAATCTAAAGCAAGTGAGTAAACAGTAATTAGTAGCTGGAGGAAAGTCTAATTTCTTTTCCTTTGAATAGTACTAGAATGCAGTAGAAGTGATGCTCCATAAATTCTGAGACAAGGTCCTAAATGGCAGTGCTGCTTCAGCCTGGCTCTCTCTCCACATACTTACTCTTGGAACCCTTGTTCCAAGATGGAAAAGAGACCCTTGTTATGCAGTGGTGGGAAGCTTAGCAACACTATCACCCATTATAATTTAGAAAATAAATGTAGTTAATGAAGTGGATGATCTGTTTAAGCAGATTTCTAGGCATAGTGTTGAAGATTCCCCTGATTTCTTCTAGCTGCCTATAATAAAATGAGTAAGGAACCAAAGAAATAAGAGCTTAAAAATAAACTGTTAAATATAAAGAAGCCAGGACTTGGGTTTCGAAATAAAACAGTTTCTCATTCCCAACCTCTCCAGATGGTAAACTATTCTCAAATTAGGAAATAGCTTTCAGGCAAAGATCAAATCCAGGGCACTGTCAGGAAAACACAATCTAAAAATGACTTTAAAACACTTTCTAAGACTTCAGAAAGATTTAAGGTGGTGCCTCATATACCTTTACAGACAGATAAAAAGGCTATCTAAGAATTTTAAGACCATGCATCACAGTTTCTTTCTTTTCATTAAAAATTAGGGCTTCTAATAATTTTTAGGGCACTGTCACCTAAAAATGTTACCAGGAGCTCAAAGTAGAGAAAAGTTACATCAAAACTATTTGTATAAATGGTTTTTGCTAAATGGAGTGAACCCTAAAAGGGATTCATAGAAAATCCATAAAAAAATTAAGATAATAATACTAACAGAAACACTGCCAGCATGGACTAAAAGGAAAAGTAACAATAAAAAATGAAAAGAGATCTCAGTACCCCCAAAATTCTTGGGAAGGAAACAAGTGAGGAAGAATATTCAGCTGTAATAATAGGTTATGTTTTAGGTGAAAGGAAGACAATTCAAAGGATGGAACCAAGACCCAGAAGATGGAACAAGGAGCCGTGGAGAATCATTACAAGGCACTAGGAACAAACCCTGGTCAAGGAGCTGGGAATATGTGCTTGGCTGGATTTCAGAATTACAACTGATCGTGACTGTTATGCATTTCCCATTTTCCTTTTTCTTTATTTTTTTTTCTTTTTCTTTTCTCTTCTTTTCTTTTTTTTTTTATGCAGGAGCATATATCTTGTGTCTCTCCCACCACTGTATTTTTGGTGTGTGAGAGGTACACAGTTTATTTCCTAGTTTACACGTATTCAGATCCAGCACCTGAGAAAACATACTTAAGGTACCTGAATCCAGTTTAGATAACATCCTAGATATTACTATTGAATATCTAATCTATCAGACTGAAGGTCTAATAAATTAGATTTTACAAGAAGCAAGTGATTTTTGCATGTGGGATAATGTATATAATCTCGGTCCAGAAGGTGGACCTAATTTTCCTTTCCTTAAAAATGACTAGGCTTAATGACTCACTTGTAACAAATAGAAAGTTGCAGGGTGAGTTGCAAGATTTTCAAGGCTAGGTCACTCCTTTGTCCCAAGTCTCTCTTGAGATACTTGCTCTTGGAATCCAGCTCGTGCCATGTTGTAAGGAAATTCAGGCCATTCGGAAAAGTCATTTGTAGGTATTCCAGCTGATCACTCCAGCTTAACTCTCAGTTAACTAATATGACCCACCAGGCAAGTGAGCAAGAAAACATTCAGGATGGCTGCAGTCATAGTTACCATCTGAGAGAGACATAAGAGGCCTCAAGAAAGAGCCATCTAGTTGAATCCCATCAATCTCTGGGAACTGAAAGAGATAAAAATAATAAGTGATGTTCTTTAATGCCATTAAGTTGGGGATAACTTTTTTACAGCTATAGGTAACTAACAGGGGCTGATCTATGGGAACTTATCCAGAGCAGTCTTCAACATATAGTATTAAATAAAGAAGGTGCAGAGGTGAGTGCATAGTATGCAACTGTTATTATTTTGTTGTGTTTTTTAAGTATGTCACTTGAGACTTTTCCTCTTGCCTCAAAATTGGTAGCTAGGATATGAAGCTGAGAATGAAGGGGCTTTAATTATTCCACATTCAGAATAGAGCTGAAAACAATTGAGATTATATCCTTCTGAGGGCTTATCTACTAAAAGCTGAATGACTCTGCTGTGCTAGCCAACTTACCCTTACATGGCGATGATTGGGAGGGTTTGGGCAGGCATAAAAAAAAAAAATTGACAGCTTTGCATCATAAACTTAGAAGTAACATATTGGACCTTTTCTCTTCTTTCCCATGGAAGAAAGAAGAGGATTGCTTCTCAAATCCCAAATCCCTTTCCCATTCCAAATGAGGACTCAAAAAGATTTGCTTGTAAACATTGAGTGGCAAGCAAGAAGGATGATTGGCATGTTTTCTTGAACTGGGCAATCTGCTTATGCAAAGGAGTTTCTGACCTGCCCTCTGTACCCATGTGAGTGAGAGTAGGAGAGTTTTGGAGAGAGGCAGATGATTGGGGAGAGAGAATGGCAGTGAGATAGTCAGTTCTCTAGTGTTTATCCTGGAAAGGATGGGTAACATGGACATGTGGAATGTTGAACTATCTTGCTGGTGCACCATCACTGAAAAAGAGGTCTCCAACAGTAAAATAATATGAGATATATTGTGGAATGTTGGTAAAGAAGATGTGGAAGGATTCTGATTGAGGCCATATCTACACTGAAAGAAGGGAAGAGATATTGCAACTTCTTGCTGTAAAGCCTGGAACTCCCTGCCACATGCACACGCAAATAAAAAAAAAATGTACCTATCAAAAATATCACTAGTAGATGCCTTTGCTATACACAGAGCTTAGCCAGCCAGTGAAGCTAGAGAAACAGAGACAGCTAAAAATATTTACTATCTGGCTCTTTGTAGAAAGTCATTGTCAATCTCTGGTCTGAAAAAATTGACATCGCATACTAATGAAAAGAAAATTGGAGTATCTATGTTAATATCAAACAAAATATGTCTCAGGGCAAAAAATATTTCCAGGAATAAGAGAGGTCATTTAATAATTATAAATGGGTCAATTTATCAAGAGGACAAACAAATTCTAATACTTGGTATATCTAATAATAATGCAGTTACAAAATATTTGGTAGAATATTTGTAGAACTGAAAAGAGAAATAAACATATCTACCATTATAGTTGGAAAGTTTCAAACCCTCTTAGTAATTGCTAAAATACAAGTAGACAGAAAATTAGTAAAGATATTGAGAACACAAACAGCATTATCAACCAACTTGACCTAATTGATATTTATAGACCATTCTACCCAATAGCAGCAGAATATACACTTTTTCCAAATGCATACAAAACTTTTTTTCAAGATATATCATATTCTGGACCATTAAGACATTACTCAGTAAATTTTAAAAAAACCCTTTAAGTAGTAAAAAATATACTCTCTAATCACAATGGAATTAAGTTATAAGTCAAATAGAGTATATTATCTGAAAAATTCCCCAAGTATTTATTTGTAAAATAAGTAACACACTTCTAAATGCCTATAGAATTAAGAACAAAATGAAAGGAAAATTAGAACCTATTTTTAGCCGAACAAAAATGAAAGTATGACATATGAAAATTTGTGAGATGCAGCTAGAACTTAGAGAAAACTTTTCTAGCATTATATGCCTATGTTACAAAAGAAGAAAGGTCTTAACTTGAATATCTAACCTTGTTTCACAAGAAACTAGGAAAAAAGAACAAATTAAACCCAAAATAAGCACAAAAAAAGGAAATTAGAAAAAATAAGAGCATAAATCAACAAACTAGAAAACAAACAGAAGACAGACATAAACAAGGATATCCCAAGTTACTCTTTAAAGAATCAATAAGATTGATAAACCCTCTAGCCAGAATGGTCAGGAAAGAAAAGAAAAAGATAAGAATTTCCAAGATAAAAAATGAGAACATGCTAGACATATATGTAGACATATATTAAAGAAATGTAGACATATAGAAAATGAGAATATGTAGTCATATAGGAATCAAAAGACAATAAGGAAATACCACACAAACTTTATGTTCATACATTTAATAACTTAGAAGAAGCAAACACATATCTTGAAGGGCACGCATTACCAAAGCTCACTCAGAAAAGAAGTAGGTAACCTGAAGAGTTCTAAATCCATTAAAGAAGTTAAATTTTTAAGTAAAAATATGTGCACAAATAATGCTCCAAGTATGGTTTCAGTAGTGAATTATACAGAATATTTAATAAAGGAATATTACTAAATCCACAAACTCTTTCAAGAAACTGGAGGGGTAAAAGCTTTCCCAATTTATTTTATGAAGCCAGCATTATCCTGATAAAAACAAACAAACAAAAGACTGAAAAAGACAGAAAAAGGAAAGAGCTATAGACTAATATCTCTCATAGACACAGATGATTGCATTCTTAACAAACTTTTACTATATCAAATTCACCAATACATAGGAATAATAGTATATCATGACCAAATAGTATTTATTCAAGGGATGCAAGTTTGGCTATACATTTGAAAATCAATCAGTGTAATTCATCATATTAATGGACTAAAAAAGAAAAGCCATATGGTCATCTAAATAGGTGCAGAAAAGCATTCCACAATATACAATAATTTTTTTAATTATGTAAAGTTCAAATAGAAATTCCCTCAAGCTGATGAAAAGCCTCTATGAAAAACCCAATAGTCAATATCATTTTAGTGGTGGAAAACTGAATGTTTCCCCCTAAGACTAGGACCAAAGCAAAGATGTCCATGCCCATAATTTCTATTCAACACTGTACAGGAGGGTCTAACAAGTATAATAAGGCAATAAAAAGAATTTAAAGGTATCCTGATTGAAAAAGTAAAAGAAAAGCATTATTTACTTGTAATGGCATAATTGTGTATAAGGAAAATCTTACGGAATGAATCAGAAATGCAACTAGAATAGAGTTAGCAGAGTCACAGGATACTAAGCCATTATAGAAAATATATTATTTTTCTGTATACTGGTAACAAGCAATCAGATATTTACATTTTGAAAATACCATTAATAGTAGCATCAAAAATAGGAAGTTCTAGATTTAAATCTGGCAAAAATGTGAATGAACTCTACACTAAGAAGTACAAAATACTGCCGAGAGAATTAAGGATGAACTAACTGAATTAGTTAAAGATATATACCTTGTTAATTAATGAGTAGACTCAATAGTGTTAATATGGCAACTCTATCCATATTCATCTGTAGCTTTAATACGATCCCAGTCAAAAACTATTCAAGCTATTTTTGGTAGAAATCACACAAAGATTTTAAAATTTATGTAGAAATACAAAAGACCTAGAATAGTCAAAAACAACTTTGAAAAAGAAGAATAAAGTTGAATAACTTAAACACTATTTGATTTCAAGACTTGTTATAAAACTACGGTACCCAAGTATGGATCATTAGAACTGGATAGAATACTCAAAATAGGATCACACATGCAGTCAACTGACTTTTTACAAAGGAACAAAAGCAATTTAATTGGGGGGAAATTATCATTTTCTTCAACAAATTAGAACAACTTGACAGACTTAGAAAAACAAAAAGCAAAAATAACCCTCCTGTACAAAACCACCTTGGACCTTACTTCACACCACATACCATACCATAATTAACTTGAATTGGATCATATACCAAAATGTAAGAGCTACATATACAATTACTGGAATGAAACATTGGAAAATATCTTAAAGATCTTGGGTTTGGCAAAAATTTCTTAAATATAATGCAAAAAGCATGAACTATTAAATAATAAAATCAATAAATGTATCTTAAGCAAGTTTAAAACTTTTGCTCTTTTAAAGCCACTGTTATGAAAATGAAACAGCAGGCAACAGACTGGGACAAAATACTTGCAAATCATATATCTGACAAAGGACTTGTTTCTAGAATATGCAAAGAACTCAGAAGTTAGTAATAAAAACACAAATAACTCATTTAAAAATGGACAACATATTTAAACAAACCCTTCACCAAATATACAGATGGCAAATAAGAACAAGACTATGTGCTCAACATCAATTGTCATTACAAAATGCAAATTAAATCCTACTGAGCTATTCCTTCATACTGATTAGAAAGGCTAAAATTGTAAAAAGATTGACCATATTGAGTGTTGGCATGACTGTGGAGCAACTGGAACTCGTATACACCAGTTCTAGGAATATGAAATGGCATAACTACTTTGGAAAACAGGTTGCCTTTTTTCTAAAGTTGAAATATACATTCTACCATATAACCCAGCCATTCTATTCCTAGGTGTTAAACATCATGAATGAGAAAATATGTCCACAAAGACTTGTTCATGAATGTTCGTAGTCAGAAACTGAAAACAACCTAAATGTCCATCAACAGGTGAATGGATAAACAAATTGTAGTGCATCCAGAATGTGGAATACTACTCAGCCATGAAAGTGAAAGAACAATTTTTACATGCAATAACATGGATGAATCCCAAAGTAATTGTGATAAGTGACAGAAGCCAAACATAAAGGAGTACATACTCTACTGTTTCACTGATATGATATTCCAGAAAATATAAACTATAATGAGAGGAGGCACATCAGTATTTCCTTGTGGATGTGGGTAACAGTAGGGAAGGATGGTTTACAAAGAACTTCCAGGAAACTTTTGGGAGTGATGGATGGGTTTATAATTTTGATTGTACTTATGGCTTCATTAGTGTTAAAATATATCAAAGTTTGTCAAAGTGTACATTTTTTATGTACAGATTATTGTATCTCAATAAGTTTGTTATTTGAAATGACTAAGTTTTGTTTATCAAAGGACAAAATTCAGTTAAAAGGTAAGCTACAGACTAGATGAAGGTGTTTGCTACACATGCACTTTACCATGGACTTATAAGTAGAATATATAATGTGTTCCTAAAAATAAATAAGAAAAACATACAGGGGACCCCTTTTTTGATTGGACAAATATTTATACCGGTACTCCACAAAAGAAGATACTCAAATATTTAATAAATACAAAAAGTTGCTCAGCATTATTTATTATCGGGGAAATACAAATTAAAACTACAAAGAGATACCCATCAAGACAGCTAAAATTAAAAGAACTAACAACACCAAGTCTTGGCAAGGATGTGGGACAATTGGAACCTTTATCTAGTGCTGGTTTTATGTTTATTGTTATAATCACTTTGGAAAATTGTTTGGCAATATCTCCTAAGTTAAACATACATATACCCCACAAGCCTGTAATTTCAATTCTGGGTATTAACTAACAGAAATGATTGTTGATGTCCACCCAGAGTTATGTAAATAATGTCTATAGTAGTGTTATTCATGGCAGCACTAGTCTATAAATAATCAAAAGCTCAATTAATTTTAGGATGAGCATGTAATAAAAATATACATGCTAACAGAAAAAAATAAACCACTGTTCACACAAGGGCATGAATACATTTTATAGACATGTTGAATAAAAAAGATAGAGATAAAAATATGCATACTAGGTTATGCTATTGTGTTAGTCCATTCTCGCATTGTTATAAATATCTGAAACTAGGTAATTTATAAGAAATGAAGTTTAATTGGCTCATGATTCTGCAGATTGTATAGGAAGCCTAGCACCAGCATCTTCTCAGCTTCTGGTAAGGGTCTCAGGAGGCTTAGAATCATGGTGGAAGGCAAAGGGGGAGCAGGCATCTCACATGGCAGGAGCGGGAACAAGAGAGAGAGAGCAGGGGTGAGAGCCAGGTGGCAAACTTTACAACAACCAGATTTCAGGAGAACTTACTGACGATTGTGAGGTTAGCACCAAGCCATGAGGGATCCACCCCCATGACCCTAGCACCTCCTACCAGGCCCCACCTCCAACCCTGGAAATTACAATTTAATATGAGATTTGGCAGGGACATTTATTCAAACAATGTCAGCCATCCATATGGAGTTTTTGAGAACTACTGATTAAAAGAGGCAAAAGCAAACTTTATGGGACCTGGAAATAATCTAGTTACATGATTATGTATTTTGTAAAACATCATCAAATGGTTTTTTAATGCTTTTGTTTTATATAAGTTATTTCATTTAGAAAAAGAATTAATATGTATAAATCCCTACAGGTGTCAACTCCTCAAAAAACTGAATTTAAATAAATATATACACACATACATACATGTAGACACACATAAACTTACAGATAAAAAAGCAGATACTTGCAGATGTGCAAATAGAATATTTCTGAAAGGATACATAAACCATTGATCACAGTAAAAATGGAAACTGTTTTTGCTTTTCAAATCACACCCTTTTGCATCTTTTGAAATGTCTATCCTGCACATGTATTTTCTGTTCTAAACAAGAAATAAAGGGGAGCAGCAAGAAGAAAATATTCACAAAATAGTACACCTATCCCCTAGTGTCTGCTTACCTTGTATTAATCTTTTGCTTCTATAATCTAGTGATTGACATAATTCAGAAAATGTTTAAATGACCTAATTTTACATGTAGAAAATTTTATAGAATTTTCTGATGTGTGGAATAGATTTTTACCATAAATGCTTATAAATATAAGAACACAATGAAGATTTGCTGATAGAATTGTTTCCCAGTACATTCATAATACCATTGAGAGTCCCTTCTTCTTCATCACAAAATGTCAAGTAAGGGAAGAGAAGACTTCGAAGTATTGGTCTCATTATTCAAGAAAATGCTGCAGCGCGCTTCTCCTCTCATTATTAGGAGGCTGAGATTTTGCAGTGCATGTCACATGAGCTTTTCTGTTTACCAATTCTTTGAGCCTTCTTCACTTTTTGCAGAGGCATAATTTGGGACTTCATTTGGCCAAAAACTTAATTAGTAGTAAGAATCCCAAGGCTCAAGATGGCCTAAATATCTGTTAAAGGCAAATTCAAAGAACTGAAATCACTGATGGATGTTGGGAAATTGCTGTACATTGACGTTAGATGTATTCTCCAGGTAAGTTTAAATCAAATTGAAGAAAAGCATGTGAGTTTCCTTGCATTGGCTCCAGCTAAGAGAATCGTATGCCTGTATGGCCTTTCCAGGGATGTTAGGAGCCAATGTTGAAACTGTACTTTAAAGAGCACCAAAGTTAAAATTCACAAGCTAGGGAACAACTTGTTTTCACAGCAATGAGAGCTGGCATTGCAAACACTTCTCTGTGGTGACTTACATACTTATTCAGTGATTTAGACTGCTTCTCTGGCACGGGTCAAATGGCATATTAACATGGGATATAATCCTTTCTCACTCTGTAGGCAATGGCTCAGTGTGATATTGGCACCATATTAAGCTTCATTAACCCTACAACACGTTGCCTTCTTACTCTTGGCACTCTCCTGCAGGCTGCAGGCAGTAACCCATGAGTAATCTGATTACCTACAACCGACTGTAGCCGCATGGAATGGAGGCTGACTACAGAGTGGAACACAATTATAGTCTTTTGAGATTCAATTAGAAAGCTGTGGGTAAAGCTTCCTTCAGAATTCTGAAACTGACTCCAATAACCCCTTGTGAACTGCACATTTCTTTAAGGGCCCATAGTAAATAATGAACTTAAAAAGCTTTACCTGTTCCTCATATGTCTTTTAGAATTTGTCTTCCTCAAGTACATAATAAACCAGGTTTGCAGTTAGAAACAAGAACTGTTTGTTTCCACAGATTCTACCTGGGCTATTTCTTGCCTTCTCCAAAAGGGGGAAACGTTATTTATCTCTTCCACAGAGTTATTCTGCTCTCAGGCTTCTTTATGAATGGACATTTAAAAGAAATGCTACTTAGCATGGAGCAGACATTATCAAAGGATAACTGTCCTTTAAATAAAACCTGAGGTTAAGAAAGATTAAGCTTCACATTTAAAAAACCAGAATCAAGACAAAGACGTTCTAGACTGGATTATGTCATTCTGGGACATATCATAAGCATCAATTATGCTAGATATCATATCCATAAGATGTCATTCTTTTCTTGCTGGTGGTCTGAATATCTAATTGTGCATTTAAAATGAAGTAGTTAGCCGGGCGCGGTGGCTCAAGCCTGTAATCCCAGCACTTTGGGAGGCCGAGGAGGGCGGATCACGAGGTCAGGAGATCGAGACCATCCTGGCTAACACGGTGAAACCCCGTCTCTACTAAAAAATACAAAAAACTAGCCGGGCGAGGTGGCGGTGCCTGTAATTCCAGCTACTCGGGAGGCTGAGGCAGGAGAATGGCTTAAACCCAGGAGGCGGAGCTTGCCGTGAGCTGAGATCCGGCCACTGCACTCCAGCCCGGGCAACAGAGCAAGACTCCGTCTCAAAAAAAAAAAAAAACAAACAAAACAAAAATGAAGTAGTTAAAAAATGCATATTGGAAGACGTAGCACTCAGTAAGAAGATGTTTCAAGTAAATTAAAACATATTTAATAATGAAGTGTTTGTTTACTGTATTATTTTTGTCCCCAAACTTGATTCATCTTGTTTATTCAATGTGAGATTTGATTTTTTTTCTTCTTCTGGGAATTATGAGTTTTGGAGACAGATTTGAGCTTGAATCCTGGCTTTGCCACAGTCTAATAATTAAATTAACTCCTTGGGAGTTATTTAATTTTTTTGAACCTCAGTTTTTTTCTCTTCTGAAAAAGGGAATAAAAATACCTACCTTCTGACAGTGTTGTAATGATTAACCAATAGCACAGGATGAGGGGGTCGGCACAGGGTATGACACAGAGTAAACACTCAACACAGTGCTTTTCTTTTTTTACCAATTTTCTAGATCCCACTGGAAACTTCACAGGCTTGCTCTGAATTCATATCTTTGTTTTTGTCACTATGTATCCAATATCAGGCATTATTACAAAAATATCCATTTTATATCATGAGACTGGAGGAATCATCACTAATTATTGAAGTGCATTGCTTTAAGGCATTTACTTGAGTTCCTAAATTTCGGTATGTGGTATCTGATTTTGAGTGAATATGAGATTTTTTTTATGCTCACTTTCCTTTCTTCACAGGAAATGTGAATATACAATCAGTAAATTAAATTCAATCCAGTTCCAAAAAACTCAAGCTAACATTTCTGAGTAATGCCAGTTCCTTGGCCTCTGTGAGGTGAATTCATAAAAAGTCTGAAAAATGTAGACATTTTCAAATCTGAAAGTTGAATACTTACAAATGCTCAGAATATATGAAAATCTCTCTACTTGACTCTGCAAGTGTACAGCTAGAAAACTACTGAATGCTAAATGCATTCTTGATAATGTTGAAAGGCATGACTAAGGAACTCCTTTCCTCCCTTGACTGCACATTACCCTGTTTCTAGTGAATCCCCACTGGTACTGGCTCCAATAGCAGAACTAGTAAGCATTTGATAACTAGCGATGTTGGATACCATGTCACCCATTAGTGTCCATGAGTCAGATGGCTTAGTTAGGTCCAGCAATCACTTACAATAATTTAATCAGACTTGCATTTATCATTTCGTGTTCCAATGTGATACATTTCACTTTATCATTATCCACAGTGAGTCACCCTGTGTCAAAGGAACTGGCCAAGCACAGCATTCATTATTAATCACCAAGGTTTTAGAGACAATTTTCCAAAGTTTTGCCAACACATTTTGCTAGAGTTCTGTTAACATAATTAACTACAGCTGGGTTATGAATACAGGAAAGCCAAATGGAGCCCTGAGGTTCCAAAGTATCTTAAATTGACCTGCTTTTCCAAGAATAATCCTAAAAACAGCACTGGATACACCCCCAGGCATGGGCGGGCATGGCTGGAAGAGGAGGAAGCTGGTATGCATTATTTTTAGTTCTTATTTTTCACTTGACCCTTAGGCATGTTCACATCACCAGTGGGAAATCTAGATCAATAACAGTTCAGAGGAGGGAAATGGAAGGTCTTAAGTGGTTGGTTTAAATTTTTCAAGCATCTGATAAAATAGGCTCTTAGAGAAAGTATAGAAACTCAATTGGTAGATTGTTTGGTCGATACTATTCATAACTCCCTTGAAAGTATTGTCATTCTTTTCTTTTTTCCTTTGTTTGCCTTTATTTTTATTTTTATTTTTTTGTCTCCACTCCTGCAGTAATATAATCAGCAGGACAAAACTTGGCAACAAATTGGTATTCTCACTTGCTTTCACATTTTTTTTCTCCATTTTTATGTCTTCTTTCATCCATAGCTAAGACCCTATTGCTACTACCTGGACTAACAGATTTAAGACTCCTCTGTGCCTCCACAGATACGGCCTTTGTAACCAACTGTATCACTCCTGTCAATGCATTTGTCTCTTTCTCGTGTAGATCTCTTTTAAAACACTACCTGCTGCCTCCAGGAATCTGTTCTTATTCTTAGGTCAGTTTCAGTGCCTTCATGTGTTTCCATTACAACATAACCTGCCTCTTAAAATATTGATAAATAAGAATGATTTAACTAAAGCTTTGTTTCATGAAGAGAGTGTCAAATTCTATTGGATCCACATAGTTAAACTGCCTCCACAAGCCCTTGAAGCAGCTCCGTTCTTCTCCCAAAATTGCTCCTTCAAGGCACTGCTTCATCCTTTCTTATTCTTATTTAGAGAACTTTCTTGTTGTTTTTCCATTGCATTCTCACTTCATTTTCTAGTTCAGCAAAACAGAGCGTCTGCCTCAGCATCCATGCTAGGTCGGACGGGGGTAGGAGTGGTGGTACAAACAACAAATCATTTTATTGTAAGTCACGTATACATTATTTCTTTTTAACCTTCTCAACACTCCAATAAGAAAATGAAGTCTTGGAGAGATTTAGTACCTAAGGTCAAATTTACAGGGCAGAACTAGGATAGAAACCAGGTGAGGCTGGCTCTGAAGTCCTTCTCCTTCCCAGTAAACTAGTATGTGAGATTATTTTAGGTGACGGTTAAGCTGACTTTCAAAAATTTTAGTAATTATGTATTTATTGTAATACATATTTTAAAATATAGTACAGAAAATGTGATTTTATAGACACTATTTCTTAATTTAACAAAAATAAGCGAGTTGATTCAAAGTTGTTTTCAAATACCCTGTTATTAAAATGGTAGTACTGGTGGCCCATGGATATGAAAAAATATTTTGAAGATGCATTCAAATAAAGTTGAAGAAATGCCATCCTTGAGCACACTGAATTATAGTTCTGCCAACTGCTCTCTAAGAGTCTCCATACTATATTTAATTGAATAGTCTTTGTGCTTCTGTGCTACCTTTTCCATCCAAAATGTTCACCTTGCTCCATTTCTTGCTGAAATCCTGTTTAGTGGTACCCCCTTCAGAAAACCTTTCCCAGTTGGCCCTCTTCTTAATATCTTCATTCATACACTGACATGGCACTGAATAGTTACTCTTTTAGAGGACAGTCGTTGATGTATATTTTCCCTTCTATTCACCTTGCGATGGAACACTTCCTCATTTACATTTCTTTAGCTTCCTTTCTCATAGTTCATTCCATAAAGTAGAAAGGGACCTAGTAGAAAGGTGATATAGGGAAGTGTGATGGTTAATTTTATGTGTCAGCTTGACTGGTCTAAGGGATGCTCAGATACTGTAATCATGGGTGTGTCTGTGGGGGTGTTTCTGGAAAAGATCAGCATTTGAATCAGTAGAGTTAGTATAGATGGCTGTTCCCAGTGTGGGGCATTATCTAATCAGTTGAGAACCTCAGTAGAACAGAGAGGCAGATAAAGGGTGAATTTGTTCTCTTTGAGCTGGGAAATCCAACTTCACCTGTTCTCTTCTGCCTTCAGACATTGGCACTTCTGATTCTTGGGCCTTTGGACTGGGGCTTACATCATTGGCTCTCCTGGTTCTCAGGTCTTTGAGTCTGGACAGGAAATACACCACTGCCTTTTCTGGGCCTCCAACTTGTGTAAGGCATATTGTGGAATTTCTCAGAATCCATAATTGCATGAACAAATTCCTCATAATAAATATTTTTCTATATATATACACAGATTCTATTGGATCTGTTTCTATGGAGAACCCTGACTAATATAAGAAGGAAGTCAGGGATACTTGGGTTTAAATGCCACCCCCTTCAACTTATTAGCTGTGGGACCCTGGACCAACAGAATTTGAGTCTCTGTGAGGATTAGATAGCTTAATATATGAATATAACATGAGCATTACATCTTACCAGAAAGTCAATACATAGTAGTACTTTTGGTTTCACTATCAACAAATGTCTTCTGAATAAATAAAAAATGTACAAAAAAGATTGACATAAAAATTGTATTAATTTATTGAAACTGCACTCCTGATTGTTACATGCCCTTGCATATAATTTGGGTATTACTCAGATAAACAATATTTAATAAAAGTATCCATTTGCCCAAATGCTCATAAATTTATATTAGTCAGAACTTTTTTGGATGCACATGACTGAATACTAACTCAAACTAGTATTAAAAAATTTTTTTAAAAGAGAGAGAAAAGGGAGATTTCATTTAGACATAACTGGATCTAGGATCACAGGTAATGTCTCCAGGGCTCCACTTGCCTCTCTCTCTCTTTTCTTTCCCTCTATGGTGGTTTTATTTGTAGGTAGTTTTTCTCTAAGTGCAGACAGTGAGACCTTCAGCAGCACTGGGCTTACCTAACCCTTTCAACTAATATTCTCAGGTGGAAGCCTCTCTACCAGCATAAGTATCAGTTCTATTAAAGGTTCATTTCCTTTAACTGTAGACTTAGTAATCTCATTAATTCAAGTGTCTTTTAATATCATCTCTCTGTGGTGACTCCCCAATTAACTCTTCAGTCCAGAGCTTTCTCATGAGCTGCAGACTGAATTTATACAACTGTTTAATACAAAATCTCCATTTGGATGTCTAATAGACAGCTCCAACTTAATGACCCACAAATTTCCATTCTTCCCCATGAAACTTGTTCTACCTATAGCCTTTATCATCTCAGTTGATAGCAATTTATCTTGTGTACAGTCCAAAAACCTTGGAATCATTCTTACATTTTCTTTTCTCTTATAACCACACATTCAATCCAATGTGAAATCCTCTTGGCTCTATACTTAGTATGTATACAGACCAATTCTTACCATTTTCATTGCTACCATCCAGGCCCAAGCCATCATTACCTACCTGGATATTGCATTAGCCTTCTACTGGTTTTCAATTTTTACCGTTGTTTACACTGAGACTATTGATAATCTTTTTATAACCTGGTAAGCGAAGTCACTCTCCTGTTCAAAACCCTACAATGGCCCCTCCATTTCTTTCAAAGGAAAAATCAAAGATTTGGAGTTGCCTGCAAGGCCCATGTAACTTGGCCCTTGGCCTCCTGTCCCTCTCCTTCTGTTCTTCCCTTGACTAGCCTGCTTCAGATCACAGTCTCTTGATCTTCCTAGAGCCTGATCAGCCTGACCAGCACTCTGGTCTAGTTTAAGACATTCACACATACTATTTGTTCTGCCTTTCATGTTCTTACTCCAAGGATATGTTTCACTCAGTTTCTTAGCTCCTTCAGTTCTTCACTCAAATACCACTTTCTCAACCAGGCCCTGAGCACCTATTTAACCCATGGTGATCTGCATCATGCCAACCAAAATGGCATTCGGATTTCCTCTTTTTGATATTTTTCAACCTTCCTCTACATTTTAGTTTTCCCTGCATTTCCACTTATCTGTATTGCTCTTAAAGTTTCCTTCTTTCATAGCAGTCCTCAATTTCTAACATACTATATCATGTATAGTAGGCCCTTCATATATGTGGATTCTGCGTACTTGGATTCAAATAACTGTGGGGAAAAAATTGCACTTGTACTAACATGTACAGAATTTTTCCTTGTTATTATCCCTAAATAATACATATCGTAACTATTTATATTACATATACATTGTATTAGGTATTATAAGTAATCTAGATACGATTTAACATATACAGGAGGATTTGCATAGGTTGTATGCAAATACTCCACCATTTTATATAAAGGACTTGAGCATCACAGATTTTAGTGTCTTCAGGAGGTCCTGAAATCAATCCCCCATATTTGCTGAGGGACAATTGTACTTTTTCTTTTTTTCTTTTTTGAGATGGGGTCTCACTCTGTCACCCAAGCTGGAGTGCAGTGGTGCAGTCACAGCTCACTGCAGCCTTGACCTCTTGGGCCCAAGCTATTCTCCCTTGTCAGCCTCACAAGTAGCTGGGACTACAGGCACATACCATTCGCCTGGCTAACTTTTTGATTTTTTGTGGAGATGGGGTCTCACTTTGTTTGCCAGGCTGGTCTCAAACTCTTGGGCTTAAGCAATCTTCCTGCCTTAGCCTCCCGAACTATGAAATTACAGGTGTGAGTCACCACATCCAGCCTGTACTTTTTAACACGATTATTGTTCACTATCTTTACTTGATGGAATATAAGCTACATGCAGTCAGAGATCTCTCTCCATTTTATTCCCTGATGCTTCCTAAATTAGTTCTCTATTGCTGAGTAGCAAATTATCAACAAATTTAGTAGCTTAAAACAGCACACACTTATTGGTTCACAGTTCTTCATGGGTCAGAAGTCTGACATGGTTCAGCTGGGGTTTCTGCACAGGGTTTTACAAGGTTGACATCAAGGTTTTGGCTAGGCTGGGCTCTTATTTGAAGACCCTAGGGAAGAATCCACTTCTAAGCTCACCACCATGTTGATAGAATTCAGTTCCTCCCTCCTTGCAGTTGTAGGGCTGAGGTCTCCGTCCCTTGCTGGCTGTCAGATAGAATCCTCTCTCTCAGCTTTCCAAAGACTCCTGCATTCCTTCTCACAAGGGGCTCCTCCATTTTCTAGCCTGCAATGCTACACTGAATCCTTAAACTTTGAGACCTTTCAACTTTCCCTTCTTCCCCCACTTCTGTTTTTCAGGGCTCATGTGATTACATTGAGTCCACCTGAATAATATAAAATAATCTCTCTATTTTAAAGTCAATTGACTAGTAACCTTAATTGCATCTGCGAAGTCCCTTTTGCCATGTCATATAACATGTGCACAGGAGTAACATCAGGAAGAGCAGGCCATGGCCCTGACTTCTTCCTACAACACTTCCCAAGCACCAAGAACAATTCCTGCCTGGCTCGTAGTAGATGTAAGTGAACGTTCAACAGTGGACGCCTGAGCTAGAAGTTTTGCTTGAAGAAATTTGGATGTTTGCTTGTTGCATTTGGAAGAAAAGTTTCTGAATCCTTTCCATTTGTTTGTATGGTAATATAAAGAAGTGCTTGTGATTTGTTTTCATCTTTGAAGGAGAAAGAATCAGGAAGTGAGAGAGGAAGGAGACAAGAAAAGAGGGAGAGCCAGGGAGGGATCCTGGTTTGGTGAGAATAAGAGAATGCCCAAAGCTATCTGCATAGGAGCCTCTGACTTTTTGTCTCACAAAAGCTGAAAATAGAAATTTTTCCACCTTTGTTAATATTGCCAGTGCCAAGACTCTCACACTTGGGTGCCAGATGTGGTTTTCCAGACTCTTGGAGCTGTAATTGCTTAACAAACCAGATACTCTCAGAGGTTTGCTTGTACCTACAGTCACGTACTTGTGTCTGTAATAGGAGTTCTAGTAGATGTGGCATGTTCACAGGGGCAGCTGGGAACTATGAGGCTTGGGATGGAATCTGGATTTTTTTTCTTTCTTAGCAATAACATTATCATTTTATCTTTATTACATTTAAACACAAGATATTTAAACTTAAATATGAGAAATTACTTCATTTCCTACATGAATGCCTAAACTCCATAGGGAAATTGATTTGGTAATTATGATAATGTTTGACTATGAGAAAACTTTAGATTAATTGAAAATGATAAATTAGTCATTTTTCAACCTTGTGTTTGGCTTCACTCAACCATGGATATGTTGCCAGTTTAGAACTTTTCTCTTCTTCTCCTGAGTGAATTTTCAGAGTTCAGGGATCTGTTCAAAGTACAGGGGTCCAGCTGGCCAAACATCTATTCCTGTCTGGCTGTTTCTAGCGGTTGAACATAAAAACCATTTCCCTGACTGAGTCAACAGCTTTGGATGCCCTCCAGAATTATTGTTCTGCATGGCCTTTTCACCTTCTGATGAAATTATGTGGAAAAAAAAGAACTTGACTTTGGGAATCCATAGGATTACTTAAGAAAAAAATCATGAATTTTTTCTCTCTCTTCTCTTTCCAATTTTGTCACTTCTTCCACTAGTTCTTATTCACCAAGTCATTTAACAAACCTGGGTTGAATGTTTCCCTAGATGACAGACACGAGCTATACATTTGAGACAGATTTGGGAATAGGTTTGGTACAGTTTGGTTGATTTGAATCCTCCAAATCTCATGTTAAAGTGTGACCTCCAGTGTTGGAGGTGGGCCTGGTGGGAGGTATTTGGGTCATGGGGGCAGATCCCTCATGAATAGCTTGGTGCTGTCCTAACAGTCATGAGTGAGTTCTCACTCTATAAGATTATGTGGGATCTGGTTGTTTAAAAGAGCCTGGCAAGTCCTTCCTCTCTTTCTTGCTCCCTGTTACCATGTGATATACTGGTTTCCCCTTTGTCTTCTGCCATGACTGTAAGCTTCCTGAGGCTTCACCAGATGCCTACAGATGCTGGTGCCAAGCTTATAGAGCCTGTAGAACCATGAGCAAAGTAAAACTCTCTTGTAGATTACCCAACCTCAGGTATTCCTTTATAGCAATGCAAATGGACTAACACAAGGTTCAAATAGTTTCAATTTGTTGACTGAAATATGGTGAAGAAAGTTGGCTAGGCATGAGGGAAGAGAAAATGGTTTTGGGGAGACAGGGGAAGAACTCTTGGACCTAGAGCAGGAGAGGCCAAACTATAATCTCTATATGACTCGCAAGTTTAAGACTGTTTTCCATTTTTAAATAATTATTTAAAAAAGCAATAATAAAAATTTTGTGACACATGAAAATTTTATGAAATTCAAATTTCAGTGTCCACATATAAGGTTGTTTTGGAACACAATAATGCTCATTTATTGTGTTGTCTCTGTCCATACTGGTAGAGTTGAGTAGTAGTGATACAGGTAGCTGGGGCCTGCAAAGTATAAAATATTTATTATCTTGCCCTTTACAGAAAAAAAATCATCCAACCACTGGACTCTGAAAGAGGATTAAGAAAGAGGATTGAACTCTCATTCATCCTTTAGAAACTGAAACAAAATAGCAACTATAGAGCAGCAGGCTGTAGTAGATGACAGAGAGCTAAGGCTCACGGGTTTATAGATTGGATTCATAGCTGGTCAGAAGAAAGGAAAGGGAAATGACACATCTGGCCATGAAAGGAGAGGAGTGAAGCATTCTGGGGCTTAGTCCTGGCAATGCATGGATGCTACTTCCTCAAGTGACAAGCAGTCTGTGTTTTATGCTAAAACGGTAATAGAAGTTATTGGAATTCTTTAGTGACAAGGGATAAAAATCCTATTCTAAACCAAAAGAAAATGTATTGTCTCATATGTCAGGTTTCAGGTGATAGAGCTCATTCTCCAGACCTTGCTGGTCTGTGTAACTTCACTTTGCAAGCATGCTGTTTCCATGTGGCAGGTAAGATGGTTGCCAGCCTCAGGCTCACAGCTGTTTTGTTTAGAATAGTCTTAGGGAGGGCTTGGCATGTTTCACACACTCATTCCTGAATCACTTCTTGAGGATGAAATGAGAATAGAGAATTCTGTTTAGCAAATCTAGATGACTACAGGGAATGGATTCTGAGCTGGAAAAAGGGTTTCTGTTACCAGAAGAGTGGATAAGGTTCTGGACAGACAATAGATGTCTGCTTCAGTGAGATGGTGGTGGACAAGTAGCACTGGTGCTGTTAGCAGAAGGATGGATGTAGCATCTTGGGCAGCATCACCAGAACTAAAAATGCAATATCATTGGGCATGGTTGGACAGTATCTCAGTAGGTGGGAGGGCCAAGAACTCAAATATAAAATAGAGACTGGCTGCATGTTGTGAACTGTTTTTGAGATCATGCACATACACTAAAATTAGGAAAGGGGCCTTGGACAAAGCCTGAAGTCACAGGGAAGTCTAGCAACAATTTCAGATTTGTGATTATGAAATCCTTGCATATAGTCTCAGGCTAAAGTAGTTTGTAGAAATACCTGTGACACAGAGATGAATGTGGCTGGGGCTCTCACAAAGTGCAATCTGTTTCGCTTATTCTAATGGATAGAAACACAGATAAACAGCTATAATTCAATGAAGTTTAAAAGTGCCATAATGGAGTTACGTGGTGAGATCTTAGAAGGTATAACAGAAAAGATAGGGTTTGGGTTGGGTCTTCTGGAAGAGTTACCTAGAAGGTCAATCAGGAAAGGTCCTTAGGCAGATAAAACAGTATGTGCAAAGGGATGTGCATTTCAAAGAGGAAGTAGCAAGTAGCTCAGTGTGGCTAAAGAGGAAAAGGTTGAACTATTCCACAATTACTTTTGTACCAATCTAATAACATTTATTGAAATACACACTCTGTCCAGGCACTACTCTGGGTGCTTTAAATCTCTGTCTTGTTTTATATATAGCATAACCCTGGCTATGGTAAAGCCAGAAGATGAGGTTAGATATTTAAAAGAGGGGTGCAGGATGATTAAGGCTTCTTGTTGGGGAAAGTGGTTGGAGAGAAATATTTTTAATGGAAGCAGAATTTTAAAGAATTAGCATCTGATTATTAGGGAAGGTAGTAAGTTCAGATTTGGAAAATTTTAGTTTGTGATGCCTGTGTGATAATCAAGTGTCAGTGTTTAAGTGGCAGCTAGAAATATGAATCTAGCTCTTAGAGAAGTATTTCAAAAATTTTCCATCTACTTTTCTTTTGCTATCCCTGGGAGCTCAAAAAAACCACTGCAATTGCTCATTATGAAGCTTGAGAATTTCTCTAGATCTATTTCCTCTGACTATTTACAGCATACATTTTTTATTCATTAGCTGTCCTGACTACTCATGCACCTTTAATTTTCTGTGGAAATATCTGTATGATAATCTCTCATCCTGGATCTGAACAACAGCTTTTGCATTAGCCACTCAGTGTTATTTTGCAATTCTTTGCTTATTGCTTGGATTTAGCAACCTAGCCTTCTTCTTGGCTCCTGGATTGGACCTTGGTCTTCTGTAGATTCTATTTTTAAAATCTGATCAATGGCCAAAATCATTACAAAGATGACCATTATTCTACCTTTTTACCATCCATTATTTTTCCTAGGCTTCCATGGGTAAGGGAACAATAGCTAATATTATATATTGAGAATAATAATTGAAGTCCCATGAGTGTTTCTAGTGTGACACATGAGTCACCTACTGCATGAGAACCAATGGGAGAGCTTGTTAAGAAAGGAAAGGAAAGGAACGGAAAAGAAAGGAAAGGAAGAAGGAAAGAAGGGAAGAAGGCAAAGGAAAGGAAGGAAGGAAGGAAGAAAGACAGAGAGAGAGAGAGAAAGAGAGAAAGAGGGAAAGAGAGAAAGAAAGAAAGAAAGGAAAGAAAGAAAGCGAGCTAAAGAATATGGAATCTCTTGGGGGCAAAGTCCAGAGTCTGCTTTTTTATTTTTTTCCTAGCACCATGATGATTCTAATGCACAATCTTAAATTTGTGAACAGATTTAAAGCAAGAAGAAAATAAACCTAGAGTGGAAACTGAACTATTTGAAAAATGAGAGGTTGAGAAAGTTAAAAATGATATTTTCTTTATAACATGTTTTGCTGAAAAAAAGATTAATACAGATTGATTAGACAATACTTAAAAATAATGAAAGATTTATAAATATAAAATCAAGGCAACTCATAATTCCACATATAAAGAGACTTAAAATTAACATTTTGGTAAGTGTTCTTTTAATTTTTTTCTAGAGTTTTCCTATTATGTACACATATATGGATAATGAACTTAAATTTCATCTCTAGATTGTGGTGTTCTTTTCTCACTCAACATGTTACATGTATTTTTGAATTTGATTTAAATTCCTCAAAAGTATTTTTTGAATATATATATAAAATATATATACACACACATATATATATATGCACAACGTCTATCTTACAGACATATTCTTCTAATATTGACTACTATTGTTGTGTTTGTGTCTAGGCCATTTTGCTAATCCTCTTAGTCCAGCCTGAGAAATGGGCTTCTTGCCTTCTCTAGCTTTGTGTTTCTGAGGATGAAGCAGGCCTGAGATTCTACTTGAGTTCAAATAAGTGATGACATACATAATCAAGAGCAATTTTAGCAACACTATAATGGGAACAGAAACTGAATTTAAAAAATTAAGAATGGTTGAGGTGATGTGTATTCCAAATGCCCTGATTTGACCATTACATATTGCATATAGGTATCAAAATATCACATGTACTCCCCCAATATGTACAACTATTGTATATGAATAAAAAATAAATATAAATAGAACTCAGATTGGGAAAAAAAAGTAACCAGGTTGAGAAATGAATGAAAACTAATGAAGCCGTGGCTGAGAATATAAATTACTTTTTCAAACAATAGAAGTAAAGGAAAATAAGAAAAGACTGTGACAGGTCAAAGGGAAACAAGAAGTAAAGACATTGTTTTGGAAGTCAGAGATACTTGAATATGTCTGTTGATTGGAAAGAATGAGTGGTTAAAGAGAGAAAGATTGAAACTACAAAAAGAAGTTCTTGAAAATCAAGTGTTTAGGCCATAGAGGATAGAAAGCGTGAGTGTAGATGGAAGTGTCAGCCTTGGAAAGGAGAAGAGACAAGGCTTCCCCTGAGCTGGAAAAGACAAATATATGGACAAATGCAGTGGGATGAACAGGAGGGACTTTGATGTATTCTTGCATAACAATACAACCTTGGCCTCAGAAGGAAAGCTTCTGCCAAGCATGAGGAGGTGAGACTGTGAAAGGGAAGGGAGATTGCCAGGAGTGGTGACGGGCATGCAATGTGGTAATGGGAGAGTGAGGAACTAAGTGAAAGGAGAGGGGCCATAGAGGATGAGAAGCATACAATTTTACTATTCCAAACAGGATAGCCTTGTCATTTTCTTCAGAGATGCCAGGTAGGCAAAAGAAAGAAAAGGAAGGGTGGTTCAAAAAGCAGATTGCTATAGGGTTAATTGAGTAGAGGCACTGAAAGATGGCACTATTCTTTTTCCCTCTCGCCTAGATTATTCTAGTGACAGAATCTAACTCATGGGCTATGACCCTGTCTTTCCAATTGCACAATTCTCTTATATCAGTTTAGTTATTCAATCATCTACAAACCCACTCATAGATAGCCACACACTGACTCTCCTCACAGTTGTGAAACTCATGTTGTTTTATAACTCTGCTCCCACCCCTACAATGCACATTCACTCACAACTGAGGATGTATGTGTGGCCTATGATCTTGGTATGTCTCATGCTGTACTATTTTTCACTTTCTTCTTCATATCTTCTGACACTTCTATTGAAACCAACCTGTTGATAAAACAGTACTGGGTTGAGAAGCCAGTTACTCTGGAAAAAAAAGGAGAGGACATGAGGAAGAGTTGGGAGAATAGGGTTGCCTAAGAAACATACAATGAGGCTAGAACCTATGGATGGACAAGATCAGGAAGAAATTCCTCATGTAAAATCAGAACGGCGATGTTATATGTTGAGTTGTTTAGCTTTCTCTGCTGTAAAATTATTCATATAATCATCTGTACTAGTTATCATGTGCACACACAAAGAATGAGTGGAAGATGGGAGGATGAATTACAGTTTTTTCATTTATTAACTGGTTGCTTTACTTGGGCACATTAGATTCTGTCTCAGCTTCCACATTTCTGAATAGGTATAATAACATTTACCTTGTAAGGCTGCTGTAGGCCCCTCAATAGATATTATTATTCTTGCTCCCAAGATACTATTATTCTTGGCATGTGATAGATGAACCATGATGGATAAGCTAAAGTATAAGCAGGTATTGGCAAATGTATTCATGGTAATGATTATTTATATCAATTTTCCTGCTGGGAAATCTTTTCAGTTTTATTAGGGGTCTCGAGTGCTTGAGTTTGAAGAACTTCTTACCTATTATGAGAGAGTTTTGTTTGTTTTGTCTGTTTTTGTTTTGCAGTGCAAGTCATATCTTGTAGGCAGGGCATGGCTAACTGGTAAGGTGCAAGGAGACACTGCGGGGTCTAAGACCTGAAACTTGACTTACCTGAAGGAGTGAAGCACGTTATGGGGATAAACTTACTTTTAGGTATGGGGACAGAATCCAGTCTAGAAGGCAGAACAATATTTGAGGTGTGCAGCCAAAGACTCTTGGTCTGCAGCCCAGGTCGTGGAGGCCCGATAGGAAGTGCAACATTGCCTTGGTGGATGGAGCATGGTAGTGATCAGTTGCAGAAATCCCAGAGGGCAGTGTTTAGCATTTAATCAGATGGTTCAGTGGCTATTTTCAGGACAGTTTATCAGTAGAAGACAAGCTTTTGGATCAAAGTGGCTGATAAGCCTTAAGAAGGAACTCAAAAATTCTTATAAGTTCTAAGGTGCAAAATCTACGAAGTCAGGACAAAAACTTGTCTATGAGAAATCAGATTAGGGAGAGAAGGGGATAAGATCTTATCACACGATGTAATTGAAGCTGAGGGTCAGAACTGATTTTTAACAAGAATGACAAGATGCTGAGCATTGTGTTGGAGCTCTTGAAAGCCCATCCTCCTTCCCACATTCCCTTGATTCCAAACATGAATACAAACCTAAGGTCATTACTGGTCCTAGCATATTTGCTCTTAGCACATAGGAACCCTGCAAATAGAAGACAGGTAATTGAATGCAGAGGCAAGAAAACTCCAGAGGTTGGGAGCCATGCTAGGCCTAAAATGCTTCTACCTTCCACATGTGGCAATGGGAAGCCAGACCTGGGAATGAGCCGTTAACAGTATCAGATCTGTAGATGGCTGCCCCATACAATCAACAGACATTTATGCTGTCACCTGTCCCTTTGTATCCAAATTCCTCAACATGACATGAAAAGTCCTTCACAGCTCAACCTTTCCAGTCACATCTCCTGTCTCTTTCCTCCCTGTTGTCTGGGAAATGCCTATTCATCCTTCAAGACCCAGCTAAAATGTCACCTTCTCTGTGGAAGTCACCTAACTCCCCCAGGCAGCATGAATCACTCCTCCTCCATGTTCTGCAATTGGAGTTCATAGTGCCCCTTATAATTCATCACATTATATCATCTTCATCTCTTTACACCTCCATCTGTCCCACTAAACACTGAACTCCTCCAGGGCAAAGACTGCTTTATTCATTCTTGCTTTCCAGCACCCCATTTTATTCTTGCTGCAATTTTATGTGACTGTTCAAATAGTATACTTTACCCCAGAGTGTGAAAATGCCCAAAGATATCCAGCTAGTTTGGAACAGAGCTGAGATTAGAAATCCAGGTCACCTGGTTTCTAATTTGATACTTTTCCTACCACGTTGTTCTACCTCCCCTCTAATGGTCATAGTGATCTTCTAAATTTCACCGCACCCTTAGAAATATTTAGACATTGATTCACTTATTTGATGTTTACATCATTAATCTGAAGTTTGTAGAGGGGACCTCATTGCCTCCTTTTAAGATTCTTGAATTGAGGTGGTTAAGTGAATTTTTCAAAGTCTCAAAGCCAGTCATGGAAAAATGCTCTAACTTATGCTTATGCTTTTACTACCAGACCACCCTCTCATTTAGTAGACATTGTGAGCTATTTGACATGGTTATCAAAACAACAGGGAAAAACCTGCAAGATGATCACTGCTTGAATTGTTATTTACTCTTTCTGCAGTTGTAGAAAAAAGTTAGATCTCTCCCTAGAGGGATTTTACTAATGTGGTGACTTATCAATGTTCTTTTTTTCACATAAATGTCGTAGGAGTTAAAAGTCAGGAAGCTGGAAACAGGGGACCACCTAAGGCATTGTGAATTCTTTCTCAATCAGAGTCTTTGTCTAACTGGCATAGCTATTTGCTTGACATAAGAAAGCTTTTTACTATAGTATATTTTAAAGAAAGGCATTTTCTGTTAGCACTCATTTCCCTAAAGGAACTTTTTATTGGGAATCTGGGATGAAACACTATTCTTAAGGTATATACCCAGTGTGGATAAGTCACATTTCATTCTTGTTTACAAGGACAGGGTTCTGCATAAGACCATATGGTACCATGTGGACATGTTAAAGGCAACAGTTGTTTCATAAGTTATTCTTTAATGTACTAAATAAGAGCCCCAGTGACTTGAAAGGTTATGTCTTTCTCAATTTCAGTATAAGTGGTATACTCTATTCTTAGTCCCTGTAAAAGGTTTTCTTCTTTTGGGAGGACATGTTTGCTAGCAAAAAAAGATGCTCTCTCAAAACCATCTAGATCTCAAATATTTATATAGTTAAGAAAATGTCTAGAATAAAATATTTCCAGCCCATTGCCCTGATGTACTGCATTAAAAATATCATGCTAAGTCTAATTAGTTACACATGTAGAAATAAATGTGGGACTCAGTAATTTAAGATTTTTGTGCACTTTTTATAATGAGAATAGGGAATAGAATTTCTCAATAGGGAACCGGAGTAGGGGTCTGTAAGCCTGCAATTATATAGACTAACCCTGGTGTTTATGAGCAGATGCAGTTGTATGGTTAGTCCCAAGACTCACTGAAAGCCAAGACAGACTTAGGTATTACTACCTTTACTTAGAGGAGGATGTGTATATACATATCTTATAGAAAGAATGTTTTTATTTTCCCTCCATGAAGATTTTGTTGCTATTAGCTTCAAAAACAAATGAGCAAGGCACAGACATATATTTGTAAGTAAGACGCAAAAATCTTACTTGGTCGAATTTCATGAGGTTTTTTTTTGTTTTGTTTTGTTTTTTTTTTGTTTTTTTTTTTTTTGGTGTTCCAATTTTTTTTTTTTTTTTTATTATACTTTAAGTTCTAGGGTACATGTGCATGACGTTTAAATCATGTATAACTCCCCAATGCAATCCCTCCCTCCTCCCCCCTCCCCATGATAGGCCCCAGTGTGTGATGTTCCCCTTCCCGAGTCCAAGTGATCTCATTGTTCAGTTCCCACCTATGAGTGAGAACATGCGGTGTTTGGTTTTCTCTTCTTGTGATAGTTTGCTAAGAATGATGGTTTCCAGCTGCATCCATGTCCCTACAAAGGACGCAAACTCATCCTTTTTGATGGCTGCATAGTATTCCATGGTGTATGAAATTTATTTATGTTAGGAAAAGAGAAAATTGGGCTAACATTGTGTACCAAACACAATCCATTGGCGAATGTATGGCATTTTTTTCTTTAGTCATAATGAAGTATTTGTTTGAATTAAATTTTTTTTACTTCGTTTGATGTAGTAAAGGAAAATGTGTTTGAATTGCTTCAAGAATGTCAGAAGATTGATATGGCAGACTGATTGCAAAAATTGATTACAGTTATTCCTCTCACTCCCACATAGTCAACTCTTGCAAAGTGACTTTGCATTTCCTCTCATCAGAACATGATTTCTTTCTTTGCCCTTAAACTGAGATGGCCTCATGGTTTGCTTTGGCCAACAGGATATGGCAGAAATGATGATGTGCTGATTCTGACCTTAAACCTCAAGAAGCTTTGTGTGCCTCTGCTCTTCTTCTTGGACATTTACATCCACCATGAGAATAAGCCCAGGCCTGTCTGCTGGAGGGCAAGAGACCAAATGGAACAGAGTTAGTCAACCCAACTGAGACCTTCCTTAACTGGCCAACTCCTAGCCAACCTATACCTGATCACAGACACATGCATAGGCTCAGTCCACATCAGCCAATTTAGAACCACCCAGTCAGCCCACAGACTTCTGAACAAAACTGAATGGTGTGGGTGTCCCTGAGGTTTATGTTTGCTTATTACATAACATTGTTGTGGCAAAGATAAATGATAAAGTAAATATTTTTATATGTTGACACTTTCAATCATGATATAGAAGCCCCTCTTGTTATTGAAACTTTCACTTAAAAATGTACATAGATAAATGAAATGCTACATTCCAAGGAAAAAATGTGTCAACTTTGCTTTCCACCAACAGATAGTGTACTATGCCCAGCATATAGTAGCTTATTGACCCTACCAACACATAAACTTATAGGTAGCCTTTCAGAAGACAATCTGTTTGTGGTCCCTCTTAAGTTAGCCAAGATTTCCTCCCTTTCTTCTCTTCTCTTCTCTTCTCTTCTCTTCTCTTCTCTGCTCTGCTCTTCTCTTCTCTTCTCTTTTCTTTATCTTTTTTTAAGACAGAGTCTTGCTCTGTCTCCAGACTTGAGTGCAGTGGCGTGATCTTGGCTCACTGCAACCTCTGCCTCCTGTGTTCAAGTGATTCTCCTGCCTCAGCCTCCGGGGCGAGTAGCTGGGACTACAGGCACCTGCCACCATGCCCAGCTAATTTTTGTATTTTTAATAGAGATGGGGTTTCATCATGTTGGCCAGGATGGTCTCGATCTCTTGATCTTGTGATCTGCCAGCCTCAGCCTCCCAAAGCACTGGGATTACAGGCATGAGCCACTGTGCCCTGCCATAGATTTCCTTTATTCGTAGTAGAAATATAAACCCAAATTATCTTATAAATTAGCTTATATTTCTTTCCTACTAAGACATTAACCTCTCTCCAGGTTTTTTGATACTCATTGTTTTTCCCTCTCTTCCTACTTCTGAAATCATGATCAAATGTTGCTCTAAGGAAGAATTTATCCTTTGGAAGGAGATATTTTATACATCTGATAAACCATAAGGTTCCTTCTAGTGCAAAGCCAGACAAGCAAGTAAGCCATTTTTACAGGAGAATTTACTTTTTAGAGCAGAATGCGGGCTGATTTAACAGTCTAGAAGACAAAAAAAATGAAACTAGCCAAACAGGGTTGAACAATGGTTTAGCTGGATAAAGTAGAAGCCAAGGGAATCTGGAGGAGTATCTGAAACCCAGAAGACATTCAAAAACTATGAATTCATAATGAGGAAGTGGCTTTTCCTGTTATCTTACTATTTTTTATGAAGAACCTTAGAACTTATAATTCAGTGATTTTGTCTTTTATTTTAAAAAGATACTAAAACAATGATTTATCCAATTACATTAATTGACAATAATTGGTAATAAAAAGTGTGATCTCTATTTCTGAGCATTTTGTGGTTCACTTGGAAAGATGGAAAACACTGGCACAGGGCAACATAAGGAACTTTATGTTTAGCAACACAAGCAAGTAAATAGTGGAAAAATCAAATCCATGGCATTCCGGAATAAAGGAGTTAACAGGGAGGTATGGGATTGTACACGAAGTGTAACTTAGCTAGAAAAGCTAAGCTCTAGTGTGTATATTTGTGGGGGGAGGAAGGGGGGCTTAAGAAAGTGAATATCAGTCTTTTTCAGTAGGTAGAAGTACCTCAAATCCCTCGAATTATACTTAGTAAGTGAAAGAAGCACTTTGCAATTTACACTCAGTCTCTTAGCCTCTGGAAGGAGTTTATGCAGCTTTCAAAGGTAAATAATTTAGACCCAAGGGAAAGCTTACACATTGAGAGGATCTGCTCCAATGTTTGAGATGCTTCTGGGAACATCACTTTCTTAGACAGTAGAATACTAACAAGCCAATAGTGGGAAAGTGAAAATTAACTTACAGGCGACACTGGAATTGCCAACTACTTTGCCTCTTTTAATTTTTTTTTGTCTTCCTGAAAAAGATGAATTTGGTACATAGTAATTACCGCTCTGCTTTGCTTCCTCTCTGCAACCTGGTGGGCCCTACCTTATGGAACAATTGATGTTCTGCACTGTAGACATTTCTTGACAAATGGTGAAAGCGTGTGCTCACCCAGATGGATAAAAACACCACCAGTAATGACAGGAAGCAATGTTGGAGGGCAGGATTGCTGTGGATGTGCTGTTCCGCCAGTTAAGGTGTTGGGAGGTTTATTCTTTCTTTTTCAAATCTTTTGGGAAGGTGGATACAGCAGTTCAAGAAAAGAGATGCCATGATTCTGACAAGTTAATTTAGCTTTCACTTCTGAGTATTATATGTATAGCAAAGAAGAAAAACCTTAATTTTCTTTGTACTGTCTGACAAAAAAGAAACACAAGATAAATGCAAGCAGATTCTTTCAAAGGTGTCCTTATTACTGATTCCGAGGTTGCAGAACAGAGGTTTTATAAGCCTAAATCAGAACAAATGAAAAATCTCAGCTTCTATCTTTCTGTAATTTACATATGTATGTACATATATCAATAGATATAAGAATGTTATTTACCAAAATGTGAAAGCTAAAAAACTCACATTTGGGTTCCTCCCTATGGTAGGCTTCCTCTATTTCTACTTGATTTCACCAGTGTGGAAAATAAAATTTATCCATTGTGGGGGGCAGAATTTTGGCCCCCATGGTCTTCACTCCTTGGTGTTATACCTGTGGTCATGTAACATGGCAAGTTTGCAAGTGTGCAGATGTAATTATGCTTATTAAAGAGTGAATCTTAAAATGGGGAGTATCCTAGATTATGCAGGTAGACCCAACATAATCACATGAACCTCAAAAACAGAGGAGGAAGTCACAGAGATTCAATGTATAGAAAAGATTCGATGTCCATTTAAGATTAGTTTCAATATTAATTTCATGATGAAAGGGGCGATATGTCAGGAAAAGGAGGACCTTGGTCCTACAATCACAAGGAACTAAATTCTGTCAATAAACAATGGGCTTGGAAGAGGGTCCTAAGCTCTGGATAAAATCCACAGCCCCTGATACCTTAATTGTATGTCAGTGAGATTCTAAATGAGAATCCAGCTCGACAGGCTGGAATTCTGACCTGTTAGCTAATAAGTGGGTGTTGCTTTAGGCTGCTAATATTGTGGTGATTTGTTATGGCAGCAATAAAAACTGATACATTCAGATTTTACACAAATTATTATCTTACATGTAAAGTGACCTGGTTATAATTTGTTATCCTTTTGTTGTAGAAGCTATATGCTACTGTTTCAGTAAACCCACTGTGATGGTTAATATTAGGTGTCAACTTGATTGAATTAAAGGATACCTAGATAGCTGGTAAAGTATTATTGCTGGGTATGTCTGGGAGGGTGCTGTTATAGGAGATTAACATTTGAGTTAGTGAACTGGGAGAGGAAGACACACTCTCAATGTGGATGGGCACCATCTAGTCCGCTGTCAATGCAACTAGAACAAAGCAGGTGGAAGAAGGTGGGATAAGCTGGCTTGCTGGGTCTCCTGACTTTCATTTTTCTCCCATGCTGGATGATTTCTTCTATTCCTCCTGCCTTTGGACATCAGACCCCAGGTTCCTCAGCTTTTGGACTCTTGAATTTACACCAGTGGTTTGCAGGGGGCTCCTGGGCCTTCCACCACAGACTGAAGGCTGCACTGTGGGCTTCCCTACTTTTGAGGCTTTGGGACTCAAACTGAGCCACTAGTGGCTTCTTTCTTCCTCAGTTTGCAGAAGGCCTATGGTGGAACTTCACCTTGTGATCATGTGAGTAAATTCTCTTTAATAAACTCCCTTTCATGTATACATATATGCTATTCGTTCTGTCCCTGTAGAAAACCGTCACTAATATACCCACCTAATTATAGATACTGTGTATATAGGTATAGATATATGCATATATGCGTATGTATGTGTGTGTACACACACACACACACACACACATATATATATGCATATGTAGACAAACAAGTTTCCAAAAGAATTCATCCCCCCTACCCCCTCAAGTGGGCCTTCAAGTGAGTTCTGAGTTATTTCTTAATTGTATCAATTCAGGTGAATTGAGAGGCTAACTGAATTTAAGACCTCTTGAAACAGAATTCTAGCTGGATAACTGGGGTCAAGGATTGGAGATCTAGGAAGAGAGACTACAATGGACATCCCTGGCTTGCTGCCTAACACTGTCTCTCCTTCTTCCTGATATAGAATCTTTGTTTGTCTTTGCAACACCTACCTTCTACAGAGCCCATGTACAGATTTTATCCTTAGTCATATGGTTTGGGTGGGACTGAATTCACCCCTACTTCCAGGGATGGACCTTGATTGTATTAGGCCAATCTGAAAACTACTTACTTATGACCACAGTGAAAGGTTTAGGAGTGAGTCCATAGCTCAGTCCCCTGTCAATCACCTCATCATATTACATTGCCCTGAATTGGTCCAAGGATATTGGTCCATGTTCTAAGTTAGTCCAGTTAGAGTGAACCTAGAGGATTTTGCTGACGATGTTGGAGTATAGACTCCTCTGTTACCTACTTATGACCACAGTGAATGCTTTTAGAGCAGGTCCATAACTCAGGCCCCTGTCAGTCAGCTCATCATATTACATTGTCCTGAATTGGTCCAAGGATATTTGTCCAGGTTCTTCTAAATTAGTCAAGATAGAGTGAACCTTGAGGATTGTGCTGGGAATGCTGGAACATAGACTCCTCTCTTCTTTGCAAATACAAACGAAGAAGCATGCAGTCCCATTGTTGCCAGCAGTCATTTTAGGACCACAGAGTGAGAACCTGCTTGTGATTAGGGTCGGCATAAAGCATCAAGGATGTGGAGTGGAGACAACAAAAATGCAGAAACAGCATCCTGAGCACTGTTTGGCCTCTGAATGAAGTCTATTGTGCCCCTGGACTCCAGTAAATAAGTCAGTATGTTTCTTTTATTCTTTATAAAATTAAATTTGTCTGGGTTGGGTTTTCCATTGCTTGCAACTAACATCTCTAAATTGCAGAATGCCGAGAGATAGATAAGTCGAAAATACACAACTCTTACTGCTCCATGTTGCCCAGGACTAGCTAGGAGTGTATGCCTCTTTTAACATTTTGCTTCATCTAGTATCAGAATCCAAGTTGTAATTCCCCCCTGAGAGCACTTTTCTCTGAGTAAACAGTGCTGTGAGATACTGAGAATCTCACATATTTCTTTTGCTCATTCTTTTTTTTTTTTTTTTTTTTTGAGACGGAGTCTCGCTCTGTAGCCCAGGCTGGAGTACAGTGGCGCAATCTCGGCTCACTGCAAGCTCCGCCTCCAGGGTTCCCGCCATTCTCCCGCCTCAGCCTCCGAGTAGCTGGGACTACAGGCGCCTGCCACATCGCCCGGCTAGTTTTTTGTATTCTTAGTAGAGACAGGGTTTCACCGTGTTAGCCAGGAGGGTCTCGATCTCCTGACCTCATGATCCACCCCCCTCGGCCTCCCAAAGTGCTGGGATTACAGGCTTGAGCCACCGCTCTTTGATCATGAATTTTGTTTGTAAGTAACATACTTTTTTCTTTACATAATAATTCTCAAGTGATTATTCAGAGAAAGTTGATGAGAAATGAAAATGAACTACTGAGGAGAATAAACTGTTTGGCAGACTTCTCATTTGGGGGGCTGTACTTCTAGCTGATATTTTTCTCTTTTTTTGAGACAGAGTCTCACTCTGTCATGGCTCATTGCAGCCTCAACCTCCTGGGTTCAGGTGATCCTCCCACCTTGGCCTCCCAAGTACCTAGGACTACAGGCATGTGCCACCACGCCCAGCTAATTTTTGTACTTATTGTAGAGATGGGGTCTTGCCATGTTGTCCAGGCTGGTCTCGAACTCCTGGGCTCAAGAAATCCTCCCGCCTAGGCCTCCCAAAATGCTGGGATTACAGGCATGAGCTGCCATGCCCAACTTCTATGTGGGCTTTTATGTTTTGAGCTATTCAATTGATCCTCCGTCCTTGCATTTGTCCTGCATCCATATTTCTACCTGATATATTTCTCCTTCTCATTTCCACAGCAGATTTTGCAAAATGGTGAATGAAAAATCTCAAATGTGCTAGTACTAGCTGAAAATAAAAACAAAAGATAATCTTGATCTCCTGTTGCACATCCACTTGACAATTTGCCCTGAAGTATTCCAGAGAGGTGAATTGAGAAATCTGTGTCACTCATACACATATTTGAACAGAGCTGCCAAAGCTTGTCTAGGCAAGTTTTCTCACTAGGTAAAAATCTATTTATGACAGAACCTTGTTCATTTGCTATCAATGTCACTTTATGGGAGTATGTACATTCACACAAGTGAATTGTACACATTCTATACAAAAAAAATCTTATTTATGGCATAAAGTCCATTTCTTTTCAATTATAAACTATAAGAAATGACTTTATATTAAAAGGAAATTATAAAATAAAAATAAATTGGATTGCTGGTAGACCCATATGTGTTCTTTCTACTTCAAAACCCTTCTTTATGAGGGAGAAAGTTATTTAGTTTACAATAACTGATAAAATACTTAAAGTACACATACCTATGAAGAAGGTAACACAAACACAGACCTCTTTAAAGTAAGATTTAGTGGCAGTTAAAATTTCTTTCCTTTAAAGAAAGCTTAATAATGGGTGTGATGATGAAGACCCACAGAAATAAGTACAAAAATATGGAAAAGGGAGTCTTCCAGAAGTTTGAAACAAATTTCAGTTCTGATAGTAAAATTATTTTTTATACTTTATCTCATGACAACAAATTGAACTGTGACTATTTTTTTCCAACGGAAATCATTTGTCAAGGACTGAGAGGATAGTCAAATCCATTTCCCGTATTTTGTGGTGGTTGCTATATCCTCTCCTAAGTATTGCCTAATGCAGGATTAGAACTGATGGAAGGAAAGTAGATTTGTCCTTAGAACCTGCTTACAATTTTTAAATTGAAAACTCTTCTTTAGATAATTAACTTCTAACATTTTAACCTTCTCAACTTCCTCCTTAATGCCTCAAGCCAGTGTTACTCAAATATCACGTTGGACATTAGCTGGCGAATTCAGTCGGGAGGCATTCTGTTAACCAGGGTTCTTTGCAGTAGCTTTTCTCAGGATCTTTACTATGTGCATGTACATTGTCAATCTCATAGACAGATATGGTGTATCCAGAGATTTCTAAGGCCATAGATAATCTTTTTTATTTCTTCCAGAACACCCAGTTATAACATATATGACGTAAGTGTTTCTCAAAAAACAATTGTAGATGTTTTCTTTAATAGCAAAAGGAAAACTGTGCTATTGTCACTACTTTGCTCTTCTCCAAAAAGTTGAGCTTCTGTCTGACTCTTTTCCAGCTTTTTGACCACAGTTCACAAAATAGATCAGAGGTGATGGTGCTTCCAAGCAGTCCAAACCCATCTCCAGTATTGAGCAAGACAATTCATAGCAAAACCCAAACCCAAGTGGGGTTGGTAACAATACCTTTCTTATCCAAGAGATTTCCTTCTACCAACCAGGAGAAAGATTAGTTTTTCTCCCAAATTTCTCCCTCCAGAATTAATTTTTCAACCCAGAACAAAAAAAGAACAGAATATCAAATAATTTAGAGTGAGAGATAAAGAGCGATACCTGGTTTTGTTGATCCAGTCAAATCCATTTTTTCAGAGTTAAATAGAAAATAATAACAAACTGACTAAATGTGAAAATTAGATTGCTTGGTTCCCATAACAAAGTAATCATTTGTTTTCAAACTTTGCGTTACTTATGTTGATACTCCTGGCTTTTTGCTTCTTGCTCATTTCCTTGGAAATCAGTATTTTTATTCTTTGCAACATTGTTTTGTTTTGTTGGATTGGTATGAGTGCTGTTGTCATATCAAGTTCGCAGCTTTTATTACCTAGAAGTGAACACATGCTATTCAGACAGTATGTGGTCAAAAGTATTCAATCGCAATGATCAAGTATGGTTAAAATAAAAAATCAAAAGGTCAAAGGATTTTAGAAAGATGAGCCTAGAATATCCATGCTGTACAAGATAAATGAGTTCTCAGTTTGGGGGGTGTGTGTGTGTGTGTGCGCGCATGTGTGCATGCACATGTACTCACATGCTAAGAATCTGAAGGAAGGATAATGGAAACAAAATTGCTGATAGCTTCCTAAAGGACAGAAAAGTCACCATGCTGTGTACCTGTTCTTCAGCTTTATATTAGACTGTAAACAGAATCAATAAAAGAAGGCTTCAGTGAGACTAATTTTAATGCAATGTAAGTAAGAATAAGAACTGAACCTAGATCTCCTGATGCCCTGTCCAGTGCTCAGGAAGAATGTTAATAGTCTTCCTTCTCCTAGTCTTATTTCTTTCATGTTATATTTTCAATTCCTCTAAACTGATTGGCTATGTTAATTGTGCTCAGTGAAATCTGCTTTTATCATTGTCATAAGAGAGTTCTAATATCCACAGGCTTATACAAATTAAAGTTATGTTATAACTTTCTCATGCAGTTTCCTCCTTCTGTTTTCCCAATTCCAGTGAGCCACCTCTCAGCTAAGTTTGCAGTCCCCTTATTTCTAATTGTTCTGTATCCAAGACATCCTCTGGAACAATGACTCATTGTTCACAGCACTGTTTTTTCATGATGTTTTACCTTGAGTCCTTAATTCACCTTAGAATAACTTCATTTCTTTTGAAAGGGGACTGCATAGTATATAAACAATAACTTCATATTCTTTATCACTGATAAGCTACCTTAAAAGAGATGGAAAGGACTCGGAATCAAATGTAGCCCCTCTGCCTCCATTTTTTTTTTTTCTTATAATTTCCTTTTGTTTCTTGTGCTCAGTTCTCCATGAAGAGGTGGTTGAAGCAGTCTAGTTTTTAGCAGTCACCAGGGCTGTATGTTAAGTTCAAGCTGTGGTTTTCCGAGAAGGGCCCGACTTTGAAATATCAACATTTAGACTACTGTATAGAAAAGAATAATAGAAATGAACCACTTGGGAAAGCAATTGGGTTAATTACTGACATTAGACAATATGGGCAATTTATAAATATTATGCACTTCTACTACCAGCTCAACAGAATGTAGTTCAAGTGTGCTGAGCTCTGTGCTCTGGTAGCAAATTTTCTTCCTGTTTATGTGAAACATTGGCTTGCATTTTGGCCAGTGCATGAAGTCTTGAGGGACTCCCTTAAGTTTTTCAACACATGCAAAGTGAAGAATTAAGAATATCCACACCAGGTCAACACATATCTTAATGATTCTGTCTTAAATTCTTTCTCCATGTATGGACCAAAACCAAATGCAGGGCTCTGTTGATTTTTTTTTTTTTAAGTTCCAATGAAATTAACATGGGACACTGTCCCCTAGAATCTAAAACAACAACAACAATGCCAAAAGCCCTTCAAATCCTGAAGCCATGAAAAACACAAATGAGTATGTGTAATAGTCAGAATTGTTGGCACTTGAATTAAGAGAAGAACTTAGATATCACTAGGTTTAGATGTATTCAAGATATTGAAAACTATTTTCCGTCTTAAATTATCAAAAGGATGAACTGTTAGTAGGAGTAAAAAGCCTCAGAAGGCAGTTGGACAAAAATGACTAGTAATGGACTGACAGCAAACTGGTAATTATACAAAACTGGAAAGGTTTAAGAAATATTTGGTTCGTATATCCTGAGTGTTAGCTTTGAATCTGGCTCACTGTTGTGTAAGTGTCCTCCCCCAATATCTTTTGCAATACTTGGTCTAACTATTTATTTTTCTCAAGTTTGGAAAGGAATAGGGTAATAAACCACAAAACAGAATTCAGTTATGAAAAAAATAATCTCCTTATTAGTACATTTAGGAAAAATGGTTCATAAGTTATAAAATAACTCCTCCCTGGAAATACTTTAAATTAGATTCCTTCTACAAAGATGTGCATGGTGGAGCTGAAATTGCTGGTGTTTACACCTTAGTTGACATGCAGAATTCTCTGAAGGTCTTGTTTGGTACCTCAAAAATCTTCTGCGCCATCTAATGGAAACAATGCAAACTGCAGCTTGCTTTGAAGGACAAGAGCTTCAAATTCTTCACAGATCAAGGCAGAATAGATGAAAGTTACAGAATGTAGTAGATCAGACACCATCCTCTAAATGTAATGGCTTGGGGGAATTGGCTCTCAGTTGTATAGTGTACACAATTCAAACATGCCTAGGGTATTATGATTTCACCATGCAAATATATTAAAATACAATGTATCCATTCATAGTGCATTTAGTAACAGACAATGGAGTGAACTCATATGATGTGCCAAACCAAGATCCAGGATATTCCAGGTTTTATTTTTTTAAGTAAGTATTCATTTCCAAGTTTGTGCTGTATTTCTTTGTCATGTCTATGCTACAGGTACAATGTAATTTAATTTTCAAGGTGTTTACCACATTCAAAAACTGTAAATGTCATGAATTTTATGTCAGAATCTACACCTAGAATTGTAGACTCAAATGCAAACATGGATGCGGAGTAATTTAAGTTAAAAGGGAAGAGAATGTGGTGGAGAAAGTAGGCTGTCTTGGCAAAATGGAAATCATACTCCCTGGGTTCAATGAGTGATACTCAGCAACAGCTCGTTGTTGTCGGGCAATAATGTCCAGCCAAAGTCCAAAATCTGTACTCTTCTGTATATTTCCTTATTTTGTAAATACTTGTTCAGACCCATAAATACATCCATGATCCAGATATGACCTAGGTCTAAGAGCCATCATTTGTGATTCCAGGTTTCTCATAATCCAAGGCAACACAATGAGAATACAGCAGTAAATCCCACAGTTACTGGAATCATTTGGAACACAAATCCTTTGAGAAATAAGTGCTTTCATACTTTAATTAATATGCATAGATTGTTTTAGCTGTACATGGCAATGGAGAGTATCAAATCACAGATATTGTCCAATCTTTCTATTACTTCTGGCCAAGTAGTTCTAAGGCTAAACTTCACTGAATCCATAGCCAAATCATTGCCTGTACAGCCCTGAGATAAAGGCAGCTGTCCAATTTTGTCAAACCGCAGTTTCTAATATTCCAGACCCTTGAGTTGGAGACAAGCTCAACCCAATGACAAGTGGCTTCAGAGGGCCAGCGTTTGAAAGGTCTTTTCACATGATTATCAAGACACGTTTATGTTTCTTGGGCAAATAAAGGAAAGGAACAGCTAGCACTTCATTAGAATTCAAACCTGAAGAAAACATAAGGAATAATGAAAGACGTAAGAGACATTGGCTATGAATGAACCCAATTAAAATCTGGTTTTTTTCCTCCTAAGAACATTTAGATTTGAAATTGTTGTTGTTTTCATACATTTCCTCTGCTCATCAGAGTCCATTGCTCTCTACCCTACTATTTGGAATGATTTCTATAGATGTAGTTCATCTAAGTAATATGGGTTTGCTGGTTTGCCCCCCCTTTTTTTTTTCTTTTCTTTTTTTTTGAGTTGAGTCTCATTCTGTCACCTAGGCTAGAGTGCAGTGGTGCAATCTCGGCTCATTGCAACCTCTGTCTCCTAGGTTCAAGTGATTCTCCTGCCTTAGGTTCCCAAGTAGCTGGGATTACAGGTGTCCACCACCACACCTGGCTAATTTTGTGTTTTTAGTGGAGAGAGGGTTTTATCATGTTGGCCAGACTGGTCTTGAACTCCTGATCTACCTCAGGTGATCTGCCTGCCTCTGCCTCCCAAAGTGCTTGGATTACAGGCATGGGCCACCGTGCCTGGCTTGCCCCTTTCATAGGCTCACAGAGCCTAGGAGAACATCCTTCCCTAGCCTTAGGGCAGATGAACACCTGATCCAGACACTTTCTAACAATGCCTTTCATGACTTATTGGCATCTTGCAGATCAAAATGTCCCATCTTAATAGCCAGTGTTGACCTCCCTAGTCAATGTTTCTTTCATAGAACTGGAACCTCAGTTCAGGAAACACTTACTTGTCCAAAGTCCAATACATATTGAGAACTTAGTACAGTATTGGGCATGCGGTGTCTTCAATAAATGTAGGTAATTATTATTCTCATTTAAGGACTGCTGGAAGAGCAGCTCTTCTGCACTTTATAAGAAGCAGTTCAGGACTCTGCAGTGCCACAGGAGCTAGCAAAGGTCAGATCTACCTCCTTGTATGTGTGTCCCTGGTGTTTTGTGGGGGTGGACACCCATGCTTCATCAGGCATTGAAGAAGGAGAAAACAGTAGTGTTGAGCCATTCTAGCTAAAGGGACTGGTCTAACCATTATTATTATCATTATTAAAATATTTCAGCCATGCACAGTGGCTCTCACCTGCAGTCCCAGCACTTTGAGCGGCTGAGGTGGATGGATCACTTGAGCCCAGGAGTTCAAGACCGGCCTGGGCTACATAGCAAAAGCCCTTCCCTACAAAAAATACAAAAATTAGCTGAGCATGGTGGCACATGCCTGTATTCTCAGCTACTTGGGAGGCTGAGGTGAGAGAATCACTTGAACCCAAGAGGTCAAGGCTGCAGTGAGCCGTGATCACACCACTGTGCTCCAGTCTGGGTGACAGAGTGAGACCCTGTCTCAAATATGTATATAGTTACATCTATATATTTTATATTCATTTCTTGCCCATTCAATGTGAAGTATCTTAAAGGCAAGAACTATGTCTTTTTCCTTTGCAATGTTCTGTATCCCATGTTAAGTTATATATGTAAAAGGTTTTCAGAAAATGAGTGACAAATGAGTAAATGAATATGATGCCACTTATTTCAGTTTTATTATAAATGTTTGCTTTGGCACCTCAGATGATTAATGCATGTATTGCATATCATATTCTATTTGTTGTAAATTGATATTCTTCTATATAGAGGTTAGGGTTCATTGATGGCAACGCATTACAATCTTAGTAAAATATAGAAATCAATGAACTAATGTTTACTAAATAAGTGAATTCTACGCTTGCATTGACCATTCTATGAGATTTAGTATTGCTTACTTAGTAGCATATTGAAGTAGTTAGCAAGTAGCCTAGATAAGGTTAAATTATTAATCTTTTTCTTTAATACTTAAATGGGACAATTGAGTAATTTTTTTGTTTTGTTTTGATATGGAGTCTTGCTCTGTCACTCAGGCTGGAGTATAGTGGCACGATCTTGGCTCACTGCAACCTCCACCTCCCAGGTTCAAGCGATTCTCCTGCCTTAGCCTCCCATGTAGCTGGGATTACAGGTGCCCATTACCATGCCTGACCAATTTTCATATTTTTAGTAGAGATGGGGTTTTGCCATGCTGGCCGGGCAGGTTTTGAACTCTTGACCTCAGGTGATGCACCTGCCTCGGACTCCCAAAGAGCTGAGATAACAGGTGTGAGCCACCACACCTGGCCCAACTGGGTAGATTTTAAAGCATATTCAATTGACCCTTGAACAACATCGGTTTGAACTACAGGGGTCCACTTATATGCATATATTTTTCAGTGCAAGTTAGACCAAGTGTGCCTGCCTCTCTTGCTGCCCCTTCCATCTTCTCCACCTCTGTCACCTCTGCCAACTCTGAGACAGCAAGACCAACCCCTCCTCTTCTTCCTCCTCCTCATTCTTCTCAATGTGACGACAATGAGGATGAAGACCTTTATGATGACGCACTTTCACTTAGTGAATTGTAAATGTATTTTCTCTTCTTTATGATTTTCTTAATAAATTTCCTTTTCTCTAGCTTACTTTGTTGTGAGAATACAATATATAATACAAATAACATACAAAACATTGATTAACTCACAATATATGCTATTGATAAGGCTTCTGGTCAATAGTAAGTAGTTAAGCAGTTAAAAGTTGACTACTAATAGTAGTCCAAAGTTGCACATGGGCTTTCTACCACACAGGGATTTGGTCCCCCAAACCCCCACATTGCCCAAGCATCAACTATAATTAGAAATGGGTATCTCCAAGGTCTAAACTAGTCAGGAATTTTTTTAGTACTTGTCTTTCAGATTTATGCATTTATTTATTTTTATTGATGTTTAATAGTTGTGCATATATTGGGGGAACATGTGATATTTTGTTACCTGTATGCAATGTGTTATGATTATAATCAAACCAAGATAACTGGAGTATCAATCACCTGACATGGTTATTATTTCTTTGTTTTGGGAACATTACAATTCTTCTAGTTACTTTGAAATACATAATAAATTATTAACTATACTTTGCCTACTATACTATCAAATACTCTAACTTTTTCCTTTTATCTAACTGTATTTTTATACCCCTTAACCAACTTATCTTCATTTTCCCTCTCCACTTCTTTTCTCTGCCTTTGGTAACCAACATTCTACTGTATACGTCTATGAAATTCACTTTTTCAGCTCTCACATGTGAGTGGAGACATGCAATGTTTGTCTTTCTTTCCTGACTTATTTCCTGAATATAATAACCTCCAGTTCCATCCATGTTGCTACAAATGACAAGATTTTATTCTGCTTTATGGCTGAGTATTATTCCATTGTGTATATATACCACATTTTCCTTATTCATTCATCTGTTGATGGACATTTAGACTGATTCCAAATATTTGTTATTGTACATAATGCTGTAATAAACATGAGAGTGTAGATATCTCTTCTATATACTGATTTCCTTTCTTTTGGCTATTTACCCAGTAATTGGATTGCTGGATCAAATGGTAGTTCTATTTTTAGGTTTTTGAGGAACTTCCATACTGTGTTCCATAATTGCTGTTCTATTTTACGTTCCCACCAACAGTGTAAGATCATCCTTGCCAGCATTTATTAGTTTTTGTCTTTTTGACAATAACCATATTAACTGAGGTGAGATGATATCTCACTGTGTTTTTGATTTGCATTTCTCTAGTGATTGATGATGTTGAACATTTTTTATACACCTGTTGGCCATTTGTTTGTCTTCTTCTGAGAGATGTCCTTTTAGGTCTTTGACCCATTTTTAAATCAGATTTTTTTTTCTATTGAATTGTTTGAGTTCCTTATATATACTGATTATTAATCCCTTGTGAGATGAATAGTTCGAAAATATTTTCTCCCATTCTGTAGGTTGTGTCTCCACTCTGTTGATTGTTTCCTTTGCATTACGGAAGCCTTTCAGCTTGACGTAATCCCATTTGTCTAATTTTGCTTTTGTTGCCTGTACTTTTGAGATCTTACCCAAAAAGTCTTTGCCCACACCAATATTTTATAGCACTTTTTCAATGTTTTCTTTTACTGGTTTTATACTTTCAAGTCTTACATTTAAGTCATTAATCCATTTTTGAGTTGATTTTTATGTGTGGTTATAGATTGGGGTCTAGTATTCTTCTGCATGTGGCTATCCAGTTTTCCAAGCACCATTTATTAAAGAGACTGTCCTTTTCCCAACGTATGTCCGTGATGCCACTGTTGAAAATGAGCTGGCTGTAAGGGTATGGATGTATTTCTGTGTTCTCTAGCTTGTTCCATTGGTCTTTGTGTCTGTTTTCATGCCTGATTACCGTACTCGGGATTTTCTAAATGATTCATGTAGTACACCTTGCACCACTCTGACCCTTTAATCTTTTCTGACTTCTCATTTTTGCTGTTTCATTAATGAGGCCCAACATGCCAGATGTTATTTCGAATTATGACTGAGTAATGACTCTTCACTAGCACTATTCCCCGTAGGAAATATTTTTGCGTTAATATCAACTTCACCTTGTTCTGGACTCTTACATGTACTATCCTTCAAGTCAGGTTTGATCTTTGGTCTTTTCTGGCACTGATAATAAGTTCTCCAAAATTTGAATCTGAAATATTAATTTTCTCCATACGAAACTCAGGCATAGGTTCTTCCATTCTGTTCTAACAGTTCCCAGTTTTTAAAGATATATTCTAACATCCTCACAACCTTCAACCTTGTGCAAGCCCAGTTCCCATTCCAGATCTAAGAAAAAGTCACACAGAAACAGTTTCTCTGCTCTAACCTTGTTAATAGAATGAAAACATATTTTATGAGGTTTGAAAAACTGTTATCTTATTTTTTGCAAGGTACCCTAGGAAGTTCACTGTTGGGAGTTCAGTAAATTTGAGATTTACAAAATCCATTCATTCAAAATATGTAGTATGCCAAAATATTATGGGAAGATGGTTCCCAAGAGTGATTGATCTGATTTGAAGACTCAAGTGGCAAAGGTTGCTGGGAAGAGAGTAGGGAAAGGCCATTTCTCTCAGCTGAATCATAGGCACTAGGGATTGGTTGAGAACATTTGAGTGGAATGAGGCAATTCCTATGGAATGAACCTTGGCCAGAAAGCACACTGGTGTTGGACAGAGGGAGTGCAATATCCATGCCTTCAACTTTTTTGGAGCAAATCTTAATTAGCCTGATTCTCTCTCTTTGGTTTCACTGTCTTCTAGATTTGCAAGGAAAGGCATTATAATATGAACACCTGAAAGCCATTTTTCTCCTTAGGGTTGAGGGCACCTTCTGTTGTACAGCAGAAACTATTAATTCACATTTATTCTCGTAAAAGCATTGTATTTTTCTAGTTTAAAAAGAATACATACCCATTCTAGAAATTGGGAACTGCAAAAGGACAAAGAATAAAATTACAATACCCAAAGTGGATACAATAATTATTAAATCTTTGGTATATTTCTTTTTGATCATTTCTTTATGTATCTTTTCACCTATTTATAATCATGCTATTCTGCTTTTTATTACTTAAAATGCAATACAAATTTGTTTATTCATTTTAAAATGCTTTTAAAGTATATTTGGGATATATTGCATGTCTTTATGATTTCGCTTATATAAACAGACTACAATTTATTTAATCATCTCCCTGTGTTACCCACAGTGGTTGTGATTGTTTGTAATTATGTTTTATTTTCTCTCCCTTGTATAATAGAAACTAAGTGTAACTTCAAATACTAAAGGTAGATTCTCCCATCCTGTGAGGTCATTACCCTGGAGTGAAAATTATACAGGAAGGATTGAGACAACAAAAGTCTGCGCGTCCATAATAAAGTTCGAAATTGGGCAACAATCGGCTTAGCTATGAAATCAAGCATCTGTTGTCAAGTTCAATTTTTTTTTTTAAGACGGAGTCTCACTCTGTCATCCAGGTTGGAGTGCCCTGGCAAGATCTCAACTCACTGCAAGCTCCGCCTCCTGGGTTCACGCCATTCTCCTACCTCAGCCTCACGAGTAGCTGGGACTACAGGCGCCCGCCACCACGCCCAGCTAATTTTATTTTATTTTATTTTATTTTATTTTATTTTTTTTTTTTTAGCAGAGACAGGGTTTCACCGTGTTAGCCAGGATGGTCTCAATCTCCTGACCTCGTGATCTGCCCACCCCAGCCTCCCAAAGTGCTGGAATTACAGGCCTGAGCCACCGCGCCCGGCCGCCAAGTTCAAATTTAAACAAATCACTAAGAAAATTATCTTTCTTTAAATGTTTTGCCAAGAGGATGTTTGGAAATTGGAATGGTTTAGTATCTGAAGGTAACTCTAATTTTCATTTTTAGTCTCTATGTTAAATGCTGTGTAATGTCTTCTTACAAAATTTCATTAGACGGGAACTCTGGTACTCTTCATTTATGCATATCCATGTTTTTATTTAAAATACTCTGAACAAATGATTCTTTTATATTTACAATATAAATCCAATCCAATATTTATAGAGTAAAATAACAATGGGCATTTCTGTATTTTGTGCTCAACATATTGTTCATATTGAATTCTCCATAGACAGCAATAAGAAAACAATACCAACCCATCAATATTAAATACTGAATCTTAATCACAAATGAGTTATAATTGTATTCAATTGCAAATGGGTTTTTTCCCCTTGCAGCAAAATTAAAACTTACTCGCAGATTTTTTCATTAGAAAATAAAATCAGCTGCTTATTTCTAAAAATGTATGATGACAAGAACAAGGATATTTTATTTTTCTGCTAGTTTTGCTTCTTGGAGGCCATAATACTCAGGCTTTCAGTACTCAATGCAAGATATCATAAAAGAACAGCATTATAAACTACTTTAGACATTAGTTGCCAAAGAACCTAAGGTGTCTTCCTTTTGAATATTTCTTGGACCCATAAACTTTGAGATTAAATCTAGAACAGATTTTTGTAGTAGTTAATGCTGGCCTTAGCGCACCCTTCCCACTGGGCTTCTTGTTTTGCCGGGGACAGGAAAGTATTAAACATTAAAAAAAAATTACTGCCTTTATATTCACTCTCACAAAGCAAAACAAACAAACATGACTTCAAAATCAACCTGGAATCACTTCTCAAACATTCTGGTTGAAGCCTAACTTGAAAGACAGACAAGAGGGAGAGAGACTAGAGTTTGGCAAAGGTGAGACAGAAATTTATCTGCTTCTGGTAAGAAAAAGCCTCATTTCACTCTCTTGAGAGGTCTTGTCTAGACACTGATACCATCGTCCTGGTTGATGAACTAGTTAGAAATATTTCTGGGAGGCATTTTGCCAGGTCTTGGATGACCAAGTTACTTGGCTATGCTAAGGGACTAAAAATATGGCTACCATTTTCATTCAAAGCGCTATAGTTACATGTATATCTCTAGGCTAGTGTTTATTAATTTAGCTTTCTGTAGTTTTGTGTTTCCTTTCTTGTCCTTTAAATTCTGTCTTCTAATTGGTACCAATCTTACTGAAACTGTTCCGGAAAATTGAGGAGGAGGGAGTCCTCCTTTACTCACTCTATGAAGCCAGTATCACCCTGATACCAAAGCTACGCAAAGACATAACAAAAAAAGAAAACTACAGGCCAATATCCTGGATAAACATAGATGCAGAAATCCTTGAAAAAAAAATACTACCAAACTGAATTCAACAGCACATCAAAAAGATAATACATCATGATCAAGTGGATTTTGTTCCAGGGATGCAAGAATGGTTCACCATATGCAAGTCAATAAATGTTATTCATCACATAAGCAGAATTAAACACAAAATCCATATGGTCATTGTAAAAGACACACAAAAAAGCATTAGATAAAATTCTGCATTCCTTTTTGATAAAAACCCTCAACAAACTGAGCATACAAAGAACATGCTTCAATATAATAAAAGTCATATATCACAGGTGCACAGCCAACATTATACTGAATGGAGAAGAGTTTAAAGCATTCCCTTTAAGAATTGGAACAAAATGAAGATATTCATTTTCACGACTCCTATTCAACATAGTACTGGAAGTCCTACTTAGAGCAATCAGGCAAGAGAAAGAACTATAAGGCCTCCATCCTGGAAAAGAGTAAGTCAAATTATCTCTGTTCACTAGTGATATGATCTTATACATGGAAAACTCTAAAGTGTCCTAGGTTTGATAAATGACTTCAGCAAAATTTCAGAATACAAAATCACTGTACAAAAGTTGATAGCATTTCTATATACTAATAGCAATCAAGAACCAATCAAGAACTCAATCCCATTTACAATAGCTACAAATATAAAATAAAATAACTAGAAACACATTTAGCTAAGGAGGTAAAAGATCTCTACAAGGAAAACTACAAAACACTGCTGAAAGAAATCATAGATGATGCACACAAATGAAAAAACATCCCATGCGAATGAATTGAAGAACCAATATTATTAAAATGACCATACTGCCAAAGCAATCTAGAGATTCAATGCAAGTCCTATCAAATTACCAATGTCAGTCTCCACAGAATTAGAAAAAAAAAAAAAAAAACCAATTCTAATGTTCATATGGAATCAAAAAAGAGCCCAAATAGCCAAAGCAATTCTAAGCAAAAGGAAAAAACTAGAGATATCACATTACCTGACTTCATATTATACTACAAGGCTACAGTAACCAAAACAGCATGGTACTGGTGTGAAAACTGACACACAGATCAGTGAACACAATAGAGAACCCACAAATAAAGCCACATGTCTACAGCCAAGTGATCTTTAATGAAGCTGACAAAAACATACACTGGGGAAAGGACACCCTCTTTAATAAATGGTGTGGGAAAACTGGATAGCCATAGGCAGAAGAATTAAACTGGGCTATCTCTCACTATATACAAAAGTTAACTAAAGATTAATTAAAAACTTAAAGGGAAGACCCAAAATTTAAAAAAATCCTAGAAGAAAACCTAGAAAAAACTCTTCTGGGCATTGGCCTAGGCAAAGAATTCATGACTAAGTTCTCAAAAACAATTACAACAAACATAAAAATAGATGAATAGGATTTAATTAAAAAGATTCTGCACAGCAAAATAAACAACAGAGTAAATAGACAACCTACAGAATGGGAGAAAATATTTGTGAACTATGCATCTGACAAGAGCTAATATCCAGAACTTACAAGAAACTCAATTAGCTTAACAATAACAACAACCACCAAATAACCCAATTAAAAAGTGGACAAAAACCATAAATAGACATTTTTCAAAAGAAGGCATATAAGCAGCCAACAAAAATATGAAAAAATGCTCAAAATCAGAGAAATGCAAATTAAAACTACAATGAGATACCATCTTACACCAGTCAGAAGGTCTGTTACAAAAAAGTCAAAAAACAACAGATGTTAGCAAGGATGTGGAGAGAAGGGTATGTTTATATATTGTTGGTGGGAATGTAAATTAGTACAACCTCTGTGGAAAACAGTATGGAGATTTCTCAAATTACTAAAAATAGAATCACTGTTTGATCCAGCAATCCCACTACTGGGATTCTTTTGGATCCCAAAAAGAAATCATTATATTGGCAAGGCACGGTAGCTCATGCCTGTAATCCCAGCACTTTGGGAAGCTGAGGCAGGCAGATTACTTGAGGTCAGGAGTTCAAGACCAGCCTGGTCAACATGATGAAACACTATCTCTACTAAAAATACAAAAAATTGCCGGGTGTAAGTGGCGGGAACTTGTAATTCCAGCTACTCAGGAGGCTGAGGCAGGAGAATCGCTTGAACCTGGGAGGCGGAGGTTGCTGTCAGCTGAGATCATGCCACTGAACTCCAGCCTGGGTGACAGAGTAAGACTCCATTTGAAAAAAAAAAAAAAAAAAAGTAAAAAGAAAGAAATCATTATATCAAAAAAATACCTGCACTTATATGTTTATCACAGCACTATTCACAATAGCAAAGTAATATTTTTATATATACACTCAGCCATAGAAAAGTATATATATACACATATATATATATACATATATACACACATATATATATATAAATACATTCTCTATCTATGTAGCACTCAGCCATAGAAAAGGATAAAATCATGTCCTTTACAGCAACAGCACTAGAGGCTATTATTCTAGGTGAGATAACCCAGAAAGAGACAGTCAAATAATGTACGTTGTCACTTATAAGTAGGAACTAAATAATGGGTGCACATGAACATACAAGGTGGAAAAATTAGACACTGAAGACTCCAAAAGGTGGGAAGATGAGAGGGAGAAAAGAGTTAAAAAATTACATCTTGGGTACAATATTTGCTGTTAAGAGGATGGATACACTAAAAGCCCAGACTTCACCACTAAATGATATACCCATGTAAGAAAACTGCACTTGTACTCCCTAAATCTATTTTTTTTAAATCATTCTTATGTTCTCCTCAGTAGAATTCAAACACTGAGAAGAGATATCTCTTGAGCTATGTAAAATGTTAAACAAACTTCCATAGACCATGAGCATCAGGGACTCAAAAGGAAAATGTGTGTGTGTACATGTGTACACCCATGTGTAGATTCTCTGCCTGATTCGTTTTCAAGGAAGAATGAAAATGACAAAAGGGGGAACTCTGCCACTGTTTCAATTATTTTTTCCCACTATTTTAACTGTAAAATCAGGATGCATTTTATTAAATCCTGCTTAAATGGAAATGGTGAGATTCTAATATTGAATGTGAAATGAAATGAAGATCTGCTCTGGGAGTTGAGTATTACAAAAAGTAAATTTTCAGGACTCTAGGCCAAGTTTTTGTTCTGATTTTTTAAAAAATAATCTTCAAATAAAAAAATTTTCTTAGTTTTAAAAATAGTATTATGATATTTAAGAATACTTAGTTCTTCAGTGGTGTGTTTGAAGCAAGGTCTCAAAAGCTTTAGAAGAAACTGGTGGATATCTTATTGAACTCTGAAAAGAGGAAATATTATAATCTTTTAAAAAGAAGAGAAATTTTTTTATCCTTTACCAAAGAAAGATGATATTCTCAGTTGTAAATGAGTATAGATTTTATCTCTAAGTAGAATACTCCTCTCCTCCCATTCCTTTCTTTTCCCCTTGCCTTTCCCAGGTCTACCTTCCAACTGAACCCATTAATGAAAGAAAGGCCAAGGCTTGGGGTTGTCTAAAAAAATTATCAGGGGCATCATTCATTCACTGAATATTCTGTTACATTGTGCATTACAATACTCTTGTGCCTGGTTACCAGCAAAAATCCCATTCCAGCTGGAGAGAAATCTGTCCTGTCACATCTGTGAGAGCAGTGTTTTTTAGACCAAGTTTGTATGCATTCTAATTAAGTGATTTTCCGTAACTGTGAACTTTAAAATAAAAGTGACATTCTACTTGGTGGTCAAGTCATGTGGTTTCCGGTGGCTGGAGAAAATCTAATTCTGGCCACTAAATACTCTACAACCCTTTTGCACATAGAACTGTCATTGGCTTACCATCTCTAGGGAAAGTGTTTAGGGATTTTATATTTTCAAGCAAATAATTAATTTATACTGATTTCAGCCCAGTTTTGGTTGGTTCTCCTTGGCCAGCAACTATTGGTATACTGTTTGTGATGGTAAGTTAGAGACCCAAAAGCAGTTTGTTGCTATGGAACTTAAGGAAATATCATAGCTGGTTTAGATGATGAACAACTTAGCAAGACACAATTTATCATATTGGTATAGGAGAGGTCTGGTTAGAGTTCATAATGCAGCTAGACAAGAGGAGATTCTAGCTGTGACTGACCCACATTGCTTTGAAATGCAAACTAGAAAATGTGGGGTCTGATGTTAGTCATACTTGATTTAGATGTGTAATAGGTGCCAGTTTCAAAAATGGACACATCTAATAACTTTCTTTGTCTCTTGGTCCATCCAAAATGGATGAAGTAATAATAAAATCATTGCAGGGGAGAAAAACTAAGTGATTAAAATAATCTAAGGAGAATCAATAAAATAATTTACATTAATCCCAATTTAAATTGCATTAATCTTCCTGTTAGCCATTCCATCTTATGATAAGAAGACACTACCTTTTGAAAAGGGCATGAGCTAATGTGCTGGAATGGACCCTTGGTGAATACATCTACTGAAACTTATTCTCTACACTCATCTGCCACATGGTATCTGTTGCTGCACTGGCAATAAATCCCCGGGGCTAGAGGATGAAAAACTCAGGGGGGTCTGGCAAAGTCTGGAATCAGAAATAGACCATCTGTCTCATGGAGAAATTGACAGGAATCTCAGAACAGATGCATGCACCTCTTCACCATGAGGCAGATGGATAAGGAGAGCAAATAGGACCCAAAGCTGATTCTGGGAGACAAATAAGTAAAAGGCATGGGAGAAGCCTGGTTCTGAGGATCAAGCACAAATTCATCAGTCCAAGCTTCATAGCCTTTCATAGTATGGCTCCACTCTGGCTTTTTACTCCTATCCTTCACTACTCTCCCCAAACATCATTCCAGCCAGAATTACTGATTTAGCATCATCCAGACATGACTTTTATATCCATGACATCTCTGCCTCTTTTTTGGCAATGCATATCCTACCCGTCCTTAAAGGCTCTTTTCTCTGTGAAATCTTCCCTTACACAGCTCATATGGTCTCTTTCCTTCATTAATGTTCAGCATATATTGTGTTTGCCTCTCATTTTACAATGACATTGAATTGTGCTTGGGATAAAAGTTTAGTGTTTTTTTTTTTTTTTTTTTTTTCACTGTTGAACTGTAAGATGTTATCTAACTAAACCCTATTTCTCTAATTTATCCTGAGTAAAACCGCATGGCCATACACCAGCTACATTTAGTTTCTAGAGGTATGGAACATGTTATGTTTCTTTCCACCTCATAACTTTGGCACAAGATTCTACTTGAGTATCAAGGAGAGAAAAGATTATTAGAATAATGCGATGGAGGAAACAAAGAGGTCAGCGAAGGCTGCATCTCAGGCAAAGCTGATAGCGAGACTGACTTAGGGATAAAGAAGATGTGGGAAGAGTATTTTTGGGGACAGTAAGCAGAAGACATGGTGGAGAGCCAAGAGTTTCCAGGTGCTAAAGGGAGAACAGTTAGTGAAGGTTTTGTTAATTGATAATTGACTTCCTTGATCCTGATGATCAGGTGTAGCATTTGCTTGAAGGCTGGAAGCAACAAGGTAGAAAGGGAGAGGGAACCGTATTGATTGTGATGGGCCTGGGATATGTTTTGTTTCCTGGTATTCAAAATGAACGTGAGCAGGTTTCCTTCAGTGTCTACTTTCTTGAGTTATTTTATTCTATAGTTGAGGAATATACCTAATATAAGTGGAAAAACACAATCATACCCAAGAAAGGTTAAGAAAGCCAGAATTAAAACCTGGGACTTTCCCAGCTTTGGCAACATAATGAAATCCTGTTTCTACCAAAAAAAAAAAAAAAAAAAATTGGCTGGGTATGGTGGGGTGTGCCTATAGTCCCAGCTACTTGGGAGGCTGAAGTGGGAGTATTGCTTGAGCCCAGGAGTTCGAGGGTGCAGTAAGCCATGATCATGCCACTGCACTCCAACCTGGACAGCAGGTCAAGACTCTGTCTCTAAAAAGAAAATTAATTAATTAATTAAATTAAATACTAATTTTAAAAACCTGAGGCATTCTATATATTTTATTCAGAGACTCAATATCATTCAGTAGAAGCCAACTAGAAACAAGATTAGTATATGCCAAGTGGTTAGACCCTAGTCTCTCATTTTAAAATGAGTGTCTCCTAGAATTGACAGCATATGTGTATGTGCACACACGTACACATATATCTTTAACACATTAATTATTAACTTCTCAAGTCATATTTGTTGATTCTGTGTATAACCATGTGCTATCAGGTTTCACCAGCCTGTGGATAGGAATAAGATTGCATTGGGACTTATACTACCTTCCACTGGAATTTCAGTCAGTGTCTCAACATTCTTCTATTACGTCTGTGAGATCTTGGCACTCTCCATATTTCCCCCAACTCCACACGTTTCTGTGGTCCCAGAGGTGCTTCACTTATGTTTCTATATGAGACTAAGCCTGCTGGGCATGGCTTCTCTAGTCAGATGTGAGCTGAACCCCTCTGACACCTGCTGTCATGTTCTCTACAGTTCTGTGTCTTTGGTTTGCATGAATAACCTGGAGAAATTGTAAAATAATGTGAAAACATAGAAGCCTAAGGTGTCCTCAAGTCAGCTGCCTAATCTCAGGTTAACCTCACTTCATACTCCTGTTCTATATGTTTACCATTAGATTTCAAAGAAATAAAAAATTTGAATAGAGAACAAAACTTTCTTGTAACACCCAATTTGAGATTTTTTTTTTGTGACACACCTCAGAAAGTATGCCCACCACCTTTTCAGCTCAGTTTCAAGCATTTCTAGGCAGCCAAAGCCTCCATTAATAGAACATATGTTCCATGAAATTATACGTAAACTTCAGGACAACATAATTATGGGGTCCATCCCATTCTTTGCCACTGACTTTGTAACATTACTGTTACAAAGATTACATCATATGTTAATAACATCTTAAAATATGAACAAAATAACTGTAATAGGAACCTAAACAATAGAGTATCTGACTCTATTATTTCTGATCAAGTGATCTGTAAGAGTAAAGATATTTCTGTCACTTCTGTCAATGAAAAGAGAAAGCTCTTGGTTATGTGCCATACTCTTGCATCATCTTGATTCCCCAGAATGGACTAAATCAATTGAAAGATAAACTCACTGTAGTCAGGCATATGCTGACATGTTGGCCCCTTCACAAAAGCTCATGGACAGATTTCCTCTAGACCCAAACAAACTATGTAAAGAGTCTGTTTTGATTCTTGTTAGCTTTGCACTCTCTCAGCAAGCTGCTAAGAAAATTCAAATATGGCTACTCTTTTGGAAAGAAATGGCATTCCAGGATCTTTCAGGGTTTTTTTTTTTTTTTTTTTTTAATATAAGACAAAGTTATTTTTACAGAACAGTGCTACTCTACAAAACATTCTTGGAGCAGCATAACAGTTCTAGTACATCAGTTAACTTGGAATTTGGGTTTAATGTATAGTTTGAGAGGCTTACATGAATGAAAGATTTATGTATACCTTGTGCCTTGCTGTCATGATGATGCTTGGCTCACTGTCTGTTTCTGAGGAGCCATATCCAAATACCAATAATGTTGCCCATGTGGCGTGAGCCTCACAATATTCCCAAAACCTAAAAGTCTCTCCGGTGATTAAAAATTAGAAACGTGCTGTTAATGCATATTTGTTCAATGAAATAATTAAACAAAATATGTGTGTTTTGAAAAGCTAAAGGACCAATTAAATAATTTCAAGCCTCCCATTGTTCATTTGAAAACATATTTACATATTCCAGTCTTGGCAAAGGGAACTATCTGATAGAACTGCATATGACTATTTTATGAAATACTATTTTAAAAATGTTTTTAAAAATTTACATAGGTTTAATGAGATAATGTAATACCTACACATGTAGGTATTAGCTTCCCCATCAGTACAACTGGGATAATAAGACTTAGGGTAAATAATGTTTTAAAAAATATGTGGTAGTTAAGCTGAAGAACAAAGACTCAGCATGAGTTTCCTATATTTGAGTTCGCTTCCCCAAAATTCTGTAACTTTTTCTAGATGAAGGCACTGAGGTTAAAGAAAGTGGAAGGTTATATACTCTGGGCCCTCATATAAGGGTTTAGATATATACTCTGCTCTGCTTTAGTGAAAGTGTTGGCTACAGATACTCTTGCCTTAATGAGCCTGTAAGCTCAGAACATAGTCATTGGCAGAAGACTTTGTGCCAGGCACAATAATATAAAAAATCAAGGCCTGGATTTTGTCTGGACCCATTTCACATTTCAAGTTGTGAAACTGTGAAATAATCCAGAATCTTTCGAGAGTGTACAGAAACATCATTCATTATTACGCTCACTCTCTGGGGGCCTTTTACTTAACAAACATGTTTCAAAGTGATTTTGTTTTTAACTTTAAGAAGTAGGAAAAAAGAAATACCCAACAACAACCTTGGACTTATTTTGATACCTGCTTAGAAAGATCTCAGCTTTAGAACAAATTAATAAACTTATATACCACCTTAGTTTTCCCACATGATTCCAGCATAGAAAAATAATGAAATAGCAGAGAAACTCCAATTGTAGAATACACATAGATCTGAGGACTATAAGTTATTGTAGTACTGACTAGAACAAATGTATTTCTGGAAAAGAGTGGTGGTTTTCTTAAAACAGACAGACAAACAAAAGAAAAAAAAAACACAGAAAAGATAGAGATAATTTTTCTGAGTCTAAGCAGCAAACTACCTATAGAACTATTGAGTTCTGAGTAATGGACTTTGACTTCCTCGGTGGGCAATATTCCCTGGATGATCATGCTGGAAGATGTTATGGTTGATATGTGGAGTACTTCTGGAATAAAATGTTCTATTTCTTCTTCAAGATACTTATGTTTTTTAATAATAGAGGCAGGGTCTCACTATGTTGCCCAGTGTGATCTCCAACTCCTACTAAATCAATCCCCTAACCTCTGCCTCCCAAAGTGCTGAGATTACAGGCATGAGGCACAATGCCTGGTCTCCACGATACTTTTTAATTGTATTAGTCTGTTCTCACAATGCTATAAAGAACCACCTGGGACTGGGTAATTTATAAAGGAAAGAGGTTTAATTGACTCACAGTTCTACAGGGCTGGGGAGGCCTCAGGAAACTTACAATCATGGCAAAGGGGAAGCAATATGTCCTTCTTCACATGGAAGCAGGAGAGAGAAGTGTCAAGCAAAGGGGGAAAAGCCCCTTATAAAACCATCAGATCGTGGAAGAACTCACTCACTTACTATCATGAGAACAGCATGTGGGTAACCACCCCCATGATTCAATTACTTCCCACCAAGTCTCTCCCACAACATATGGGGATTATGGGAACTACAATTCAAGATAAGATTTGGGTGGGGACACAGCCAAACCATATGATTCCGCCCCGGCCCCTCCCAAATCTCACATCCTCACATTTCAAAATATAATCATGCCTTTCCAACAGTCCCCCAAAGTCTTGGCTCATCCCAACATTAACCCAAAAGTCCAAGTTCAAAGTCTCATCTGAGACAGGGCAAGTCCCTTCCACCTATGAGCCTATAAATCAAAAGGAAGTTAGTTACTTCCTGGATACAAGGGGGGCACAGGCATTAGGTAAATATACTCATTCCAAATGTGAGAAATTGGCAGAAACAAAGGGGCCACAGGCCCCATGAAAGTTCAAAATCCAATAGGGCAGTCATTAAACCTTAAAGTGTCAAAATAATCTCCTTTGACTCCATGTCTCAAATGCAGGTCATGCTGATTCAAAAGGTAGGCTCCTATGACCTTGGGCAGCTCCACTCCTGTGGCTTTGCAAGGTATAGCCCTCACCTCCTGACTACTTTCACAGGCTGGCATTGAGTGTCTGTGGCTTTACCAGGCTCATGGTGCAAGTTGCCAGTGGATCTACCATTCTGGGGTCTGGAGAATGGTGGCCCTCTTCTCATAGCTCCACTAGGCTCTGTGTGGGGGCTTCAAACACATGTCTTCCCTCCTCACTGCTCTAGCAGAAGTTCTCCATGAGGACCGTACCCCTGCAGCAAACTTCTGCCTGAGCATCCAGGCATTTCCATACATCCTCTGAAATCTAGGCGCGGAGGTTCCCAAACTTCAATTCTTGTCTTCTGCACACCTGCAGGAGCAATACCACATGAAAGTTGCCAAGGCTGTGGGCTTGCACCTTCTGAAGCAATGGTCTAAACTGTACCTTGGCCCATTTTAGTCATGGCTGGAGTGGCTGGGGTGCAAGGCACCAAGCCCTGAGGTTGCACACAGCAGGGGGTTCCTGGGCCGGGTCCACTAAAGCATTTTTCCCTTCTAGGCCTCCATGTCTATGATGGGAGGGGCTGCTGTGAAGGTCTCTGACATGTCCTGGAGACATGTTCCTCATTGTCTTGGTGATTAATATTTGGCTCCTCATTACTTCCGCAAATTCCTGCAGCCGCTTGAATTTCTTCCCAGAAAATGGGTTTTTCTTTTCCATTGCATTGTCAGGCTGCAAATTTTTGAAACTTCTATGCTCTGCTTCCTCTTAAACACTTTGCCACTTGGAAATTTCTTCCACCAGATACCCTAAGTTATCTCCCTCAAGTTCAAACTTCCACAGATCTCTCAGGCAGGGACAAAATGCTGCCAGTGTCTTTGCTAAAGCATTGCAAGAGTAACCTTTATTCCAGTTACCAATAAGTTTCTTATCTCCTTCTGCACTCACCTCAACCTGGGCTTCATTTTCCATATCACTATCAGCCTTTCGGTCAAAACCATTCAACAAGTCCCTAGGAAGTTCCAAACTTTCCCACATCTTCCTGTCTTCTGAGCCCTCCAAGTTTCTAGGAAGTTCCAAACTTTCCCACATTTTACTGTCTTCTGAGCCCTCCGAGCTGTTCCAAACTCTGCCTGTTATCCAGTTCCAAAGTTGCTTCCAATTTTTGGGTATCCTTATAGTAGTACCCCACACACTTGATACAAAATCACTGTATTTAGTTCATACTCACACTGCTATGAGGAACTCCCCGAGACTGGGTCATTTATAAAGGAAAGAGGTTTAATTGATTGAAAGTTCTGCAGGGCTTGGGGCGGGGGGTGGCTCAAAAAATTTACAGTTATGCTGGAAAGGGAAGCAAACATGTCCTTTTTCACATGGTGGCAGGAGAAAGAAGTGCCAAGCAAAGCGGGAAAAGCCCCTTATAAAACCATTAGCTCTCATGAAAACTCACTCACTATCATAAGAACAGCATGGGGGTAGCCACTCCCTGATTCAATTACCTCCAACCGAATCCCTCCCAGGACATGTTGGGATTATAGGAACTACAATTCGGGTTGATATTTGTGAGGGGACACAGCCAAACCATATCATCAATCATATAGATGACTATCATTATATTCACTAATGGAGGAAATTCAAAGAATAGAATGGATAATTTAAGGCTGTCGATAATTTAGATGTAACTTCTCCTTGGCACTGGAGTCTAAATTAACACTTTTAATTTGAATCATGGAATTTATAATATTTTGAGCAAAATACTAAAGCTTTACAAGTACCAGCATTGGTAACTTTCCAATTATGGCATACCACCCAAAACTGTTTGGAAATCAACTTCCCAGAAAATAAATCTCTGTTCCTTATTCCTTCTTACATTAGTTCAACAAGGATGTGCTGGATGTCCACTCTACACTATCATCTCTCCCATACACTGAGACAATTTTACAACCATAACAAGCTTTAATTTCAAGGGGTCAAATGTTAGCTCATAATTAAAGCACCCTGATTTCATCCACATCTGTTTTCCTCTCCATCCCAAATAATCTTGCTTTACAAACTGGATTTGAGGCTAAACTTTCTCATACAGTATTCTCTGCTTCAATTTCATCCTTCTAGTGAGGAAGTCTGCCTGGCATTCTCTTCTTACCTTTACCCAGCTAACTCCTAATTATCCTATAGCTCTCCAAGTAACTTCTAATTATCCTATAGCTCTGCAGCTAACTCCTAATTATACCACAGCTCTTGATTTAGATAAACTTCTTCCAGGAAGCCTTTCTTGATGCCCCAAGGCAGGGTTAGGAGCACCTCTTAGGGGTTTGCATAATTGCCTTTTTACTGGATATAACTTCTTTTAGATTATCTTGCCTCCAGAGTCCAAATCATGTTGATTTTTATGCTTACATTGTGCCTAATGATGTTTAATAAGTGTTTGCTAAATGAAAGGATAAAGAAATAATTGATGGACACACAATTATTAAGTAAAATAGCACAGTCAGCAATACAAATCTCTAAGGGGAAAAGGTTCCTATGAAATAGTAACTCAATCAAATAGCTTCTGTGAAGAAGAAAACAGAGAGAAAAGATATCTGGCTCCATAGTTAGAAGGAAACTGTGCTTGACTTCAATGTTTGCTCTATGGGCTGTCAATCCAGGCCATCTGGAATGTGTAGCATTTTCTGGTTTTATTCCTGCCTTTGAGATAGTGGTTATTACACAATTGATCTTTAAAAATATTTATGGATTGTATTCCAGGAGTCTAGGATATATCTTTGCAGCATTCTAGATTTTCAAGACAAACTATAGCTATGATTACTTGAGATGTTGTGCACATTTTTCCAAATCATTTTGTCTTGAATGAAATTAATCTTATGCTCAACAGTCAATTAGAGAAAATCAAAGACTCAGACAAAATCTCAATCTTGGTGTGAGGACTTCTTCACCTGTTTCTCTCCTCCCACAACCCCAGAAGAGATACCATCTTCAACTTTGTTTTTAAAGGTTTACACGCATGAAAATAGGATGGGGACAAATGTATCGTCATCTGGTAATGACCTGATGTTTCTTCACTCCCATAAGGTAGTTAGGCATCTGCCTGCTTGGCTCCTTTTCCTCCTCTACTCTCCCAAGAGAGGTTTTTCTTTTTCAGCCTTGTACCTAATCTTAGAATACAGAATCAAACAAACATAAAGAGAAAAACAAGGCTGAACAGATTGAAGGAAAAAAAGGATTCTTAAGAGCTAAGTCAACATTGCTGGGCTCTCTTTTGTTGTGGAGAATCCAGATGAAATGTCAAGTCTAGAAGAGTGTGAATAATAAGCCAGAGAAAGTTCCTGCTGTGTGAGAAGGGGGAGGGTGGGGTGAAACAGGCAGGAAAGGTGGGGAGGCTGGATGCCAGGAAGATTTTTGGAGGACTCCAAAGAGAGATTGTAGGTATGAAAGAAATGTCAAAGAGGATTATAAATGGGGATACCCTAAAGTTATGTACACATGTACTTTTTTCTAGGGAGGATATCTGTATCTTTCATAACATTTTTAAAAGGCTCTAATGATCCAAAAATATAAAAAGGTATTGACATATATTGCATCATATGATTAAATATTCTGGTCTCAAAGAACTATTAATAGGAGCTGTAGCTTGTCCCTAGAAACATTGCAATGAATGGAGAAATGTTCAGCATATATATGTATATAAAAGCACCCATTTGAATAATATAGGATTTGTATGTCTGAGCTGTATCATTCACTCCTTTGACCTTTCTTGTAGTAGGGAAGTGGGACAAATTAGAAAACCAGATTAGTGAGTACCTACCATGTAATAAGCCTTAAAGAAAGTATGTATAAATAAGGCCACATTTACATGTATGTTGAAATAATGATGGTCCAAAATTCTCATCTGCGTTACAAATTTGATCTCTAGTTCTTTCTGGAATTTTTTTCCCTCCAAATTTTTCAAAACCTCCAGGGCTTGAGATTGGTGCCTACATAATAATTCTCTGTGTTTTCTCTACAGCCAAAGCAGAAACTCAGTCAAAGACTGAGCTGCAACAACACTGACCTTTCTGAAAGCCACGTGGAGGTACCAGAACCTTAAGTGGCCAGAACCTGTTAACCTTGGTGGTGGCATCAAAATCCTCTCTTCTTCTGCTGGCAAGAGCCAAAGCTGCCTTTTACTGACAGCTCTGTGGAGTGGTTCTTGCATCTTGGGTTATTTCCTGCCATTGCCCATTGCAATGCAAATTTTATAAGAGGTATTCCAATACTTTGCTCATTCAGTTTTGACAAAATAAAAGGCTATCTGTTACTTCTGTCTTTTTAGTAAGAGGTGTCCCACAGTGAACCTGTCTAGAGTGCAGAGTGCTATAGTTTTTTAGTGACACTGCTCTCCAGATCATGCATGTGTGCACACACACACACGTTTTTTTTCCAAAAGCACATCTGATACTCCAGGGTGACAGAATTATGAGGTTCTCTTTAAGCCACATGGTAGGCTCAGAGCCTATACTCCTCTACCTCCCTCATCCTGGAGGGGTATTTTTAATTCATTGGTCCCTACTCCTTACCCTGTAATGTGTGTTCCTTCATAGGAGTCCATTAGTATTTTCCTGAAATCTCACCTCCATCCAACAACTATTCCATAGGACGTGTATTTCTACACATGTGTATCTCCATGGAGTCTTGAGCCATGGCCTGACTCCTGGAGGAATGAGAAGAGAGTATTAAAAATAGCTTCACTTCCAGGTCTCCTGTGTAAATCACTGGTTGAAAATCAATATTTAACAGAATTAGCTAAAGATCTAAGCTACGATACAAGTGGATGTTAGGGAGGGGAGTAGTCTAACTTTACTGTCCAACAGTACTGAAGCCTCAGGCTCTTGATTAAGCAATTTTACAAAAGAAAACCTTCCAAATATGATACCATTTGTTCTTTTGCATAAACCAAAGTATGAGATGTATTTTCATTTTTGGCTTCTCAGTCTGTTTGACTAATTGTCTTTATACTGTTATCATTCATTTTTATATTTGGCAAATACACCCTTCTCATAATTTGAATTAATTAAAAATTAATTGAAAATGCATTGTTAAATATAATTCTTATTGTCTAATAATTTCAACCAAGGTCTAAATTATTTTTTCTTTAAATGAATTATTTATATTTTTAGGGAAAAACCTTCAAAACCTTTATTCCTTTTAATACAGAGGACAAAGGGAAAATATGAACAAATCTGTAAGAATTACAAGGTGGTCTAATATCTAATATTTTAATAAACTACTACCAGAAACCTCTGTCTCAGAAAAGATATCTTACTAACATGCAAAAACCATTATAATGAATGTCTGTTGTGGGTTGCTTAGAGGGAGGATGCATTTGAATACTTAAAATATTCAGTCGACTCAGAATAACTGATGTTTTAGGGTTCCACTAAGTGAGTCTGGAATGTTTCAGAGCTCAGTGAAAGCTTTACCTCTCAGGTTTCAGCTTTGTAAAGAATAAGGACTTGTGTAGGCTCCTTACATCATTGTTTTGTAGAGGGTCAATTGTGTCTTGGTAGAATTTTCTCAGGCTAATGCATGTGAATCAGCTTCATCTGATCTTCCATGGTAGTTTCAGGGTCTGTGGAGAGTTCACATGATGGATGGACCACTCCATACCTTTAGGAAACCATCCTTACAGGGTTGACAAGAATTGCCTGCCAGGTACTCGTCAGAAATATAGTTATAATTAAATATTAATTAGGCTGCACTTTGGCCCACTTCCTTGTTGCTAAACGTCAGGCAGCACTAGATACTGACCATCTGCATCTCCATTGTTTCTGTTGATAGGATTTCTGACATTAGGATTTTAAGGCTGTTTAAGAATTAATTTGCATACTCATGGTTCCTATAGACAGGATCTGTGACATTTTGTTTAAGAGTTGCATGAGATGTTTTTCAGATCCTGAATTCCAAAAACCAGTTTGAAGACCCTCACAGAGGAACAGAACCAGCATGAAAATACAGCTTCTTCATTTTCCTGTCTTCAAGAAAATGACTTCACCTTGTGCTGTCTGACCAATCAAGGGTCTCCATACTTTAGCCCACTCCAAAACCCTTAAAAACTCTACCCCTAAACTCCTCAGGTACATGGATTTAAGGTTTTCTCTTATCTCCTCTTTCAGTGACCCTACGGCTGCAACTTGGTTTCTCGGCTTTGTGACTTGCTGTGTGCATCAGGCAACAAACCTAGTATGGTTACATTTATTCAACTAATATAAGGAAGGCGGCATGGGGAAAATGTTTGTTGACTTGGTCATCTGCCTTTGTTATTATCTGCACCAGAATTAAAAGCCATAGTTTTATAGGAGACAGTGAGTTCTGAAACCATTTGGGCCCTAGCATCTCTGTTGCTGTTTCTGGGCATGAAACTGAGCCTGGGTTCTGGGGAACTCTTCGGGAAGGAAATGGAGGGTGAAGAAGCCCCTTATGATCCAGGAAGTTGTGAACAGCACATGCTCGTCTTCTAATTTATTCCTTTCCCTTTTACCCTTTAAGCATTTTTAAAACTGTTGCTTTATTGTTATCATTGTTGTTGACTAATCAGATACTGAAAAGAGTATTAACATAAAAATCATTGATATAATGTGTTATCCTTCCAGAGGCATATGCATTTTAAAAGAAGGTTGGCAGAGAAAGAAAACATGCTTAACACAAAGCAATGCCTTTCAGTTCTCAGAGAGATATTTTAGTCAGTAGAAAATACTAATGCCCACCTACCCAAATAATGCCCTAGACTTGCTTTAAAAAGTCAATATTCATAATGTACAGATTACAAAGAAACAGATATCCTCTAACAATATCACTAAGCTCTTATGGTAAATTTCTTTCCTGGAACTGACATTTACTAGCTGTGTGTTGTTGAAGGAGACACTTAGTCACCCTGAGCCCCAGTTTCCTGATCTTCAAATGAGAATCATTTTTACCCTACAGAGTTATTCTGAGGGTCAAATGAAATTCTAGCTTACAAAGTTTTACATTGCCAAGCAAGGCTTGGTTGTGAGGAATACGAGCATTCGGCAAATGGAAAGGTTGCTATAGGGATTGAGCCATGGAAATTAACATTCTGGGAACAGCAGGACTACTGTACTCTATATTGAGTTTATAACTTATCATTCACAAACTGCCACAATGTGAATTAATTATAGAATTCAGTTGTGTGTTCTTATTTTGGAGATCTGAGTTATGGATTTCTACAGAGTCAATGTGACTATGGTAATTTCCCAAGGCAGTCTTCACTGGAGCATGTCATGAATGATGCTGAGAAAGTAGCAGCATTAACCTTGGGCCTGTTTCAGTCTCCATCTTTCTAGATCTATGTAGATATCAGTCGTACAGGGGAGCTTGGGAATATCACCATATACAGATATGATATGGAAGAGTCTGGTAAGGTATTGACAGAGCTACCAGTGATGACCCTAAATGAGTCACTGGGCCACCGAGGGAAGGGGTGCCTGTGTTTCCCACATCAATATCATTGGTATAGACTTCTTGGATACATATGTTAGATCGTCTCTATTTCCTTAGTTTCAGTGGGATGTTTGGCAGGGCTTTATTGTGCCCACTTCCTTTCCATCGTGTAGACCCTGGATGACCTTTGCTGAAATAGTGCTTTGGGGGACATGATTCAGTCTTTACCCATTACCCCAAATATTTCTCAGTGGAAGTTTTATTTTTGTATTTCCCCAGCATCATTTTTGCCATAGATGTCCATTCTGGTATATAATAATCATGGTTTTTGTTGCAAGCAACAGAAACCAATTTTGGCTAAGGGATTTTTTGCAAGGATGTCAGTGGGAAGGGTATAGAGCCAGGACTGCCTGGACCCAAAAGTGGCAGATACAGGCAGACACCTGTCACAAAACTGGTCTATTTGAGGATGCCACTGGGAGTGTTATTGCCCTTGGAAAATGAATTCATTTGAAACCATTGTGACTAATCTCTAATCTCATCCATTTTTGTCAGTCTTTGAAGATGTGAAGTCCTGGCAGGGCATCCAACTGCCTGCACAGAGGCAATATGCTATATCCTAACAGGACAAGGAGGGGCAGGGGTTTTGGGATCAGATGAACTAACCTTTACAATCTGGTCTCATCACTTCCAAACTTTGTGACCTTGAGCAAGCCCGTCACCTCACAGAATCTCAGTTCCCAATCCCATTCAATTGTTGTCAGAATTTAATGAGAAAATCAATGAAAACTCCTAGTACAAAGCCTAACACATAGTAGGCACTCCATAGGTGGAATTATCACTGTTAGCTCAAAAAGTGAGGTATTTTCCAGAGACCCACAGGAGTTTCCAAATCCTCATATCAAGAATATTCCCACAGACACCTGTTTTTCTCCACATTTTTCTATTAATACCTATCATTAAAATTTTATCTCTTATTGGATGATTGCGTCTCATAATAAAATTAATCACTCTGATCAAAATGGTGAAAAGAAAGCAACGTTGAGTTAAAGAGATTTGACTGGTTATGCAGCATTCACTTACTTGGGCCCATAGACCTTGTGTTTGAAACACAAAGGCCCCGGCCAAATTCCAAATTATTTTATATTAATTCCTTTGGCTGGGAATAAATTATTAATAATCATGTCACTTAAATATGTGAGTCCTGTGAGTATAGTCTGCATTGGGTACAGAAGTGCATAAGACAACTTCAAACACTCTAACCTACAGCTACGCTGGACAAAGACTCTGTCGTTTTAAACTCCTTTTAAATTCTGGACTCAGAATTTTATGGCTTACTCCTGAATACGTTTGAATATTTCTAAATCAAGCTGAATATTCCAAAATATCATGGCAAAAAAATGCTGTTCTTTTTTATTTGATATATGTATATATTGTAAAATTATTACCACAATCAAGTTAGTTAACATACCCATCACCTTACATAGTTAACTTTTGTGTGTGTGTTTGTGGTGAGCATATTTAAGACCTACTCTGTTAGCAAATTTCAAGTAGACAATACAGTGTTGTTTGCTATTCTACATTAGATCCCCAGAACAGAAATAAGCTCTTCTGCTTATACATACATATGTATACATACACATGTATGTACATACATATACACATACACACACACACACACATAAGGTATAATAGCTAGTTTGAGTGCTGGAATATTGTATTTCTCAGTAAGGTAAGAAAATCAAAGCCCATGGGATCAAGGAAAACAGATTCTGAGGCTCACAGTTGATACCATTGCTCATCAAATTTGACTTTGTCATTAGTTTTATCCATGACACTTTATAATCCCATGAGATGTCCGTCTACTGACATATCCTGCCCCACCTTTTGATGACAAATTTTCTCTTTCCTGGACGCTTGTATGAATGGATGATACTAAAAACTGAATTGGGGGTAAGTGAGGTAGTATGAAGATAGACTTTAATGGTGTACCATAGAACATAACAGTAGTTTCATCTGCTTTGTTTAACCATTACTTAACCAATCACTCAACAATAATTTATAGATTATTTACTTTGGGTCAGACAGTGCTTGTTTCAGGTAGTAGAAAAAGGTTGTAGTATACAAAGGTTTTGGTCATGCACCTCTATCAGTAAAAATGATTTTTGCTTTCATCCCTAATATATGCTATTTATATATTATAAACAGTACTATAGTAGTATTTATATATATATATATATATATAATGTATCTATGTATTTCAATGTTTGCAAAAGTTGACAATAAAAAGTAAGATAAAAATAGATGTTAATGTCAGTTTTTCTACTTCTTTTCACATCTGGCCCAGTAGGTCATCTTGGCCATCCACTGTGATGCTTACACTTTATTTTGAAGACCACTGGTCCAAAGAGATTGGATGGCTCTTGACAGGTAATAGAGGTAGACTTTTGGACAATAGCCAGCTTTCCAAGGGAGGTTATGATCTCAAACAAGGAACAGTCTTGATCTGTGAAGTGTCTAAACCACATCTGGGTAAGCTTGAAGCAAAACCAGTTTTCCACCCCCAGACTCTTACCAAGTGTTTACACACTGGCTCCACATTGTGCTGAGTGTGAAAGATAGTGCAGTGAGGAGGGGTTTGGCATAAACATAGACGTGAATACAGGGGTATTAAGGGGAGTTTGGAACTTGGAACTCAATTTCAAACAAATAAATGGCCACTATTGTTCAATATTACAAAAGGTAGGAGTCATGCTACAAGAGTGCAAAAGGACAGAATCCATCATAAATGTTAAAGTCTTTCATGTAATTCAGAGCAAGGAGGATTGGAAGCATGGGTAGGATGTTGAGAAAGGGCCATTGAAACGGGAGAGTTCCCTGGTTGTCCTTGTAGTATGTGCAACAGGATTGTGGCTTGCCTATTCGATCACTGCCGCTGTTGCTCAAAGCCCTGATGGGAGTGGGAGCATGCAGGTGGGCAGGTGCAGGAACCAGGGCAAGCACTTTTGGGCTCTGGCCCCACAGCAGCATCTAGGGGTGGGTGTCTGCAACTCTGAAAGCCTAAGTGGGCACATGTTACAGTGTGCTCTTTTAGCCTTGCAATCGCAGATGGCTTAAGTGTTAACCAGCTCAATGGACCCTCTGCCTTTTCACAAAGGCAGAGGGCCAGTATGACAGCTTTCTGTATCCCAAGCTCCTACCCAGTGTCCAAGAAGAATCAGGTCACACAAGGACTTGAAGGATGAATGCAGGGTTTTAGTGAGTGGTGGAGGTGACTCTCAGCAGGACGAATGGGGAGCTGGAAGTGGGGTGGAGAGGAAAGATGATCCTCCTCTGGAGTTCTGGCTGTCCAGTGCCTGAACTCCTCTCTGACTGCCCACAGCCTGACTCCTCTTGGTGTTCAGATGTTCCTTCTCTTGTCTCTTTCTCTGCTGTGCCATGCTGCCATTTGTCCCCTTGTCCGCTCATCTGCTCTTGTCTCCTTCTGGAGCCTGGGGTTCAGCGTTTATATGGGTACAGGATAGGGGGTGTGGCAGGTCAAAAGGCAACTTTCTGGGTGCTAAAACAGGAATGTCTATTCTCAGGGCCATGGTTATCCAGGCTTGAGGGTGGGGTCTTTGCCAGGGAACCACCCTCTTCTATCAAGTATTTCCCTGTCTCCTGTCTGTATCACCATGGAGAAAAGCAGGTCTCAGATGAAATGTTTGGAGAGGAAGACAGGGCTTCCCTCAATTCCACATGTTAAAGTATCAGGCACAGATGTGGCCACAAGACGTTCCACATTTGAACTGGTTATGAGAGAAGAGATGTATGACAGATTCCCTTCTTCCTCTATCCAAGCTCTGCTCCCCGCACTTCACCATCCAAGTGTTTCATTAAAGAGGCTGTAGCTATTTTCGCCTGCAGCACAGGGAGGAGCTGATCTGTAAAGTTCCTGACAGTTTCTTGAGTCTTTCCTGGAGCAATATTTCTGTATTTGGGGTTGGGGATATGTCTGGAAATGACCAGATGATGTTTACTGGGGATAGGTGCCATGACGTTTGGAAAAGAGGCAAGGATGGACATAGAGTTCTGGGGACTGATCAGCATCTTGCTCCCAGGAAGAAAAAAAATGAGAAAAGTACCACTTTCATTTTGTTTGCCTTATTCTTTTGGTGCATGTTTTCTGTTTCTGATCTACATGCGGACCTCTGTTTCATTATCTATATGACTCCTCCATTTTGATTGATTCAGAGGTCACTGCAGACTGCTTTACTCTATTCATCTCCCCAAATAGGATTCCTGTGTCATTTACATTTTATCAAATCTTAAAACTAAAAGTTGTCCAAAATGATGTTAATCTTTCATTGATATTTGAACTGCCAGATCATGATACCAGTTGGTAGAGTCACATTTAAGTTAAAAGTGTAAAATATGTCATAAAATATCCCTGTGGTAATCCTATTAGAAAAGCTGAATCACCATAGCTAATAGATTAATCATATTAAAACATAACCTTTGTTTTACCTGGAAAAAAGAGGGACATAATTAGATATTACATACAATTAAACTATATAACAAATATCAAGGCATCAGTGGCCAAATGATATACTGAAAGACTGTAGGAGAGAAAGTCAAGAGACCCAAATTTCTGATCTTGTTCTTTATTAAGCTATAAAATGTTTAGTCATTTATAATACAGTTTTCTTGCCTATAAAATTAGATACATGAACTAATACAGTTTTCTTGCCTATAAAATCAGATACTGAACTAGAGTGTGAGAAGCTTTTTCAAGCATTAGTATTCTATAATTCTATATTGTAATGGTGTAGCTTATATAGTCTTGATATAAAATATTGTAATTCTCAATTTTCCAGGGGGAGAAAAAACAAATGAGCAGTGGCTCAGCTGAAAGTTAGTATTCACAAAAGCAGAAATATCTGAAGGCAAGCTCCAATAGTTCCCCACCACCCCACCCCTGGAATAATAGCAGCTTTCTTTTCCTTGCATCTAGTCTGCGAAACCACCAATTCTATAGTAAGGGTAATTAGAAGGAGATATGTTTGCAAGAGAGTGCTGGGAAACATCCAGAAAATGTTTATTCCAAGGAAAAACAGAAACTCATGCAAATTAACAAGACTGTTGACTTTGAAAATAGCATATTATTAATTCAGAGAGTACGTACTTAGCTTATAATAACTTAATAGTTTCAGAAAAGGAAAGGATGTTGCTTGTTAAGATACATCATTATTTCGGGAGGTGTGTTTTTAGAAATGCTCACAAGAAGGACGAGTTGAAACGAGTTTACCCATTTGTTTCAGCCCAGAGGGCTGTTTGGATAAATTCAGAATTCAACAGGTTCTTACACGTTAGCTCAAAAACATTTGTTTGGGTAGGTTTGAAATAACTTTTTTTTTTTTTTTTTTTTTTTTTTTTTTTTTTTTAGTAGAGACGGGGTTTCACCGTGTTAGCCAGGATGGTCTCGATCTCCTGACCTCGTGATCCGCCCGCCTCGGCCTCCCAAAGTACTGGGATTACAGGCTTGAGCCACCGCGCCCGGCCTGAAATAACTTTTAAAAGGCCACAGTTTGGGCACCTTATTTTTTTTCTCTCCAGTTAAAGTCAATTGCAGAAGTTCTCTTTTACTTCTCTCTCTTGTCCTTTGATTTTTAGACTGCATTTCAAATGGTTATTGGCTCTATGAAAAACCATTAAATTTTTGGCTTATTCTCAAACATATGAGCCCCAGGTTGGAAATAACTCCCTTGTTTCAGAAAAGTAGATGCTATTGTTTCTAAATGATCCTTTTTCACTAAAGAACAGACTATAAAGAATGATTGTCTTTCTTTTTCCACTGGTAAGTTATATGGAAATACAATTCTAAATTCAGCATTTTAAAAATATGATTTTCAAAGAATTACACATGACATTTTAAGGCCAGCAACAAGTTTAACCTTTAGAACAAATAAAACAACATGAACAATAAGCATGTAATTTCAGAACGGAACACATTGCTTTCTGGCAGCACTGCTAACAATTGGCTACTGTAGGTTGTGCAATCCTTCCAGTAATATGATTTCTATATATGTTGGGTCTGTTACAGTTAAAGGCTATCATCCGGGAATGTTAGACATTTCTGGTAATTTTTCACTATTATCCATCTTCTTTGGTAACAGAATAAACAATTATTTTAAAAATGTGTATCAATATTTTACAAGTAATCTAGTATCATATACCAATTGATTAATATATTTGGAATGATTCAAAAAGAAATGGACAATTTCTTAGAAAAAGCAAGTTAAGAAAAGCAATTTCTTAAGTTATTAAAGAGGAACTAGGATGTGGCACAGGAGGGAGATTGTGATATCCACAAATTAACTTATTCTGGAAATTGTAGGCAGACTCCTTAGAGGATGTGTAGGTAGCACTTTAGAAGGCCGAGGCGGGCAGATTGCTTGAGCCCAGGAGTTCAAGACCAGCCTGGGCAAAATAGTGAAACTCCATCTCTACTAAAAATACAAACAATTAGCTGGGCCTGCTGACATGCACCTGTAGTCCCAGCTACTTGGGGTGGGGGTGGGTGGCGGTACTGAGGCAGGAAGATTGCTTGATGCAGGGAGTTTGAGACTGCAGTGAGCTCTGATTGTGCCACCGCATTCCAACCTGGGTGATGAAGGGAGACCCTGTCTCAAAAAATAAACAAATAAATAAAATAAAATCTTCACTTTTGGTGAATTTTTTTTCACAATTTGAATACACAGGACCAAGAATAAAATATATTGACATTTTACGTTGTAGTGAAAGAAACACCTGATCTGATCCAAGGCTGAAACAAATCTAAGATATTACAATGTTCTTTATACATTACAAGTTAATAATACAAACATTAAATACTTATTATAGGCTATGAACTGTTTACATCATTTACATATTAGTATATTTAATACAATACACCCATAAGGTGAGTACTATTAGTACCATATGTTAAAGACACTGGACATGGAGCGGAAGTGACTTGCCCAGGGTCACACATTTGGACGTGGTACTTTTGGATTTGAGCCCAGACAGGGCTGAGCTCAGGGTCCCAGTACTCAACACAGCCTCTCTTGAGTCATAGAACCTGAAAGGCAAATTAAAACTCATCAAGTCCAGCCTTCTACTTTTATAGATGAAGAAACCAAGGCTCAGAGAGCTGAAAAAATGTTAGCCTCAAGCCAGGAAGTAAATCTTGATTTCAAGGATTCCACTTGAGAACTCTCAACTTTGTTTATTTTCTTGGAAAAGCAAATAACCTCATAAGGCCTTTAAACATTTATAATTAGATCGTTCCTTCTCTTCTTCTGTCTAAACAGTCAGTTGAAGAAAAACTAGCTGGAATTGTCATTGCCCACTTAGAGGAAGATGGGGTATGTGCCATTAGTCAACTGACCCAGGAAGCAGCTGAAGCTCAGCCAAAAACAAAACTCACACATTTCAAGCAAAGTTCTCCTTTTCTCTAAATTCATTTTCCTTCTAGACTACATTTCCTGTAAGAAGTTTGCCTTCAACTATTTGTTTTGGAATAAACAGCACAACTTTGTTTTATCCTTTCTCTATGTTGCTTTGGGAAAATGGAAAAGGACTAGATTGCTGGAATAGTGTCTTCCTCATGGTGCTGTCATAACCTTTTTTTTCTTGCTTGAGGAAATTACTTCCATCAGGAGAGGGCAAGGGTAGGAAGAAGAGAAAGTAAAACATCTTCTATGCTTTCATGAAAGCCTTGAAATAGAATGTTAAAACTACTGGGTAAGAGCAAAGTACTAGCATGCTTCATGCTTTTGGATTCTGTGATAAGAGGGAAGGCTAATGTTCATGTGCACAGTATACTCCCCTGAAATTCACAAGCATTCTATGGAAAATTGAAATATCATGGATAAATTGCAATCACAAGTATGAGAAGTTGTTTATTACAGGCTACAGCACAGATAAAATAAGCTTTGATATTGTGTGTGCCCCATTTCTGGAGATGTAACTTCCTTGCTTTCCTCCCACTGAAGTGAACATATTGAAATGCAAATGCTTGAGAGCCATGTTACTATAGACTGACTATGCTGACATGCTGACCTCAAACTTCCAGCCTCCAGAGCTGACAGAAAGGAGTAGTTCTCATTTAAGCTACCCAGCCCTACAGTAATTTTTATGGCAGCCTGAACTAATACAGAGATACCAGCATTGAAGGAATTGTTAATGGACAAGGGGATTAATTAAGAGCCTAGCCCTCTTGCCTCAAGATGGGGAAGTATTAAAGGTCTGTTTAGTTGCAGAACTCAATTAGAATCATCTGGAGTTTTATTGTGCAGCTCCACTTTTCTCTGCCCAGTGGTACTCTCTTAACTTTCCTACAGGTATTTATTCTAAGGGTACTTCCCAACAAACTTTATTGGGGTTCAGAACACAATACCCCAAAGTACAGCACTTGCCTGCTGAGTACTTTGGACTGAAGGAGACTGTAAGGGCTTCAGAAACAAGAAGTTCTCCCTGACTTTCTCCTATTCTCCTTTCTCCTTTTCCCATTTCTCCCCCACAGCAGGTCATAGAAACCAGAACTCCTCTCCCCGCAAGTAAGCCATAAAACCTAGAAAGGACTCTAAGCCAAGAGATTGTTCTATCTATGATTTGTCCAACAACCATGTTGTATATCACAGTGAGAATTCTAAAATAGATTCCTTCCCTTAGTTGTGTGACTCTATTACTCATTCATTACAGATTACGTCAAATCACAGTTTGTCATTTCCATACCCATGGATGTACTCAGTAGAATTATTTTCATATTTGATATAGAGATACTATGTGTTGTGTACAAAAAGCACCATGAATGGTCATTCTGAGAAAATAGTTTAAGGACCTCAGAGGCACTCACTTTGAAATAAATGCTGGGTAAGATTGGAATATTTTATGGAATATTGCCAGTCCTCATTTCATAGCTTTTTATTTAGATTGATAGAATGTGGCCAAAGTGGCCGCCACCATGGGAGATTCATAAGCAAGGCATCTCTATAGCAGGTCTTACAAACTGGGCACCATTATGCTCCACAAAGTCTCTTCTCAGTCCTTGACATGATAATACTTTTGAAATTGCAGTTTAAGTAGCTAATATCACACACATGCAAATCATATTAGACATTTAGCATATTTGAGGGGAAATGAATACTTAAAATATTAATTTTGGCACAACTGTGGTCACTGGCAGATAATGTTCCCGAGATTTTAGGTGCCTGGAGTTCTCCTGAAATCCTCCTAACTAACAACATGTTTTTGCCACCTGTTTTCTACATCAAATGTGATGTTTTTGTGTAAAAGACATGGGTTATTTCTGGTAGGAATAAAGTGACATACATATTTTACAAAAATACCATGTAAATTCTATATCTTACCTCCTATGTTATCGATTACACTGTTGTCAAACACACCCACTTTACCAGAGAAATAATTCACAGGGCAAAAAAGGGGAGATGGTCTTTTCAGTACAGAAAATCCGGAAATTTCAGTTAATTCAAAGCTTTACAAACATGTTACTGGATTGTCAAATATTCTATATTTGGCTCTTGCTCTTGAAAATAAAGAGTTCCTTTGAAATGCTGTAGAAATGAGGATCCTGTCCAGCTTCAGTTACCTTCAAGGTTTGTATTTCCAACTTGTAAATAATTTTTGGATGAAATCTGCAGCCATTGGCTGCATGTGTCTCTTCATGAGTTCACATGAATAAGCCTAATAACAGAACTAGACGTTTAACTTCTGTATACATCAGTTTCCCTGATTGTAAAAGATTTAAGCTAATATTTGATATATGTAATAATATATATGAAAATGTTTTGGAAAGTGTATACGGTGGTCCACAAAAGTAAATGATTATATTCTGTGTTCAATTAAATTGTCGCTGATATTCTCAAAGAAAAGTATCAATGACGTGGTGCTCCTTGGGCTTATTTTAGTAAAGCTGAAGAGGGGGGACTGAGGAAAAAAGATGTTTCTGTTTGCTTCTTAACAAAGCCATTAATGCATGACTATAGCTTTTTAATGGATTTTGATCTTGAATTTGGGGTCCATTTTGTTACCTTTGCTTATTCTACGACTGTAATAATTTATTGAGTTTTTTGGGGGTCCTACTACTTAATGTAGAAACAATTTTTTGGACACTAGTGAAAACAAAGACACGAAAATGGAACCCTTTTTTAAATATATAAAACAAATGTCGTTTGAGTTCAAAGCACTGTTGTGGATATGGGAAGAAGTCTTCAGATGAAAGCATTCGATCAGAAAGACAGTGTCCTATTTTTGTTCAAAGCACCTCAGGCGGTCTTACCTGTCAAAATGATAAACTTATTTATTGCCTTCTAAGGACACAAATTTGAGTAAGCTCAAATTGTTCCTTCAAGTACTCCTATTACAGTTGTAGTTTTGTTAGTAATATTAAATTCAGCCAGAAGCTTTTTTTACCCCACAGGGGAACACATACTTATTTGAGCTTTTAAAAGTTACATTTTTTATTCTTGACTGAGGAACATGCTAAAAGGGTTAAATACTTTTTATTTCCAAAGTGCTATACAACTATTATCCTGGACTCATAATATCTATACAAACAGGCTTGCATTTCTTGTCAGCACCACCTTTAGGTCTCAAAGGACCAAAAGGGGTTAAGTGATTGTAAAGTGAGTTGCAGAGTCGCCTATCATCCTGCATTTAACCCAGTGCTCCATGGTCGATTTTGCCTTTTTGCATGCAGACACTCATTTGCTTCAGAGACATTTCAGGGGCTTCACTTCTCCAGGCAGGCAGGCTCATGATCTGGTTCAAATGAACACATTGCTATTACTGGTTGGGAGAAGACTTGGCATTCCATTTACTCTGAAATCATTTGAAAAGTTAGCCTTTCATATGTCAGGTGAGAAATTTTGCATAATTAATATATTTAAGAACCATTTAGAGAGGACTTTAAGCATAATTGTAAGAAGAGTCATTTTATGAAATGAAAATTGTCACTAATCTGAGTAGCAATTATAAATCCTTAAAATATGTCCCAGGAACAATAGAGGGAAAGGAGGGTATGATGACCAATCTTCCAATGAGTCCCATGAAAAGACCGTGCTTTGATTTTTGTTTGGTTTGTTAGAGAATATAGGAAAAGATAAAAAACTATGGCCAGCATTTATTAAGCGCCTATACCATTTGGGGCATTTTACAAAGTCCTTTATGTAAGTTAATTATATAAATTATTCTTTATAACTTCTTGATATTTTGATTAGTTTTAAGATAGAGTAACTGACTCGGAGAGGTTATGCAACAGTGAGAATTGCTTTGCAATTCGACATACTTTGATTTGAATCCTGTCTCTGGGCCCCCAATCTAGAGGCAACAATGCCTTTGGTATCAATAGGCAGAAAGGGCAAGGGAGAGAAAGAGAGCTAAATTCTGTTCAAGGATGAAGAGTATAACAGGAATATTCTAAATCTATCTAATGCAAGCCTATTGTACTAGTGCAAGCCTAGTTCCCAAACAAAATTGTAGGTGCCAGAAAACCTGTTAAAATTAAGCCAAGTTCAAAATCTAGCCCAAAGCTGATAAGCTGGAGTATTTGATTTGTGAGTGTGGCTGGGTAAGACTGGGCGTGGCTGTCATCTCTACATTAGGTCTCTGATCCACTATGTATGTGTAAATTATATGATCTACTCTTGTGCTGGGGATTACATGGTTCCCTGGGCACACAGATAGGAGCAGAAAGGTAAGGACAGGAGTTTTGTGTTTGAGCCTAGAAGGCATCCTTTATGGCTCTGTATATCAGCATTTTAGATGGCACTCCTCAGCTCCTGACATTTGAACCAGTGAAGATCATTGGGTTTCCTGTTCTGGATTCTACCCCGTAGAGCAGTCTTTTTGTGGGATTTGTTTCTTTAAATGTTTATTTCTCTCTTGCTACCTAAACCTGCCACAGAACTCAGCTTTGGCCTGTGCCACCATGACTGCTTTTAGTTCTCAGCTCCTGAAGTGATGTCTTTCCTCACTGGTTCCCATGTATTGGCTGTGTTTGGACTCACCTCCATTCTGTGTTTTCCCTGACTTACAATGTGTCACATCCACCTCTGCTTGGCTCCACTACCTTCCTCTGGAGTAGGTCTTTGTTTTGTTTTGTTTTCATGAGCAGCTCCTTGCTGCCCCCTCCTGGCTCAAATTGTAATCAAGGCTTCGTTTTGCAAACCAAAGTTGAGAGCCAAACCTTGCCATTAGATAAACTGAACTCGGTCTCAGTCTCATAGTTTTGCTACTTGGGGGAAAGAGAAGATAATTCTTCTCCCTCTCTCTCTGTCTCTCTCTCTGTCATACACTTTCTTCTTAGCCCCATAGCAATAAGAGCATTTTCTGTGGCTTTTTTTTTTAAACATAAAATGTTATCTTTATTAATATAGTATACAAGCCTAATATTGAAAATTTGGAAAACACCGAAAGGCATAGAGAGAGCAAATATCATCTGTAATTCAGCTGTAATAGGTACTCACCATGCACATGATGACCTTTCCTGTCCATTTTTTTTTTTTTCCCCAGAGTCTTGCTCTGTTGCCCAGGCTGGAGTGCACTGGCGCAATCTTAGCTCACTGCAACCTCCACCTCCCGGATTCAAGCAATTCTCCTGCCTCGGCCTCCCAAGTAGCTGGAATTGCAGGCGCCTGCCACCATGCCTGTATATGTTTTCTATGTGACTCTTTATGCTTGATTTCATAGTCTGCTCTTCCTCTTAGCAATATGTCATTAACTATTTCAGTCCTTTTAAGTACTTAGAGCCTTTTTTTGCAGGCATTCATACTCATCACTTTTTGGGGGGCTCAAATTACATTATATAAGATTAGATAAACTTTTATTCAATTATTTAAGATTTAAGCTTCTGCTAGCTGGATTTTGGACATATGAACAGAATATTCTTCTGTATTCTCCCCATACTATGCAATATTGGGCTCTTATGCTGTGACGCGCAATAAATGTGGCTGACTGGCCGTTCCAAGTTCATGATGTGTTTTCCAAAATGGCAATTAAAACTGGTAATGAAATATTAAGTTATTCTCAGCTACTAAATTCCTAGTACCAGGGACATCATAAATTATCATTTTGATGATCAAAAAACTATTTAACCATAAATTTCAACTAAGTCAAAATAACGTATGAATCTCTCTCCAGCCCCCTTTTCCCCATATGTTTCCAAAGTATATGCATCATGATTGAATTACCTCACAACTAATTAGAGCTTAAGAGAAAAATACAATATATGTGAAGGAAGTTTGGGGAAGTAACTAAATATAGAAGAATTATTCTAATATGAAGGGCATTTGGGGGAGCATTTACCCTCCGATACCCTTATTGCCAATAATTTGCCTGTCCATTTTGCTTGCTGTCTGGTCATAGTGAAGATAATTTATAGGTATACTTTTCTGTGAGCTAGAAAGCATTAAATAGGTTCAAAATCAATGCTGCATAACAAAGGGATGCTCAAAATTACCAGCCCTGATGTTATGTATATTTCTTGCTAATACTTCTAATTTATAGAAGCTGATGAGGTCCAATAATCCCTCAAAACTTGAAGGAGAAGCTTTGGACAGTTCTGTTCTCAGCTAATGCAGGGCTCTGGCTTGATGTGGGAGGGGCCTCTCCACTTTCTTCTCTTGGTTAAATACAAGAAACAAAATGTTAAATCAACGATGACTGGACTGAAGAAAACACTGAATTTATGTTAACTTTTCTACATTTAAATACTTACATGAACTTGCTCACATTTAAAAAGCAGAGTACGTAAACATGTTTTTCTTTTTCTAATCAGCAAACTTTATTGTTTAAAGCGGTTTTAGGTTTGCAGCAAAATTGAGTGGAAATTACAGATTTCCCACATATACCCCATCCCCACACACATAGAACCTCCCGTTATCAATATTCTGCACCAAAAGTAGTACACTTAGTGCAATTCATGAACATACATTGGCACATCATCACCTGGAGTCGGTAGTTTACGTTAACGTTTGCTTTTGGTGTTGTACATTCTATGGGTTTTGATGAATATATAATGACATATATCCATCCTGTAATATCATACAGAATAGTTTCACTGCCCTAAAAATCCTCTGCGCACTGCCTATTTATCCCTCTCTCCCCCTAATCTCAGGAAACCATTAATCTTTTTACTGTTTCCACAGGCGTGCCTTTTCCAGGTGTCATATAGTGCGATCATACAATGCATAGTCTTTTTAGACTCACTTCTTTCACTTAGCTATATGCATTTAAGATTCTTCCATGTCTTTTCATGGCATGCTGACTCATTTCTTTTTATCACAGATTAATATTCTATTGTCTGGATGCACCTTGGCTTATTTATTCACTACTACTGAAGGACATCTTGGTTGCTTCCAAGTTTTGGCTATTATAAATAAAACATTTGGTATAAACATTTGTTTGCATGTTTTTGTATGGGCATAAGTTTTCAATTAATTCGGGTAAAAACCAAGGAGTACAATTGTTAGGTCACATGGTAAGAGTAGGTTTAGTTTTGTAAAAACTGTCAAAGTGTCTTCCAAAGTGGTTGTACCATTTTGCATTTCCACCAGAAATGAATGAGTGTTCCTATTTCTCCACATCCTCAGCAGCATTTGGTGTTTTAGATCTTGGCCATTCTAAAGTGTCGTGCTATCTCCTTGCTGTTTTAACTTAAAATTCCCCAGTGATATCTGACCTTGAACATCTTCTGATATGCCTACTGGCTATCTGTATATCTTTGTGGTGAGGTATCTATTTAGGGTTTGGGGCCCATTTAAAAAATTGAGTTGTTGATTTTCTTATTGTTGAGTTTGTTTTCACATTTTCAGTTGTTTTTATATTTTGTACAACAGTCCTTAGTCAGATGTGTCTTTTGCAAATATATTCTCCTGGTCTGTGGCTTGTCTTCTCGTTTTCTTGAAGAGCATGCTTTTAAAAGACAGTTTTCTTTTAACTTTATGCCCTACAGATGACCAAAGCAGAAAATTCCTCTTCACATAGTTAGAAAATAACTGTTTAATCAGAGAAATTGAATAAATTACATTTGCCTAACTATTCCTGCTTCTAAATCAAGAAATTTAAAATGCACTGTGGTCTATGGACACGTAGTATCTAGCTCTGCCTTCCTTAAATGTTAAGTGGCTATGACCTTGCAAGAAAGAATACAGCAAAGAGACTTCTGTTTCTCTAACCTTATGCCTTATGCCTCTGAATGCACTGCTTTTCTGAACACTATTTCCTGTTCAGGAATATTCCTGTCCAAGAAGACAAAGGGCTTTTTTTTTTTTTTTTAATCCTAAAGAGGACTACCATGACACAGCCTAAGAAACTGAGATTAAAGATGAAAAAATATGGTATTATATTTCCATTCTCTATCCAACATTCTCAAATATCTTACAAACGTTGGTAAAAATAATTTTGTGTGATGTTCTCTATAGGGCAAAACATTAAAAAAGAAATGTTCACTCTGTTCATTTTCTCTACCATGTAAAATATTCTCAAAAAAGAAAGAGCTTCACAAATTTCTTTAAAAGTGCTGTTTGTGTTATTTTTCTTTTTCTCCTTTCCACATTTTCTTATTTTTTGAGTGTAGCTGAAAGTTATATTCAGTGTTTGAATTCCATGTAATTCTTTGTGTCTTCTCTGCCTGGTCATGATAGAGAATAGAGAGGATAATAAGATTCTAATTTTGTAAAAGCTATATGTGAAAGTTAATTAGAGATACTGAGTGCATTGTGCTGTTATGTAATTTCCTCTTTCTACTGTATTTTGTATAGGTATACTCATAATTTCAGAAGTATTCAGACAATTTTAGATGAAATCAATCAGGTACTTAGGCAATCAGATCATTCCAGTAATAAGTACACACACACATGGGCACACATACAATATCCTTTTTGATTACTCAGTGCTATAGAAGTGTTTTATTATTATGCACATAGGCATAGTCTCTCTCTCTTCCCACCCTCTTTCTTCTCTTCTCCTGATATCCCTGTCCCTTGAAATGCAAAGGAAGAAACAGAACTCTATGATAAAAAAAAATTTAGAGAACTATGACCTCTCTTGGCAAACACAACTCTCCACAAGAGAGTTGTCTGTTTTTTCCATTTCATCTTTTTTTTTTATGATAAACATAACAATCTTTACTCTCTCAGTAGAGAGAGATATTATAGGAGTGAACAAGCTCATAATGGAAGTGGACTTTGTGCTTCTCCTAAGGGAAAGATTAGATAGGTTCAGAACCCTGCATGATTACAATAATTTGAGAAGAGCTGTTCTTGTTAACTACTTTATTTAAGGACATGTTAGAACTAGAACTCCAGGCTCCTCAACCTGTCAATAATTAGATGTGCTAGAAAATTTCTCTATACTCCTAGTGCCTTCAGTATGTTTAAATTGGGTGAAGTCACAGTTATTAACATGATAGACAATGACATCATTGGCTCCTTAGGCTACCTTTCTCCCTAAACATGGCTGCACAGGAGAATGATTTTGGATAGCTGCATCAGATATTGCTGCATTTTGTGGATCTGGGTAACATAGAAGCTTCCTCTTCCTCTTCTTTATTGAGCTTGGTGTCTCAGCCCTGAAATAAATTCTCAGAAATCATTAATAAAGTAATTAAAAAATGTTCTTGCCGTTTCTGTGATCTCAGATTACAGCAGTTATAGTAATTGCTGTTAGTGATATGCACTCTACCCAGGGACTATTAAGGAGACTTTTATGGGTCTCTCTCTTTTTTTTTTTTTTTGCAATCTTTGCACCTAAAAGGCTGTAAAGGAAAGAGGGTGCTAGGGATGTTAAGCTTCAGCACTTGCTATCACCTTGCTTTTTATGGTGTTTATAAGAATGCTAGAAACTTTAGTCTTAGCTCATTTACACAGCTCCCTCCCAGGTCACTGATGTAATTGCCACCTATAGGCAGTTTGTGTGTTCTAATTAGGCTTCCCTTAAAATTTACTTAGAGAGCAAACCACTATTGCTACAGTGTGTAGGACAATTTTAAGGACTCATCATTTGCCTTCTGTGCTGTCTGCCAATAGGCCAGTTGAAAATTATCTTTTTGGGATATCCATAGCCATAATACCTGAGTCTCTTCGGGGTTCTTTTCCATAAGGCCCCTCTGTGGAAGTAGTATCTGGCTCTGGTCTTTCTGCTTCCTGTTTGAATGAAGCCAAGAAGCAGGATTATCTCTTGTGGAGAACTTTATGCATTAGGATCCAGTTTGGGCTCCCTAAAGAGCCTGAGGCTGGCTCTAAAAACAAGTTGGATTTTTTATTTTAATTTACTGTGTAGTTAGCCATTTTTTCACACTCTCTTGGTAGATGTACGTTTTCTTTTTTTCTCTTCTTTCCTTTATTCCTTCCTTTCTTCTTCTAGTATATTCATTTATGTGTAGTTCTTTTCTGGACAGGAGCCTAGCTTGGCTTATAGGCTGGAGGGCAGTGGCGCGATCTCGGCTCACTGCAACTTCTGCCTCCCGGGTTTAAGTGATTCTCTTGCCTCAGTCTCTGGAGCAGCTGGGAATATGGGCACATGCCACCATTCCTGGCTAATTTTCGTATTTTTAGTAGACACACGGTGCCATGTGACCAGACTGGTCTCGAACTCCTGACCTCAGGTAATCCACCTGCCTTGGCCTCCCAAAGTGCTGGGATTACAGGCGTGAGCCACCACACTCAGTCATTTTTTAAGTCATGTACGGCCTCACTGTCTTCCTGTGAAGGTGGACATTGTTCCAGTGATGACGAAACCTTCTGTGGGTCCTTTAGATACTAACAGAGAGAGATCACTGGAGTCTTAAGAAACTGGAGTCTGAGAGGACCACTATAAAAGAAAAAAAAGAAAAAAAAAAACAGGCTTACAATTAAGTTTTAATTACCCAAGGAAAGACTGGGTTCTTTCTTCAGTAGATAGAAGCTTGGATTTTTGGAATTAGTGTCAAGGCCAGGGTAGGGATGGTATTTGTTGGGACACAAGGAGAAGGAAAGAGTAAATAGTCTTCTTTTCAAGTTAGTTTGTCATTTCTTTGCTTATAGAGAAGCAAATGGAGAGACAGCTGAGAGATGATCTCTTTTAGTTTGGAAATCTACGAAGAAACAAGTTGAATTATTTTCATCTCATAGACATCTTTAGGAGTGCCTGAGTAGTTATTAAAGAAAAGGGGAAAATGTTGTCTTTTTTCAATTGTTAAAGTTACCTAGAATTCCTTTTAGAATAAAATTTTTCCGTATATGAGAGAGGGTACAGTTTAGTGATTGAGAGCTTGGCTTAGAAGCTAGATTGTGTAGATTCAAATTTTGCCTTTGTATTATGACCTTGGGCAAGCTTCTTTATCTGCAGCTCAATTTCCTAATATTAAAATGGGGTTAAAAATACCATCCACCTCGTAAGGTTGTTACGTGAATCAAAAAAGCAAATATTTTTAAAACAACTAGAGTGCTGCCTGCCATATACCAAGCACCTTAAAAATGTTTTCTTAGTAAATGAAATGTTCAACCCTTTCTAATAAGATGGAAATTTTAATCTTAGCAGGAAAAGGAGGAGTGTCAGTGAAAGTAGCTTATACAGCATTATGCCACTAAGATGACATTGCTTATGATTTACTTTCCACGAAAAGAGTTTAGATATACATTTTGTGGGTGGTCTATAAATTTTATTGAATGATTAAGCACTCTGCTCAGTATTTGGTCCATGTTGCTATTTTTCATATAGATTCTCTTTTACTAAACCTTTTCATTAGATTTGAACAAATAATGGTCACAGTGGCTCCCAGGATCTTTTACCATAGAGTCTTGCTATAGGAAGCACTTAGATAAAGGCATTAAATTATCATTTATTGATAAGAAGCTAATCTTGGTGAATTAATTTTTTATTTATACATTAACCTTTAATAGTCATTTAACTTCAGAAATAGTCATAGGCCTATGGTCTTTCAATCTTCCAGTTACGATATTCTAAAATCAATCTTTTCATTTCCAGAAATAAATCCAGTGTGATCACATCATTTCTCTGATTAGAGCTATTTAGGATCTCTCCATCTGCACAAAATAAGATAAAGTGTGTTAGTTGGCACACAAGGCCTTTAATGATGAGGTCCTATCCTTTTTGGCCTAATCTTTTAGCATTTTCCCCCTGTCTCTTCACTTTAGTTCTAGAAATACCAAACTTACCAGGAGTTTATACTTTCATCTTTGCATCTGACAAAAGCTGTTCTCAGTACCTGTAATATTTTTTCCAACTCCTCGCTCTCTACTTTTTACCTCTCCTCTTAGCCCATGTGTCACATTCTGACTCAGTCTTTACACTTTAGCTCTCTTTAACAAAACTCCTAGGGATACTTAAGCTCGTCATCCATGTTACTGTTCTAATGAAAATAAGCTAACTGTCTACAGTGCCTACTATGTATGAGGCTCTATTCCCACTGGTTTACATATATTAATTCATTTAATCTTAATAATAATCTGGTGAGGTTGATATTTACCCATTTCAAAGACTAGGAAACTGAATCGCCATATGATTAAGTAAATTGCTCAAAGTCTTTCTGCTGGTTGGTTACAGAACCCAAATTTGAGGTGTACTGCACTACACTAAAATGGATACATTTTTATATGTTTCTACTTATTACATCTTTGTAAATCTGTGTGTGTGTGTGTATATATATATATATATGAATACATATATATACACACATACATCCACTCTTTGTTCTAATAAACGCCTTCACAACCTACCAATATTCTCAATATTGGAGATACTCAATGTTGGTAGGATGATTGTTCATTCATTAAAAATATTTAAAAATCAGTAAGTGCATTAAATCCTAAGAAATTCATGTGACTTCTCAAATCTCCATTTTTCTTTTTCATCTTCTATGATTTTAGATTAATAAAAAACGTAGCAATCATCTTGCTCACTGTTTTCTTTTCCATATATGTGAACCTTTGCAGTTGAACAAGACATTATCAACCACTTCCTTCTTTAGCCATCTTTTTATCCTGACCACAACAGTCTCAACCACTACTACCTTCAAGACATAACTAACTCTGCTTTTTAAGCTGCTAGCCAAAGGGGGAAGAATTGAGATGAGAATGAAACCTAGGGCCGGGTGCGGTGTCTCACTCCTGTAATCCCAGACCTTTGGGAGGTCGAGGTGGGTGGATTGCCTCAGCTCAGGAGTTCCAGACCAGCCTGGGCAACATGGTGAAACCCCGTTTCTACTAAAATAAAAAAAAAATTAGCCAGGTGTGGCGGTGTGTGCCTGTAGTCCCAGCTACTCGGGAGGCTGAGGCAGGAGAATTGCTTGAACCCAGGAGGCAGAGGTTGCAGTGAGCCGAGATCATGCCACTGCACTCCAGCCTGGGCAACAGAGTGAGACTCTGTCTCAATAATAAAAAAAAAATAACAGAGAGAGAGAGAATGAAACTTAGAATTTTGCTACTCTCAAAAAAGTATTTCAGTAACATAGTACTGTGATGTTTTAATTTGGAAGTAACATTTTCCAGTAGAGAAAGTCATGTATAAGATGACAGTAAATATCAGCACAATGTAGATGACTTGATTACTTTGCTCTATATCATTAATTCCCACATTTCTATACTGCATTTTCCTTTATATCTGATTGATTTTCTTTCAGGTGTTAAATAGTGATATGGTTAGGCTCTGTGTCCCCACCCAAATCTCATCTTGGAATTGTAATCCCCGGGTGCTGAGGGAGAGATCTGGTGGGAGGTGATTGGATCATGGGGACAGTTTCCCCGTGCTGTTTTTGTGATAGTGAGTTCTCATGAGATCTGATGGTTTTGTAAGTGTCTGGCATTTCCCCTGCTTGCACTTATTTCTTTCTTGCTGCCTTGTGAAGAAGGTGTCTGCTTCCCCTTCCACCATGATTGTAAGTTTCCTGAGGCCTCCCCAGCCATGCAGAATTGTGAATTCCTCTTTTCTTTATAAATTGCCCAGTCTTGGGTAGTATCTTTATAGCAGTGTGAAAACAAACTAATACAAATAGTTTACTCCATGGTCCTTTGCATGGCAGTAGAAATGCCATAAGCTTTGTCTTACCACATCATCTTTAATACTTTGTAACACTTTAGATGGGATCACATGGAAAACATGTACTTTTGTCACTATAAAAATATCGGTGGCCATCTCCATATTGTCAGAAAATTGAGTCAACTCACTTTAAATGTGAATCAAACTGATTGGTTACTGACAAGAGACCATTTAAATTCATTTATTTACTGTATATTTTTTACAGTAAATAAATAACAACAGTTGTTTTGGCCCCAAGGAGTTACAACTTTGGGGCAATTGGATGAACTGGACATGGCCAAATTTCAGTATGTTTCAAGTATCTCTATTCTCTCTGTGACAGACAGACATTCAAAACAACAACAACAACAACAACAACAACAACTTGAGAATTTACTCTGAGAGTCTCAGTTTCTTTCTTTCTTTATTTCTTTTTTCTTTTAGATGGAGTTTTGCTCTTGTCACCCAGGCTGGAGTGCAGTGGCACAATCTCGGCTCACTGCATCCTCCACCTCTTGGGTTCAAGCAATTCTTCTTCCTCAGCCTCCTGAGTAGCTGGGATTACAAGCACCTGCCACCACACCTGCCTAATTTTTTGTATTTTTAATAGAGACGGGGTTTTGGGTAGGCTGGTTTCAAACTCCTGACCTCAGGCAATCTGCCTGGCTTGGCCTCCCAAAGTGCTGGGATTACAGGAAATGAGCCACTGCACCCAGCTGAGAGTCTTGAGTTTCTTAAATGACAATGGGAGAATCTTTTTTTTCTTACCGAACTTGACTGTATGTGCTATGTGTGTGGGTGCAGAATGTATTGCTAGAATGACCTTGTGTTTTTCCTCATTAGTCTGGACTTTGGTATCCATTCCCCCACCACCAATCTGCTTCTCTAGAGAGGCTTCCTATATAATTTCCTATTATATCAAAGACCTTGCTCAGCAGGCAGCAGTAGATCTAGGGTGAGGACTATGCCAAGGATGGGCAAATGTGACTTTCTGTGTTCAGTTTTAAGTTTCTGCAGACAGAGGCAGCCATGAAGGATTCACAGTCACTTTCTGGGGTGAAAGTTGTGCCATGCAAATGGAATTGAACTTTCTTAATTCCAGATAACTTTGTTTACCCATCCTGCGATAACATAATCTTAGGTACTTCCTTGCTAACCTTGTTATCAGGCTTGCTCATTCGAGCAGTTATTTCTTATTTGTTCATTTGTTCAAGAAATATGCTTGGAGTACTTTGACCCATTCAGGTTAATCCATGTTAATAAATTATTTGCCTAGAGTGTGTCTGGTTACCACAAATATAAACTATTTGGGGGCATAGATAAACTTATAATTTTTTTATATTCCCTCACTTTCTCAAATCAGTTCCTTACATCTAGTAAGGAATTAATGCCTACCTAATTAATTTAGTTTAATTGAAGTAACATTCAGAAGATGTACGGCTTTCAACTGGATAAATGCAGGTATTAGAATGACTCATTTCTACAATAACTTGTCAAAGACTAGGATTCTGAATAAATGAGACCAGGGATATGAAAGATTTAATTCCAAAGGAAGGAACAGAGAGACATCAACAGTTTTTACATCAATATTATGCTTGCAAGAAATGGTTTATTTTGAGAAGCAGAGCTTGGCTACAAAGGGAAGCTTAGAAGGCTTTCTTGGGTGTTCTTAAAACAATAATCCAGGGAAGAAGCTAAAGCTGACTAATAAAGAACTCAGTTAAGTGTCAGGTTTCAGGAACCTGACTTCACTCATAGGGCATTTGTAAAACTTTGATAACCTTCCTAGGTTGGCTCTTTCAGTACACTGCCCATGTTTAATTACATGTGGCAAATTTTACCCAAATACAGTTGTATGTTTCCCAGATGACCTGGGATCTGAGTACTTTACAGTTAGTTTAGAGAAGTAGTAGTGCTATATCAGGCTCAGAGAAGATAGGATGGTTGACTGACTTTGCTGAGGGCCAGCCCTGCCTTTGTGCATCTGAGCCTGGTTTTAGAAATACCGTGAACACTTTATTTGTGGTATCATCTCTCAGAGGTGTGTGTTCTCCACTATACGACTTGACTTCCTGCCAATAAGGAGATAAGGTCCTTGCTACTGTTATGACATATTTGTAACACTCGGATGAAATTGAAGGCTTTGAAACAGGGAATCCCCACGTCAACCTGCCACCTCCCATATTTCTTTATCTTTTTGTATGAATTTGACTTTAATAATAGAAAGCCACTGTTGCTGGTGTTTCTGGATGAAGGAACCATAGAAAAGGAAGCTTTCTTCAGTTGCTTTAGTGTCCAGCCTTCCTATTTATCAAGACCTAGTTATCCACTTGCCTCCTCAGTGTGTGAATTACCTCATTCCTCCCTGAAACTCCCAAAGAACCTTTTCACTATGATCTGCATCTGTTAGCAGCTCTTTTTAGAGAAATGTTGGCATGGCTTTTCCCCTCTTAAAGGATAAACTCTTTCACCTCCAACAGATATTTGCTAGGCATCAACAATTGATTATCATTTTTTTCTTACCTATATAATGTTCTGATTCATGACACAGGACATTTTCTTCATAATCTCTTTTTTAGAATTTAATTTTTTTATTTATTTTTTTTTTGAGATGGAGTCTCGCTCTGCCACCCAGGCTGGAGTGCAGTGGCCGGATCTCAGCTCACTGCAAGCTCCGTCTCCCAGGTTTACGCAATTCTCCTGCCTCAGCCTCCCCAGTAGCTGGGACTACAGGTGCCCGCTACCTCACCTGGCTAGTTTTTTTGTATTCTTTTAGTAGAGACGAGGTTTCACCGTGTTAGCCAGGATGGTCTCGATCTCCTGACCTCGTGATCTGCCCGTCTCGGCCTCCCAAAGTGCTGGGATTACAGGCTTGAGCCACCGCGCCCGGCCAGAATTTAATTTTTTTTAGTATTTACATTTTAAAATGCATTCAACTAGATGAAATCAGGTTAAAATTAAAGATCTAGGGCTAAAGAAAAAAAATTATAAGCTTTTAAAAGGTCATCCAAAAAGAGGTACAGTGAAGACAAACCATTTAGTCTTGGTGTTGGCAAGGAAGTATATGGATTGATTCTGTGCATAATTTCAAATTTTATGAATAGGTTGTATAACTTGTATTCTAAAACTGTTTGTCTGGAATTTGGAAAGTGTTCTTTCCTAGAGACAGTGTATTGATTGGGAATTAGGGTGTCAGGCTAACCAACAAAAGCTTACTCAATTCGTGAAGTAGAACTGCAGTGTGTGCTGTCAGACCACCTGGGAATAGGAGTCCAGCAGCCTTGAGAGTTAAATGGGAGAATGGATTTTCCAGTTTCCTAGAGATGGCATTAAGCAAAAATGTAAAATCTGTGAGATTGACACCTGGGTATCCTTCTGCAACCCTCCCTGCTTTCTCTTTCTTCACTCTGTGACTCTCCCCATGCCAACACACATTTATCCTTTCCTAAGGCATTTGTCCCCAGGCATCTCATCCACCATGCTATTTTTAAGGATCTACGTTCTTTCATCCCTCAGTTTTCAATTTTCTCAGCACATTTGCTAAGAACAAATCAGTCAGAACCAACTAAATCTAACTGTGGTGTAGAAAACCAACAATTTCTTCTTAACTCCTTTTTGACTAAAACGGGACTTGTTGACCCAAGTATATAAATTGAGGTAAATGATGCAATTATGGCAACTGGAGGTGTTGGTATGTGGAAGTATGGGCAGCACCAGAGAAGCAAGTCAACTTCCAATTCCCACCATATAGCTTGTGGAGTCTCACATTCTGAACTTTTTGAATTTATCCTACAGATTCATATGCTTTAACACTTGGCTCTGGCTCCAACAGCTCCAGAAAACATGTAATTAGTTTTCAAAGCGTTTTGTTTTAAAGTAATTAACATTACCTACTGAAACAAACAATGCTAAAATCTCAGTGGAAGTACAAGATACAAGTTTATTTCTGTTCACACAAGGTCCTGTGAAAGTTGGGCAGCTCTTCTCCAACAGGGGGAAACAGGCTGCACTGTCATCTCAGAGTCCTTCAATTCCAGCTGTTAAAGAAATACCACAGAAGAGGGACAGACTGGACATGTGGCATAGCACTTCTCAGCCTATTATACATTGGCCAGAGCTCCATTACAGGTCTGAACCAACTGCAACGACATCCAGACATGTAGAGGAGCACATGAATAGCATGAATATTAATACTCTCTGCCCCACTGCTACTAGTGGGCATTTGTTCCTGGGCTAAGCTGTTCATCTTTTTCATGTTTTTTTCCCACCTTAAACCAGAACTTATTTGAAGTTCCAAAGTTTTTTCTCTTCAGCCCCAGTGCAGTAGCATCTATGAAGTGTGTGTGTGTGTGTGTGTGTGTGTGTACATACGTACATGCATGTGCTTTAACCTGGTTAATGTGTGATATAATTTATGGCAGTGAAATGACAAGGAAGGAAGGTGGAAGAGACTAGTGGGGTATTTTGAAAGAGGAAATGAGCAATACAGGTAGAAGCAGGAAGAGCTTGGCAGACTTGTGTGTCTTAGTTCATAAGTCAGGGCCTCTCTCTAGTCCTCATCTGTTTGTTTTAATAGTAGCTCGTTAAAATCACTTCTTTTTTTCTCTGCTAGATACTTCTTCATCTGATTGTTCAAATACAAATAGACTAAAAGTTCAGAGTTCAAGATGATTATCTCCAACCCTTTAAATTTTAGGGTGACTATACTGACCAACCCCAAATAATCAGGCAACTGTTCACACAGCACAAGATATGTACATCCTTGAGAATTATGAAGAAGGAAGTCACTCCACTTAACTTCCCTTATGTGCTGGTGTAGACTTCCTGGAAGTTTCTATGAATGTCACTTACGTGAGAAATGGAAAGTGAATAGTATCTGATACATTAATGGGTTTACACAGTAGGCTCTGAGTTTAGTTTTACATATCAGGAAACACTAAGATTTCTGCTTGGAATCTTTAGAATTTCATGACTGCGCTGCTGGGTTTCAGATTTACGTGGGCCCTGTAGCCTCTTGCTTGGCCAATTTCTCCCTTTTGGAATCGGAGCATTTACCCAATGTCTATACCCCCATTGTATCTTTGAAGTAACTAACTTGTTTTTGATTTTATAGGCTGATAGATGGAAGGGATTTGCCTTGTCTCAGATAAGACCATACCTGGATTTTTGAGTTAATGCTGGAAGGAGTTAAGGCTTTGGGAGACTGTTGGGAAGGCATGATGGTGTTTTGAAATGTGAGATGGACATGAGATTTGAGAGGGGCCAGGGACAGAATAATATGGTTTGGATCTGTGTCCCCACTCAAATCTCATGTCAAATTGTAATCCCCAGGTGTTGGAGGAAGGGCTTGGTGGGAGGTGTTTGAATCAAGGGGGCAGACTTCCCCCTTGCTGTTCTCATGATAGTGAGTTGAGTTCTCATGAGATCTGGTTGTTTAAAAGTGCGTAGCACTTCCCCCTTTTCTCTCTCTCTCCTGCTGCCATGTGAAGATGCACTTGGTTTCCCTTTGCCTTTCTGCCATGATTGTAAGTTTCCTGAGGCTTCCCAGCCATGCTTCTTGTACAGCTTGCAGCCTGCGGAACTGTGAGCCAATTGAACCTCATTTCTTCATGAATTACCCAGTCTCTGGTAGTCTCAAGGATGCTAATACACTGAGCATTCCTCTAAACTATTTATTGTGTCTTCAGTGTGGATTTATGTAGCCCCAATGTTCTTTGAAAGTTGAGGCTGCAATTCCTCAAATTGTTTTAAAACTTCTAGATTCACTTTTAAAGCTTGAACATGTTATGCCTTTTGTTTATTTTATCTTCTTTTTCATTGGAATTGTATTTATTTTTGGGTTTCCAGCAACCATCTTTTTCATCTAAGCAAAACCAGCTGTATGCTACAAAGAAAATGAAGACAGCAGAGCTGATATTAGAACACAGCAATTGGTTTGGCTTGGGAAAGGAGAGAAAGCTACATGTACATAGGGAAACATTAGCATGGCTTTTTTTTTCTGTAGATAAAAGGAAAATCTCTCAGCTTCTAGACAAGTCTTAATCAGAAATGTATTAACAATCAGCTTATAAAGTATATGTAACAAGAGTTAACTGCACTGCCAACATTACATAGACATACTAAACCTGGAAAGATAGAATTTTTATTATGCATTGCAGGTATCCTTCACTTGAGAATTTGTAGGATACATTTATTTACTTTATTTCACTTGTTCTTTACAACAATCTCATTAGTAGGCAGGGCATGAATTTTTATGCCCATTTAATATTTAAAGCAAATAAAACCAGTGGGCTTAGGCATCTTGCTGGCATCACACTCTCCTTAAATAGTTGAGTCAGAAATGGAATCCACTTCTTCTGACACTTAGTCTCATTTTCCTTGTTTTGTAACAGTCTGAAGCTTCCTTCTCACCAAGCTAATAACTCACACCAGGAAAACCATGCATTTATTGTTTTTTTTTTTTCTAGAGATAAAAGTTTGCTCATTTCTATGGAAAGGCTTTCTCTTGTATCTCATTCCCTTTTCCTGGAAGGGAAAATACTAACTTTTACTTCTCATTGGTGAGTAACTATCATGGAGGGTACACCATAATAGTGAAAGAGGATCCTTGTCATCCTTGACTCACATCTTACATGCAATCTTTAGCAAATCTCATAGCCATATATCCACAGTCTATTCTATATGCAACCATTTATCACCACTGCTGCCACTACACCACTCTGGTTTTCATTCTTGTGGTCCCCTGACTGATCTTCCAGAGTCCTTTATTGCTGTAACCCCGCCCAAGTCTGAACTCTCCACAGCCAGCAGACCATGCCCCTCCCCTACTCAAAGCCTTCACAGGCTGTGACCTTCCTCAAAATAAAATATTCCACAATGTCCTACAAAATACGCCCCTAAGAGTCTTTTTAGTACTTTTTTTTTAACCATTCGTTTCTTAGTTTATATCTTCAGTCTCAGTTGCCTCCTTTCAATCCTTTTAATGTGACTAGCTTTCCTTGCAAGAAATTTGCTACTGCCTGGGATTCTTTCCTTGCAAATGTGCTTGGCTGCCTTCCTACCTTCAGTTGGTCCAGTCTCATTGCAAAGACACCTCTGCAAAGAGGCATTTGGGACCATTCTATCTCAATAAGAAGCACTCCAACACACATAATCACTTTTTATCCCTCATCATTGCTTATTACATTATAAATATTTAAGTCACTCATTTTCTTTTTCACCAGAATGTAAGCTCTGTGAGTATAGAAACTTTGTTTGACAGTCATCATGTTCCCAATGCCTAGAACAGTGTCTGGCATATAATAAGGGCTTAATAAATATTTACTCAGTGGGAAAAATGTTTTAAAAAATGAATGCCTCATGGGGTAAGACCGCTTGGATCTTAATATAGCTTGACTATTTCTTAGTTAAATAGCATTGGGTCCCCCATGTAGTTACTCTTAGCCTCAGTTTTGACATCTGTAAAACGACAATTATAATGGTCTTTGCCTCACTATTAGTTTACCGTGAACATTAAGTATGATTATTCACATACATTGCTTCATAGATGCCTGACTTATAATGGGCTCTCAAAACATCTTGAGAACTGTTGACTCTGCTACCCATGGATAGAATGCATAGTTACAACACAGTTCTGCTCTTCTCAGTGGAAATGTGCCCATCCATTTAAGACCTTCAATCAATGAAACAAGTGACTCAGCTCTTTCATTAAATCTGTCCAGAATCTTGTATTTCAGTTTTTAGACATTGCACAATTGCCCTTCAATAGGAAATGTGACAAAAACATGTTCAGGTTTTATAGAATGCCTTTGCTTTCACTGGCATTGCTAGTAATGTGGTTTTCTTTTTGGAGATCTGGCTAGAGGCTGATGAACCTTTCGTTTCACCTAATTTAATAGTTGGTGCCAGAAGGGCCATGTGTGAGATATTTTGGGAAGAGGTTTTGTGGAAGTAAAATTACACCCATTTGCTTGAGAGGAGGGCTGAGCCTGGGCATTAAGCTGGGCATGCTGGGAACAATGGTCCAATTTGCTTCCCTAAGCTCCTGTCTTTATGGTCTTTCTTAGAAAAGTCCAGGATCTCCCCATACTTCCATAGCCTAGTTATGGCCCTGCGCTGCCCTCTGCTCACTCTGGTGATCCTGCAGACTCATTCTGAGACTGGGGCTGGATGGCACCTAACCTTTCTTTGCCTAGGCTTTCCCTCTGCTGGAAACACTCACACCATGGGAGTCTCATGTATTTAAGGGACTGGGGCTGCTCCTAGGGAAATGCTCTAAGTGCAAGCTTCATGGTAGAGAGAGTTAACAGAGAATATCCTTCCTCAGAAGCCTCCTCACAACAATGTTTATGTGGAATCAACACAGATGTATGAGAGAGGACCAGTGCTTGAGGGGTTTATAATCCATTGAGGAAATACAGTATGACTTTTAAAAGATAATCTATAGATCAGGGTAAAAAAATTATAAAAATCCGATAAGTGATATGATAGAAATCTTGCTTCAGGAAACCCAAGGATAGAGGATTCCTGAAGGAAAGGTCTAAACCACAAGAGGTCCTGTTTGACTTACTTCCACTTAAAGCTAGTGTTTTCTACAGCTGTGGATCACTGATGAGGACAATTCTTGTCAAGACCCCAGAGTTCATGAAAACCCCTTCAGAGACTTGCAAAACAGACAGATTCCAAGTCCCCACCCTCAGAATTTCTCATTTATTCAATCTGTAGTGCAGGACAAACATCTACTATAACCTTCTTCCTCTTCCTCCTCCTCTCCCTCTTCCTCCTTCTCCTTTACACATTTTATTGACATATAATTAACACACATAATATGTACATGTTTTGGGATTTAGCCCATTGAGTTTTAACAATTTCATGCATACAAAACAAGATATAGAATATTTCCATTACTACAGGGAGTTCCCTTGTCCCCCTTTCAAAAAAATTTTACTTCCTCTAACCTCCAATGCCCTTCCCCTCCGATTTCTGATTTCCAGCCACAGTCTCTTCTGGATTTTATATAAATGGAGTTATATACTATATATAGTTTTGCATCTGGCTTCTTTTGTTCAACATAATACATTTTTTCGTATTTATCCATATTATTGTGTGCTTGAGTAATTCATTCTCTTTTTAGTGCTGTCTGCTATCTCACTGTTTGGACAAACCACACATTGTTTGTTATTTTCATTTTAATGGGCATTTGGACTGTGATATGGGTTGGCTGTGTCCCTGGCCATATCTCATCTTGAACTGTAATTCTTATAATCCCCATGAGTCGACAGAAGGAAATGTGGGGTTGGAGTCCCCACATAGAGTCCCTACTGGGACACTGCCTAGTGGAGCTGTGAGAAGAGGGTCACCCTCTTCCAGACTTCAGAATCGGAGATACACTGACACCTTGCACTGTATACCTGGAAAAGCTTCAGGCACTAAACACCAGCCTGTGAAGAAGCTGCCCAAGGTCATGGGAGCCCACCCCTTGTATCAGCATGTCCAGAATGTGAGACATAGAGTCAAAGGGAATCATTTTGGAGCTTTAAGGTTTAATGACTGCCCTGCTGGATTTCACACTTGCATGGGGCCTATAACCCCTTTGTTTCAGTCAATTTCTCCCTTTTGGAAAAGGAGAACTTATCCAATGCCTGTATCCCCATTGTATCTTGGAAGTAACTAACTTGCTTTTGATTTTACTGGCTCATAGGAAGAAGGGATCTGTCTTGTCTCTGATGAGACTTTGGACTTGGACTTTTGCATTAATGCTGGAATTGTTGCAGGAAGTCAGGGACCCTGAATGGAGAGACTGGCTGGAGCCACAGCAGAGGAACATAAATTGTGAAGATTTTATTTTAATATGGAAATTTATCGGTTCCCAAATACCACTTTTATAATTTTTTATGCTTATCTTTACTTTAATCTCTGAACATAAATTGTGAAGATTTCATTTTAATATGGACATTTATCAGTTCTCAAATAATACTCTTATAATTTCTTGTGCCTGTCTTACTTTAATCTCTTAATCCTGTTATCTTCGTAAGCTGAGGATGTATGTCACCTCAGGACCATTATAATATTTTTGTTAACTGTACAAATTGATAGTAAAACGTGTGTTTGAACAATATGAAATCAGTGCACCTTGAAAAAGAACAGAATAACAGCAATTTTCAGGGAACAAGGGAAGACAACCATAAGGTCTGACTGCCTGTGGGGTTGGGCAAAATAGAGCCGTATTTTTCTTCTTGCAGAGAGCCTATAAATGGATGTGCAAGTAGGAAAGATATTGCTAAATTCTTTTCCCAGTAAGGAATATTAATAATTAATGCCCTGGGGAAGGAATGCATTCCTCAGGGGGAGGTCTATAAACGGCCGCTCTGGGAGTGTCTGTCTTATGCAGTTGAGATAAGGACTGAAATACGCCCTGGTCTCCTGCAGTACCCTCAGGCTTACTAGGATTGGGAAACTCCATCCTGGTAAATTTGAGGTCAGACCGTTTCTCTGCTCTCGAACCCTGTTTTCTGTTGTTTAAGATGTTTATCAAGACAATATGTGCATCACTGAACATACACCCTTATCAGTAATTCCATTTTTGCCCTTTGCCTTGTGATCTCTGCTTTTATCCTTTGCCTTGTGATCTTTGTTGGACCCTTATCAGGAGTTTGTGATTTTGTCCTTGTCCTGTTTCCTCTGAAGCATGTGATCTTTGTTCTCCTTTTTGCCCTTTGAAGCATGTGATCTTGTGACCTACTCCCTGTTCTTGCACCTCCTCCCCTTTTGAAATCTTTAATAAAACTTTCTGGCTTTGCAGCTCAGGTGGGCATCACAGTCCTACCGATATGTGATGTCAACTCCAGAGGCCCAGCTGTAAAATTCCTCTCTTTGTACTCTTTCTCTTTATTTCCCAGCTGGCCAACATTTATGGAAAATAGAAAGAACCTACGTTGAAATATTGGAGGCAGGTCACCCCGATATGGAATGAGTTAAGACTTGGGGGGACTGTTAGGAAGGCATGATTTTGTTTTGAAATATGAGGACATGAAATTTGAGAGAGGCCAGTGTTGGAATGATATGGTTTGGCAGTACCCCCCACCCAAATTTCTTCTCAATTTGTAATCCTCATGTGTTGAGGGAGGGACCTCATGGGAGGTGATTGGATGGAGTTTCCCCCATGCTGTTCTCCTTCCTGACACCACGTGAAGACGGATGTGTTTGCTTCCCCTTCCACCATGATTGTAAGTTTCCTGAGGCCTCCCCATCCCTGTGGAACTGTCAGTCAGTTAAACCTCTTTCCTTTATAAATTACCCAGCCTCAGGTATGTCTTTGTAACAGTGTGAAAATGGACCAAAGTAGATTGTTTTTAGTTTTTGACTATTGTATATAATTCTGCTATAAACATTCTTATACATTTCTTTTTGTGAACATAAGTTTTTGTTTCTTTTGGGTAAATATCTAGGAGAGAAATTTCTACCTCAAAAGATAGGTGTATGTTTAACTTTTTAATAAGCCACCAAACATTTCTCCAAAATGAGTGCATTTTACATTCTCAATAGCAATGTAGGAGAATTCTGCTTTACCATGTCCTCACAAACTTTGGTGTCATTAAATTTTTTTAAAAAATTAAACATGCAGAGCTCCTTTTCACGTATCTATTGATGATTTGTAATGTTTTCTTTAATGATAGATCTGTTCAGATTATTTGAATATTTTAAAAAATTTTTTGACTTTTTATTATTCACTTTTATGAGTCCTTTACATTTTTTGAATACACATTTTTGCCAGGTATATGTGTTCAGAATATTTTTCCCAGCCTGTATTTTGTCATTTAAAAAATTATTTGTGTTTTCATTCAAGCTGAAACATTTAATTTTAATTAAGTTTAATTTATTAATATTTTCTTTTATGATTGGTGCTTGTTTGGTCTATTTCAATCTTTCCTTCAACAAAATTGCAAAGATATTCTCCTATATTATTTTCTAGAAGCTTTATAGTTCTGGCATTTATGTTTAGGTATCTTATCAATTTGAGTGTGTACATGTATTTATGTGTGTGTAATGAGTCAGGGAGTTGAGATTCATTTTTGTTTTATACAGATATTTAGTTGTTCTAGTAGCACTTAAGACTTGAATTAACCTAATACCTTGGTTTTATGCATTTTTAATAAGTGCTTTATATGATTCTGATGCAGAGCATTCAAGGATTATTTACTGTGTACTGCTGTGGAGGAAAGGTGAGTGGGTGTTTATTTTGATTTCCAATTGGAGAAAATTACTAGCATTTGAGTAATAATATTATCAATAATTACTAGGAAAAGCTAAACTTTACTGAGCTTTTGCTGCTTCATCTTGATTATAATAAATACTTTGTATCTAATTTAATATTTACCCAAATCCTATGGAATAGATATTATTTTCTGTATATAAGGACACAGAGGCTCAGAGAGCTTAATTCATTGTCCAAAGACTCTCTTTAGCAAATATAGAAGCCAAAATCCAATCTTTGGTTTTCCGACACCAGAGATACTCTCCTAACTACCAGGTTCTTTGCTTTCTTCAATAGGGTACTGATTGTTTTTTTCACTTCTCACAACTGAATGTAATGATTCTTTAATGCAATTGTTCTCAAACATTTGTCTTAGGTAAACTTTATGCCCTTACAGTTATTGAAGACCTCAAAGAGTTTCTGTTATTAGGTTGGTGCAAAAGTAGTTGCAGCTTTTACCATTGAACATAATGGCAAAAACTGCAATTACCTTTGTACCAATCTAATATATAGGTAATATCTAGTTGTATTCAGTGTATTCAAAATTAAAACAGAACTTTTGAAAAATGTATCAACTTCTTTTTTAAAATAACAGTAATGACTCCATTTCATGTTAACATAAATAATAAATTTTAATAAAAAACCATTTTTCAAAAAAAGAGAATAGTGATATTGTTTTACATTTTTGTAACTCTATTATCTGGCTTAATATAAGATACACGTATGCTCATTCTGCTCTTATTCAATCTGTTGAGACATGGTCTTTTTGCTGAAATACAGTATATGAAGAAAATCTGGCCTCACATATATGTATAGTTTTAAAAGAAGGAGTATTTTAATAGCCTTTTCAAATGATTATGACTATTCTTTGATACTACATCAAACCCAACAACTGGTGGTTTCCTAAATACTACTTAAATATCAGTGTCAATGTGGAATCAGAAACCATAGTTAATATGAATAACTTCGAAAAACTCAGTTTTAGTGAATACTTCATTCTTGCATGACTGTATAACAATATGCATTGCTCCTTTGAAAAATATAGTCTGAGTTATACAGATTGTGGTGCGTATGAAAATGCACTATATAGATCTTTGGAGGGAATATGATTGACTGACAGCACCTGTGACTGTCCTTCTGGAACCACCATCATGTTTGTACGGAGGTCACACTTCCCATGGCTGCTGCCAGCCAGAGGCTGCACATAACAGAAGCACTAAGGCAGTCCCACCCCACTGAGATGCAGACCTCCTTAAACTGATGAGTTTGACTCCAGAACTTGGCATTGGTCTAGCTGAAACATTCCAGGGACTGCTGCAGTCTAGAACTCTTCTTACCCCATGCACTTTCCTTCTTCCCTCCTTCGGTGTCAGACCTGCATTGTGGTTTAAAGGCTGTCTCTGCCTTCTCTGGCTCTCTCCCTTTATCCTTCACAGGTATTCCCATCAGTAGCTTTCTTGAATGTCTACTCTGATCTTAGCACCTACTTTTCAGAGGACTAGAACAAATACGCAGATCTCCAAAGGTTGACACATTTCATTGTAAAATATCAAAAGCTCACTTTTGTAAATATCACCACTGATCCCACTGGAAACGTTGTAAGTATTGGGAAGTTGTCAGGCAAAAAGTAGAGGATATACGTTTTTCAAAATTCTAATTTTCATTCAAAAACTTAAATTGCATCATTAGCAACATAATTGCCAGGTGTTTTCCTTGAAATGGCAGCCTTACTCCATTCAATGACGTAAAAATCTCTGCCAAACTGCCAGTCTGAATAATCATAGCTTACCAGTCAGTGGCTGTTTCAAGTAAAAGTAGCACTCTAAACAAGTAGCAGCTAGTTCAGCTCGCAACTCAGATAACCAGACAAGGAATTTTTCTTGAGAAACTCATTGTACTGCAGAATGCAGCAGAAGTGTCTTTCATCCATCTGGTCCATTTCATCATGCAGAATATTTAAAAGACTTGTACTCAACGGTTAAAATCTAAAAAATTTATATGTTTCTGCTGCTTCATAAAGGACATTTGTAAGTGGAATGGGCACTATGTTTCCTGCAAGTGCATGGCAGTGAAAAATACAATGACTGCTAGTGATGTTTATTGCCATTGACGTGATTCATGCTCTGACCCCAGTCATTTCACCCACCATTGGTTTTGCTCCATCAGTGCAAATGCCAACACAGCGGGAAAGTCAAATGACTCCCTAATATTAATATAAAACTAGTTTTGGCCTCACAGACCCTCTGAAAATTCTTAGGAACACCCGGGGGTTCACATGCCATTTTTTGAGAACCATTTCATGAAGAAATAAAACATTGATTGAACGCTCCATAAGAACAGTACGTCTTTGTAGGCCCTGAGGATGACTATCACAATGTGCCTACCCTCGAAGAGCCCTGGCTTTTCTAAAGGAGACACAGGTTATTAAATAGCTGGATTAGGGTTACTGGACTATGTTACGGGGTCAGAGAGAGGATATCATGGTTCTGTCTGTAAGGCTCAGAGGTGACCACGGCAGGGAGGTGATTCTTGAGGCAAGATTTGAAGACTGAGAAAGGGCTTGACCCCAAATAGAGGAGGTAGATATTCTGGGAGGAAGGAACAAATAACTATAAAAATATGGCAGTGCATGGTGTGCTGATACTACTATCTATCTAAAAAACAGTAAAAGGTATCATGTAACTATGCCAAAGTTTCCAAAGGTTTTGGTTATATTTTTTTAGAAGTTTGATGTCCGTGTTGTTACCCAACATAAGGAGACCATCAGGTGGCACCGCACCTCTGTGCCAGCTGCACCACAGACATAACCTTTCATTGTGGCCCGTACATTTTTCCTCCTGGTGGCTACATCTTTGTCATTTCTTGGAATATCATTTTTGTTTTATTTCATCTTGTTTTTGTTTCAGTGTTTTCATAGGACCAAAAAGTAAGACAAGTCTGAATATTTCCCTGGGTATAACAGAACTGTGGATGATGTCATCATCAATTGAGAATTATACTGCCTTTACATTTATGAAGCTCAAATGACCACATTGATTTGTAACTCAGATCCGGTGTATTTAATATGTGTAAAACCGTGAGTCTTGACATCTAGGCGGTTGTATTTCCAAACATGCTTATGATTTGCTAAGCCATAAACAAACTGGATACGGCAGATCAGAAGCCTGCAGTGCAAATAAATGTATTGGTGTGGCATATATTGAATGTTTATTTATGTAAACCCAAGATGGATAGGGAGAGGCACTCTTTTAGTTCATCCAACAAATCACTATGATTCAGATGTTTCCTAACAACCACCTGGGGGAGGAGCGCAATCTTCTCATTTAATCTTAATCACTGGCAATCAGAGACATTTCACAACCGGGAAATATCACACAAATTATTAGAAGAGCAATCAGAAAATATAACAAAGGATAGAAAGAAACATAGTCTTTCCTGTGTCAGGGATTTATGCACAATTACTCAGAGTGTTTAAAGATGTTTTCATGTCACCCTCCCAGACCATCAAGTTTAAATCCAAATTATTTTTAGCTGAAGACTGTATGGAACCATGGGCTCTTATAGACCAAGTCATTTCATACACAAACAAAATTAATGAATATTAACTCTGGATTCAGGCTCATTTTTTACATCTCTTCAATATTTGCTGCCTAGGTAGAAGTTTCAGCTTTGCATATTCTCTTTATAAACCTGTATGTTTTTCTAGGCCAAGGAGTTTCCAAGTGTTTTGTCACCCTAGCTTTTTTGTAAGAGCAGATCAGACACGATAACTACAAGAATTTATTTCTTGAGCTCTCATCCTTGAATTTCTGAGGCCTAGGATGTTCTCTTTGTTCATCTCCATGGTATAAGTATTTTTATACAAATTATATTAAGATCAACAACAACCATAGGCAATTCATTGGGGAGGAGAAATGAAGGCACTCTAAGAGTGTAGGAAAAAGAGAAAAAGTATCGAGAGGCACAGTGCTGTAATAAGAGCTCCCCAAATCTCAGTGGTTTAATGCTATGGCCAGAATGTCTGTATCCCCCAAATTCAAATATTGAAACCTAATCACCAAGGTGATGGTATTAGGATGTGGGACATTTGAGAGGTGATTAGATCAGGTGATGGGATTAGTGCCGTTTTTTATATAGAAATAGGCCCCAGAGAGGTGCCTTGCCCCTTCCACCATGTGGGGACACAGCTAGAAGGTGTGATCTGTGAACCAGAAAGCAGCCTTCGCCAGACACAAAATCTGCTTGATATTGGCCTTCCCAGGGTCCAGAACTGTGAGAAATAAGTATCTGTTGCTTATGAGTTGCCTGATTTATGGTATTCTGTTACTGTAGTCCACATGGACTAAAACACTTAATAAATTGAAAGTTTGTTTCTCTCACATGCCATTGTGAGTTGGTGGCAATGGTGGTGGTGGTGGTAGTGGTGGTAGTGGTGGTGTCCTGCTCCATGTACTCTGGGACCCACAATCCCTCTACCAGGTGGCTTCACCATATCCCAGGGCTCTGGAACCTACCACTGAATTATCTGTCTCCCGAAGTCCAGTGAAGGAAGAGTTGGAGAATTGCTTGCAAGGTTTGGGGGTTCAGGCCTCGATATGGCATAGCTCATTTTGTTCATATTCTGTTGGGTAGATCTAGGTTACATGAACCACACATAACTGCAGGAAAGGTTAGGAAATATGGTCTGGTTGTATGTCCTGGGGGAAACAGAACCAGAATCTGGTGAGCACATTGCATTTTCCTGGCCATCTACATCAATTTGTTCTTAGTGATAGTTGTCAGCATATGGGTACTTTGAATGTAGACAAAACTCAAATTTGTCCTAGTAGGCATGTATTTATCATTTTGTTTATTCACTCAACAAATATTATTGAACCTCCACTTTGAGCAGGACTTTGGGCAAGGCACTCAGTATATAACACTGAGCAGAGTACAGAACACAGAAATAACACAGTTCCTGCCTTCAGGAGCTTACAGTGTCCTGCTAACTGACACATCTATTGTCTTTCTCATCAGCTTTCTTAATTTATCCCTAAGGTGCTGACAGTATGGGAATAAGAAAGGAGAGAAAGGCAAGCAATTATCTGAATTTATTATCCCAGAGGTGGCTCTAGCAATAAGCATGTATATCAATGTATCCACTATAGCAATCTTAAAGACAAAACTGAGGAATATATAATTTATATCTTATAGTGCTTTATATTTTTAAAAGTTATTACCCATACTGGTGAAAAGGAATTAAAATTCGCTTTGTGACTTTGAGCAAATGAATTGAATACTCAAGGTTAATTCCTGATCTACAAAATGGAAATAATACTAGAATCTACCTCTTAGAGTGACTGCAAGGATCAAATAAAATTAAATGAATAAACTGCTGAGCAGAATGCTTAATTTACAACAATATTAAAAAGTGATATTAACTAGTCCTGTCATTACTATTTGACTTTAAAAATGAAAGGTAGCAGAATATACCACCTCAAAATATAACCCACCTTGTCATAAGGGTTATTTTGAACTGAAGGCAATTGAGAAGAAGCAGATATCAGAAAAGTTCTGCCCTTTTCCTATTTGCATAAAAACAGGACATAAATTTGCAAAGTCACTGTCAGAAATCCACTGTCAGAAAGGACAAAGTTTGATTATTATCAATGATACCTTTAGACCCTGATCAGCTCAGAGACTGCACCAGAGAATCTATATCACAAAGTTTCCTAACTGGCCTTTATCTGCTAATAGTTTCCCCTATACTGTAGACCCTTAGACAATGTGGGGGTTAGGGGCACTGCCCCTCTCCTTCCACTCCAGTTTAAAATCCATGTGTAAATTCTTTCTCTCTTTCCTTTCTCTCTTTCATTCTCTCCTTCCTTCCTTCCTTCCTTCCTTCCTCCCTTCCTTCCTTTCCTTCTTTCTTTTCTCTTTTCTTTTCTTTTCTTTTCTTTCTTTTCTTCCATCCTTTCTTCCTTTCTTCTTTCTTTTTGTGGAGATGGGGTTTCTCTCTGCTGCCCAGGCTGGAGTGCAGTGGTATTAACATGGCTCACTGCAGCTTCAACTTCCTGGGCTCAAGTGATCCTCTCACCTCAGTCTCTCCAGTAGCTGGAACTACAGGTGCACACAACCACACCCAGCTAATTTCTGTTTTTTTTGTTTTTTGTTTTTTTTTCCAGAGATGGGGTTTTGTCATGTTATATAGGCTGATCTTAAACTCCTAGGCTCAAGTGATCCACCCACCTTGGCTTCCCAAAGTGCTGGGATTACAGGTGTGAGCCACTGCACCTGGCCTTTGTATAACTTGACTCTCCAAAAACTTAACTACTATTAACCTACTGTTGAAAACCTTACTAATAACACAGTCAATTAACACATATTCTGTATGTAATATGTATTATATACTGTATTTTTACAATAAGTAAGCTAAAGATATAAAATATAATGAAAATCATAAGGAAGATAAAATATATTTACTATTATTAATTGGAAGTAGATCATCATAAAGATTTTCATTCTCATCATCTTCACATTGAGCAGGTTGAGGAGGAGGAGGAAGAGGTAGGATTGGTCTTGCTTTCTCAGGGGTGACAGACACAAAAGATAATCCATGTATAAGTAGACCCACGAAATTCAGGCTGTGTTGTTCAAGGGTCAACTGTATTCACTTTCCTACATTTCCTGCCCCTAGAAATTCAAGATCCTTTTCCTTTGTCTTGTCACTTCTCAAAAAATGTATTGCTTTTTGGCATGTAAGCTGGAATTCTAAGCTACCTCTTTGAGAAATATTTTTTCTCTGAGTATTCTCCTCCACATATATAAAACGCACATGTTAGTAAACATGTTGGGTTTTTCTCTTGTTAATATGTTCTATGTTATAGAGATCTAAGCTAGGAACTCAGAAGATTACAGGGAAAATTATTTTTTCCTTCCCCACATAAACAATCCTGTGACATAGGTTTCTTTTTTTTTTTTTGAGACGGAGTCTGGCTCTGTCGCCCAGGCTGGAGTGCGGTGGCCGGATCTCAGCTCACTGCAAGCTCCGCCTCCCGGGTTCACGCCATTCTCCTGCCTCCGCCTCCCGAGTAGCTGGGACTACAGGCGCCCGCCTCGTCGCCCGGCTAGTTTTTTGTATTCTTTAGTAGAGACAGGGTTTCACCGTATTAGCCAGGGTGGTCTCGATCTCCTGACCTTGTGATCCGCCCGTCTCGGCCTCCCAAAATGCTGGGATTACAGGCTTGAGCCACCGCGCCCGGCCGACATAGGTTTCTATTTACTGTATTAACTATTTAGAATGTTACTATCTAGGCTTTTTTTTTTTTTTTTTTTTTTTTTTTTTGCCAATGAGAAAAACTATAGTTCAGAGAATGAAGTTTCTTGGAAGAAGCTGTACGGCTTAGAAATGACAGTGTCAGGGTTGGTTACTGTGGTTGTGTCCTTCCATTGATTCTGATTCTTTGCAGGGCCTACAAAGTATAGAATACTTTTGAGAACCATTTGTTTTCTTCTATTAAAAATAAACTGGGCTAATGAAATGGAAAGACAAGTAGTACTTCCTCTGGGTAACCAGCCATGACAGTTTTTACAAGCATGACACTTTTCAGTTCAGGCAGCACATAAAGCATCTACACTTTGCTGTCTTTCCACAGAGGTTGCTATAGTTTATGGATGGTGTGGGAAGAGAAGAGTGGGTGTAACATTTGGGGTGCCTGAGTTCTGATATTTGTTCTACAGGTGGTCAGCTGTATGACTTGAAATATATCACTTCACCTTTCAGAACTTTTTTTTTTTTTTAATCTAGAAAATAGATATCTGGAACATTGTGTAATTACTAACCACTCCACCAATGTAGCATAAAGCAGAGGAGCTGATGAGTAAGAAGACATAGAAAATAGCTTTTGGAAAATAGAGGTGAAATGTAAGTCATCTTGAGATCTAGACTTCTGAGCCTAAGTCCTCTGATCCTAAGACACTCTGCTGTTTAAGGAGTTTAAAGCCTTCAATGTCCCTAGAAAGTAAGTAGAGTCTAAATAGTCTCTGTTGCCATGGTAGAGAAAATTCTGAAGATAAAAATTGTGTCTATATTGAGGGCTAATTATGAACAAAGATTCATATTCTACAGTGTTCTCTGTGCTGCCACAGAAACAGACATGGTGTTAGCAAGTCCTTGAATAAACTTTTATAACCAATTAATTTGTTATTCTCTAACAGTGTCTCTGTGGTCATCATAAAGATTTTACTTGATTTAGTACATAAACCAGGGAATAGCATTTTTAAAAAATTCTCAAACCTTTATTAATGTGTATGTTCTTACATACACATTCTGAGACAGGATCTTGCCCTGTCACCCAGGCTGAAGTGCAGTGGTGCGATCATGGCTCACTACAGCGTCAACCTCCTGGGCTCAAACTATCCTCTTACCTCAGCTTCCAAAGTAGCTAGGACCACAGGGATGCACCACCATGCCTGGCTAATTTTTAAAATTTTTTGTAGAGACAGGCTATCTCTATGTTGCCTAGGCTAGTCTTGAACTCCTGACCTCAAGTGATCCTCCCAGTTCAGCCCCCAAAGTTCTGGGATTATGGGAGTGAGCCACCACGCCTGACCTATTAATGTATATTTTTAAAAGAAAGAATATTACTGATTCTAAGAATATAGTGGAAATTCCATGTTGTCTTATTGAAATGATATAGTTGCATTTTAGTTAGAATGCTACAATTCAATTCGAGTTTATAGTATCTTTTATTCTGCAAAATCACGTTGGCAAAAAATTTCTGATTAGTCTAAAAACCTTATGTATAAAAATAATTGATAACAATTCAACTATTAGATTTGTCTAGAAAATTAAAAAGTCATGTGTTTATCCCATTATTAATCTTTCAACCAGTTTATTTGCACCTGTGAAGAAACATAGGCATAGCCAAGTCTAGACTAATTGATCACAGGGAGGAGGGCAAAGGATTAGGTTGGACTTATACCTGAACTACACTCTTTCCACCAACTGCATTTGGTACATTCATCTTGATTTTGCTTTGGTTTGAAAAAACTTCTATGAAGGATTTTATTGTCAGAGTATCAACAGAGAGACAGTGAATGCTACTGGGATAAATATAAACTAGTATCAGCTACATAACTGACTTCATCTCTAAATCTCAGTTTCCTATTTTGTAAAATATCTAAGACAGAAATCCTTACCTTTAGGAGAGTCATGAGACTTAAATGAGACAGGAGCCATGAAGTGCTTGGGATTTAGTTGGCTTCAATAATCATCATTTCCTTTCCTCCCTAATGATATTACCTTCCATTAGTTGTACACATTCTGTGTCATAATCTGTGCTTAAACTCTTAACATGAATCATCTCATTAATTGCTCAAAACATGACGAAGTTGAAGCTTCGGGAAATTAAATTAAGTTCCAGGTCACCAGCTTGGTAAGTGTCAGAGTTTTCTAATTTAGATGTCCCTGACACTGAAGCTCATGTTCTTGGTCATCATGTATATTTACTTTCTGTTGTGTCTTTAACAAATTACCATAGACTTAGTGGCTTCAGTGGCACAAATGTATTCTCTCATGGTTTTGGAGATCAGCAACCCAAAGTAAGTTTCAGTGAGTTAAAATCAAGGTGTTGACAGAAATGATTCCTTCTGGAGGCTGCAGGGTAGACTCCATTTCTTTCCTCATCCTGTTTTTGGAGGCCGCCTCCATCCTTCTCTCCTGGGCCTCTCCTCCATCCTCAGACAGTGGGGCACCTTGCTTCCATTGTCACATTGCCTTCTTCTGTGATCAAATCTTCTGCCTCCCTCTTTCCCAGCACACTTGTGACTATATTTGCTTTTGCCATTCTTATATTGTTACCTCCATTGTTACCACCATTGTTACTACCTGTATGCTATTGCTCTCTGCTATTTACAGACTATATATGACCATATTTCTCTAGGTAACTTCTTAGGAGTAAAATCTTGAAGTTACTCTTGTCCAACTCTTTGTAGAAACTCAGCTGAAAATGCAATATTTTTTAAAGAATTTCAGAAAGATATTCAATTCCTACATTTCTCAAGTTACTTTAAAATCAATCCCCTGATTAAGCAGATTAGTAGAAGGGTGGCATAAATCGACTTGATCCTTTGCCCCTCTGGGGAATTGCTTAACTGTATTGTGCTTTGATATTACATCATTGGCCTACATTGAAGGACAGTGTAAGAAACAGCCCAGGTAACGCAGCCTAGGCCAAGTGTTAGTTATCAGAATTTAGTTGAACAATGCATATACTCTTTCTTTGTACTTAGGACTTGGGGTTAATCAGGGACCTGGATTCATGTTTCTTCCCTACTTTGAGGACTCAGCTCTCTACTTTGAAGGTACTGCCTTTCAAGTGCCTCTATTTGTCACGGAATGACAAAATCCTACTTTTCCTCCCCAGAACAGAGCAGCATGTGTTCTTACAGGTGGCCACAGCATATTCATCACTTTATCACTTTTGCCATCTTCACATCGGCTCTCTGTTGCCAGATTGATTCTTGAATTCCTTTTTCTGATTTCTTTAAGGCTGTTGGCACCATCTTGGTCCATTTGGTTTAGTTGGTTTTGCCCCCACCACATCTACTGGTATGATCACATTCATTCGCTTAGCATCAAATCGGCTCAGTACCTGGAGATCATGTTCAATTTTGTTTATAATTTTGTATCATTTGATTCAAGAGGCTGTTGGCATTTTCTGGCACTTAGATTGTTTTCATTAATATTTCTTTTTTTCCTGAGAGTTTGTGTTGTTCCTTTGAGGAAGAATAAAATGCCCGTGGATCAGAGTGTGGAGATTCAATCTGTAGCTTACTGATTTTTAAGGGTGATTCTGGGAATCTCCTTATCTTCCTATTGCTTCTTACCTGTGTAACTAATGGCTGTTATAGGGACTCGTGCTTGTGTAGTATTTTCTAGATTGCAGGGCTTTGGAAGGGAGGCATGATATTAATAGTGACATAAATATTTGTATGGAGATGGTAAGTTGACCTATCAAAAAAAGAAAAAAAGACAGCTACAAAGTCTGACGTAGTTTTGGCTGGAAAAGACATTCATGAGAGATGCCCAGGGTTTGAGGATTACCCATTTCTGAGAATAGTTACACATTATGACCCAACTCCCTTGAGAAGAAGACAAGATGGAAGTGATCCAGGGACAGATTGAATGCAACTAAGTTGTCTTAGTCCCAAGTTATGTTTGAGAGAGGTTGTTTTGAATCTATATCTTTATAATAGGCTTGATTCCTATCAGTCTAGGAGCAATAGATGCATCTGAAGAAGAGAGAATGTTCTGTGTTGATTCCCAAACCTATCAAGTTATGTGCTCTTACTATGTTTATGATAGAAATATATTTCAGCTTGATGTTTTTAAAGCTATGAATAATAATTGCATGATTATGTGATAAGGGATACTCTTTGAATCCCTTAAGGTATGTTTGTTTGAACAAAGTTCATTCACATTCAGTATCATGATACTGAAATAATGACTGAATAAAGAACATTCACCTAGCTGCACATTTAGATTTAATGGCAGTTTTAGTGTAGCTAAATTTTCCAGGAGGCATTTCTCATCTTTTGTTCAATTTCTTAATGAGCGGTGAAACATTTGAGGTTTTGTCTCCTTTTGGGGGAAAAGAGGCAGTGGAAAGATGAGCTAGAAAAAAGGGAAATGCCTGAATAATATGGATCAACAAGATGCTGGTTTATAATTTTTTACTTCAATAAAACTATTAACTACTTTATAAAAAATATTTTTTTCTTTTTACTAAAATATATAATCTGAAAGTTTCTGTCAATAGTGGCCAACAACTTAGATATATAGTTTTAGAAGATGATCTTAAAAAGAAGCAAACTTGGCCGGGAGTGGTAACTCATGCCTGTCATCACAGCACTTTGGGATGCCAAGGCAGGTGGATCAGGAGTTTGAGACCAGCTTGGCCAATATGGTGAAACCCATCTCTACTAAAAATACCAAAATTATTCGGGCATGGTGGTGTGCACCTGTAATCCCAGCTACTCAGGAGGCCGAGGCAGAAGAATTGCTTGAACCCAGTAGCCAGAGGTTGAAGTGAGTCAAGATCACACCATTGCATTCCAGCCTGGGTGACAGAGCAAGACTCCCATCTCAAAAAAAAAAAAAAAAAAAAAGTAAACTTGAGGAAAACAAATCATTAAAAATGTTAAAGGGACTGGAGTAAGTTTGTTTGGTGAAGACCAGCTTGAGAGAGCTGCTATTAGAGGAGAAAAAAGTTTTGGAGTATTGAAGAAGGAGGATTTAGGAGGAGGGAGTAGAAGTATGTGCAGTGTAATTGATAAAGGGCTTTACATTTAATGTTCAAGAATAACTAAAAGACCTTAAGTTATCCTGATAGGGAGGGGTTCCTTAAAAGGGTGAAGTGTAATTATTGAAGTAATGACTGATTTTTTTTCCCTTATTGAAGATGTTCCAACACAGTCTTGATTTCCCAACTGTCTGCTAATAAACTGTGATCTAGCTGTAGGCCATGAAATGGGCAAGGGGGTACTTCTTAATTTCAAGACAATGGTAATCAGGAACAGAGCCATAGGGGTTAGACAGCCCTGCTTCTTCAGTTTACCTTAGAAAATTTACTTAAGCTTTCTGAAACAGTTTCTTCATCTGTAACATCAATTTAATAATACCTGTCTCACAGTGTGTGTTAAAGGAAGGTTCTGAGGATTAAGTGACATAAAGTATATAAGTTGTCTAACATATAATAAGTACTCAAATTATTGTAGTTACTACTGTATTTATTACTGTTGTTTCTAAGCATCTAAGTAAAATCATTGCTCTGTAGAATATCTTAGTGGTATGTGGTGAGATGAAATATTGAAGGTGTTAAATAATGATTAAAAGTTCAGTGTATGAACAAAAGGTCCATAGGAAAAGTGTGACTCAAAGGCAAATCTTTCAAGAATGCTGACCACACACAAGCACATTTTTGGCTGCAGCAAGCAGAGCAAATATACCCCAAGATCAGAGCCCATTAACAGATTCTTAGAGCCAAAGTTCTGGGAACCAACCACCTTCAGCCCAGGTCAGCTAAACCATCCCACATTTGTGAGGTGCCAGCAGTGAGGGCAGGTGCTTTCCAAGTCAGGAAATGTGAATCAGAAAGAGGATGTGATCCTGGCAGGGAACACCCTCATTCTGATAATCACTGATAGTGTTTATTTTGAACAAGAATAATCCTGCTACCTGCTCATACATGACAATACACCACCTGACACTATGAGAGAATAGTTCTGGACAGGTAGGCAGGAGTCCCATCTAGCTTAATTTTGCTACTGATGTGCTAGAAAAGTATGGCAAGATAAACACACTCATAAACTCTTGGAGCCTCAGTTCCTTCTACTGAGCAAAAGGACTGAACCAGAGGATCTTGAGGTTTCTTCAGCTTATTATTTTTCTCTGTGACAGCACATTTGTGATTCATGCATTTTTATTAGAGATTTATACCTTATTAATGATTTTAAAAAGCATAATTCATTTTTCCCCTTTTTCATTTGTTGACCCAGATGAGCATCAAAGGTCTGAATAGGAGATTCACCGTACAGGTTTCCCAATTAACTGAATATTGGCTAGTGAGTAAATGAGTAAATAGAGTTCAAAAAGTGAGTATACAGGATTCAAATTTATAATTTCATTCACATTTATATAGGGAATATTTTCAAAAAAGGTAGACATATATGATTAGTGAATATAGTCAGGCTGACTGAAAATATCTATGCATGGCTAGCACAGGGAACCTAAGAGAAAGCTACAAATTTAAAAACAAGAGGCGACAATGATATGTTAATTTGTCCCAGGTTATTTACTGAGGAAATAAGATATTTTCTCTTTAATAGAGAAAAGTTTTTTTGTTTTTATTTTCATTAAGAACTGAGTAAATATTTCAGGTGAAAATTCAAGTGTACTCAGTCAGATGACTTGATTCCAAACAAAATACAGGATGAAAAGCAGGCATTGATATTTAGGGGAGTGTCCCAAAGTTGATCTTAGCTGCATTTTCCCTCCCCGCAAGATGGAATTGCTAAACAATATCATGGAATACTTTACATTTCTGCAATGCCTTTCACTAGCTTTGGAGAATGTCTTAAAGGGAAATATGTTCAGTACTTTGTATTTCATTTATTTCTTCTTGTAAGAATCACAGGTTTCTGAGAACTTGTGAGAGTTGCCTTCCATATATTCCTCAGCATTGGATGTAATACTTGACGTTCCTCTTATTTTCAAATGCAGGATATCATGCTTACATGCACACTATTTTGGGTCATTAAAGTGGCATAATGGTAACCAAGGCTCTTTCTAGATTAGTATGAAGCACCCAGGGCAGGAAAAGATATTTTTTTATGTATCTCATAGGTACTTCACTCTGTCTTAAGAAATAGAACACAATGATTGGGCTAATCTCTTGTTTAGATTTTCTTTGGTCATGTATTATCTAGAATTAAGAAAATAAAGACCTATGTTCACCACCCCCTTATCTCCCCAACATCCCCAGACTGTGGAATGTTGGGATTCATACTGTGAATACACTGAAAATCAATTATTATCAGATTTTGTTTTCAGGGCTGCCAGACAATATTTTGGCTCAACTTCAGTCCATTTGGAACACAGCTGTTAAGTTGTTGACAAAAACTAAGGAAATATGAACATGTTCCACTCTTTCAAAAAAAATCGCATTTGCTGGCAACCAACTCAGATGGATTTGAAATTTTCTTATTGGAGAGCAAGTCAGTATCACTCTCTGGCATCCTTTTGGGCTGATCTGGTCATTCTTGTGTTCCAACACATATGGCACCCTTCACTCACCACTTGGGATTTCAGAATTTACTTTTGATCATGAACTTGAGCTTTAAGTTACTGTGTTAATAACTGTCCAAAACTTTAAGTTTCACTGGGATTTAGTGTCTCATTGATTTCTCCACATCTCCAGGATCATTTTTAAAAAGGCTTTAATGGCAAGTCAGCATTGATTTATTTCTAAAGGATTAGTGGTTATATTATACTGCATTTTTTTTTTTTGCAAATAATATAAAAATACTATTCAATTAAATAATAAATAGTATGCTGCCCTTTAAGAAAATATGGGAATTATATATGTGTATGTAAGTATATATATATGTTTGTTCACATTAAGAATAAAACCAATAGAAAGATAAAGTACAGAAATGTTAAAACTTGATCTATCGTGGGAAGGAGAGAACAGGGTGGAGGGAAGAGGAATAGAAACTAGACTTCTTTGAGTATATATTGTTTCTTGATTTGTCTTTGGAATTATGTAGATTTTCACCTTATAACAAAACAGAATAAAACACATATAAAAATAATTTCTAAAAATGTTTTAAAAGGAAAGAAAATAACCATGTACCCAATATAACTTTATGTGATGGTGAAAATGTTCTATATCTCCACTATTTAATAGCAGCCTCTAGCTACATTTGGCTAGTGGACACCTACAATACAGCTAGTATGCTGAGAAACTTAATTTTAAGTTATAGTTAAGTCACTTAAATTATATTTTTACTAGCCATATGTGGCCAATGGCTACCATACTAGACAGCACAGAAACAGAATAGGCATATAGGAAGGAACTACTCCAGGTGATTTTAAAATTCAGGAATTTGATTGTATATCCCTAGGACAAAAAGAACTTAAGATAACAAGAAGAACTTAAAAATAATATTAAATGATTTTAAGTTATAATACTTTTGAGAGTAATATTGTTACCATTCTGAGTCTGTTAGGTCTATACTGTGAGATATTTAATAAATCAAATGAGTAATTATGTGCATGTCCTTGAGAACCCAGATTTTTGGCATGATTGGAAGAAGATATAGATTGAAGGTTGATAAGGTTAATTTTTTTTTGTCTTTTGTAGAGACTATGTTGCCCAGGTTTGTCTCAAACCCCTGCACTCCAGCAATCTTCCCACCTCAGCCTCCCAAAGTTCTGAAATTACAGGCCTGAGCCACTCTGCCTGGCCAAAAATGTTTGAGGCTTCTGTATGAATTTGTTATATATGTATTCTTAAGAAAATAATTTCCAACTCTGTTCAATGAATAGCCCTAGAAACAATGACTAACCCATTAGCAAGTACAACCCTAATGCTCAGATTATGGTCTCTAAATGCCTTTTGTCAGGAAAAGGAACCAGGACTCATTGGAGAAATGGATAATTCAGTGTCTGGGGCAGATAATTTATAAGATAAATCTGAAACATCTTGCCATAATTTAAAATAGGGATGCTTTCAAAAACTAGTAGGATTGTGCCAAAAAGAATCAGACACAATTTGGAAAAATTTCTACTGAACAAAGATGGAAAAATGTGTGTGCCATATGAATAACAAGGACAATTGATTAAAAAACTTCAAATACTTTAAATCATAGGTTTATACTGATACTTTAAAAGTTTAGATATCTTTGAGGGATTCTAGAAAACAAACTCATTATATTAAGCTAAATCATCAAGCAATTATTCTGTCTTTCCTGTGTGACCTGTACCACAGGGTGACCAAAGATAATTTCTCTTTGTAACACTGTTCTCTCTAATAAATAAAGAAATAACAATGAAATAAGAATATTACTATCTTCTAGCTCTTGAGATATTATTAATAGATCTGGGCAATGATCATTAATTAATACATACATCTCAAAATGTGATAGAAGTACCCTATGATGAATATGCACTGCTTCTTTATTGGTTTTGTTTTCTTTTGTTTTGTTTGCTGTAATAACCCCGTAACGAAAATTTTATATATATATACACACATACACACACACACACACATATTTTTTCATATATTTTTATTTTATGAGACAACATATACATAAATGTATACATATATACATATTTTGGATACATAAAATATGTATACATACATGCATGTATGTACATAAGTTGTCTCACAAAAATAAAAATAAATGAATAAGAAAACAAAATCAAACCTACATCTGATCAAGCCTTTAGATTTAACTAACAATTTACAGAAACTAGAAGGAACAGAAGATCTGATAAAGGATTCCATAGGTGGGTAATTAATGAAATCTGACTGTGGCATTCCATAGGAAGGATCAGCAACTGTGACCTGTGGGCCAGATTCGGTTCCTCACCTATTTTTGTTGATGCTGTTTTATTGCAACACAGTCTTGCTCATTTGTTTACATATTGCTTATGCCATTTTATGACTGAACAGCAAAGTTCAATAGTTGAAACAGAGCTCATATGACTCTCAAAATATAAAATATTTACTATCTGGCCCTATATAGAAAATGTTTGCTAACCTCTACTTAACATGACAAAATTACCTGATTTTATCAATAATAATAACAATAAAATGCATCAAGAAAAAAAACTGAAGAAATATGTACAGAGTGATGATAGGGAAACCTATAGACCTAATGCCACTTAAAGAAGCCTTGCCAACCAATCATGATATATGGACATTATTTGGATCTTGATTTAAACAAATATATTTTAAAGCAACTTTTTTTTTTTTAATTATTATACTTTAAGTTCTAGGGTACATGTGCATAACGTGCAGGTTTGTTACATACGTATATTTGTGCCATGTTGGTGTGCTGCACCCATCAACTCGTCAGCACCCATCAATTCATCATTTATATCTTGTATAACTCCCCAATGCAATCCCTCCCCCCTCCCCCCTCCCTATGATAGGCCCCAGTGTGTGATGTTCCCCTTCCCGAGTCCAAGTGATCTCATTGTTCAGTTCCCACCTATGAGTGAGAACATGCGGTGTTTGGTTTTTCTCTTCTTGTGATAGTTTGCTAAGAATGATGGTTTCCAGCTGCATCCATGTCCCTACAAAGGACGCAAACTCATCCTTTTTTAGGGCTGCATAGTATTCCATGGTGTATATGTGCCACATTTTCTTAATCCAGTCTGTCACAGATGGACATTTGGGTTGATTCCAAGTCTTTGCTATTGTGAATAGTGCCGCAATAAACATACGTGTGCATGTGTCTTTGTAGTAGAATAATTTATAATCCTTTGGGTATATACCCAGTAGTGGGATGGCTGGGTCATATGGTACATCTAGTTCTAGATCCTTGAGGAATCGCCACACTGTCTTCCACAATGGTTGAACTAGTTTACAGTCCCACCAACAGTGTAAAAGTGTTCCTATTTCTCCACATCCTCTCCAGCACCTGTTGTTTCCTGACTTTTTAATGATTGCCATTCTAACTGGTGTGAGATGGTATCTCATTGTGGTTTTGATTTGCATTTCTCTGATGGCGAGTGATGATGAGCATTTTTTCATGTGTCTGTTGGCTGTATGTATGTCTTCTTTTGAGAAATGTCTGTTCATATCCTTTGCCCACTTTTTGATGGGGTTGTTTGCTTTTTTCTTGTATATTTGTTTGAGTTCTTTGTAGATTCTGGATATTAGCCCTTTGTCAGATGAGTAGGTTGCAAAAATTTTCTCCCATTCTGTAGGTTGCCTGTTCACTCTGATGGTAGTTTCTTTTGCTGTGCAAAAGCTCTTTAGTTTAATTAGATCCCATTTGTCGATTTTGGCTTTTGCTGCCGTTGCTTTTGGTGTTTTAGACATGAAGTCCTTGCCCATGCCTATGTCCTGAATGGTACTACCTAGATTTTCTTCTAGGGTTTTTATGGTATTAGGTCTAACATTTAAGTCTCTAATCCATCTTGAATTAATCTTCGTATAAGGAGTAAGGAAAGGATCCAGTTTCAGCTTTCTACTTATGGCTAGCCAATTGTCCCAGCACCATTTATTAAATAGGGAATCCTTTCCCCATTTCTTGTTTCTCTCAGGTTTGTCAAAGATCAGATGGCTGTAGATGTGTGGTATTATTTCTGAGGACTCTGTTCTGTTCCATTGGTCTATAGCTCTGTTTTGGTACCAGTACCATGCTGTTTTGGTTACTGTAGCAAAGCAACTTTTAAGAAAATCAGAAAAATCTAAATATTGCTTGGACATTGAAGACTTTAAGACATTATAGGTGTTTTTTAAAGCTATGATATTAAAGTTATATTTTTAAGAGCTCTTATCTTTTAGGTGTTTATTCTGAAATGTTTACAGAAGAAATGATATGATCGATGTTCAGGATTTACTTTAAAATAGTCCAGGGTATAGGAAGTGGGTAGAAATACAGATGAAACAAGAATGACCATATATTGGTATTTTTGAAAGTGGTAACAGATAAATTGGATTAATTATACTGTTTCTCTACTTTCACATATGTTTGAATATTTCCATAGTAAGAAAAAAATTTACATGTCTTTTTGCATGGAACTTACATTTTAATAGAGGAGAATGAAGTAATAAAGTAACTAAATGTAGAGTTTGCAGAGTTTGAGGAAAAAAGACATGAGGTGTTGACAGGAGATGTTGAAATTTTTGAGAGTGACATGGACTGTGTGGTATCTAAGCCATGCACAGTACCTCTAGGTCTGGAGATGAAGCCGGCTTCCTGAAGCGCACATAGGAAACCTGAGCAGCCTGCACTCAAGAGCCTGACTTCCTGGGTCGAAATCCTAACTCTGCCACTTACTAGTTGCGTTACTCAGGTTAGTTAGTTAGCCTCTCTGTGCTTCAGTTTCCTCATGGCGTATAAGCATTTGATGAATACTAAAAAAAAAAAAAGAAAAAAATATCATGGGGATTGATGCTGAAAGTCTTTTAAAAATTAACAGCTTTCTTATCAGAACAGTGTGTTTTCAATATTCTAAAACAGTGGTTCTCAAATTTTAATGCACATCAGAATCATTTAGCAGACTTGTTATAATACATGTTTCTGGGCCCTACCTGACTCTTCAGCCCAGAGTTCTTAATTCAGTAGGTCCAGTGTAGAGCCTGACTTTGTCTACAAAATGTTCCCAAGTGATGATGATAATGCTGGTCTCGGGACCTATCTTTAGAACTGTTTCATAAATAATCCCTTTATTCTGTTGCTGTCCATTTCAAAGGAGAAATAAATGCACTTGACTGTTTTTTGTGTTTTAAAGAAATCATTTGCTAACCCAATATTCATACCACAGAGGAAATGACTTTCTTAGGTTTGTCCCAAATTGAGAGAGTTTGCGTTTTCTCTTCTTGCCTTTTATGACTGAATGAAAGAAAACTGTGCTTATGAGGTAAAAATGACATACCAGCTGCAGATTATTTTTCCCATTCTTTTTTTAATTAAAAGAATTCAACATAGCCAGACAATTTCTCACCTACTCATCTCCATCTAAAACAAGACACCATCTGTTATGTATCCACTTAATCAGAACCATGACAAATTGGAGCACACTCAGGTCTCTGATACCATATACCACTCCCCAGGAGTTTCTGCCTAGACCTTTGAAAGGTCCTGATCAGAGGCTGAGAGGACAGCTGGCCATTAGACTGCAGCTGGATTCAATCAGAGAAGATGCCCCCAAGGACTCCCACCAAATAAGCAGGGTCAAACAGCCTGGCCAGGATGAAGTTGGAAAATGAGTTACCTGGTGTCTGGGAGGATTCTGAGTTTGATTTACTTTTCAAGAAGGTTAAGTTGTCTTTCAAAGCCAGTCTTTTTTCTCTTTGTGTCCATCAAATATGAAGCGGGCATGTTGAAAGTTTTCAGCATGTCCCCAATCTATGCCTGGGCTATCACTGGGGTGCTGCCTTGCAGACAAAATGCCTCCATACATGGAATGGAGGGTCTAATTTCTTTTCCTGCCGGTCTGAGGTGACCTGTAGACTGGAGCCAGATGATCCACACCACTTCAGAACTTCTCTCCAGCAGCTAGAAAGGTCTCTCATCTCTTTGCTGCTAACAATCCATTCGAGTTCAAGAGCCGAGAAAGCAGGTGGGCATTTGAAAGGAGAAGAAAGAGAAAAATCAGCCAGAGAAAAGGAAACAGATAAAAAGCAATGTTGTAAGAAAAAGTGTAGTTAGAATTTGGAGACTGCAGTCAGGGGCAATGGGGTTAGTAACTGAAGTTTCAAGAAATATTGTAGGTGATTTTTTTAATGTAGGGTAGAGGGAATGAAGAATAAATATAAAGATACAGAAAAGAAAAGCTATGCAGATGATAACTGAAGCCTTAAAAGGAATTTTCAGGGTTAATGATCTGCTTCATGTCTTCAAATACTTATCCATTAAAAAGTAAAAATTGTGTATATACTTTGAAACAGCTACGTGAAAGGGGTTTCCACATTTTTCTTAGTAATCCATAAGTAATGTTGGGAAAAGAGGAATATATGCTTAGTTTTGTAATGAATACAGTACATAGAACAAAATAAGCCTATAGGAATATATTTCTAGAATTCCAAAGAGAAATTGTTTATTTAAGGAGTAAGTAGGAGATAAGAAGTATTCAAAATGTTCTTAGCTCTTTACTTTTTTCTTTCTTTTATTCATTCATTTGGCAATTATTTATAAGAACCTGCTGTGTGCCAGGCACTTCAAAAAACTAGACATTTAGCAATGAATAGAAGAGAAATATTCTTCCTATCAACTTTTAGTAAGCCAAAGAATACCTAAAAAATTTTGTTGAAATGTAGATTTCTGGGCCCAGACCCAAGATTCTGACCCAGTATATTTGTGAAAAGGCCCAGAAATATGTACTTTTAAATATTAACTTTGGTGATTCTGATACAGGGAAATAGTCCTTGTAGGTGATCTCATGAAGTCTTTTAATGAAAAGGAAGTTTGTACATATGGCACTTCACTCCATTTGCCTTCTTTTCTGCAAAAGAGGTCTAGCTGTACGATGGTGTTATAATTTATACTTCCATCAGGGGGCAAGGTTTCTCCCCCTTGAAGAGGATATCATGGCCAGGAGGTACTGCAGAAGAATATAAGTCATTACTTTCTTAGCGTCTGAGGGTCAAATTGGTCCCAATTCTCCAGAACACATCTTAGGGGCATTTTTGTCTTGAGGGGAATGTTTCTCATCTGAAAAAACCTAGTCATTTTCCGATGAGCATTAGTCCAAGAGCGTCCTCTACGGTCCTAATGCTTATTCCTTTCCAGGGTATGTAACCACCCATGGACCTCTGCTTATCGGATTAGTTACGCTCGCCGATGTAGCAGTCCTGCACCCGTTTTCCTGCCTTTCTAGACCACAAAGAAAGGGGTCCGGGATGCTGGATTCTAGTGGTCCTTTGCCAGCGTGTCCAATATAGCCTTTGCACTTAGAGGTGAGTCCTAGAGCTCGGCTGGGTTCCTGAGTATTTCATAACAACCCAGCTGCTCCATCAAGATGCACTCCCATAAACAATAGTTCTTATAAAAATTCGTTTCAGAGAGGGTGTAGGTAACCTTTTGAGTCAGGATTGAAATGGTCTTTTTGATTCTGTAAGTGCTGTAAGACTTGACTGAGTGCAAACAGTTCCAACATTTGAGTAGACCAATTATTAGGCAATTCTCCTAAAGCTGCTTCCACAAGAGTCTGCCTATCAGTTACTGAATAACCATTGCGATTTTGGGGGGTTTTTGTTTTTGTTTTTGTTTTTAAATTCTCCATCACCTGGGAGGAACCATCTATTGTCCTGTCTTGAAGGGAGTTCCTCCTACGTGTGGTCAGACATTTGTATGGTAATTAAGATTTAAATCCCCTGTAAGGAAATCTGCTGGGTTAAGGGAATTATCACTGGTTAGTGTTAAATTACCTTTTTCTAACAGAATAGCCCCATACTTTAAGATTTTTGATTTAGTAAGCTACCTTTTTGCTTTTTTGACTTAGAATAATTCTGAACTGGTGAGGTGTGCTCACAATGAGGTTTCCTCTAGAAGTTACTTTTTTACTTTCTTCTGTTATCAAAGCAGTTGCCCCTACAGATTGAATGCATTTGGGCCATCCGAGGGTCACTGGGTTAAGGATTTTTGATAGGAATGCTACGGGTTGTCAGTGGTCTCAGTGTTTTCAGGCTACGCCCTTGTTTACACTGACAACAAGGTAGTATTGGAGTATTATAGGGTCATGGAGGAGACTTTCAATTATCAATTATTGGTTTTTAATTTACCCTGGCTTTTAAAGTAATAGGGCACACTTTTTTTTTTTTTTTTTTTTTACTATTTCTATCTTTCTCTCTTTGACACCCTCTTTGTCTCTCTGCCTCTCTCTCCTCTGTCTCTCTCCTCTCTGTCTCTCTCCTCTCTGTCTCTTTCTCTCTCTCTGTCTCTCTCTCTTAGCCATTTACAAACTTGGGACCCTGGCAAGGGTGGTGGGGAACGGGTCCCACATAACTGCCCATGTTGAGAGCTGTAGACCTAAATTGGCAGGGACACCAGGGACAAGACTCCGTGGGTTTATAGCCTAGATGCCTAAGGACGCAGCATAGAGCTTCCTTAGATCCCTTTGGAGATACAATTTGTTAGAGGAAGTGAAAGTCTGAACCACTAGTACCTAGGAGGCAGGGATCAGAAGAAGTAGATTCAGAGGTAAGGAGAATTTTGGGGCTACACTTTCAAGAAAGTTGTGGTCGGGACCGAGGTGGTATGGGTCAGAAGGAAAGTTAGAGGTGCACACATGGGCAACTGTTGAATAGAGACTTCTGGCTGTGCCATGATCTCAACCGCCTAACACCTGGAGTTCGGATGTCAGCTTTCTGCCTTTAGTAGGCCCTGGGCTTCCCCAGGAAAATTGAAAGCGGAAGCTGGTTCTAGGCAGACAAATGCTCCCAACCCAGAAGGGTCTGGGGTTGTTAGAAAGCCTTTCCCCTGGGAGCCTCACATCTAAGTCTGAAGTCCCCCGGCCACACTAATCGTTTTCAACCGGCCAACAGGTGCTCGGTATTTTCCTCCAGTTCTAACGAATGATAGGGCAGAATAGCAAGTGAAAGTGGTCCAGTATTACTCACCGCCTTGGAGGTTCCATCCGGGTCACCAAAATGTTACCAGGGGTTCTTGCTCCCAGAGCTCCCAAGATGGCAGCCGGCTGCTTCCAAGAGGGCAGGCAAGCCTTGTGTTCTCTGACCTGGGGTTCTTGCCCTCACGGATTCCAAGGAATGGAATCTTGGGCCATGTGGTGAGTGTTATAGCTCTATTAGAAACTGTGCGTCATGTAACAGAACCGTGGAACCCAGTGAGTAGTGTTCAGCTTGAATAGGATGAACCCGGGCACTTATCCATGCAGGAACAATGGCAAGCCTTTAGCCGGATTGGGAGCGGCAATGGGCGCCTTGCTGGATCAGGAGCACAGCAGATACCCTGCCCGATCTAGAGGGCTGGAAGTCAGCAGTGGGTCTGCGATGGTGGCAAACGGCAGTGGTGGACGGCAAACAACAATGGTAGACCGCAAACAGCAATGGTAGACGGCAAACAGCAGTGGTGGACGGTGAGCAAAAGCTCAGCTTGAGCCATAACAAAACACGGACCAGAAGAGAGTGCAGTTGCAAGATTTAATAGAGTGAAAACAGAGCTCTCGTACAAAGGGAGGGTCCCAAAGAGGGTAGTGCAGTGATTTCATGAAATCTTAAGGCATCAACTGTTTCTAATAGGAGTCCTGAGTGTACTTCACCAGCTTGGCTCTTTTCCCTGGGCTCTGGACCTTTATATTCAAGCCATCTCCTGGTCTTTTACACGCATGGCCTTAGGAAATCAAATGTTACTTATGGAATAAATGAAATTATCTTTACTTTCAAACCTACATGTCTTTCTACATGAATAACACCACCTTCTAAGTACCAAAGAAGAAACTTAAAGTTCATCCTGGGCTGGGTGCAGTGGCTCATGCCTGTAATCCCAGCACTTCAAAAGTTCATCCTAAAACCATACCACTCTCCTTCCTCTCACAAATCCAAGTAGTCACCATGTGCTTCCAGTGCTACCTTCTTAATATCCAATATATTTATCTCTATCACTTCTGCTTTAGCTCTGCCCCATTAACTACCATCTTAACTGTTTCCAGAGCCTTCTAATTATTCTTGGAATCTCTACAATGTACTCTTCCAGTCCACCCTCCATGCTGTTGCCAGTGTGATCTTTCTAAAATGAAACAGTAATCATGCAATTCACCTATTTATAGCCCTTTAATGGCTCTGAATTGGCCACTGACCACAATCCAAATGTTATGGAAAGGTTAAGTTAATCCATGATCTCGTGGTCTCTTGAGTGGTTTTCTCTTACAGAACCTCCTCTAACCTTCCAACACCCTAAGATTCAACCGCTACTCAAGCATGCTTTTCAGTCTGTGGTACCTTTGCTCCTGCTCCTTCATACGTCTAGAATGGCCTTCTTTATATTCCTACACACTTGATGAAAGCCTATTCACCTTTCAACACTCACTTCACTATGCAATATCTCAAACACCCCTCCCCACCTTGCCACTCCCTGCATATAATTGACATCTTTTGTCTAGGCCCCTATATTATCACATGCTTCTAATATAGCATATATGAAAGAAACATATTTCTTCACTTGTGTGTCTCACTTGTGTATATCAGCAAGCCTCTTGAGGACACGAAGCTTGTCTTGCTCTGTGTAGCAATTATTATTACAGTGTATAGTGTATACCAGTCTTAAATGAATAAAATAATAACTCATCAAGAGGTATAACTGAAAATTTTCTGACATATGGATTTTTTGTATTCCATATTTTTGTCTAAAAGCTATTTTTATTTGTCTTGTCATACCAAATCTGAATCAGAAGTAAAACATGGTGCTCCCTTTAGCTAATGATAGTCTGTACCTCTACATTTAACAATTAAGGCCTATCTTGAGTTCTTTAGGAAATCCTTGGTCAAAGCATGGTAGATCTTAGACTTTTGGTTCTTGGCCAGAAAAAAAACTCTTGACGTACCACAGCTTCCTCCTTGCATGTAAATTTTGATTTACAATGGTTTCAGGTGTTCTTTATACCCAAGGAAAGAAATTTATTACAAGCCATATTTTGTAATAGTAGAGCAATGACTCAGATTTATTAGTCTTATCTAAACTATTTTCACAACATCTGGAATAAATGGCTGTTTTCTTTTATAGGTGAAGGATTAGAGGAACAGAGACTCCAAGTGTCTGAGTGGGTTGAATATTGCTCTTCGTATTTCAGATATTATTGTTTAATCCTTATTGAGCTTATTATAAATGTCAGGTCCTGTGACTAGCTCAAGGAATGCAGGGGTGAATCCACCACTGATCTCGTTCACAAAATGGTGGGGAGACAGTAATATGTTGTTAATTTGTTGCCATGATTTATTTTTTAAACAAGGGGCTCATTGCTTATTCAGCATCCTGATGTACTGGGAACTGTTCTTCAACAGGTAAGGGATAGGTTCATATTTTTCCATCTGCACTCAACCAAGCTTCCATGAGACAAATGTGGGCTATTTGGCAGATGATAACACCTCTTGTATTTCTGAAGCCCTTCATATTTACAGTTCTCTTTGCCATGCATAATTATAGTTATTTGATGCCTGGCAGTTTTATGAGAATAGAGTGGAATTTACTGGCCAGTAAATACTAGCACACTCTTTTGTGTGTCCTTGTAAGGATCACTTTCTAACAAACTTAGTGAATGACACCCTGATACTCTCTGATCAAATAGATTTCCAGAACAGTGTGTGGAAAAATATTTAAAAGAGAAAAAAGTATAGATGATTTTCCTGTGCTCCCCTCCTAATACACACTACTTTGTTGTGCCTGAAAGATAATAATGAGAAAAACAAAGCTTTACCTTCAGGTAAAAATGTCTTTGAATGAATCTTTTAGTGAATCCAGATACTTAAATGCACATTTAGAACAGTAGTTTAAAAAATGTTTTCAGATAGAACTGTTTGCCTCTGATTTATTCCTCAAAATAATTGCCAAGCTAAAAAAAATAAATCCTGACAATTACCTGAATAACAAGAGAAATCTGCGTGTGGTTAATTGTCAGTTGAAAGAAATATAATGGTGTAAATAGCACTTTTAAAAGATATTTGTCTTTTCTGTACCTTAAGCTTCAAAATTATGTCTCCTGATTTTTGAAGCACCAATCTTGAGTTGTTTAAATTCAAGGACCTCATCCGTACAGAGCTGGGAATTGCCAAGATACTAATACCTGCATTTTTATGACACATTCTAAAGTCAATAGGAAAGAGGTTTCTGAATAAAAGCCTTAAAATTACCTTATGAATTATTAATTACAGGGCATATTACCTTTGAATTATAAAAGCCCAGAAAAATGGAAAGGAGAATTGAAAAACATCAATCTCGGGTTCTTTAAAAATGTAATACCAATCGTTTGAGCAGTGTACAAATCTTTTATTAAAGATAAAAAAGAGGTGATACGTTTTTTATTAACTAGAGGATATGTTCAATCCACATGATTAAAAATCTCATTACTAACTCAAGTCAGGAAAGTGATTTATTACTGAAACAGAATGGGAGGCATTCGGTTGTCCACGGCAGCATTTATCAGAAGTAGAGCTATCAGTTTGTATCTATTTTAGCATGCTTAATATTTTTTAAAGGTGGCCTTGCCATCTGTTTGAAGAATTGAAGATATTTTTCTAAAGTTGGCAAACTACCTTACAGCAAAAACATTAGCTGTTTTTTCATTTAGCTTAAAGTTTTAAGTTTTAGAAATAAAGATTATGTCTGTGCTCTAATGAAGGTAAGGGTTTCCACTGTAAAGGAAAAAAAAAAAAAAGAAATAAAGGGCTAGAGTTCCTGTCCTTAATATATAAGTTCCTGTCCCCAATGTATTTCTTTTTAAAAAGTTCTATTCATAAACATTTTTATAAGAAGACAACTCTTTTTTTTTTTTTTTTTTTGGTAAAAGGAGAGACAATGTCATGTATATTTGAAATGACAGAGAGATTATTATTCTCTTTTAGATACATTGGTTCCTGTGATTGTTGCTATTTTGTTTTTAAGAGTAATTGTTATCTTTACTTTCTGAATGATTTCAGACTCTTAGGTCTTAATTGAATACCTAAGGTACTATATTTAGAAAAAAGTTCCTTATTAGTAACTAATTTTTTAGTATTAATGTTTATTTGTTCTTTAGTAAAATAATCTCCCAGATGTTAGAGGAATCAGTGAAGGCTGTTGATGTCAAGCTATCCCTCATGGACCTTTAAGTGAACTTGGAAGCTGAGTATGATTCGGCTGGATGGAAGGTGAACAGCATTACTGTAAAGAAAATGGTGCTGTCTTCTTAACATCCTGAGCTAAGGTTGAGCTTGGTGTGTTGGAAAGGTAGAAAGTGGCTTGAGGGAAAATGGGGAGGAAACATCCTTGGTTGTTCATCAAAAGCTTAAAGAGAAAAGTTTGGATTAGCTAAGACTGAACCTAGTTATAGAAGATTTAGTACATGAGAATGAAGTTATAGGAAGCCAATCAAAGCTTTTAGAACAAAAGAGTGGTGGGAAGAGAAAATGAGCCATTCAGTTGACTGGGGAGGGAAACATTTAAGCCAGGGAGAACAGTCAGAATGCCATCATAATGATTCCATGGGCAGTAGGTTATGGAACTAAGCAAAAAAGTGATATTGGTTAAAAACATCTTGAGAGAAGAATTTACTGGATAAGAAGGCAAGAATTTACAAGATAAAGTTCTTTGTCACTGCTAAAAGGATGTTCCCGATTTCAGGTGGTTATGCCAGTACCACACATCTTAGGAAGCACTTAAGAGGTTTTTTTAGAGCCTTTCTCTTCATGTATTTCTTCATGCAAAATCAGATATCAAACTCTTTAAGAACTCTGTTCTCCCAACAGAGATCATTTGACTCTTCTCATTCAGACTGGAGACAGCTGAAGTTGCATCTGTGTGTTAATTTACAAATGGTGCCTTCAGGGATTGCTTATTTTAACTATCACTAGGAGCTTTGTGATAGTTATTAAGGCTGCTTTGGAATTTGGGCTTCTAACTCTGTAAATATTAAATAATAACCACCATGTTATAGGTGACTGGTATCACAATGGATGTGAAAGATTGGAAACTTAGAAACATTTTTCTCTCTCATTTAAAAAAATAAAATTTAACTTAAGAATGGTTGCCATGGATATGGTCACATTGTCTAGATTTTTTGGCACAGTTATGTGTGTATATTTTCTCTGACTTATATAGTGCATTCTGAAAAAGAAAGGCCTGTAGAGTCTTATGTCCATCTACCTATATTTATATATTTTTGAATGTGTGTATGTACGTAAAAAACAACTGTGCTTCAAATGCAGAATGCCTGTAACAAAGCATCACATTCTTCAAGCTGTTTTCTCCCCTTTGAGTATTTGAGTTTAGACAAATGCCTTTTCCCTGTTCCTTTTTTTTTTTTTTTTTAAGCTGGCACATTCTTGTTCAATGAAAACAAGGGAGCAAGGGATTATTCTAGCCATTGAAATAGAAATGGTGTGTGAATCTGACAGCTGGAGCTTGGGTGTGAGATACTGCAATTTTTGCTGTAGGGAAAGGAGATAAAATGAGGGTTTGAATTTCATAGCATAAGGGGCTACCTAAATAGCAGCTGTTAGATATGAAATCCCTGCTGAAGATTAGAAAATGGTGGGGGTTAGGTCTTCCTAAGCCCAAAGAGTTGGAGGTGGGAGTGGAGGAGTCACGTTGTTTTATTTGAAGTGGATTTTTTTTTTTTTTTTTCCTTTTCTAACTCATGGCAATTGCTTTCTGGGTATAGAACTGCACATTCATAAATTCTCTTCACTTGTCTAGATTAAAAAAAAAAATACCTGTAGCCTTAGAGTTTTCATTTTGAAGGAGATGAATAATATCCATAGATTATATGAGTGAGTGCATATTTTGAAATTGTTAATAACATTTCAGTGGGCTTGGTTTTGCATTTCAAGAGGGAATGTTGCAGTGAGTTTGATTTCCAGATGACATTAAAGTGATTCCTCTCTGAGTAGCACTTAGTTGATCACTTTTTAATGCAATTGTTATTCCCTTGTATTACAGATATTAGAATAATAGTATCCTATCTGTCCTACAAGATAGATACTTTCAGCACACCCATTTCCTGTCTCCCACCATCATACACCCTTCTGAGGCTCCACTCACAATGTATTCCATTCAACTTCTCAAACACAAGTTGTTATGTTTCATTTCTGGGACTTCAGAGCCATACAAAAATGTAGAAAATGATTAAACTCCTATTCTTACTACCTCTCTGTTTTTCCTCCAGAGGAACCATTGCAAACAGTTGCTTGTATGATGTGGAATAATAGATATTGTGGTGGACTCCCAAACATATCTCTCAAATTATTAGTCTAAATCAGTGGTCCTCAAACCTTTTGGTAAGAGAAACCTCTTTAAAATTATTGAAAACTCGCAAAGAGCTTTTTTTATTTGATTGTATCAATCAGTATTTACCATAGTAAAAATTAAAACTGAAAATAATTTTATGTTTATGTATTAATTCATTTAAAACTAACAGTAATATTTCCATTACATATCAACATTAATAACATATATCATGGCAAGTAAATATTCTAAGGCAAAACATTTTGTCTCAATTTGTAGTTCTTCATCTCAACTGGTAATTCTTCAAATTTCCTTCTCTTATTATAAATTATATGATTCTAATCCTTTTAATTTGTTTAAGGCTTGTTTTATGGCCTGGCATATGGTTTATACTGGAGAACGTTCCATGCACACTTCAAAGAATATGTACTCTGTTGCCATTGGGTAAAATGTCTCTATTAAGCTACAGGTATCTGTTAGGTCTAGCTGGTTTACAGTGTTATTGGAGACTTATGTTTGATTTTCTCCCAAAGTTTATATTCGTTATTAAAAGTAGGGTAAGGAACCTTGTTAAACTGTCTATTTTTCCCCTCAGTATAGTCTGCTTTGCTTCATGTATTTTGGAGCTCTTTTGTTAGGTGCATATATTTTAAAAATTGTTCTGTCTGATGGATTGATCCTTTTATCATTATAAAATGGCCTTCTCTTTCCATAGTAACTTTTTTCTTGAAGTCTATTTCATCTGATATTAGTATAACTACTCCAGCTCTCTTTCGAGTACTATTTGCGTGGTATACTGTTGTAAAACTTTTTACATTTGATATATTTTTGTCTTGAATCTAAAGCATATCTGTTGTAGACAGCCTGGAATTATCTTTCCTCAGGTGGCCTGTGATCTATTCCCTCAGGTCATTAGGACTTCTTGGCAAATGTCATTTCCTCATCCATGCCATATTTCTGGTGCCTGGGACAGTGACTAATACAACTCAGTGACTCAATATGTATTTGTTGAATAAATAAAATTTAATGTGATCTATCTAGAAAAAATAAATGTTATGATTTAATGTTAAACAGAGTACAAAAAATCTACTACTACAGTTTCAGAAATCACATGCAACGAATTATTAACAACCTACCACTTGTCAAGTTTTAGCGAGTTTTAAGGAAGCACTGACCTGAAAGCAATTTCCAGAATTGCAAAGTATAGACTTCCAACAAACTATTATTTTATAAAAGCAATGAGAACACTAGCACGAATTGTCAAAATCAACTTTTTTTCAGAACTCTGAAAGTTAACCCAAACCATGCAACAATCTAAGGATGATTCACTCAAGAAAAATGGCTGAATCTTGGTAAGGGCAGATAACTTTATGATGTTTTAACTTGACTTATTCCAATCTCCCTCTCCCCAGGTCCACAGTAGCATCAAAAACCAAAGGAAAGGCCCTGCGTGGCCTGTTTAGAGCACAGCAAGACAGCTTGCATTAAGGGAGTGAAGTAAGTAAGAGGAAGATACCAATGAGACTAGAGTTGATGCTAGAAGCCAATTTGTGTAAAATCTATGGGTCCTGGTAAATTTAGATTCTATTCTAAGGGTGATGGGAAGCTATTAGAAGCTGTTGAGTAAGCAAGTACCATGATCTGACTCATGTGTTAATGGAATTACTGTAATCTGTGCTCCTTTTTGAGTGGTTCACAATCTTCAGCTTTATCATTTCCTCATCTCCCCCCCCCCCCCCACCCCCCGCCGCTGGAGAAAGTTTCTTTGGTATGTTAAGATGCTAAGAGCTGCCAGCTGTTAATCTAACCAAAGTAGCTAGGAACCCTATATCCGTATAATAGATGAAAGAATTTTGGGTTAAGACTTTGCTGTGTTTTTCTTTTTCATATTCATTTACGAAATCCTCTTTAAAAAACATTTGTAAAACAAGCCATAGTAAGACTATCTTACAGCACAGAAATAATTATTTACCAAATACATTTATTTATAAAGGAGAGGAAAGAGAAGATTAATTTTCTCCCCTTTTGTGTTTCCATTTATAATAAAAGTAAAGAACCAATCCTGAAACATTTTATTGGCAATCAGAAAGTAAACTTCATGCCATGGCTTTTTTGCTATGAGAGTAACAGTAACAGCAACAACAATTACCTATTTTTTTTTGTTAAAATGCAAATGAAAAAAAATCCTTTCTTTTTTAAAGGCTTCTATGCTAGAGCAAACACACTTGAAGAACTAGAGTGAACACGGCTATGAAGAACTTGGCAAACAAGCTCCCTAATATTAATTCTTAATGAGTTGTATCAAGTATTCCACCTACTTATTCCAATCTGGTATTATTTTATTAGCAGTTTTTTGACTGTTTCTAATTAATTTCTGGAAATATCCAACTTTTATCTAATCTATAACTATTATCTATTTTTAGTAAAGAGTTTTGGAGTTATGCCATTGCTATCTCTGGTAAGCCTAGGTCTTGAGGTAGCCCTGGATGTCATATTTGAATATAATAATATTAGAGAGCACAGATTAATTTATTTTACATATTCAGAGCTAGGTTTTTGGGGAAAGTGTTATGCAAATTTATGTAAATTGGAATGCATGTTTATGTAAAACAACATGTGATTATGCATCCCTAAATTTACGAGAAAAATTCTGCTAGTCTTCTCTTAAAGTAGGGAAAATACAAATATACTCACAATCCCAGTTTGGACTAGAAATCTTGCTAGAATGGTTTGTCTGGCATGTGGAAAGGCTCTCGTGTGCCATGGCATTGGTTGAGGATTCTGTGTTTCCTTTGCTGAAACATGGTTTTCAGCTTGAATTTCAGAGAATGTTGCCAATTTTATCTCTCCTTCTCTGCTTTCTTTTATTTCTGTGATGAAAGATCTTGATTTCCACTAAGTAATTCAAAGTGGATTTGTGGGTTCTTACTCAATTTTATAAATAAACATACATTGGTTGAGGCCACTGCATTTGCCTTTTTGTAATGAACTGTCAAAAAGAGAATGGCATGTCCCCAGCTTTCTGACATACTTCCTGTGTTTTTTTTTTTTTTTTTTTTTTGAAATGCATAGAAATAAGATTGTTTTATCCTCTATGGCTAGGGCGACCACAGATGTATTTTGTCCAAACAAGTACTCCTTTGAAAGTGACTAGGATTATACCAGTTTTTAAGGGTTAAACCAGGACAGTTCCAGCAAAATTGACACGTGATTGCACGAACTATGGTTAATCCTGTCTTTTTTTCCCCTTTGGCAAGTTTATGTGACTGGTCCATTCCATGATTCATTCTAATTTTTTTTTAATCTCAAAACCTCACAAATTTTATCAATCAGATGTTCTGTAGAATTATCATACAAGAATGTTATCTTCATGTATCACGTTTTAACTGGTAGTTGTCAAATTCCTTTTCCTCAGTCATACTTTTATACTGTTGTTTGGCTTGATTAAGATATTAAGAGACAGAAATTTTTTTATTTGGTTTTATGTTTCTGCTTCTTGTGGCAGCAGGAAGAGAGAGATGGAGAGAGAGAGAAATTAAGATATGTTTTCCCATCCTGAAGCAACCTCAGGCATCATTTCTTCTCCTCACAAATTCTGTCAGTTGCTTTCTTTTCTCATGTCTGCATATTGCCAATCTGAGAAAAATCTTACCTTCCAGGAAGGGCTTAAGGCTGTGATAAGCAAAAAGCACTGCATGTTGTAATAACTAAATGGTGAGCTATCTTACTTGCTGGAGATGATTCTATTCTCCCAAGTCTGATGGCAGTCGAATGAGACATCTTGAAAAGAGAGGAGATCATGTGAAATTTATAAGGAGGTTCTTGGAAGGGGGTAGTGTCCTAGCAACCTGGGGGCTTAGGTGACAGAAAATTGAACACATTTCTAGTATCTTTTATTCAACGATCTTAAACTCTTTTCCACTGTTGATCAAGTATAATAGGATTATTTATTTATTTATTTATTTTTTAAATAAAGAGATCTCACATAGGAGAGAGAGCAGAGTTGAAGCAGTTCCTGTACCTTTGAGAGCACAGGACAGAGCAATGAAAAGAAAGCTAGATTGACAGTCAGGAGAGTGTGATTTTACAATTTACTGTATTTTTGAGACTTGTTTTTACTAATATTAAAAGGTGTGTGTGTGTGTGTGTGTGTGTGAGATAATTTTCTACAAATGACCTACTCAAAGTTTGGAGGAGCAAATGAGACATTAATCATTGAAATACATCAGGCATCATATCAATGTAAGTAACATTACTATAAAGCCAGGTATCTACATAGCAGGAATGAAATAGAAGTTAATTAAATTATTATTAAATGATCAAGTGAGAGTATTAATGTGAACTTCCAATTTCTTGACCCTATTCTAGCAGATAAACTTTTAAAAAATCCCTGATCTTCTGAAACATACTTAAAAAAGAGAGAGAGAAAGGCAAATTAATTAATCTCAGGACAAGCAACTTCCTCTCAGATAGTTAGTCATGATATTCTGTTGTCTTATATCCTTTTTGGAATAAGGCAAAGTATGAATATATGAATACATAAAAATTCATGGGTCTTGAAGAAAATCTCATGAATCAATGGTTATATCCACATAGATCTAAAACAATGAATAAAAGCTGAGCAAATACTTGGGAACTTCCAGATTGCTTAAATTTTTTATATGTTACTCAGCACTGAAGTTTAAATTTCTAAAATGTTTATGATGGTCATGAGTTAAATGCAATATCTAAAATACAGTAGATGGTAACTAAATAACCATCACTTGATGTTTCAGGTGTTTTAGTTTGATTGTCCCTAATTTCTATGTGTATTTTTATTTACATTGTTCTATAATTGATTCTATTACTCATTGACATGAATTTGTGTGTGTGTGTGTAAAAAACCAACAACCCTAACTTTCTATTTCTTTCAATTTCTTTTTTTTTTTTGAGATGGGTTCTCACTATGTTGTCCAGGCTGGTCTCCAACTTTTGGGCCTAAGCGAGCCTCCTACTTCAGCCTCCCAAAGTGCTGGGATTATAGACGTGAGCTACTGCACCCACCCACTCGCATTCTATTTGTTGTGAACTTCAACTTTAATCTGTATTATCACATTTTGGAGAACTTACTAAGATATCCTTATCCTTGTTAAGAGAGCAAGGTGAACTTTATTCTAACCTTACTATTTATCCCTTCAATATAAGTAATACTACTATAAAGCCATGTATCTATATAGCAGGAATAACATAAAAGTTAATTGAATTTTTTATTAAATGATCAAGTGAAAGTATTGATGTGAAATTCCAATTTCTTTTCCAAGGATATTTTATAAAGGAAATGCATGATTAAAGGGCAATAGTTACATGGAAAACACATTACTGTTTTAGTAATGGCTAAGGAAGCATGTTACACACGCTGCTTACCGTAACCCTCCCTCTCCTCCCCTCCCCCTCTATCTGGTCTGAGGGCAAAGCTTTCTGGTAGATATACAGGAGTATAGGTTGGATTTGGAATCCAAATGGAGACTCTTTCTTTCCCCAAATTTTGAAACTCTTATATTTGAGAACACTGAGAGAGAGAGAGAGAGAGAGAAGAGAGAAGAGAGAGACCTGTTATTGGGCCCTCTTAAGGGCATTTACTCACCAGCTGCGTGATGGACAGGAGAGAAGAAAACAATTTTCTTACTCCTATGACTGCCAACCTATTTGTGGCTATGAGACAGACAACAGGAAGAGCATGGTTTATTGCCACCAGGCCACAATAGTCTTATGCACTAGTAAAATATAGCCCAATTAATACCTCTGGTGCCTACCAGTCAGAATATCAGGTCTTCATTTTTGGAGAGGGTGCTACTGACAGATGTGGGCATTAAGACAGAAGATCTCTTGACTTCCATAGAGGAAAAGGAGTTGTTAGCTCTCTCTGCTTTACTTAGCATTTGTCTTGCAATAATTGTGGGTTTCAGGAATAATCTTGGTCTGTGATTTCTTGCTCTTCAAGGTAACTAAGAGTCTTTGAAAATTCTAATATAATGTATAAGTAGTGTTAGATGTGGGCTCTTTCCAGTGTGATGAGCTTAAATTCTACATCCTACAAGCAAAATAGTCAATAAAATCCATCCCTCTGTTTACAGTTTCAAAAGAAGATATGTCCAGGGAAGAGCAGCTGCTCTGTTTTCTCACTTCCCTTGGCTAATCACCGTCTCCCCACCAATCTCGTTTGTATCTTCTTTTAGTACAAGGAACCAACTAAATTGTATAAATTGAGTCATTAAATATATTAGTCATTTAAGCCATTGCTAATTGTCAAACATATTGCAGGATTGTAGCAATACATCAAATCTTAATGATGCGCGTGCTTCTTTATATGCCTCCCTGGACTTTATCTCCTGAACACATGTGTGCACACAAACACATACATGAAAGCTTCCATGCACACATACACATGTTCACGTGGCAAAGAAAATGCTTTCTGTACAGGGCTGTCTTTCTTTTATGTAGAATGAATTGCATATGCCAGAGATACAGTCCTATCTCTGGCATTGTCCAAGCTCATAAAAATTTGCTATCTGCTTCCCAATAAACACAGCCAAGAAGAAAAGTTAGTAACTTACACTAAACTGGAAACCGAATAGAGATTGATATCGGATAACTATTCCAGGTTGTTCTCTCTATTTTTATTGTTAACATATTACCTAATTTAACATATTGGAAGTTTAAAACCAAGTAGAGTTATAATTTTGATTGAGCCATTGTTAAAGCTAACATTTGAGTACTTACTAGTTGTCAGTTCCTTGCTAAACATTTTGAAAGCTTTACTTCATTGAATTCTCACTCTAGCCCTCAGATGAAGCTCCTAGTACATCCCCATTTTATATCTAAAAAGAGTAAAGAAGTTAAAGTCTTATTTGTGCATGGCAGAGGTACCTGTAAATTCAAAGCCTAGACTCTTAGCAATTTATTATTCTGTTTCCTTTTCATCATTTTTTGTCTTCTTACATTGCTTTTGTTGTGTACACTCATTACAGCTGATATAAACCTGGTTATTCCAATTCATGGTTATCTATTTATGGATTGGACAGGTGATTGGATCTAAAAAGTGGCATTCATTTGTTTTATATGCCTATGAATATGTGTGTGTGTACAAATATATATATACACATACACACATACATTTATGTTCTTAATATACTCACACAATTTCTTAAGATTTGTTTTTAAGAGACAATGCAGAGTACTGAATGAAACAAACATTGCATTGTTAGATTCCGAGAAAGAACATAATGTATAACAGTTGCTAGGCACAATGGGACAGTCTTATTCCCTCCCAGTTTATTAAAGTAATGCCATTTATTGTTTAACTCTGCCAACTATTTCAGATGGTTTTGAATACTGACTCGGTAAATGCTTTACTGAAACAGTCACTAAGTTCTCCCACTCCTGGGGCAACCAAATTTTTATCTCTCAAGATGAAATAAAAGTGATCTGAATGTTGCCCAAATCAGCATCTGAGAGGGAGGAGAAAGGTCACTCATGAATGGAATCATGTTCTGACTACTTTGCAAAAAAGGAAGCTAGTCAAATTGTAAGTCATGCACTGCTGATTTAACGTGTGGGAACAAGAAAGACAGGAAGACGCTTAGAATGCTGGAGAAAGTTATGTGCGTGCCAGTGTCATAAAATTCTCTTTGTAATCCAAGAAAAAAATGTTATACTGTTGGAATTGATCTGAATTTGGCTGCAATCATTTCCTATTCATATATCTTAGACGGTTATCTGTGACTCTTTTGTGATGTGAAGGATTTTGTAGCAACAATTTTCCATTAGGAATTATAAATTAATCACCACCTGAACCAGTGCAATTAGCCTAACTCTTCAGTCTGGGACTCTTCAGCTTTCCAGGGAGGGAAGCTAGAGTGTGAGGGTGATCTGGGCTAGAAGGAAGAAGCAAGCATGTTGCCAAGGCAGTTGTCCTTGGAGCTTCCCCCTCCTATTTCTTTAGCAAAAAAAGCAATACCCTGTCACTTACCCCTTGCTACTTGAGACATCATCTTTCTCTGCTTTGTTCCTCTTTTGCTGTCCAGTGCTAAACTAATTTTTAAATTGATTTCACAAATGCATGATGATAAAGGAAGATCAAAATTCCCACGTAGGTGAGAGCTTCTTAGTGTCCTTGGAAAAGGCCTTGGTATCAGAGAATTGTTCTCATAAAATAATGCTTGAAATAGACAAAGTACCTGTCATGAGAGTATAAATTTGGGTCCTCCTAAGGAATTGATGTTTGATACCCATAACCATGATGAACACTGACTCTAATTCCACAGCTCCATCCCTTGCTTTGTGCCTATTAGTTCTGTGACTCTAAATAACCCAAGACTTTAAGCTCTTGATTTGTTCAAACCATGACTTCTCTTGGCAGCTAAGTGTCTCACTCTAGCCATGACCCCTCACTCACTTACTCTAGAAACTAGTACTGTTAACCTGGTCTTAGCCTTCAACAGTTTGACCCCTATTCTATCCCTATTTTGGGTTTCTTAGTTATCTTTTAGTGCAGAAAGCTTCTGCCTGTGCTACTCATCATACAGCTATGATACCGCATGATTATATTTCTAGAATCCCTAGAGAATAGTTTGTACCTTAATTTTTTTGATAGATTAAAATGGAAGGCTTTAAAAATGAGAAAGAATAACTGAGTGCTTATTTTAAAATTAGGTAATACTGAAAGGATTTTGTTTCCTTTTTAAATTTTGTCAAGCAGCAACTGTTAAGCAGAAAGAAATGTGCTTTTGTTCACTGTTTATTCAGACATACATACCTTTATGATCATCTACTATATTTATGTTTCAAGCACTATGTTTAAATGCTATTTTAATGTTTGCTTTAAATAAGAAATAATGTCATGACTTTCAATGTGATAAAACAAGAATTAAGAAATAGTGTCTATTTTATGGGAACTTTCAAGAAAAGATGGTGAACAAGAAACAAATTAGGAGACTAGTTCAATATATTTTGGTACAACTATATTTTGGAATGTAATATATTCTCATTACACCCGAAGAGCAGGATTCCACAGGGATTAAGGGAAAGCAGCTTTATCCCTTTCCTCTGGATAAGATATTAGGTTGGTACAAAAGTAATTGAGGTTTTTACCATTACTTTTAATGCCATTACTTTTAATGACAAAAACCGTGGATACTTTTGCATCAATCTAAAGTGTTTGCCCATTACTTGGATGAAGTCCAGGGGAGGTCCATGATTTTTCTGTTCATATTTTGATAATAAAAAGGCCCATAATTATTTTTAGCTGCCATCTAATTTTAATAATTAAAATGACCATTTCCACATTGAAAACTCTGAACTACATGTAGAATTAAATATATTTATTTTCCTCTGCTGCGTCTAGAGACTTCTGGTGGGAACCAGGGGTGGACAGCCTTCTCCTTCCCTGGCATTCTCTTTCTCTTCTCCACCTACATCCTTAGCCAAGACTTCTTAAATCCTCTTAATAAATCTGGAAAAGGAGAAGTGAGAGGCAGGGAAGTTGTCACTTTACAGACATTTTTATAACTTGGCATTGGCATACTTTGGTATCTAGATAGGTGGGTATCTAGAATAGTCCCTTCCTGGAAATTGTTGGTGTTCTCTGGATGTTCACTACGGGGTTGTTTAGGTGGTGTAGGTCTCCAACATGGCACAGCACTCTCCCCCTAGCTCCTGCCCCTGATGGTACATCCCACAGCTGCTTATTGCTGAGATGCCTTCAAGGTATCTCCATCCCACTTTCCTCTAGTAGGATCCACTTGGGCCTTGGGAGACTTCTTGTGCTCTTGCCATACTAAACAGAGGAGTAGTTCCTTCTGTCATCCTCATTTTCTCCTGTCACAGACTTGCATTTAGTCTTCTCAATTCTGGGTGAATTTCAAGCACCAGTCCCTGTGTGCTCTCACATCTCAGAAAATACGTATCAATTACTACCAGGTCCTTTTAAAGCCTTTTCACATCTTGAGATAGAAGGGAAATACTTCGGCTTGGCAAGGTGGCTTGTGCTCGTAATCCCAGCACTTGGGGAGACAGAGGCAGGAGGATCACCTCAGGTCAGGAGTTAGAGACCAGCCTGGCCAACATAGTGAAACCCTGTCTCTACTAAAAATAAAAAAAATTAGCCAGGCGTGGTGGTGTGCGCCTGTAACCCCAGCTATTCAGGAGGATGAGGCAGAAGAATCGCTTGAACCCGGTAGATGGAGGCTGCAGTGAGCCCAGATTATGCCGCTGCACTTCAGCCTCGGCAATGGAGCAGACTCCTTCTCAAAAAGAAAAGAAAAAGAAGGGAAATACTTCTTTTCCTTTTCCCTAACAGGGTAGTAATCTGAATTCAGCAACTGTTTTCAGTGAAATATTCTCTTCTGGTCCCTTTATTTTTGACATCCTTGTATAAAGTGCAATTTTTTACACCCCTGTATAAAGTGCATACTTATCTCTGAGTGTAGAGTTTACAGATAATTTTTATTTTTACTCCCTGTGCTTTTTTATATTTTCCAAGTTTTCTGGAATGAAATGTCTATTTTTCAATATTCCGAAAGATTGATTAACATGGGTGCTGCATATTTTAAGCACTCACCTGCACAAAGGCAGAAAATAGTATTTTCTTGCTACATGACATGTAATGATATTACCTGTTTATCCAACACAATTATATGAGTTTTGCAGTGCTGTTGTTTTGAAAGTTGTAACGTGATCTCAGCTTGGCATTTTATTTGATCAATGACATTGTAGAGAAGTGCTAGTATTAGTAGTGAGAAACAGAATGAAATTTCTCCTTCATCCATTTTATGACAGAATGAAAGGCCTTCTAGTATAAATTTTTGCAAGAAACTGCTGTCAGCAAAGGTTAATTTGGCTTCCCTAATTCTGGTTTCCTTTGGTGGAGGGAGGGAGGAATCTCATGAGTTCTGAGAATAATGTTTATAAGGCATAATATTGTGAATACTGGAATTAAAAAGTATGTAAATATCCTGGGAAACATAGCAAGACCCCATCACTACAAAATATTTGACAAATTAGCTGGGCATGGCGGTACACTGTGCCTGTAGTCCTCGCGACTCAGGAGGCTGAAATGAGGATCGTGTGAGTTTGGGAGGATCACTTGTGCTCAGAAGGTTGAGGCTGCAGTTGAGTCATAATTGCACCACTGCACTCCAGATAACAGAGTTCTGATTGCCCAGAGCCTGAGCAACAGGGCAAGACCTTGTCCCAAACAAAATTATGTTTAAAACATCAAGAAGGAATTCAAGTGATAATTAAAATAACTGTGGTGTACAATTGTCTGTGGTGTACAATTTCAGAGTGGAGATGGGGTGTGCAAAGATGAGTAACTGATTGCCCAATTGCCCTCAGTCTCTTTCCCTTTTAGGGGCCTGTGTTATCTTAAGAGTATTATAGCTGACAGCTAGGATGAAAACACGGCATCATTTCCAAATGATTTCACAATCAACCATGTAACCAGAATTCTTTATAAAGAAAAAAAAGAGAGCTTATGTCGGCAAATTCAAATAGAACACAAGGAGAAATTTGAAAATAAATTATTTACCTTAGAGAGGGTACCTAAGAGAACAATATGAAGAAGTATCCAGTGATTTTCCTGTGAACTTGTGTACACAGATCTAAGGTTATCCAAACAAAAATAATTTAATTTCAGTTAACAATACAAACTTAAATGTAATATGTGGTTTATGTTAGTAAGTTACTAAGCTATGCAAAACTTATCATGGTTGATATTGGAATTTGAAAATACCAAGTATAATACCACTAAATTCTTTACTCTTAACCCTTTTTGCTTATGTAGTCAACCAGCTGTTCTCAAACGATGGACCTAGGGCCAGCAGCATCATTACCTGGGAACTTGTTAGAATTGTAAATTATGGAGACCCACCCCAGACCTACTGAATTAAAATCTCTAGGAATAGGACCCAGCAATCTGTGGTTTAATAAGCTTTCCAGGTGATTCTAATGCACATTAAACTTGAGACCCATCGAACTAGAAGAAACAATTTAAAGTTCCTACAGTAATTCAGTCTGATCTGGTTAAAAGGCTATGCCTGATGATTAGTGAATTGTGTTTTAATTGTATTTTGGTGAATTAACTCAGGAAGTAAATATTCTTGCCATGGAGATAACAGAATTTTATGACAGATTAAAAACAAATATGCATCAAAACAGGGATTAGTAGATTCTTACATTATTTAATCCAGAGTTCTAAGAAAATGCCTGAACTGTATACAACTTTCTCCAGTATCCATCTATCATAATGGACACTTTCATCCACTTCAAAGAGAAACTTTTGTGAGGGATTTCTTTCATGGAGATAGCTATATTTTAATTACATTAAGCCATTTTTGGATGAGAATATGTTTTAGTAAATGAGTTGATACACTGAGCTGGTGATCACAATGTGAGAAAAGGACATCATTATAGGTAACTATTAAGAGGAGCAGAAGGAAAAGTCTAGAACTTGTCTCCTGCAGGTCCTCTTTCTATTCCTAGAAAGAGGCATCAATCTGGCCCATGAATGGCTTAGTCCTGAGGCATAGAGAGACACAAAGAGAAAGAGACTATTCCATAATACATTATCCTTACCTTATAAAGTGTCTCACAACATAAGTTCAAAGCATAGCATTAAACATCAGGAAAGGGGGAAAGGGGGAGCTGAAATGACATCAAATAGAAAATGTAAAAGAAAACAAAGTTCATTATGTAAAGTGTGAAATATTCTAGTTGTTCTGTAGCGGTACAGAAATCATAGAGAAATACCACCAGAGCAGGCCATATTTCTCTACCATAATTTTTTTCAACCTGCTCCATGACTTCTGGTGTTCTGATGTTCAAAATTGTGTCTATGCAAAATGTGTAGCTCCTGATGGAGGCGTGTAGCACATTACCTACAGGTGAGATGGAGGCTGAAGTGCTTGAGAGGATGGAGGTGCTTGAAGTCCCTGGGCAGGATCAAGGTTATCTCTGGGTCTTTGGCCCCTTCTAGGAGATACATGTTTCCAGACCACTCTGTTGAGCTCTTTCCACCTTCCTATGGCCCTTAGTGGGGCTATTTGGCAGGGTAGAATAGTGCAAAATAGTTTGATGGTTCAAATTGGAATGGGTTTCTTAGTGGCTTCCCCAGTTCTCCAGTGATACTATATTAGTTCATCCTCACACTGCTAATAAAGACATACCTGAGACTAGGTAATTTATAAAGGAAAGAAGTTTAACTGACTCACAGTACCAAATGGCTGGAGAGGCCTCAGGAAACTTACAATCATGGCAGAAGGGGAAGTAAACACTTCCTTCTTCACATGGCAGCAGGAGAGAGAAAAATAAGTGCTCAGCGAGGGGGAAGCCCCTTATAAAGCCATCAGATCTCATGAGAACTAACTCACTCTAGTGAGAACAGGATGGGGGAAAACACCCCCATGATTCAATTATCTCCACCTGGTCCCTCCCATGACACATGGGGATTATGGGAACTATAATTCGAGATGAGATTTGGGTGGGGACACAGCCAAACCATATCAAATACCAATGGTGAAGGAGCACACATAGGACAAGAAATACTGAGAATTTTGAAGGATTCTCAGTGGTTAGGGGTGTGCTTGGGAAAAATAGTTTTTGTCCGCAGGACTGTGCCACCGTTTGTCAGACCTCCTTCAGTTGATTTGTTCAGTTGTAGAAGTTCTTGGCCTGCAGAGGACACCATATTGTTGGCAGTGAAAAGGAAACAACAAGAATACTGCATACAAGATGATTTGGAGCATTCAGGAACACTATAAAGTTTATTTGCAAGCAGTAGGTTCAGGGTAAGATGTCAGAAGCAGCATTGGAGAGTTTAATGAGGACTGATACCTCTTAGTTCATAGGAAAATGGCAGAAGCTTGGCAAGAAAATAATAATTTTTTAAAATGTAGAGTGAGCCAAATTCAGGAATTTGTCCCCATATAACTTGGTGAATTTTGCCACCTGTACAAGTAGTGGATTTTCCTCAATGTGTTCTAAAATTGCTGCTTGGCACAGTTATTCTGTGGAGCCAAGGGGGAAAATAAAACAACAGAAAACAAAAAACAAAACTCTTTTCTCATTATTATTTTTGCTTTCCCACATAGAATCAACTTGTGGATTGCATAAACCACAGGATATAATTCCACTATTTCAGCCAGAAACTTTCCCATCTGACCAAAGACAATTGCAAATATGCTAAACTTGCTTTAATGAAAAGTCATTCTTTACATAGCTTACATCTACATAAGATGACAAGTCACTCAACAGATAAAGGATTCTTTGTCTGAATCAAACAATGAGCCAGCTTTTCCACAAAAAAAAAAAAAAAAGAAAAAAAATGCCATTCTATTCTGAACTGAATGCACTTTCAACTAATGCTGTATTCAGTACCAAAACCAAAGGAGGCCCATCTGCTAGGAAGGCCAAAAGCCCATTGTGTGGCACATCAGTCCAGTCTGTTATGGAAATGATCACTCTAAAACTGTTTACACTTTAAAACTGCATACTGAGAATTATGCTAACCTCTATTGACTGACTTCTGTCAAATGTGCTATTAAGAATCCAATTTACCCTGGCTTTCTCTAAAACGTGCTCAGACCAGTCAGATAGGTACATTATGATGGTCAATTGTCATAGGGTAGAAGTCAGTAGTACCTCATTAGCTCAAACACACCAAGCATTTGTTTCCAGTTTTAACAGGGGCTCCCTTGCCCCGGGATTATGGGAGTACTGATGGAGTATAGCCTTATGTGATGACGATTTGAGGTCCAGGGATAAATGCTGATTGAACAAGGCTGAAAGGCCATAAAGGGTGAACTATGACATCACTCTGCAAATCTGGCTTTGCATCTTCTGCTTAGAGTGAATATTTACAGATGTTATAACCTGAGTGTCAAGTCAAAATGAGATGATGAATTAGGTCAATTACTACGTGGTAGACATGCTAGTCATGCTAATGCTTAGTAAATATAGTATACTTTTAATTATGATTACCAACACTCACATTTATTTTCTTTTGTCACTTAAATTATCAAGATTGTTAATACATTTATCCATTCACCGGTAAACTATAATTTAATTTTCTTTCTTTATAAATGTTTCTTTAACTTATTATTGAAAAATAATCTAAAATCACCTTTGGTATTTTCCTGTCCTTTCTCTAACCTTGTCTTTTAAATGATTACAGCAATAAAATGAAATTGCACCTTTTAATATTGTTCGTCAGGCTAATTTACTTGAAAAAAAAGTGACACACACACACACAAATATTCTTTCGGTGTATAGGCCTACATAATCCACAATAGGTTATGGTAACTTACCATTTTCTGTGAATTCAAATTTTCAGTCGAACTACTGAATTCAACCTGAATTGAAAATCAGATCCATCTTCCTAGTGAGTAGCTAAAACCACTGCTAAAACTCTTGTCCCAGTTTTCTTGCTTTTTATCCAAACCAAAATTGGAAAAATGTTGATCATAACCTTGGGCTAACCTTCCTGTACTCGAGTACTTAGAGGAAATTGTAATTTACTTTGCATTTTCTAAAATACTCTATATTGCAAATATTTTGCCTTTTTGACTTCTTTATTAGGTATCATACTAATTTGAGAGCTAACAAGGATCTTACAAAAAGTACTAATTTTAAAATACACAACTTTGGTTGGAATTTCAACACTCACTCTTATTAGCTTTGTCACATTAGCTGTTTCTCTAGCTTACTTTTGGAAAAATAACAGTGTTGTTCCAATGTGAAAATACCTTGAACTGAATAAAGAACAATACAATTAGTGATTACCAAGAACTCAATATTTGGCAAAGCCTGGAGCAAGGCCAGCAAATAAGCCTAATGGGAAGGCCTATAGCCATGCAAATATGGAGGCTGAACTCTGTCATGGCAACACACTAGGTGGCTTAGCCTTCTGCAAGAACACTAATCGGTGAAGTCCTTACTAAGCAAAAAGGAAAAAGAAAATCTCTGGAAGAAAAAAAAAGTACTTTATGAATATCTTTTTTTTTTTCTTTTTTCTTTTTTTTGAGGCAGAGCCTTGCTCTTTTGACCAGGCTGGAGTGTAGTGGCATGATCTCAACTCACTACAACCTCTGCCTCCTGGGTTCAAGTGATTCTCCTGTCTCAGCCTCCCAAATAGCTGGGATTATAGCACACATCACCATGCCTGGTTATTTTTTTGCATTTTTAGTAGAGACAGGATTTCACCATGCTGGCCAGGCTAGTGTCGAACTCCTGACCTCAGGTGATCCGCCTGCCTTGACCTCCCAAAGTGCTGGGATTACAGGTGTGAGTCACTGCACCTGGCCTATATATTTAACTTTTACACAGATTATAAAATAATTCCAGGCTGGGCGTGGTGGCTCACGCCTGTAATCTCAGCACTTTGGGAGGCCAAGGTGGGTGGATCATGAGGTCACGAGTTCGAGACCAGCCTGGTCAGCATGGTGAAACCCCGTCTGCACTAAAAATACAAAAAATTTATCTGGGCATGGTGGCGCACGGCTGTAATCCCAGCTCCTCGGGAGGCTGAGGCAGGAGAATTGCTCAAACCCAGAAGGCGGGGATTGCAGTGAGCTGAGATCACGCCACTGCACTCCAGCCTGGGTGACAGAACGAGAGTGCATCTCAAATAATAATAATAATAATTCCTGATTTTGGTGTTAAAGCATAGCAGGGTAAAATCTGATTAGGTTAGGAAAACAAATATACCAGGTTTTAATTTATTGTCTCTGTGTCCCAAATCTATCGTTCTTTGCCTGCTATCTGATAATGGAAGTAGACTTTATAATATTTCTCTTTTGCCAGCGAGAATGATAGTCTTGCCTATAGAAAAGGCCGGGGGGACACTGGAGGAGAAAGGGGTGTTTTTCTTCTTAGTTCTATTGTTCCTTCAGGTCAGCTTCCTGCAGCATGCAACTCTATCCATCATTTGGCTCCTACAGAGTGTAGTTTCTCTAGTGCTACGGTCCTGCCCACCAATTTCTCTGGGTTCTCCAGCATATATGCCCTGCAAAGCACTGCTTCTACAGATCGTGGTTCCTGCAACAGGAACCAGTGGCCAGCAGCTTTCCCTAGTACCTCTTTCAGTGCCTTCATGACAGAGTATTGCTGGTAAGGTACCTCCCTTTGAATGACCTCTCTTGGCATTTCTTATGTGACTTTCACAGAAAGTTCTGAGGGGCAGAACCTTCCTGGAGATAGATTCCCCTGCAGAGGAAAATCTGCAGAGGGCAGATTTTCAGGAAGTTGCACCAGCAGGGCTCCTCAGCCATTTATCCACCTTCAGGAGAGTTCTAGCTATGCCCTTTCCAAGAAGGTCTCAATCTTAGTCTGGTTTGGCAGAAGTGGCATGGTTGACTCTTCCTTGGGTACTCTATCTCAGCTGTAGTGTAGTGGCCAAGTCCTCTTCCTACTATTCCTCCAATGCTTATACTTCTCTTTAACTCTTACTAGCCAATTTTTTTGTTACTCTAAGCTTCTGTTAATAATTCTTGATATTAAATTTTCCCTATTCAAAATACTGTGTGATTTCTAGATACTAATTGGACATGGACTGATATGATCAAATTTCTACTTTTCCTTATCTTTTATTGAAACCATTGTTGAACATCAGTGGGCCTCCTGAAATCTTAAGAAGATAGTGAAATATGAGTAAGAATTCCATCAAATTTTAAGTATTTGTTTACTTATTGATAATTAAAAGAATTGAGAATTAATTTTGGTATCCTTTCAGAAAAGTCATCCAAATCTTAAAAGGTAATGTAACCATTAAGGTTGTTATTTTCCAGAGCTTTTATATTGCTGTACAGACCCTCTTTGAATATGATTAATGCCATTAAATAAGTGAATCTGTTATTATTTTATGGGTCAAAGTTTATATACAACCTTAAATCACTATTAAAATTGAAAAATGAACCGTGTGCAGTGGCTCACACCTGTAATTCCAGCGCTTTGGGAGGCCGAGACAGGTAGATCACAAGGTCAGAAGATCAAGACCATCCTGGCTAACACGGTGAAACCCCGTCTCTACTAAAAATACAAAAAAGTAGCCAGGCATGGTGGCGGGCACCTGTAGTGCCAACTACTCGGGAGGCTGAGGCGGGAAAACGGCGTGAAGGAACCCAGGAGGCAGATTTTATTTTTCAGAAATCCATGTTTAATCCACATTTTTAACAAAGTAATTTTAGTTTATCATTGCATAGCTCTATAAATATTCTGGTTATATTTAATTACTTTTTTTTAACTTTTTTTTTTTTTTTTTGGAGAGAGAGTTTTGCTATGTCACCCAGGCTGGCGTTGAACTCTTGGGCTAAAGTGATCCTTCTGCCTCAACCTCCCAAGAAGCTGTGATTGTAGGCATGAGACTGTTTGCTTCAGTCTCCTGAGAAGCTGGGACTACAGGCACCTGCCACCGTGCCCGGCTAATTTTTATTTTTTATATTTTTAGTAGAGACGGGGGTTTCACCATGTTAGCCAGGATGGTCTTGATCTCCTGACCTCATGATCTGCCCACCTCGGCCTCCCAAAGTGCTAGGGATTACAGGTGTGAGCCAACTGCACCTGGCCAAGATTTGTCTTCTAATTCATCTTTGCTATTTGTGTATTTACTATTTACTTTTTGGTTAGGGGCAATCTCTTTGACTTAATTATATTTCAGTTTGTCTGCCTTTGAAATATGAGTAACAGTTTGCTAAATTGAAAGCATATGGTGATCTTATAAAGGATATTTGAGAGTGAATATAAAAAATATTTAAATGACAATGAAAAGAAATATTGATATGAGATGATATAAACAGCAACACAATCCTTGTTGGAGTTCAATAATCTCCAACTTAATAATTGATGAATACAATGAAGTTACTGAACTAGTGGAAGTTTTGACAATTTGACTTTTTTCAATATAGGTTTAGTATTTGCATTTATTTTAATTCTTTCATCATTAAAGATGAGCAAATATAGTATACATAGTGTGTACTAGACATTTGTTAAGACATTTTTTTTTCCACCCGCTATCTTCCATAGCATTTTATTCTATAAACAACTAACTTGATTTTGTGCAATAAATAAGATATTTTAAAATAAATCTTTGGTCTTTTAAAATAGCTCTCATGTGTTATTATCTTGTGATATAAAAAATAGAAAGGAAATGGTAGAACTACATTTTCTGCTTAAACCACTAAATAGAATTTCTGTTACAGCACAAATGAAAATACCAGCTAAAACAATATAAAACTTAGGTCTCTGGCTATCTTATCTCTACTATCTTCCTATAAAAGATTTTTCATTAACATAAAAGTGAGAGACAAATGTGAATATCCCTACAGTTTTTGAAGGGGAAAAGCCCTTGGCCATTAACACAGTAAGACAATGAGGCTTTCGTCTCACTGCTACATTCTTCCTAATATCACTCACTGTACTATAAGACTTTTATCACTTTTTCTAATAAAGTTTTTGGATAATATATCACACAGAAACACTTTGTCCAAGCTGTTGGAAAGTTTGGGCTTTATTGTTTTTCTGCCCCATTTTCTCGCTCTCTCTTTCTCTCTTTTTTTTTTTCTCTCTCTCTCTGTCTGTTTTTTAAGATTCCAATGACCTTTATGTCAAGCCCTTGAAGTTGTCCCATAGGTTCTTGGGTTCTGTTCATTAAAATAATTTTTTGTTGTTGTTCTTCAGGTCAGTTATCTACTAATGTGCATTCAAGTTAACTCTTCATTATTTCCAATATAAACTTAAGTCTGTTTACTGCATTTCAAAATTTCAGATATTATAGTTTGCATCTCTAAATATTTCATTTAGTCATATTTTACATTTTATAGTCCTTTGATGAGATATCTTATGTTTTTACTCATTATAAGCATATTTTTCTTTACCACATTGAGCACTCATTATAGTTTCTTTAAAGTCTTTTTGGAATAATTTCAACACATGGGTCATCTTAGAGTTAACTCAACTGTTCTGTTCTTTAGGGAGCCTTTCTTAAGCTTCCTAGTTAGGTTCTCCTCTGGACTCTAAGAGTTTGGGGTATACCTCTTTCTCATTACCTATTAGATTAAATTTAAATAATCTGTTTATTTTACTGTGTTCTCAACTGGACCAAAATGCAAACTTCTCAAAGGAAAGAACCATGTCTTTTTAAAAAATCTGTTCCTTCCTGTACCCAACATACTAACTGGAAAATATATTCAGTAGATGTTTGATTGATTACTTAACCAAATTCAGAGAGATAGACTTGTTAATCTTTCAAGTAAGATCATGCTTACTGGAAAGCAAGAACTTGGATTTGGGTATAAGTTTCACAGGCCAGAAACAAAATTTGGTGAATATACCTAGAGTTGGTCAAATTTTAGGAACTGATTCATGCTATCTAAAATCATAAGACATTGATGCATATATTACAGTTGCTATTAATTAAAATGCAATAGTAAATGTGCTTTTTAATGATTAATCCAGGTCCGCTTTTCAGGACTTTTTTTTGTATGTTAAGCATATTGTTTCATTTATTGTGATTTGTAAGTTTTAATGGACAACACTAATATGTGCATACATGAAGACTTCTTTTTTCAATAGTTTTTTAGATACAAGTGGTTTTGGCTACATAGATAAGTTCTTTAGTGGTGATTTCTAAAATTTTCGTGTACCCATCACCTGAGCATTTTACACTGTGCACAATATGTAGTATTTCATCCCTCAGCCCCCTCCCAACCTTTCCCCAACCAAATCCTCAAAGTCCATTATACCATTCTTATGTGTTTGTGTCAGGACATACTATTTCTGATGCTGTGCATTTGGAGAAGGAAATAAACTTAGTAATCAAAATATTGTTGGGTACAGTAAAATAAAAGTGGCTTTATTAAGGGATAATTCATTTAAGTTGCAAAGGATTATAAACCATTTCTGTTCCTTGATAAGGTATGATCAGAATACAAGTCTTCTCTCTACACGCTCTCCTTTGAAGAGTGCTAGACAAGTGCAGATATCCTTCTGATAAGGTTTGGATATTTGTCCCTGCCCAAATCTCATGTTGAATTATAATCTCCAGTGTTGGAGGAGGGATGTAGTGGGAGGTGATTAAATCATGGGGGCAGATTTTCTCCCTTGCTGTTCTTGTGATAGTGAGTGAGCTCTCCCAAGATCTGGTTGTCAGAAAGTGGGTAGCACACAGTAACCAAAACAGCATGGTACTGGTACCAAAACAGACATAGACCAATGGAACAGAATACAGGCCTCAGAAATAACACCACACATTTACAACCACCTGATCTTTGAAAAACCTGACAAAAATAAGCAATGGGGAAAGGATCTCCCATTCAATAAATGGTGCTGGGAAAACTGGCTAGTCATATTCCCAAAACTGAAACTGGACTCCTTCCTTACACCTTATACAAAAATTAACTGAAGATGGATTAAAGACTCAAATGTAAAAACCCAAAACCGTAAAAACTCTAGAACAAAACCTAAGCAATACCATTCAGGCCATAGGCATGGGCAAGGACTTCATGACGAAAATGCCAAAAGCAATTGCAACAAAAGCCAAAATTGACAAATGGGATCTAATGAGATTAAAGAGCTTCTGCACAACAAAAGAAATTATCATCAGAGTGAACAGGCAACCTACAGAATGGAAGGATATTTTTGCAATCTACCCATCTGACAAAGGTCTAATGTCCAGAATCTACAAAGAACTTAAACAAATTTACAAGAAAAAACAAACAACCCTATCAAAAAGTGGGCAAAGGACATGGACAGACAATTCTCAAAAGAAGACATTTACATGGCCAACAAACATATGAAAATAAGCTCAACGTCACTGATCATTAGAGAAATGCAACTCAAAACCACAAGGAGATAACATTTCATGCCAGTCAGAATAGTGATTACTAGAAAGTCAAGAAACAATAGATGCTGGCAAGGCTGTGGAGTGATAGGAACGCTTTTACACTGTTGTTGGGAATGTAAATTAGTTCAACCATTGTGGAAGACAGTATGACATTTCCTCAAGGATCTAGAACCAGAAATACCATCTGACCCAGCAATTCCATTACTGGGTATATACCCAAAGGAATATAAGTCATGCTATAGTAAAGACACATGCACGCATATGTTTATTACAGCACTGTTCTGTTTACAATAGCAAAGACATGAAACGAACCCAAATGCCCATCAGTGATAGACTGGGTAAAAAAAAATATGTGGTACCATGGAATACTATGCAGCCATAAAAAGGAATGGGATTATGTCCTTTGTAGGGACATGGGTGAAGCTGGAAGCCATCATCCTCAGCAAACTAACACAAGAACAGAACACAAAACACCTCAAGTTATCACTCGTATTGGGAGTTGAACAATGAGAACACATGGACGCAGGGAGGGGAACAACACACACCAGGGCCTATTGGGTGGTAGGGGGTGAGGGGAGGGAACTTCAGAGGACAGATCAATGGATGCAGCAAACCACCATGGAACATGTAACAAACCTGCATGTTCTACACATGTCTCCCAGAACTAAAGTAAAATAATAATAATAAAAGAGAGTGTATAACATTTCCCCTTTCACCCTCTTCCTCCTGTTCCAGCCACGTAAAATGTGCCTGCTTCCCCACCGTCTCCTGCTGTTGTGGGAAGTCAGGGACCCCGAGTAGGGGGACCGGCTGAAGCCGTGGCAGAAGAACATAAATCGTGAAGATTTCTTGGAAATATATTAATTCCCCAAATTAATACTTTTATAATTTCTTATGCCTGTCTTTACTGCAATCTCTGAACATAAATTGTGAAGATTTCATGGACATTTATCACTTCCCCAATTAATACTCTTATAATGTCCTATGCCTATCTTTACTTTAATCTCTTAATCCTGTTATCCTCATAAACTGAGGATGTATGTCACCTCAGGACCCTGTGATGATTGCATTATCTGTACAAATTGTTTGTAAAACATGTGTGTTTGAACAATATGAAATCTGGGCACCCTGAAAAAGGACAGGATAACAGCAATTTTCAGGGAACAAGGGAGATAACCATAAGGTTTGACTGCCTGCAGGGCTGGGCAGAACAGAGTCATATTTTTCTTGTTGCAGAAAGCAAATAGGAGAAATATCATTGAATTCTTTTCCCAGCAAGGAATAACCCTGGGGAAGGAATGCATTTCCAGGGGTAGGCCTATGGACGGCCACTCTGGAGTGTCTGTCTTATGAGGTTGAAGATAAGGGATGAAATATGCCCTCGTCTCCTGCAGTGCTCTCAGGCTTACCAGAATTGGGAAATTCCAGCCTGGTGAATTCTAGTCAGACCAGTTGTCTGCTTTTGAACCCTGTTTCCTGTTAAGATGTTTATCAAGACAATGCATGCCCAGCGGGACATGGAACCTCATCAGTAATTCTAATTTTGCCCTGGCCTTGTGATCTTGCTCTGCTCTTCTGCCCTTGTGATCTTTTATTGCCCTTTGAAGCATGTGATCTTTGTGACTTACTCCCTGTTCGTACCTCCTGCCCCTTTTGAAATCCCTAATAAAATCGTGCTGGTTTTGTAGCTCAAGGGGCATCACAGAACCTATGAATATGTGATGTCACCCCAGAGGCCCAGCTGTAAAATTTCTCTCTTTGTACTCTTTCTCTTTATTTCTCAGACCGGCTGACTCTTAGGGAAAATAGAAAAGAACATACTTTGAAATATTAGGGGTTTGTTCCCCCAATATTCTGCCATGATTGAAAGTTTCCTGAGACCTCCCGAGTCATGCTTCCTGTATATTCTGTGCAATTATAGTTTAGACCTAAAGCTGACACTATCTCATAGTTCTGGGAACACTTTTTTCTTTACCCTTAAATAACTACATATAGGTTCTTAGCTAAATGATAACCAACTTAATGGTATGTATTCATCCATCCATTCATCCATCCATCTGTCCATGTCTGAAATACATCATTTACTGAGAGCCAGGAAATTTTCAAGGCAAATGGAGAGGTACAGCCCCTACTATCATAGCACTTACAGTCTACTAGTGAAAGCTGTTATTAGATAAATAGTAAAGCAGAAGTCTCATGGTGTTATAACATGAAAGGTCAGAGAGCTTTGAAAACATGTAGTAGACAAAGGGAGTTTTGAAAACATATAGTGGACAGATTTCTGATTTCTAAACCAGAAATCATGGAAGGTATCTCAGAGAAAGTGGTGTTAAGTTGAAAGCTGGAGGATAAGTTGTGGTTAGCTGAAAAAGGGATTGGTGGGAGGAGATAGAGGCATATTTTAGGAACTAAAAGGAGTTCAATGTTATTGGAGCAGAATACAAGAAAGAGAATAGTGAGAGATGAAATCAGAGAACACCAAATAGAGGCCTCTCTTTGGAAGATTTCTGAATAATATTTTTTAGAAATTTATCCTCATTGTGTTTAAAGAGTAGTTATTAATTTTTAATGCAGATAATTTTAAAAGCAAATAAAGGGATATAATCCAACTATCCAAATAACTTCTGTTGATATTAAAGGAAATGAACAAAACAAAACAAAAAAATGAAAAAAAAATTATTTTTCACATAATGCAGAAAAGAATAAAATAAAAATGAAAGCTTCTGTCTGTCAGCCTAATCAAACTCCCTAAATTTAACTGTCATTTAAAGTTTCATTGAGTTCCTTCCAAGGTGGGATACAGGAATATTTATCAATCTAATTAATTATCTACCTATCTATCAATCTTTATTTCTGTGTATGATTCTGCTCTACTTCTATACATCATAGTGTATTTTGAATATTGTTTATATGAACACACAGCATTATCTGATGTTTTGACAGCTATATTTACTCAATTATGTGGCTATGCCAGTAATTAAGTTATTTTTCCTTGGTTTCAAACCTAGTCTTCTAAAATTCCTTTATGATGCGGTAGCTGGAACTCTGTAAACTATGTTTTTCTTCCCATGTGCTGTCTACCACTTTTCCTCTTTATTAATCTCTGCCTGTAAAGGATAGTAGAAGAGGAATGGAGGGCTGGAGGATGGAGAATGTCCTTTCTGTTTTCTGTCTATTTCTATTTCCTTCTTTCATTATTGCTATTTGATGTTTGTCCTGTCTCTTATCCCAGCATCACTTCTTTCTCATGAAAGTGTCAGTTAATTCAGCAGCAGCAGCTGATTGAAGTACCCAGAATGCACTCCTTTGCATCCTCTCAGAGACATGAGTACTGATCATGGAAGTCACTCCTCAGAAGGCTGTGCAGGGCCACATTATGACTTTCACAGGCCTTAGACACTTATGCTTTTTTGGGCTCCATCTTTCATAAAAAACATTAAAATCTACGTTTTACAACTCCATTAATACAAAAACAAGCATATAAGTGTTACATATCAAAATAATTTCTTTGACCTAAAAGTTCATTTTTCTTCTGATTTTAGAACAAGTCACAACATTCTCATGGGCTCCTAAAAGTATTTTGGGCTTTGGCTCTGTGCCTACATTACCTTGTGGATAAGTTGGCCCTAGGTCTCAGACTCAGACCCACTGGCTTCTCATCCTAGCTCAGAAGAACCAGTATCAGCCAAGAAGTGCTTCCTTCCCAAAGCTCTGAGACCCAGCTCCATGGGTGCCCTTCCTCTAATTTGTTTTAATAATTCCAGTTTGTGTTGGCAGGTTTGATTTCTTCTGTGGCCTCTGTCCTGGGCTTGCAGATCACCACCTTCTTGTGGTGTCCTGCATGGTCATCCCACTGTCTGTGTTGTCTGTGTCCAGTCATATTAGATTAGGGTCTACTCTAATGACCCCATTTAACTTAATCACTTCTTTAAAGATTCTGTCTCCAAATAGAGTTATATTCTGATACCGGGGGGATAGAGCCTCAACATGTGAATTGTGGGTGAACATGGGGAGATACAATTCCACAATTCAACCCATAAAAAGAAGTAGATTTGCCAATACTTATTTAACCAGAATCATGAGTGGGCATTATTTTCAGCTTGAGCTATTACAAACATGTATTAGCAAACATCTTGAACATATGTCTCAATTCATATATTCAAATGCAGGTATTTATGGCACTAATTTTTTAGGAGGAGACTGCAGAGTACCTTCATTTTAGTTAATAATTTTCATTGCTATTGCCTTTTTGCACTCCTGAAATCATCATATTCTCCCTCAAAATATATGAGCATGGTGACATTATCATCAAACTATTATATTTTGCTGATATGAAGAGTGAAATATATCCCTGTTTCGTTTTGTATTTCTTTAATTATGAGTCAGGATAATCATTTCATTTATATGCTTATTGTCTATGGTTTTTTTGGCTATATATTTTGCTAGCTTTTTGTTGAGCGATTGCTGTTTCTAATTGATTTTTATGTGACAGCTTTCATCTCTGCTTTCTTTAAGTGTCCTTATATTTTCACACTAACTAGTTAACTTGTCATTGTCTTCAGGTCTTGCTTTCTAAATGACCTCCAACATTCTAGAATCTTTTCCACCAAAAGACAGAATTAGGAGTATCTCCTAGATATTGGGTTTATTTTGTTCACATCTAACACTTACCATATCTCATCATACTGAATTAACATTGCTTTCTACCTTCTTGTCTTCCTTACAGATTATAATCTTGAAAACAAGGTCCTTGGTTTGTTTCTTGAAGAGACCCAGGAAATTACGAGTGCCTGAGTTTATACGATTCTCTCTCTCTCTCTTGTTCTCTCTCTCTCTCCATATATATGTGTATATATGTATATATGTGTATATGTGTATATATGTGAATATATGTATATATGTGTATATGTTTATATGTATACATATGTGTGTGTGTGTATATATATAATATAGACAGAATAACACTATATAGTTATTCAAAGTAAATACTAGTTACTGGATTTCAACCACAGCATCAACACAATGTTTTTGTACTAATGGAGTTATAAAACATAGCTTTTAATATGTAGTGGGACTATCACTCACTCCATAAATATTCCTAGCTAAAATAAATGTATGATTTCTTTTGCCTTGTAGGAAGCCCCTATATTCATTTTAATATTTCTTATTTAAAATAATTAAATAATTAAAATAATATATAGGCTGGCTAATGGATAAAAAGAGTAAAGGTTTATATTGAGCCATATCTCTCAGAGTTTTGAGTTTGAAAACCATTGATTCAAATGTGTTTGAAGATCTAGTCAGTCAGCATCCTTCATTTGTATATCTCCACGTCCTGAATTTAGCCAACAAAGTAAATATACTGGTTGTGAACAGCATGTGATACTTTCCACAAGAGCAGAGAGAGTTTTATTTTTAGTTTTAAAAAGTATTTCAATTATATATAGGTGGAGGCCATCTATGTTGCTCAGGGGTAGTTCATAATAGAGACTTGTTTTTTTTTTTTTTTAGTAGAGGCAATCTATGTAGCAGTTCAGGACTTGGGCTTGGGAGCTCTCAAGTTTGAATCTTAGCTCCACCACTTCTAGTTTTGTCACTTTTTCCATGCCACTTAAATGGTCTGATCTCTAGTCTCACCATCTGTAAAATAAAGATGATGATAATATTATCTACCACAAGGAATTGCTGGGAGGTGTGTAAGAGATAAGGTCTATGAAACATTTAACACAATGCAATTAGGACACTAAGCTACCATCATTATTAGTATCATCTTCTTTTCTAGGTGGTTGGAGCTTCTTTCGAGTGTGGTGAGTTGGGAAGATTTCCACTGACCTCTGACTTTTCAAGGTTGAGGAGGTGGTACATTAGTTATTAGATTGCTATGGAAATTAAGCTCACATTGACTACAATAAGCAGTCACTGTGAAAAAGAGACCGGTCTTTCAGCCTGTGATGAAACAGCGTTTAAACTGCATATGTATATGTGTATGTGTTCCTGCACTTGTATATCTGCATGTATTCTTACACATGTACATGCTACACTCAGCCTATAAGCCTTCTCATTAGGAAACCGTGGCATATTTTGGCACTCACTCCATAAATATTCCTAGCTACTTTAAATCAAATGTGTGATTTCTTCTGCCTCATAAGGTGTCCCTGATACTCGTTTGAATATTTTTTAATTATAAAAAAAGATTTGTGAAGTGTGATATACATGGAACAGTGCCTTGGGCCTCCATGGGGTTGATTCTGGCCAAAGATAAAAATGAAAGTAGAATTCTTAATTGGTTTTTGTGATGCCTAATTATTCTGGGGCCTGTCTGAAATGGAATGCATTTTTGTGTGTGTGTGTGTGGTGAGTTTTGTGGCTGAAAAAAGAGACAGCTGCCTGAATGGTGAGATTTCAGAAGGTCCCCAAAGTACCCTGGTTTTCAGTATCTCCTCATCATACCTGAAATTAGAGGAACATTCCAACTGAAAAAAATCTTTGCATTTTTCACAAGTGACTTCAGGAAATTCAAACACTGTGGAAAGAATAAACCATTCTTATTTGTTACCTTTTTTGAGGGACTTGTTTCCTGATTATTTTCTAATATAAAGGCTAATAAAGATGGACCTGTCAAACAAATAGGTAAAGACCAGGGACTTTTCAGAAGCCTGTGTTTGATATTATTGTGGAAAAAGTGAAGAAACTGTTTTTTTTTTTTTGTTGTTGTTGTTGTTTGTTTTTGTTTTTTTTTTTTTTTGTTTTTTGTTTTTGAGACGGAGTCTTGCTCTGTCGCCCAGGCTGGAGTGCAGTGGCTGGATCTCAGCTCACTGCAAGCTCCGCCTCCCGGGTTCACGCCATTCTCCCGCCTCAGCCTCCCGAGTAGCTGGGACTACAGGCGCCGCCACCTCGCCCGGCTAATTTTTTTGTATTTTTAGTAAAGACGGGGTTTCACCGTGTTAGCCAAGATGGTCTCGATCTCCTGACCTCGTGATCTGCCCGTCTCGGCCTCCCAAAGTGCTGGAATTACAGGCTTGAGCCACCGCGCCCAGCCAGAAACTGGTTTTAAAATATATACACACACATACATTTTTGACCCCTAAACATATATATTTGTATGTATATTTCTATATACATGTATATTTGTATGTGTGTATCAATATACACACATATGTATTTGTATGTACATATGTACATATATGAGTGTCTGATAAAAGATTAATTTAACCTAATGCTTTGATTTTGAACCACCTAATTATACTGCTCCTGCCTTGAAAGAAGAGCATCTCTCATAGTGTGTATTAATACATACTTTTTCAAGTCTAAAATGTATTTTATTCATTTATGTCTGTTAATGTATTTATCTCTGGGTCATATAATTATGATTTTAATTTTTTATTATACTGTATAATTTTTTAAAAAATAACTATTTGTTTAACTAGAAGTAAGAAAAATAAGAAAATGTCCATTAGGTTTCTACCCACTCAAGGAATTGACTTGTAGCTACCTAATCCCCTTGATCAATCATGAAGCAACCTGTGCTTTAGAGGAATTGGAATGGAACACTATGTAGTTATTCAAAGTCAATACTAGTGACTGAATTTCAACCGCAGCATCAATACAATCAGAAGGAGAATTGATAAAATGCAAAGTTGGTGTGACTTCTGAAGGATTTTAGCTTAGCAAAATAAACCCTAAAATATCATCAAATCATTTTCTAAACTTCAATTTTGAGGAGAGGAAAATCAAAAGCCTTTACCAAACTTTATACAGATATGAGTCAGAAAGCTTCAATTCAGTTCAGTAAACACTTATTCAGTGTCTACTGTGTGCCTACCAGATACCACAACATGCTCAAGATATGTACAAGAAATCAACGATTATGGAGAAAGTGTTTTAAATAAACAAGGAAAATGTCTGAAAGGATGTACGACAAAATTACCAGAGGCTTACTCTGCATAGTAAGATTATGGATGATGATTTTTCTCATTTTGCTTCTTTGCCTATACTTAAGTTTATACTCATCTCTCTCTCTCTCTCTCTGTCTCTCTCTCTCTCTCTCTCTCTCTCTCTCTGTGTGGTGTGTGTGTGTGTGTGTGTGTGTGTGTGTGTGCGCGCGCACGCGCACATATGTCTACCTCCTATGACTTTACTATCTGCATTTTATATGGATGCTCCTTTGTGATTTTTATTTCTGCTTCCTCAATCTGCAGTTCTGCCCTACTGGGTAATAACATATTAGTGGAAAGAGAGTATTTTATACAGCAAGTTTTTAACTCATCTTTCTATGCTTACCTGGATGCCATGCTATTGTCAATCTAAATGCCACCTACTTCAAGAATTCCCACCTCCTCTGTGATGCTTTCTCTGACCATAAATCTTAAATACTTGTCTCTTTCAGTGATGAACATTTGGTGATCAGATACCTTGTACTGCTATTTATCTTAATACCTTACCCTACATAGTATGCATATTTTAGATTTCAAAGCAATTTCACATAAATTATCTCTTTTTTATTCTGTGAGATAGTCAGGGTGGATATAATCCCTGTTTTTGTTATGTGGGAAAACAAAGGATTAAGTAATTTGCCTAAATTTCTAAAGAGCCAAGACCAATAGCATAGATTTTCTGACTCTTTATATGATTTTATTTTCAGCATATGAGGCTACAATTTGTTTGTTTTTATTTAGAAACCATTTTTTTTTCTCTCTGACTACACTGTAAATAAACTCTGTGAGCTCAGGGACCCATCAGCACTTAAGACTATAGTATCTTAAATAGGTCCCCTATAAAATTATCGGCTGTTTAATATTTTGACAATGTCTTTGAGGCAAATTAACTTATAAATCAAAGCAAATTTTCCAAGCTCATCTTTAAAAGATAAACCTCACAATACTAATTCTGCAGCTCTATCCGTCTTCAAGTGTTTATTTTAATATTTCATTTTAAGGTATATGTGCTTGTTTATTTTAAGATGTAAGCAGGAAATTTAGATACAAAATCTGCATTTAGAGAGAGAAGACTTGACACTTTCTTTCAACTGAAAGGGAAAATTAAGAGAGGAATGACTTATTGAGGAGAGATGAGTGTAACTGACAAAATCTCTCACTGGAATAGGAGAAAAGAAAATCCTAGGGGGAAGAGAGAGGCATAATTAAATGTTTCAATGTAGGGGTTCTTTCTGGATTGTATATATTGCTGACAAGACAGGGAATAGGAGGCTGTCACAGGTATAAGGCAAGATTCAACAAGGTTTGCATATACTGATGAGCTGAGATTTCCAACCACCAGTGGTGTCCGAAGTGGATAAAGTCCTAGCAAGTCACTCTAACTAGAACAGCAAAATTTTGTGGTAAGCATTGATGTTTCTGGATGAGTTGGTTGGATTAAGGAGCAAGGTAAATCACTCAAAAGCTAAAGGTAGGAAATGAATACCTAAGGGAGAGTACAATTTTTCTATTTATAGCAAAAGTAAAATCTAGTTAGACAGACAGTGATAGCAATGAACTGGGGTACTGACACATACTCTATAGTTCTTTCAATCTTTGTATATATTATACAAACTTAAAATAATGTTTATGTTATAGTGAGTAATGAAATTAATATAATAATGTTTTGTACAAAAATAATGGTGGGTAGAAGCATGTGCCTATCTCTCTCCTTTCTTGGATAATCTCTATGGAAGATACTTTCATTCATTCAACACTTACTTTGTCAATCACCATATAAGGTAGGCTCAATACTAGGCACTGGGGTTGTAATGGTGATGTGAGCAGACATGAGCTCTGGCTTCACAAAGTTTTCAGTCTGGTTGTGGGATGGAGATTCACAAATAAATGTAAAATTTAAAACTGTGGTAGAAGCTTTAAAGGAGAATCTTGGGTTGCTATGGAAACATATGGCAGAAAGATGAGACAAAGTCTGGATGATACAGAATTCTCATTTGAGGAAGGGACATTTGACCTGAGGTTAGAAAGAATTAACTGCATCATTGTAGGTTGGGAAAATAGTGTACAAAAATGAGTATACAAGGCAGAGAGACCACAGGGACTTTAGCGTCCAGTCTAGGAATATCAACTATGGAAGAGCCAGTGTAGAACTGTGCATACTCTAATATCTACATGGGGACCTGCCCAACGAGCAGGCCTTGTGTCTAAGGAGAACTTGTCAACCCAGAGAACATCCTCTGCAGAGTCAGTGTTGTATGATGACACACAAGTTTTTCTAATAAAGATTTTAAGAAGAGGCATAATAATGTAACAGTAGTTATAAAAAAAAAGATGAATATGGTAATTTAGTAAATACCTATTTTGATGGTCATGCACTTGCAGCCTGTTGTTTATTTGACCACTGCTATCATCTGAATTGTGTCCCCTTCTCCACCCTCCACACCAAATTCTTGGGGAGGTAATTAGGTTTAGCTGAGGTGATAAGGATGGAGCCCTCGTGGTGGATTAGTGCCTTTATAATAAAAGGCACCAGGGAACTTGCTGTCTCAGTCTTTCTGCAATGTGCGGACACAGCAAGAAGGTGGCTATCTGCAAAATAGGAAGAGAGCCCTCACCAGAATCCATGATGGCATCCTGATCTCAGATTTCCAGATTGTGAGAAATAAATATCCAAGTAATTTTGTTGTGAAAGTCTGAGCTGACTAATACACTCACAAATTGTTGTTTAAATTTTTTTTTAATTGTCAACATTTAAAAATGGTCAATGGCCACGTATGATGGCTCATGTCTGTAATCTCAGCACTTTAGGCGGCCAAGGCAGGCAGATCACTTGAGGTCAGGAGTTTGAGACCAGCCTGGCCAACACAGTGAAAGCTCGTCTCTACTAAATATACAAAAAAAAGAAAAAGAAAATTAGCCAGGCATTGTGGTGCATGCCTGTAGTCCCAGCTACTTGGGAGGCTAAGGCACAAGAATTGCTTGAACCTGGGAGGCAGAGGTTATAGTGGTCAGAGATCTTGCCACCATACTCCAACCTGAGCGACAGAGCAAGATCTGGTCCAGTGTGCCCACTTTCCCACAGGATATCAATCTGGCTGGAACTGGGTAGTGTTTGCTCCCTTTTAACAAAATTCATGTCCCAGTTCACACTTTTTTCATACTCATTTCACTTTTTAAAATCTTATCCATTGTCTGGCTTTTAGCTTTTACTGGTATGGTTCCTTTGGGCATTCAGATTTGTGACCTTTTCACCACATTAATCAGATCTAGGAAAATAGTGATGGAAATTTAAACTAGAAAATATCATATACTATATTTAGAAGATAATTTTTTTATTATTATTTTTTGAGATGGAGTCTCACTCTGTCGCCCAGGCTGGAGTGCAGTGGCACGATCTCAGCTCACTGCAACCTCCGCCTCCTGAGTTCAAGCGATTCTCCTGCCTCAGCTCCTCCAAGTTGCTGGGATTATAGGCACCCACCACCATGCCTGGCTAATTTTGTATTTTTAGTACAGATGGAGTTTTATTATGTTGGCCAGGCTGGTCTTGAACTCCTGACCGTGGGTGATAGGAGGCCCACCTCAGCCTCCTAAAGTGCTGGGATCGCATGCATGAGCTGCTGTGCCAGCCGGTAGATGATTTTTAAATCTCATATCAAAACTGTAATAAAAGGTAGGAAGCAGAAAACTTCAGAAATCCTTGAATGTGGCAGGTAAATAAGTTTTAACATCAGTTGATAGTTTGACAATTCCTTTACTAACTACCCCTTACTTTCTCTTATTCTAGTAATTATCCCCACTCCTGCATTACTGCACAGAAAATAGACTCTTTGATAATGAAAATGATGACGTGACAGAGTTGGTTAAAAAAATAATTGTAATTAAAAGAGAAGAGAAAAATCATATTTTCATATATCAAAATTACTGTGATTTTCAAAAATCATTAAACTCTTGGTTGAATTATCCCAAGAGTCCTTTCCTAGTCTCACAGACTTCTTAGTCTCATTTATCTTCTTCACAAAATAAGAAAGAAGAATTTGCTATTTGTCCAGTGAAAACACATACATATTTTAGAGGACAGAAAGAAATATTAGAAATTAGTCTTAGATTATAGTCCAGAAAGGATCTTGAGAAAATCAGCCAAATAGATGGAAAGAAAGAGTAAGATAGCACTCTAGGTTATTTTCTCTATTTCTTTTTTTACTGAGAATTTATGTGTGTGGGTTTAGTATCTCCCCCGGCACCCACTCCATGTTGGTTTTCCTTGATTTTCTTCCCACCTTTTGTTTGTTGTTATTGGGAGTGGGGGCAGAGTCTTGCTCTGTTGCCCAGGCTGGAAGCAGTGGCACAGTCTTGGCTCACTGCAGCCTCAACCTCCTGGGCTCAAACGATATTCCCACTTCAGCTCTGCAAGCAGCAAGGACTATAGGAGGCACATGCCACTAGGCCTAGTTAATTTGATTTTTTTGTAGAGATGAAGAGATGAGGTCTCACTATGTTGCACAGGCTAGTCTTGAACTCCAGGACTTAGGCGATCCTCCCGCCTTGGCCTTGTAAAGTGCTGGGATTACAGGCACGATCCACCATGCCCAGCCCTTCCCACTGATTTTTATTTTTCTGGTGTACTCTTTTCATTTCAGCAAATGACCCAATATTGTTCTGGTTTCCCGAGATGGAGATTTGTGTGAAGACATTTTATTAGGCTGTGCTTTATGAGTACAACACCCGTAAGGGAATGAACAGTTAGAAAGCAAGAGTAGGTAGAGGGAAAAGTACAATGTAGTTGCAAGAGAAGTCTCAGCTTATTTTATAGTTCTTGTAATTATTGTTTGCCAAAACCTCTTGAAATATTTTACTAACCAGTCTATTCCCTTGCACCAGTATTCCATACGTTCACACACTGTGAAGGTTTTAATATTTGCACTGCTACAGTGCATCAGAAGCTAGCAGTGTTCTTTATACAATCAGGGGTAGGGTTTTCATGGTATTGGGCCCTTTCTACTAATGCATTCTGTATCGCTTTGATAAAAGGATATTCCTATCCTCTGTCACAGAATAAAGTCAGCGGAGGTTGTCCCTGTAGGTAGTATGTCCACTCAAAGATACTACTTCCGCAAGTCTTTGAGTCCCTTCGTCCACCATCTTACATGGCAGTTCTAGCATTTCACTCCATGTGAATGACTACTTTTTCTAGCTTTCCCAGCTGCTAATCCAGGGTGTTGGTGGTGCCTTTTGTTTGCTTGTTTGTTTATTTACAACAAACAGCTTTACTGAGATATAATTCATGTACCACACAATTTACCCATTAAAGGTGTTCAATTTAATGGTTTTTGGAATACTCACAGAATTGTTCAACCATCAACACAACTAATTTTAGAGCATTTTTATCACCTTAGAACGAAACCCAGTACCCTTTAGATATCACTCCCCATTCTCCCTTTCTAGGCAAGCATGAATCTGCTTTTTGTCCTGTAGATTTGCCTGCTATATTTTTTTGATACTTTATATATATTGAGTCATATAACATGCAGCCTTCTGTGAATGACTTCTTTTAGCATAATGTTTGCAAGGTTCATATATGTCACAGCACATATTATACAACATTCCTTTTTTATTGCTGTTTATATTTCATTGTATGTATATGCCTCATTTTGTTTATCCACTTATCTGTTGGATATTTTTTGTTTTCATTTTTACTATTATGAATATTGCTTCTCTGAACATTCATGTACAGGCTTTTATATGGACATATATTTTCAATTAGTCTGCGTACACACCTAGGAGTAGAATTTCTGGATCCTATAGCAATTCTATATTTAACCTTTTGAGAAATTGCCAGACTGTTTTCCAAAGTCATTGTACTATTTTACACTCCTACCAGCAGTGTATGAGGGTTTCAGTTTCTCCACATTCTCCTTAATGTTGAGAATGTCTTCATGTGCCTATTGATACATAAAATAAGACTGGAGAAATGCCTGTTTTAATTTAATTTTAAATTGGGCTATTTGTTTTTTAAGTTTTAAGAGATCTTTACATATTCCTGATATAAGTTCCTTATGAGATATGTGATTTGCACATTTTTTTACTCATTCTGTGGGTTCTCTTTTAATTTTTTGATGATGTCATTTGAAATATAATAGTTATTAATTTTAATGAAGTCACATTTATCTAATTTTTTACTTTGTTATTTGTGCTGTTTGTGTGATAGCCAAGAAAACATGGGCTATGGCTTTTCTGGTGTGTCACCCTGGCTATGCTAAAGTGCCCAGTTGTTTGTTTTTTTTTTTTTTTTTGAAATGGAGTCGTGCTCTGTCACCAAGGCTGGAGTGCAGTGGTGTGATCTCGGCTCACTGCAAACTCCTCCTCCTGGATTCACACCATTCTCCTGCCTCAGCCTTCTGAGTAGCTGGGACTACAGGTGCCCACCACCATGCCTGGCTAATTTTTTGTATTTTTAGTAGAGATGGGATTTCACCGTGTTAGCCAGGATGGTCTCAATCTCCTGACCTCATGATCAGCCTGCCTCGGCCTCCCAAAGAGTTGCAGTTTTTTAATCAATACTAATTTAGGTGTTACTGTGAAGGGATTTTGCTGATATAATAAAAGTTCTTAATCAGTTGATTTTATGTAAGAGGCACTATCCATCTGGGAGGCCCTAAGTGCAGGGATGAGGCTTCTCTGAAAGACAGAAATAATTGTGGATTACAACTTTGGTCTGTATTTGTGAATTTTCATCTCGCTCTTGATCTTCCCTTACTGACTGCCTTCTCCATGAATTAGAACACACTTAGCCCCGATAAGTGTGTAAGCCAATTTCTTTGTAAAAAAATTATGTGTGTATACATGTACATATATATGTGCATACATGTGTATGCATGGTATACACACAGGCACAATTTCCTATTGGTTCTGCTTCTTTGAGTGAGCTCTGAGTTCAGTGATATAGTAGTGTTAAATCTAGTGTTGTCAAATGATAGTGTTTCCCTATCAACAAATTTATCTCAGTAAATATATTAACATGATTTTTAAAAAGAAATGATCCCTTTTCCAGCTTTATGTTCTGCCCTCCTCCTCTTGACCCATAGTCTCAGAATCCAAGTCCATACCTACCTCTCCACCTCTGTTGGAATACGCTGTATGTATCCTGAAGCTCCTTTAGTATATATTACCTTGGGTCTCTAAACAGACCCAACAGTCTTGCAACTAGATTATGTCATATTTTTATAATTATTGGTCTACAGCGCATTTAGGAAGGTAGGAAGGAATGTTCTCCTGCAAAGCAGATGCCTTGATATGTTTATTGGACAATAATGGAGCACACCTACACTTTAACCAGCAGGACAGACCACTTCTTCAGGGAAGTCAGTTCAGGGGAACCTAGTGACTCAAGTTTTTTTTTTGTTTATCCACTCAAATAGCCCCATCCTACCTCTGAAGATCTCACTTCTTCTCAATCAGAACCTTGACCATAGTAATAAGATGTTCTGGTGGTTGGGAATTTGATCTTCTCTGGGTTCTGCTAATCTTCTGCCTTAGTCCTGAGTTTAATAAACATGTTGTGTGCACTGCAGTTATAGTAGGTGAATATATCTTTACATTCTGCCAAAAACGTCCACTTCTTTTTTTGTTTTATTTTTTCAAGTTGGTGATCATTTAACCTCGGACTATCATTAACTTGTTCAGTTCATTGACAGCTTCCAGAAAGCCATGCAAAGCCGTAGTCTTGAACCTCTCAATCACATGACCTAATGCACTAACCAGTGCTTCCCTTTCTATCAATATTTCAATCCATTTCATTAATTGTGACAGTTGTAACAAGGGACCCATTATAGCATGCTACAATACTATCGATGTCTATCAGGGAAGGGGCCCTCAAGGCTGGCCTGTTAGCAGGTGATGACCTAGTTCCAACATCCCATTTTTAGATGTTGCTTGTAGAGCCTCAACTAACACAAATCTTCTCAGGTTGGATACCCTGGAAACAGATTCTGAAGCCGAGATCTGCGTAAAGGAAATTATTGGGAGGGTTTTCTGGAACCACACCATCTGAGGGAGTGGAAAGCAAGACTGGACAGAGAAAGAAACAGAACTGCATTCCACAACAAAGGCCTCAAATGCACCTATGGAGATCTCTGAGCTGGGGTGGCACTTTAGAATTGTTCTGAATTTTGCTGCACATTTTAGCGGGCCAAGCCTTTTTAGCCTATTATCTACCAGTCTTTGTCTAGAGGCTGTCTCTGGGAAGGATGTTCAGCTTTGGGCAAGGCAGCAACTTTCAGCTGAGAGCAGTTTCCAGGGAGGGACTTGGCTATGAGCAGTTAGCAGCCAACACTCCCAGAGGCTGGGGAATGAGTGCCTTTTTCCTGAACGTGGGAAGGAAGGATTTGGGCAGCACACCACAGCATCTGCTACATCACACCACCATCCACACAACTGCTCCGGCTCAAAACCTGGATCCTTCTTCTTCTCACATCCCACATCCAAGCCATCAGAGTCCGCTTGATGAGACCTCCAAAATATCGCCTGTATTTGTTCACCTCTCATCACTTCTACTGCAAAAATTCATATCCAAACAACTTTTTCCTTCACCTGGATGACAATCTCCCAATAATTTTCCCTGCATTAGCCTATTACCATTCATCCATTTTCTTCACAACGGAATAATCTTCTGAAACCATGAAGTGTATTTCATATTTTAGAACCTTCTAATTGTTTCTTATGGCAGGTAGCATAAAATTGATGTTCATTATCATGGTCTACTCTCATCATAACAGTTGCCCTTTTTGAGTCCAGAACCTGCTAAGTACATGACATTCATTATCTCATATAATCCTCACAGTAGCCCTTTCAAGATGCTATTAATGTCACTATTTTACAGATAAAGAAACTGTGTCTTAGTGACGTTAAGTATCCATCATGACTGCAGCTGCAAACCAGTAGAGCCTGGCTTTGAACTTAGTCCTGTCTGATCCCAAAGCCTTACACAATTCTACCATCCCTGTTGTTAATATGTACATATATACAAATTCCAAACTCTTGCCCTCGTTTTAGTCAAACATTGTTTTGGCTTCTCAGACAACCTCTCACCTGTGAAATCATCACCACTATTAGCAACTCATATTTTTTTCTAAGAACATAAAGTATTTAATAAATATAACTTAATTTTGTATTTTGTCTTCATGAATAGTTGGAAAATGATGGAGTCAAGAAATAATTTCAGATGGGGAAAGTAAGCCATAAGGTGGTCAAGAGAACTGTCAAGGTATCCAAGTTACCCAATTCTGGGAAGAGGAATAGAAATACATCACCAGCCTCTGAGCAACACCTTTTCCTACCATGGCCTCCTGTCAACTTGTGGGAGTTTCTTCATGAGAATACTATCTCTATTTTCTTTCTTTATTTTTCTTTCTTTCTTTCTTTTTCTTTCTTTCTTTCTTTCTTTCTTTCTTTCTTTCTTCTTTCTTTGTTCTTCTTTCTTTCTTCCCGCCCTCCCTCCCTCCCTTCCTTCTTTCTTTCTATTTTTTTTTTTTTTTTGAGATGGACTCTTGCTGTGGTCACCCAGGCTGGAGTGCAATGGCGCGATCTTAGCTCACTGCAACCTCTGCCTCCCGGGTTCCAGCAATTCTGCTGCCTCAGCCTCCTGAGTAGCTGAGATTACAGGTGCCCACCACCATGCCTGGCTAATTTTTGTACTTTTAGTAGAGATGGGGTTTTACCATGTTGGCCATGCTGGTCTTGAACTCCTGACCTCAGGTGATCCACCTGCTTCAGCCCCCCAAAGTGCTTGAATTACAGGTGTGAGCCTTTACGCCTGGCCACTACCTCTATTTCTTAAGCCACACACCACTGCCACTCGATAGCAGTGTTGCCAGACAAGAATGGAGACTTGCACTCTAGGAGAAGCAGTCTGGGGTCATTAGTGACTAATTAGAAGGATGGCCAACAGGCTGGAGGGCTTGTGAGTTCTTAACCCTCATGCAGCTTGAAGGGCTGGCCATCTTCGTGCACTTGAAAATGTTAAAACCTGATGCCTCCTTGTGAAGGTTTCTTCTGGGAGTGAGAATTCATCCACATCTTTTGAAGCTTCAGGTCTAAACCTGGGTCATTGCAGTTACTCCAAGAATTGAGAGGGAGGAATTGATATCTCTTCGTGTTTTTGTTGTTGTTGTTGTGTTTTGTTTTGTTTTGGTTTGTTCAGCAAAATTGTCTCAACATTGCATGCAAATAATTAAAAATAAAACAAAAAGTCAGAACAGCTGCTAGTTAGTATTTAATGTGCCCTGGCAGCAGGGCACATTCCAAAGATTTCCCAACAGGTTGTGTTTATACTTCTACAACCTCGAGCAGGTCTAGCAATTTCCCCCAGCCTAGAGCACACTCCAAGAGCTAATATTTTCCCTACCTGAGAACTTTAAAAATGACCTAAAAAAAATAGCTAGGAATGTAGTGGCTCATTGTTGATGTTGTTGTTAGCCTACAGAAGTTAGCAGCAAAAACTATCTTCTTGTTTATTACTGAATAGATGATGAGAATACTCATTCTTTGTCAACTTCATCAGAGAAATTACCATACATTAAGAGAAGGCAAGGCATTTCAAAACTTGGTATGCAACCTATTTGTTTCTGGAAAATCAGGATAGAAACTTGAGCTTAAAAGCAATGAGAAAGCTCAAAAGGAAACATTTGTAAATCTTAACATTCTGACTTAATATTTCTGTTAAAAATACAGTTACTGAGATCTGTTAAATAAATAATAACCAATATTTTTGTAGGCCTGTGTGTAAAGACTACTTTACACATGCTATTGCATTTGGCTGTGTTAAGTTTTTCAGGATTCATGAAATATAGTAACAAGAAGTACCACTCTGAGTATGTCAGGAAGTGTGAAGTGTTGGTGCTCGTGGCAATAAAACCACTGAATCTTTTCCTAAGGAATTTCTTGGTATTGCATTTTTATAACAGCTGAGTTGGCTAAAGGATCCTTCCTTTTAGCTTTATTGAATAGTTCTTGGTCAGAGTTATCTATTTCTAAATGAATATACTATCTGCACACAAAACATGCAGTGTATAGATCAAACCTTTAATTAGTAGTTAGCATAAGGAAATCTATAAGAAAGTGATGTGGTTTATGGGAAAAAACATAGGGTCACAAATCAAGAGATGGGAGTGCTATTGAGAGTAACAATAATGGCAGCCAATATTTATTTAGTTTTTAGTTTGTGCCCAAAACTGTTTTAAGCTTTTTCTCTATAGCTCATTTAATCCTTGTAACCATTCTATGGATTAGATCTTGTTGCTATTTCTGACATACAGATGAGGACACTGATGGTTAGAGGAGTTAAGAAACTTACTGAAGGGCCCTAAATTTTCAGATGGAAGAGCTGGGATTCAAAACTTAGAAATGTTAACTGTAGAGCCCATGCTATTAATGGCTCTGCTAAATTGGCTTCTGATTAATAGCTCTTCCCTTGTTAAGTGAACATGGCCAATGTCCTTTCATTTTTATTCAATCTATTGCAATGATCTGATACCTACCATCACTATTCCCATGAAGTTGTTTCCAAGATTAACTGAAATAATATTTTTAAAAGCACTTTAAAAGATAATGTGCTCTTCAAATGCAAGATGATATTATTACATTGTGTACAGTGGTTAGTTACTGGGAGCAATGGTCCATTAAATGGTCAGCAATGAGTGTATTTGGTATTCTAATAAACAGAATCACAGTAATAGGCTTCTAATACATGTACACGCATTAGTTCTTCCCAGAATTCATGAGCAAGTCGAGGCTCAAACTGCCTCTAAATACAGTTATTTGGAGATACATAGGCATATTTCCGGAAACAGGGAGGAACTGCTGTTAATTGTTTGCACATGCAGACATTGTCTCAAATATGATTTTGCTATTTCAGAGATTCCCTTGTCATAACCATCAAAATGACACAAGCGGTACTTTTTTGTAATCTCCATATTTGAAGCATGAAAGAAGACTTAATTCCTGTTTGAATAAACAACATAATAAGGTTATTGAGATTAGAGACCATTACTATATAAAATTATGTCTAAGTGGCAGATATAATTAACATTGGATTGTAATTACACTAATTACGAGTCACATTAAGACACTCCAGTAATGACAAAGTGAGAACCCTATAATTGAATGGAATAAGTAGGGAAACATGCTGCTCACACTAATTACCTAAATGAGCTAATATGTCTTCAGAGTGACAGTCATGCTCAATGTTATTACGCAGACAAAGCAGTTGAATGAGGTATTTTTAAATTTATTTTTATTTATTTACTTTGCTAATTTTCTTTCTTTATTCTCTCCAAGACCTATTTTGAGTCATCACCTGCTTCAGAATTTCACTCTTGAGCCAAAGAAAACAAAAACTGCAATTAGAGATTTCTCTAACCTTGTTAAAGTAGACTATGCACAGCAATCCATAAACTCAGGTAAGATTCCAATCTTAGTGTATGTGGAATGCACTAAACACCGGTTGGTTTCTCAGACTGGCTGATGCTCTCAAATTTCTCCTCTGTTCGGCCTTCCAAATCAAGCAGCTCCAGCTCACTGTGTAGTTTGCAGCATAACAATCATCATATTGTGGGTGCTGAAGAAGCAAATATGGCTTCCAGCAACCCCACTTCAGAGAGGCCCTGGAAAGTGATAAAACCTGAATTATTCAGAACAATTAGTACAAGCATTGCACTGGAACTCACATTTCAGCCTAAGCTGTTATGTGAGACTGTAAACTAATAGTGGAATATGAATTCATGGCACTGTGAATATTTTTTTGGGGTTGTTATTTCTTTCCCCCCTTCATATTACTTTTCCTTTATATGCCCCCAATTGTCTGGGGGCGCTGCTTGGGTGAGAAAAGAAAATAAAGGGAACAGACTGAAGCTATTTAAAACCTTTCTTCCAAAAGAAGAGATTTTTTTTGTTTTTAAGGCAGGAAAATAAAAATAGAATTAATGCACTTAAATTGATAAACAATGCTGAGCATAGCTTTTCTTTCTCTTGTGTTGGTGAAGAAAGAAAATTGTGTCAGGCATGCTTTTGTTAGCAGAGCTTTGGAGCGGTTTCTGTGCATTCCACTTTTTACTGTAGCCATGTAAATGGGTTTTTCTTATCTTCATCCATAAACTACAATTTTGCCTCTAAGAAACCAGGGCTATGGGTTTCTAATACAAAGTAGTAAACCAAATATACAAGATTTATTTTATTTATTTATTTTTGAGATGGAGTTTTGCTCTTGTTGCCCAGGCTGGAGTACAATGGTGTGATCTTGGCTCACCGCAACCTCCACTTCCCGGGATCAAGTGATTCTCCTGCCTCAGCTTCCCGAGTAGCTGGGATTACAGGGATGCGCCACAAAGCCCGGCTAATTTTATATTTTTAGTAGAGACGGGGTTTCTCCATGTTGATCAGGCTGGTCTCGAACTCCCAACCTCAGGTGATCTGCCTGTCTTGGCCTCCCAAAGTGCTGGGATTATAGGCATGAGCCACTGCACCTGACCCTACAAGGTTTACTAATAAGTGGGTGCTATATTAGTTCAAAGATGAAAATTTGACCCTCCCACCCTATTATTATTTGGCATGTAGCTAAGAAATAATGTTGTTCTTTTGAAGCACTCCACTTCTAGGGTTATGTAATTCTTGCAATCAATTATATTTTAGTTCAAAATTGACTTAATTTTGAATTTGAATTAGGGTTATACTCCATTAATTCTGTAGTTATATGAATTCATATAATCAAGCATTAGGATTTTAGATAAGAAGATGTTTGTTGAAATAAATAGTATTGGAGGCCAGGCTTCCACTAATGACCATGCAAATCAGAGGCAAATGGAGCTTGGCATGTTTAGTCTAAGATAAGGGGTGGGGTGACTTAGATTGTATCTTTAGCACTATCCTGTTCTCACTGATGATTTTGCAAGTTATTCATTATTTCTGTTTTGATATGATGGCAATTTCACTGGTTACTTGCAACTTATTTAGTCCTTGAGGCTTAAAGCAGCTCAGAAACTTATTTCATTTTATATCACTACATCCTGGTAAATGAGTTAGCCAAGTTGGCAGAGCAGTAAGATATCCCAGACCAGGGCTGGCAAACTTTTTCTGTAAAGAGCCAGATAGTAAATACTTAAGTTTTTCCGGATCACATATGGTCTCTGTCACATATATTTTTTTACAACCCTTAAAAAATGTAAAAACCATTCTTAGATTGCTGTATACTAACTGTGTATATTGTATATATATTATCTATATACAACTAGTATACAGGGCTATATACTATCAGGCCATAGGCAGCATTTGGCCCACAATCTGCTTGCAAGCCCCTGTATTAGACAAATACAGGGTATCACAGGGAAGACTGTTCTTTATTAGAAACTAAATAGAAAACTACTCAAATCAACTTTTCCTAAATACTGAAAAATGAAATGTAGACCATAGATACTCAAAGTTATGGACATTTTTATTCTATTTATACTTGAATAAGTTACTATACTTGGGCTATCTGAGTTAGAGATGGGATGGAGGCTTCCACACAGGCCATGGGGAGTAGCCTGGCCCAGGGCTGGGGGTCAGAGCCTAGGTGAAGTGAGGAGGGCATCTATGCAAAGCTGGAGATGGGGACTGGTGACATAGGGTGATAGGGTTTCCCTGTGTCCCTACCCAAATATCACCTCGAATTGTAGCTCTCATAATCCCCACATGTCATGGGAGGGACCCTATGGGAGCTAGTTGAATCATGGGGTGGGGAGTTTCCCATGTTGTTCTCAAGATAGTAAATAAGTCTCATGAGATCTGATGGTTTTATAAAACACAGTTCCCCTGCACATGCTCTCTTATCTGCTGCCATGTAAGACGTGCCTTTGCTCCTCCTTTACCTTCTGCCATGATTGTGAGGCCTCCCCAGCCATGTGGAACTGTGAGTCTATTAAACCTGTTTTTTTTTTCTTTTTAATAAATTACCCAGTCTTAGGCATGTATTTATTAGCAGCTTGAGAACAGACTAATACACAGGAGTTTTATCAAATAAGTAATTCTGCTAAAGGCATGGTGATCCAGGTATCAGAAGAGAGTTACAAATATGGAAATGAATAAAACTAGAATGATTTCTGAAGTTTTTAATACATATGGATTCATAAATAAATATAGATGTAAGTTATGGTATACATACACACACACACTCGTATACAGTCATGTACTACTCAGTGATATTTTGGTCAAGGACAGACTACATAAACGACAGTGGTCCCATAAGATTATAATACTGTATTTTTACTGTACATTTTCTATGTTTGGATATGCAAATACTTACCATTGTGTTACAATTGCCTACAGTGTTCAATACAGTAAAATGTTATACAGGTTTGTAGCTTAGGAGCAATAGGCTGTACCATATAACGTAGGTGAGTAGTAAGCCATACCATCTAGGTTTGTGTAAGCACACTCTGATGTTTCCGTGGTGACAAAATCGTGTAATGATGCATTTCTCAGAATGTATCCTCACTGTTAAGTGATGCATGACTACATACCTTTCTTACCTCTCTCTACTGCAAGGGCCTGGGAGCAGCAAAATCTTAACAAGAATGAACAGTCTTAGTGCCCAGATCATGACTTCTCAATATTGTTCTCCATTAAATGCAACCAGGGCTCCTCGGAGAAATGATTGATTCCAGAACTAAGGCAGGAAACATATGAGTCTAGAACTTTTTTCTTTTTTTCCTGTCCTGGAAACAAACAAAAAGATCATAGAGTAACTGGGATTGTGTCAAAAAATCCAGAAATCAGTTTGAAGGGCCCCTCATCAGAATAGTCAGGAACAATTTCAGGAGAGCTGACTTGGGTAGACTGCTGTATCAAAGGATTTGGACTGCTGGGATCTTTGTTGCTCCCCCAAAGCTTTTGCTACCAAGAAACCTATGTATGGCCAAAGCCCCAGGAGTGTTCGTTCCCTCCGAGGCAGTGCACCTTTGCTTTCCTTTTCTTCTCTTTCCTGTCCGCACTGTGACTCTGTTCAAAGGCTTGAATTTTTGCCATGGTTCCTGCTCCTCAGTTCTGCCTGAATCACAATCTAATGGTTTCAGCACTGTCATTTTCTCTTTAGTGCCAGTCCTTTTCACCTAAGAGAAGATTCCTGACCTGTATATAATCCTGCTTGGTAGCTAGGGCACTGCAACATCTGGACAAATCTTTTCAACTAACATTTTTTCCCCATCATGATATGTAAAATATGTTTAAAATGTGGTCTGAATTAGGTTCCTTCACTGGTGTTTGGTGCATATATGTACTCCTTTGAGACCAAGAGGGATTATGGTAATCCACTGGATTTCACCTTCCTTACCCTTCTTGCTTTCATGCCATCCCTTGAGCTCAGTCTTGCTTGAGTGAAGGCAGTTGTAGGCAAATCAGTACTCTCAGTGTCAATCAGGCATGGTTCTTGATTTTAAGGCGCATCCTGGCACCACGTAATACTCCATCTGCCAAGTGCTTCTTTGAATGGATAGCCTTGCACCTGAGATGCAACCCAATGAAATTGAATAACGTGCTACTCTACAATTATCTTTTCTATAGTACTCTAACCATAGTTAAGAGCACAGTTTGGGAGTTAAAGCCTCACATTGACTCTAATTCTGGGCAAGTTATTGAACCTCTCTGGGCATGGTTGGCATACCATGAGGATAATGTATAAATAAAATGTGGATAACAATTCATACATTACTCATGAGGTTGTTAAGAAATGGTAACAATAGCTATTTATCCAGAGATATGTGAGAGGGTGCTGTGTTAAGTGCTTTACATATATTATTTCTAATTCTTAGAATTACATTACATAGAGTATTGTATTCTCATTTTATAGAGGAGGAAATTGAGATTCAGTGTGGTTCAGTAATTTACTGAGGTCACCACAGTAAGCAAGATGCAGAACTAGAATCCAATTCCAAGGTTTGGCTAACTTTTAAACTAGCATATTTCATTTTGTTCTGCTGGGTGCCACTGATGGGAAGATTTTTCTCCAAAAAAACAAAGAGACACATTTCTCTGTGGCATTTCCTGTTTTCCTTTCTCAAACATCTTTTTAGTTGCAGAAGAGTTGCCAGAATCAGAGACATAATTCATGTGTTGAACTGCTACAGACTGGGAAGAAAAATGCATTTTTAATCATTTAACTCGTTCACTGCAGGTATTTAAGTGCTTCAGGTGAGGTAGAAATAGATATTTTAATGAGAAGTTGCATTGACTGGACATTGGTGGAGATGAAGGACGTGTGAGGCAAGAATGGCAAGATTCTAAGGATCTTACCCTGCAACATTTTAGGTGCTTTTGAAAATGGTAAGAAGGTGAATTTAATTCTTTGGGATCCTGGGGAAAGCAAGTCTCCACAATATGCTGAAGATTTCCTCAGGGTAGTGTTTCCTGATCTCTTTAAAGTTGGTCTTCTAACTATTCTTTAACCCAACCTATCATTTGATGCCTCAATCACATTTTTTAATATTTGTAATTATTATATTTGTCTGTTTTCCTTATTTTTTTTCCCTGGAATGTAGTCTTTAAAGACCAGGGACATGAAACAGTGATTGGCACATAGTAAGCATCCAATAAATACATGTCGAATGAATATGAAAAAAGTCCAAAAACATCCCCTACCTGTCTGTGGAGATTGAGTTCAGGAACTGCCATACTAAAATACATACCTGTTTAGGGATAGCCAGGCAAGATAATAACATGCGTAAATGCGTTTTCATTAACATTTCCTCTGTACACTTTTAATTCTAGAAACAGGCTTAGAAATAAGATATGCGATTCCGTGAAGAAAGTCACTAGTAGCTTAATGGGGATGGCACTGAATCTATAAATTACCTTGGGCAGTATGGCAATTTTCATGATATTGATTCTTCCTATCCATGAGCATGGCATGTTCTTCCATTTGTTTGTGTCCTCTTTTATTTTGTTGAGCAGTGGTTTGTAGTTCTCCTTGAAGAGGTCCTTCACATCCCTTGTAAGCTGGATGCCTAGGTATTTTATTCTCTTTGAAGCAATTGTGAATGGGAGTTCATTCATGATTTGGCTCTCTGTTTTTTATTGGTGTGTAAGAATGCTTGTGATTTTTGCACATTGATTTTGTGTCCTGAGACTTTGATGAAGTTGCTTATTAGCTTAAGGAGATTTTGAGCTGAGACAATGGGGTTTTCTAAATAAACAATCATGTCATCTGCAAACAGGGACAATTCGACTTCCTCTTTTCCTAATTGAATACGCTTTATTTCTTTCTCTTGCCTGATTGCCCTGGCCAGAACTTCCAACACCATGTTGAATAGGAGTGGTGAGAGAGGGCATCCCTGTCTTGTGCCAGCTGTGGGTTTGTCATAAATAGCTCTTATTTTGAGATACGTTCCACCAGTACCAAATTTATTGAGAGTTTTTAGCATGAAGGGCTGTTGAATTTTGTCAAAGGCCTTTTCTGCATCTATTGAGATAATCATGTGGTTTTTCTCTTTGGTTCTGTTTATATGCTGGATTACATTTATTGATTTGTGTATGTTGAACCAGCCTTGCATCCCAGGGATGAAACCCACTTGATCATGATGGATAAGCTTTTTGATGTGCTGCTGGATTCGGTTTGCCAGTATTTTATTGAGGATTTTTACATCGATGTTCATCAGGGATATTGGTCTAAAATTCTCTTTTTATTGTTGTGTCTCTGCCAGGCTTTGGTATCAGGATGATGTTGGCTAATCTGCTTCCTATCTCTGTAGATTTGCTTATACTAGAGTATTACATATAAATGGAGTCATACAATATGTGATCCTTTTTGACCAATCTCCTCACTTGAATTATTTTTCTAGGATTCTCCCATGTCAGTATTTTCATTTTATTGCCAGATAATATCTTATTGTGTGGATATATCACAGTTTGCTGATGTATTTGTCATATAATGGATGTTTGACTTGTTTTAACCTTTTGACTATTGTGAATAACATTGCTATAAATGTTATACATGTGTGTAAAAAAAAAAAGAAATAAGATATGCTATCTCTTTCCCACAAATACATGCAGGGAGGAAAGCAGGATTAGGTGGGATTGCAGAAATGGGGCTGTGGAAGTTGATGCTCTGACACAGGTGGCCAGATAGTCCAAGAGGCAGTGCAAAGATGTGGACAATTAAGCAAATGTTTCTTTCTCCAGTAGGTGCAATTTCATAGGTCTGAAGGAATTGTAGGATGCATGGTACCCAAAGTCAGATAGGCAGTGGTGTCATTGTGGTTGGCTCAACCCAGCCAAGAGCCAAAAGTGTTCCAGTGTTCAAAGGAGGGGATGGGTAAGAACTAAACAACATCAGTTTGCCTCTGAGTTCCTATGGGTCAACAGCACCTTTAGGTGGCATATCATACACTAGACTTGACTTTGTAGCCTTTAAATCATGTTAAAGAATTTGAGGGACTAGAAAAATATTCTCAACAATTCACTGAATGATATAAGGCTTATACAACCATATGCACCATTTGAGGCAAAACATCTCTCTATATTTTTATCTACAACTGTGTATGCAGAGAAAAAAACAAATTGGGAGGAAATTTATGAAAATGTTATTAGTGATTATCTCCAGGTGGTTAGATCTCAGGTGGTATATGGTTTCATCTGCATGTTTTCCAAGCCTTCTCTAGTTAACATGAATTACTTACAGAATAGAAAAAGCAAATATTAGGGAAAAAAAAACCAATAAACAAACCAGAGGAAGACTCCACTAGGCAAGAAAAATCAAAATAAATCAGACTGTGCTGTTAATTCTTCTTATGTGTTTGTTTCTTGTCCACTGGAGTGAACTTTTTTGCTCTCTCTCTGAACTACAGACTGTAGTACATCCTGGGTTGGTTCTTGGCCATCTTCCAATAAACCCCCACTCAGTCAAGATCCTGCTTTGACAAGGTCTAACCTCTTGCTGTTCACAGCATGTGACATTTAGTTGTGGTGGACATAGAGACCTGGGCTTCATTCAAAGAATTTCAAGCAGGAAAATTGAGGCAAATATCACATTTGGAGACATCCTGATATGTTATCAGATATCTCTGATATACCAGGTATCAGAGATCTTAAAGTACAAATCTTTTACCTAACACCCTTCATGGCAACTCCACAGACTTGTACATGTGTGATAGAGAAAATGCTGAGATTTGGTAAAAATGTAAGAAATAAAATGCTTAATGTGTTGGTTTATTTCTGAGATTACAATGGCTGGTTTAGAATCAGGGATGAGACTACAGCTGAACTTTTTCATGGAGCTGCAAAAGACAAAGACAGAGTAACCCATATCTAATTCTTCCCATTGTTGGCCTCTGATTGTCCTTCACTCTTATTTTTTCCAATTATATCTACCCTTTCTACCTCACAAGAAAGTCTATTTGTCACATTTTTGCTTCAATCATAATATACAAGTTCTTTATTTTATTCTTTGCCAGGTAACTGATTAGGCTCTTTTTTTACATGAATCCAAGTTGAGGTGTTGATAGCTGATAAGGACTAGAAGTGTGAGATGTGTTAAAATGTGTGTTGATAACATTGACATTTGCTCAGCGACCTTCAGAATCTTAAGTCTAGTGGGAATGAATTTAAGACACCATGAGGTGCTGTAAGATAAAAAGTGTAAGAGCAAAAAGGTCTTTCATAACCCCAGATAATATAGACAACTGTCTAATTGAGCTTAACATTTGGCCAGTTCTTATTTTCAGAGAAAAATGTCTGGAATCAATCATGTTTACCTCTGATTTCTGTATAATACCTAATATTTAAAACTTAAATTTAAAAAATTGTAACTTCTTATTTCAGAAAACTTTTGATGTTGGATTTCAAAGATAGTCTGATCTTTTTTTATCTAGTTCCATTAAGATGATTGCTATGTACTCTCTCCATCAAAAGAATTGAACATCAGTGGTAGCTGTAACGTGGTATATTTGTATATTTAATTCTGTATCCTTTTGCAGGTTAGTCAAGGATAGAGAAGTTAAGTTGCTTGGAAAAAAATAAGTATAAAACTCAATGACAAAAACGCTGATTATTTCTAAAAGGTCAATTGAAATGGACTGATTATACTTTGTCATTAAGTGGTCCTTAACCTATACTGTGCTGCTCTTAATTTCCTTGATGTGGCCTTGTGTTTGTGAAATTCACATTTAGAGTTCTGATTAGACTTTTTTTGTATTAAGAAGAGAGAAGACAATCACTTTTTCCTTCCAATCATTTGTGCATTTTTTTCTTTTTTTCCTGCTTTGCCTTTAGTTGAACTGTTTGCCTATATCATTTTATTTTAATGCATATATCAATTTTTTGCTTTATTGTCCTCTTAAGAAACGTGGCAAGTAGGAGTTTTTTTTAATTTGGCTATCTGATTGTAATTCAGAGGGGTGTGTGTGTGTGTGTGTGTGTGTGTGTGAAGTTTAAGAAAGTTTAAAAACAACTTACACCATGAGATCAGTTGTAAGACATTGTGGAAAATCACTTAATTTCTGTATCTGCCTTCTCATCTAAAAATTGAGAATAACAGTGTGTTTTTGTATTTTGAAAACTAATTGTAAAGTTCACAATGAAATAGTTAAGAGAGGTTTTAAAAATATAAAGTACTGCTTAAATATAAGAAAAAATTCTACTTATATTGCTTTGATTTTTCATGTTTCTGCTTTATAAATTGCATATTTTAAAGATAGGTATATTATTCAAATTTCCTATTTTTCTTTATCATTATTGAGATAATATCTAAAGTTAAAATATCTACATAAAAATATCATAATGATATGCACCCATACAAATACTTTTCCTTATTTTTTTATTTGGTGTAAGATTTCCATTTTGACTCTCAGTGAATAATAATCTTAAATTTGGCAATTTGATTAACATACATACACTTTGTATTTATAAAATTATGGTGAAGAACTTAAGTTTTGCTCATTAACATGAAATAATACAAGCTATGATTAGACAGTGACAATTCTGTTTTGCCATATGGTTAGAAAACAACAGAATTTATACTTTGAGGAGCTAAATAAGTAAAACAGATTGTTCTGCCATTGGACAAAAGTTTTACAAAAATTTGACCATTGTGCAAACTGAAAAAAATATTCAGCATGATATTACAGTCAACAATTTTAAGATTTTTTTTTCCTGTGATGCTATGCTTCAATTTGTCTATTATGCTGGTCAGGTTAGCATCAGTCTTTTAAAGTTAAGACATTCTGTGCTGGATAATCCCTGTACAGTTTTTGAGGCCATTTAAAATGAGTAAATAAGTAAAGAATTTGTGATCTATGGGATTGTAGAAACAATTTTGAGCAATTTTGTGCTACAAATATTGGAAGAATTTATATTGGTAAATACTATATTAATTAAAAAAGAACTCACATTTTGCAAGATACTTAAAATAATTAAACGAGTTCTTTGGCTAATGCTAACCCCTGTAATAAATCTGTCATTTTTTTCCTGGAACCTTGCAGTTACATGGAATTTCTACAGTCTCTGCAAATGCGACCTCATTTGGGCAGATATTTTTAAATGTTTGCCAGAAAGTAAACAGGAAGCAAATCTGAAAGTAATTTGGAAAAGTCAGAAAGATACTCTCCTTCCAAGAATCTAACTCAGTTACCACTCCTCTCCTTGTTTCTATTTAATACTCAGATAGCTTTTTGTTTAAAGAACCAGGTGACAACTGTAAGTTAAGTGGATTTCAGCACCTTCCGGACACCTCAAAATAAATCACCCAGATTCTTCTCTCCCTCCTGCAGCACCCCCTCCTCCCATTTAATGAAGAGTTGTATATGCTGCAAGAGACTATTTGATCATTGAAGAGAGACAAAATGTTCTGCTTTTCAGCACATTTTAATCCACAGCTGGTGCACAGATTGGCAGAGAGTATATGTTAGTTTTAGCTGTGAATTTTTTCAAGTTGAGGTTGCCTATATTTAGATCGCTGGAGTTTTAGGATTGCTGAAAGTAAATGTTTGAATGAGAAAAATATTGACTGGAGGAAAATACTGTTTAATAGAGGTGTTGATTTTGACCAGCCTAAAATATGCTCATGTTGGATGAACATTTGTAATAGGAGAAATAAAATTGTGGGTATTACTGGGAAGATGCATTTATTCAATTACCATGCACTAAAGATAAACTAAGGTGTTTAATTTGGTGTCTAAAGGATACTTTACTCTTGGAGAAAAAAAATGCTTTTGTATGTTCATTTTAGAAAGTAAAGTATTGAACTGTAGAGATAGAGAAGCCAACACACAACCTAATTCACAATTTTAAAGTTAATTTTTCAAATTCATCAAAATCCTAAAGTAATTACTATTGATTCTTGGACTACCTTGCAAAACAGGCTGTTCATCCACAGGAGAGAATGCAGTGTTGATATATGTTATTTCTTCCTGAACTGACTGAGTTCATTCAACAAATATTTATTAAGCACCCATGAAGTGCCAGGCAATGTGCCAAGCACCGAGGATGTTTTAATTTAACTTTGATTGTTACTGCTCTGTGAGATGTAAATAAACACAATAGATTGTTTTAAACCCTGATTCTATTATATTATATTTTTTAATAGCATAGATGAATTTATTTCCTAAAATTTGAGCGTTTTTTTTAGCCAGAATGTTATTTCAATAGTTTTAATAGTAGGTTTACCTAGTAGCTCAAATAATTCAGAATGTATAGGTTTTACTCAAACCTTACCTTTGTTCAGTACAAGAGGCATAGAATATGGACTCAAAGTAACAGAAACTACAGCATTATATGACTTTTTTCTTTCCAAATCTCTATCACACATAAAGTAAGCTGAACAAAGTCAGTTCTAGTATAAAAAAGGATAACTGTTTTAAATAAGAATTATTGTTTCAAAATAAGTGTAGAGGAATGAATTGGGTTGTTTGGTGTTGGAGACCTCTACTTCAATTTAAACAAGTTAACTCATTTTTAGTTCATGTATTTGTATTTTATCACCAGATCAGGAATTATACTCTAAGTTAAACTGCATAGAGAGGGAGAAATTGGCAGTATATAGTCAAAATATTTACCATGTTCATTATCTGTAAATTTAAAAAAACACCTCAACTATGACTTTTTCTTAGGGAAGTGATCAAAGATGTAACACTATATGTACAAGGAGCGTGATAATTATGTTATTTGTAATACTGAAAAATGGATATAAACTAAATATATATTATAAAGTATTTCTTTTTTTTTTTTTTTGAGACGGAGTCTTGCTCTGTCGCCCAGGCTGGAGTGCACTGGCCAGATCTCAGCTCACTGCAAGCTCCGCCTTCCGGGTTCAAGCCATTCTCCTGCCTCAGCCTCCCAAGTAGCTGGGACTACAGGTACCCGCCACCACGCCCGGCTAGTTTTTTGTATTTTTTTTAGTAGAGACGGGGTTTCACTGTCTTAGCTAGGATGCTCTCGATCTCCTGACCTCATGATCCGCCCGTCTCGGCCTCCCAAAGTACTGGGATTACAGGCTTGAGCCACCGCGCCCGGCCATAAAGTATTTCTTAAATAAATTACAGTACAACATAGAGGCCAGGTGCTGTGGCTCACACCTGTAATCCCAGCACTTTGGGAGGCCGAGGCAGGTGGATCATGAGGTCAAGGGATCAAGATTATCTTGCCCAACATGGCAAAACCCCATCTCTACTAAAAATGCAAAAATGAGCTGGGCATGGTGGTACATGCCTGTAGTCCCAGCTATTCAGGAGGCTGAGGCTGGAGAGTTGCTTGAACCTGGGAGGCAGAGGTTGCAGTGAGCCAAGATTGCGCCACTGCACTCCAGTTTGGAGACAGAGCGAGACTCCATCTCAAAAAGAAATAAATAAAATAAAATAAATTATAGTGCAACATAGACTGAACATGATGGCATGCTAAGTGACGATAAAAATGGTTTTCTTAATAATGTATCATGGCCGGGCGTGGTGGCTCACGCCTGTAATCCCAGCATTTTGGGAGGCCAAGGTGGGTGGATCATGAGGTCAGGAGATCGAGACCATCCTGACTAACACGGTGAAACCCCGTCTTTACTAAAAATACAAACAATTGGCCGGGCTTGGTGTCAGGTGCCTGTAGTCCCAGCTACTCGAGAGGCTGAGGCAGGAGAATGGTGTGAACCCGGGAGGCACAGCTTGCCGTGAGCCGAGAACGCGCCACTGCACTCCAACTTGGGTGACAGAGCAAGACTCCGTCTCAAAAAAGAAATAATAAATAAATAAAAATAAATAATGTATCATGAATATGCTTCTATTGAGTTCCACTGAAACTGCTTTTATTAAGATCACCAGTAAGATTTCACAGAGCAAACTGCAGGGGCCTTCCTTTTCTGCATTCATCTCACTTGACTTTTCTGCAGGAATCTTGTATCTAGCTGACCACATTGCCCTCTTTGAAACACCTTGTTGGACTTTTGACACCACACTTACTTAGTTATTTCTCCTCTGCAGTAAATGCTGAAATGCCCCAGGGATCTCCATTTTTCATACACACTTTCTACCTAAGTAACTGCGTGCATCTAATAATGCTACATACTAGTTATAGATCAGCATTTCACACGTATGTATTCACAAACTTGACTTTTGCCTAACACTTCCCAAATATATTCAACAACCTATTAGATAGCTCTATGTCGATATCTGAAAGAAATTTAAAACACAACTCTGCTAAACTAAAACCTTGATTTTTTTACCTCTCCAACTACATTGTCTCTCAATTTCTAAAAGTATATTCCATTATTATTCACTAATTTTTTCAAGTAAAAAACTAAAGATTATCTTTGACTTTTTTCTTTCTATCCAATCCCTCATCACACCGATTCCATCAGCAGGCTTGCTTACCTAATACCATATAATATCACAAAGAGAGAATAGACAGTCTAGCTAGGCACGGTGGCTCATGCCTGTAATCTCAGCACTTTGGGAAGCCAAGACAGGCAGATTGCCTGAGGTCAGGAGTTCAAGACCAGCCTGGCCAACATGGCAAAACCCTGTCTCTACTGAAAATACAAAAATTAGCTGGGAGTGGTGGTGTGCACCTGTAATCCCAGCTTCTTGGGAGGCTGAGGCAGGAAAATCACTAGAATCTGGGAGGCAGAGGTTGCAGTGGGACGATATTGTGCCACTGCACTCCAGCTTAGGCAACAGAGTGAAACTGTGTCTAAAAAAAAAAAAAAAGTCTGCACACCCATCCATCCATCCATCCATTTAGCCAGCCAGCCAGCATGTGTTTTTAGGACCTTGATAAAATATACACTGTCTCTGTTCTCTTTTCTAGTCCTTCTTAACTGATTCTTTTAAATGCAATAAAATTAAAGTTTCCAAGAGACAAATATCAGTAGGTTTTTCTACCATCATCTTATTCTCTTCACACTGTACTACTGAATGTATTTGTATCTAGCTTGTAATACAGTGGTTTTCAGTTCTTTATTAGTGAGTTGTCTTTTCTCAAAATATTCCAGTATTCTGAATTTTTCAAGCTGAAATGTGAAAAATAAAGCCATCTAATTCTTATTGAAGACATTTGGTTGGGGGAGACATTTTCCTTTCATTTTCTAATACATGCATTTAGAAAACAAGCATATTTTTTAGATACAGGTGTTTTCATAAGAATTTTGCAAATTACATCCTGGTCCTATATATATATAAGGGGATTGGGGGAGACTTTGGACATAAAGGATGATAAATGGAGAGCACTATGGCTTATGTCCCCACTTTTCTCAAAGGTCTGTAATTAATGCCCTAAAAAAGAGGAAGAACAATTAGAAGCCAACTGGGCTTATTGGATCAAGGGTACTCTAAGTCCAGAGGGACCTATGGACTCTTTTGGGGCCACAAAACAATGTCCTAGCAGAGATAAGCCATCGACAAATTTCTTAACTCTACCTCAGATCAGTGGGCACTTCTGATAAATTGAAGGCTCAAGAAAGCCACTAGTGGAAGTCAGTGACTGGCAGAGGGACAGAGTATGCTACAGCAAAAGAAAGCAGAATGAAAGAAAACAAACAAACTTGGCTTAAGTGCATGTGAAACAATCCCAGAAATCACTGAAGGAAATTTGAAGACTGAATCTTTTAGATGAGAAGACAAGGGTCATCAAAATTCAAATATTCGCCATATAACTACAATTGTGCCTAAACGGTTTTTGCATGGAAAACCATAGATAACCAGCATTTTAGATATTTCTGCATTTTCCAAGTTTTTTATTGATTTTATGATTAGATTTAAGATTTTTGATTGTGTTTTCTGTGAAATCATCTGGTCTTGATTACAATCCCAATTCCATTTTGGGCAATTTATTTAACATCTTTATTCTTCCTTTAAACATCACCCAAACTGGGACAACAGTGAAGTGTAAAAGAGTATCTATAAAGCACATAGGACAGTGTCTGACATATAGTTAGTCCTACATAGATAATTACCATTATTATATTAATACTTGTTCCAGCCCATAATCTTTACATTGAAAAACAAGCAATGAAACACCCAGGAGAGACTATGGGTCAAATATTTTCTAATAAATCTTCGTAAATGACATTTTTTTTCAATTTATAGGTGACTTCCTTTGTTTCCCTAAGACAATTCAATTTCAACTACAAATAATAGCAACTCCTCCTTTTATTTCTTCTTCAGTCATCAGAAGTCCTAGAAAAATGTAATCATGTTAATGGTAGATATACTTAACTTTAATGAAATGCTTTTTATGTTTGTTCATTAGTTATAAAATTTGCTTTTGACTTCTTATATGTCTTTTATCATTTCGATGATGTATATTTTTATTTATTTACTTAATTTTTTATGAAACAGTTTTCTAGACCCAGGGCATTAGGCAATGCAGAGCAGTGACTCTGAAAAAAATGAGTTGAAACCCATAATTGTCTCAGCTTATTTCTTTGAAAGAGTTTCTAAGCAGTGGTGGTGTGAGGAGGAATCTAAGAGGAGCTTATCAAACTCCTGGAGTTGAGGAATTGTAGGTGGAATTCCTAAGAGACCAAGAAAGCTACAGTTTGCACAGTAGAAGTATTTCGAAAGAGAGATATGCCCAGATAAAGAACCCAGTGATCTGTAGAATGGCCCTCTTGATTATTCAGCAGAATACATTTTAATGGACTGATGTGAAAAAATTCCCCAAGGCCAGGAAAAGAACCACAGGAAAGAATTAGAGGCAACAATGGCCGATGCTTACAGAGACCAAGAAGGGTCTTGTTACCCACAAGCTGGTCTGGACAACCTTACAACTCATGGGCATTGATGCGAGTATATAGTAAACAGGTCTTGCTTCACTCATGGAAATAATTAGCCCCAGGATAAACCCCTCCCTGGTCTTGCCTATCAAATCTTACAAAGTAAGATCCAAAAGAATCAAAATGATTTTAAGTAACTTAAGTATGTCTCAGAACAAAGTTCAAGGATATTTTTAGGAATACAAAATGCCCAGTACCTAATAAGATGTGTACCAGGAACACAAAGCTACAGAAATGTAAGACCCCCTAAGTAAGGAGAATAAAGACATCCAAATGAATCCAGAAATGATGCAGATAGTACAATAGCCAGACAAGGACACTAAACATTTGTTTTAATTGTACTCCATATGTTAAAAATGTTAGCTAGAAATATAGAATGCATGAAAAAATATTTAAATCACACATCTAGAAATGAAAAAATACCATTTTTGAGATGAAAAATACACTGGATGGGATTAAAGCAGATGATTAGACATTGTGGAAGAAAAGATGAGAGGATTGAAGTCATAGCAATAGAAACTATCCTCAAATTAACACAGAGGAAATGAAAGTACAGCAGCAAATACATGAGGGAGCATCAGTGAACTGTGGACAATGTCAAGTGGCCTGATATACATGTAATCAGACTATGAAGGAGGCAGAGAAAGTATCTGAACATGTAATGGCTATTTTAAAATCTAGTTTGATGAAAACTATAAATCTACACATCCTAGAAGCTCAATAAATATCAAAGGCAAGGGGTACTTAAATGAAGCTTTTGTAATATTTAATATTAATACATATGTTTTTTAATTGTTGAATTATAGTTTGATTTTTCACTTCTGCCAATCATATATTTCACATTTTTTCACATGCACTAAGTCTAATTCAAATGGATACCTTTTGTAGTTTCATTATTTTTTAATTTAAAATATTTTATTGACAATTATTGAATATATTCAGTGTACAGTGTAATAATATATGTATACATTGTGTAATATTTACCACAATCAGATTAACACACCCATTACCACCCATGCTGTACATTAGATACACAGAATTTGTTAATCTTATGACTGAAAAGATTGTACCTTTTGACCAACATCTCCCCGTTCCCCTACCCACCAGCCCCTGTCAACCACCATTCTCTGTGCTTCTATGAGTTTGACCTCTTTAGATTCCACATATAAGTGAGATCATAAAGTATTTGTCTTTCTGTGTCTGGTTTATTATACTCAGCATAAGATCCTCCAGGATCATCCATGCTGTCACAAGTGTCAGGATTTCCCAATTTTTTTAGCTGAATAATATTTCATTGTATATATGTACAGCATTTTTAAATTCACTCTTCTGTTGTTAGATACTTAGGTTGTTTCCATAGCTTGACTTTTGTGAATAATGCTTCAGTGAAGATGGGGGTGCAGATATCTTTTTGGAGATACTGATTTAATATCCTTTGGATATATACCTAGAGGTAAGATTACTGGATTTTTATGGGAGGATCTATTTTTAATTGTGGGAGGAAGCTTCCTACTGTTTTCCATAATAACTGTACCAATTTACATTCCTACCAGCAATGTACAAGGGTTTCCTTTTCTCCACACTCTTGCCAACACTTGTTATCTCTTGTTTATTTCATAATAGCTATCTTAATAGGTATGAGGTGATATTTCATTGTGATTTTGATTTGCATTTCTCTGATGACTAGTTATATTGAGAATCTTTTCATTTGCCTCTTGGCCATTCACATGTGTCTTTTGGAAAAAATGTCTATTCAGGTCCTTTGCCCATTTTAAAATCAGGTTTTTGTTTTTGTTATTGACTTACATTAGTGTCTTATATATTGTAGATGTTAACCCCTTATCAAATATATGGTTTGCAAATATTTCCTCCCATTCCATGTGTTGTCTTTTCATTTTGTTGATTGTTCCTTTGCTGTGAAGAAGCTTTTTAGTTTGATGTAGTCTTACTTGTTTATTTTTTTCTTTAGTCGCCTGTTCTTTTGGTGTTATATCAAAAAATAATTGCTAAGGCCACTGTCTAACAGTTTTTCCCTATGTTTACTTCTGGAAGTTATATGATTTCAGAATTTACATTTAAATTTTTAACTCATCTTGAGTTAATTTTTGTGTGTGGTGTAAGACAAGGGTCCAATGTTATACTTTGGTGTGTAGATATTCAGTTTTTCTAACACCATTGTGTATTCTTGGTATCCTTGTCAAAGATTAGATGATTGTATTATTTCTGGTCTCTCTAATTTGTTCCATTAATCTGTGTAAGTGTTTCTATGTCATTACATACTGCTTTGATTACTATAACTTTGTAATATAATTTGAAATTAAGTGTGCTGCCTCTGGCTTTGTTCTTCTTCCTCAAAGTTGCTTTTATTGTTTCATGTTTATAAACATAATGTATGACTGATAAGTATGTCCTCATGAAGACAACACACTTAGCCTGTTGGTTACTGGATAACAGAAATTTCTGTTATCTGCTAAGTGTGTTGACTTAGCCCGTCATGCAGATACATACGCACACACACACACACAAACACACATATATACACACATATATATACATACACACACATACGTGTGTGTATATAAATATATGTGTGTGTGTATGTATCTGCTCCTCCTTTAGCCTCTTATTAGGTAGAAAATACAAATTTAGCCAAACCACGTAAAAGTTAAAAAGTAAAAGTTAAAAAGTAAAAAGTTAAAAAGTAAGTAGAAAGTTAAAAAGTTAAAAGTAAAAACTTAAAAGTAAAAGTTAAAAAGCTAGAAGTTAAAAAGTAGCTTAGCATCTGCTATATAACAGGATGTAAATAAAAGTTGAATTAAAAAAATCCACCTAATAACAAATACTATTTTAAATTATAAAAAGTAGAACCTGTACCTTTTTCAGCAGGGTAATCTCCACTGCCATCAGCTTATTGTGAACAGATACTTTGTAATGAACACATCAAAAAGATTGATTATGGGAAGTAATATTTAAGATTTCTGAAACTGATAAATCTGTTTTTTAACCTATTTTTTAAACCCTGGCTTTTTCATTAGAGAAACTCTAACAGACTTTTGTTGCTGTTGTTATTTAAACTCTGTGTCTTATTGGAAACATTATTAATTTTTAAAAACAATGTGACTGTATTTTGAATAGAATAATCACTAAAAGTAATTAGTGACTAATTTATGGACTACTTTAAATAAAGCTTTTATAATATTTAATATTAATACACATGGTCTTTAATTGTTGAATTATAGTTTGATTTTTCACCCCTTCTGCCAGTCATATATTTCACATTTTATTCAATTGGATTCCTTTAGTAGTTTCATTATTTTTAATTTAAAATATTTAATAGCTTTTTGTGGTTATTATTATTTAAAAATCAAACCAAAACTCATATCCTTCTCACCCAAAAAGTGTATGTGAGGGAGCTTCAAGCTAAGAGTGAGATTCAAATTAGTATTTTTCTAGATTCCTGGGGGAAAACAACAACAGTATATAAAGACCTATAGTTGCTAAGTTATGCAACTTTATGATTCACTTTTCTCTTTTGACTCTCAAACTTTTATAACTATATGTATATATTCTTATTCAGGCTTTAATCCACCTGGTGAATCTTTTTTTTTTAATGTTTTATTTTTTGGGACGGGGTTTTGTTCTGTCACCCAACCTGGGGTGCAATGGTAGTGAAACGAGAAAAGTTCCATTGTCCCCTTCGCAGGGCATGCGATGTGGGTGTGTCTTGCTTCTTCAGTGCCCTGCTGCTCAAACCTCTAGGGGAAGCATACAGACTAGCAGGCTGTGGGGCTCCAACCCCGTGACAGTGTCTAGTGCTGAATGTTTACAGCTCCTGAAGCCCCAGTTGGCATGTGTTTCAGGGTGCTCTTTAGTTTTGCTCTTTTAATTCTGCCGTCTATAGATGACTTGTCTTAACCAGCTCAATTAGACCCTCCACCTTGTCGCAAGGACAGAGAGCTTTCTGTTTTCCAGGTTCTTGCCATGATGTACCAGAGGAATCAAATCACATGTGGGCTGGGAGAATGAGTGCAAGGTTTTATTGAGTGGAGGTAGCTCTCAGCAGATGGGGGAAGTCAGAAGGGGATGGAGTGGGAAGGTTTTCCTCTGGAGTTGAACTCCCAAGCAGCCTGGGCTCTCCTCCGACTTCCGCAGCCAAATTCCATATTCTTCTGCTTCTGCTGGTTGGTAGCCTGCCAGTGTGCCGGTACCTGCCAGTTAGTTCCTCTCCATGTCCAGCCACCTGAGTGTTCTCCTGATGTGCTCCTCTCTCTGTCCCGCTGCTTGTGTGTCTGCCCGTTAGGGTCTTGGGTGTTTTTATAGGCAAAGGATGGGGGCGTGGAAGACCGGAGTGGTCTTGGGAAATGCAACATTTGCGTATGAAATGTCTGTTCTCACCAAGGTCCGTGGGGGTGGAGCCCTAGCCAGGGACCACGCCCTCCTCTCCGCAGCATTTCCCTTCCCCACTTCCATATCATTTAAAGGGACCACGTGCTCTTCCCTTCTCAGCACTTCTCTTCTGTATCAGTACCCTCACAGATCACTGTAGCCTCGACCTCCCAGGACAAAGTGATCCTCTAACCTCAGTCTCCCAAGTACCTGGGACCGTAGGTACAAGCTATGATGCCTAGCTAAAAAAAAAAAAAAAAAAAGAAAGAAAATGTAGAAATGAGGTCTCCTTATGTTGTCAGGCTGATCTTGAACTCCTGGGTTCAAGCAGTCCTCCCACCTTGGCCTCCCAAAATGCTGGGATTACGGGCATGAGCCACTGCACCCTGGTGAATCTTGATTCTTTTTTCAAGACTCAAAATTAGTTCCTCAGGGAAGATTATCCTTTAAACTCAGAGTTAAGCGATACCTCTTGTGTATTGCGCAGCACTGTGTGCTCTGCAGCTTCCATTATGATTCCTATGTGTTATGTTAAACTATGAGGTCTTTGAGGGAGGATCATAGCGGGGTCTCTTATACGATAATTGATACAGTGTCTGGCATAAGGATAAATACTTTGTAAATGCTTTTTGAATAGTCATTTTTAAAGAAATTGACATGGAAAGATCACAACATTTATTATCATGTAGTTTTAAAAGAAGCTAAATCTGTTATTTTGCTTAATTCTTTACTCAATTGCTATCATTGTTTTCATTATTCCAATGACAGTGCAAGAAAGCAGACAACGTGTTTCTTTCTAAAACTGTTTTATAAATAGAATAAAAGTACTAGATATTTACTAGTGCTTTTTACACTGGTTGAAATGACCCAATTTTTTTTTCATCTTTCCTCAAAATACATATTTTTTCACAATTCAAATAATATTTGTAGATAAACATTAATTTCTATATTGTAAATAAAGTGTTTTAAATCATAGAATGCTATGCAGAGATGAGACAGTAGTAGGAATACTTCAAATATAATTTTCAGTCTTTACATAGTTTTTAAATATGAGTTCTACATGGTAAATTGTATAAACATGATATATTTGCCTTCTACATACCAGTTTTTAAAAAGCTTGCTGCCCCAAAAAGAAAACAACTGAATATCATTAGAAGGTTATCAGAAATAGGAGTTACAAAAAAAATGGTCCTCTGAATAAAGATACACAAAGGTGGAGAAGATAAATACAGTCCATAATGGATTTTAATAAATCTTAGGATCCTGAGAAGTAGGAATGGGCAGTGAGAAATTCAAAGAACTTGGAGTCAGGATAACTTATCCTCTGGGTCTCACTTCAAACAGGCACTGAATAAGACACCAACAACATAAAAGCACCAGGACCAAAGGAATAGTAATTTTCACATCGTTTTTTTTTTTTAATTAGATATTTCTTTTTCAGATTATACCATATACCCCCTTTTTTTTGCTAAAATACAGTTACTTTGCAACAAACTTACTCTGAATGAGTTTTCAAAAAGTCTTTCAAGTGTGAGAAATTATAATTACAGTGAGTATGACCTGCCCAGTCATTCTTGCATGTAATTTGCTCATATACTCTGGGAGTAGGAAATGATTGAGGGTATGAAATATTAACAGGCCTTATTGTGAGAGGGGAGCCTTTATGTTTGGATTTCTCAAAACTGCAGTATGGAAGTCCTCTATTGTTTATTTATTCTTATGTTTAGCTATTTCAATTTGCCACTAACTTTAGGAAACTCATGTATGTGTTAGTCATCAACCAGCAAGAATAATTGTCAATTTGTAAGTCTTAATTATATTTCTATCATAAACGATATGCTTTTGTAGCCTGAATTGTGAACTTAAACCCTAACATAGTTGCAGTGTGAAGAGCTTATTTCTGTTTTCTAGTGTCATGAGGTTGTTAGGAAGATTGAGGAAGATATGGCATGTGAAAGTGCTTTGCAATTTTTAGGAATGATCCAAATGTAAAATATTAATTTTATTTATTAGAGTACTTAGTGTGTGTTGGGCACTGATAAACCTTATAATCAGCATGATTTAAATTGACACTAGGAATTTCCAAATGGCATTATAGGTTTTTTATTTTAACCATTCAACCATGATTATACACTTTAGGAATGGAAAAGCTGTTTTCATTCACTGATGGAAATTCGTTAATTTAGTGAAGGAAAAAATGTAAATTCATGTTTTATTATTTGCTGTTATCCAATTGAGGTATTAGTCTCTCTTTGGTCTTTAGCCACAGTGTATTTTCAATGTTATATTTGATCTAGCTCACGTGGATTGTGGAAATAAGTAATAATAATACATTTTTGTATTGATAAATAGACTATGAGTCATTTTAATATCAATAGTGAATGTGTATAGTTTATTTTTATGGCCTGGCTCCAGGTCATTACCCAGAGATTCACACAAATACATTTCTGTATTGGTACCTTTCTTTGTTACTGGTTTTTTTTTTTTTTTTTTTTTTTTGCTATTACCTGCCTTTGTTACCACCTTTCTTTGTTAGTCCTTCCTTTGGCAAGTTCAGTGGATAAATATGTGATAGTGTCAATATGTCACACGTTAGAGAGACTTGATTGAGTACTTTGTAACCAAAAGATAGTGTACCATTCATGGTTCTACTTGCCTGGTTTCCAGAATGGCTTTATTCTCTGATTCCAATTGCCAAAACTATCTTCAACCATGCACTGCAATTTTTATATCTAAAGAAACAGCACAATAGAAAGCAGTGAGAAATTTGGTTAATCTGAGTTTTCTCTCGTGCATGTTCTATCCCTTCCTCTCTCTCTTTTCAAATGCCATTCAGTTAGAAATTGTTGTCTTTTCACACAACCCCAAATAGCCTCACTCCAATGCAACATTTGCCAATAGAGGGCAACTACATAGACCAAGAGGAGGGAAATTGTTTGCGTCAGTGCTTTTGTTCCCAGGAATCCATGATATTAAAAGAGAATTTTTTTCCATGTGAATTTTTATAGACATGAATTTGAGGGGCAGGTCCTAATTAAAGCAGGTTCTACTGGAGTTGATGGTTTTGTAACCCTAGTACTGTCCTTTTGGCTCAGACAATGCTCCCAGGACCAATGCCTGGGAGCTGAGCCCCTGCAGCTCACAATGATGCTGACTACTTTCAAGTCGGCCTGTGTCTCCCCCTTCTGGCTCTGGACTGGGTGGTCATTTCACAGTCTTTTCCCAGAGTTACCTTGTCAACTCTGTAAATAATTTCTTTGATCACTTACAAATCCTTAAGCCAGGATTTGAGTTCTGTCTATGCCACATAGGAACTGGCGGCAGCTGGGAAGAGCCACACTTCAGGAGCTTCCTGGTCTCGTTGTGCCGTCCAGCACAGAATGATGTATCTGTGCTCGAGTTGTTACAGAACAGTCCCACTTCCCAGAGGGAGAGGAGAGAACTGGATGGAGTAAGAGCCTCCACTGTCCTTGGTGTTAGCCTTACTTATGTAACTCATCTCTTCTGCTCTAGACCAAAGTCTGGAATGGGGAATATTAACATAAGAGCACAATCCTTTTGAGCTCCTTTTCAAGCTCTTGATTTTCTTTGCTTGATTGGAGACTGTAGCTTTTTATTTTTCCCATCCTTCATTATTATTCCTTTCTTCTTCCTGACTCCATCAAAACCTTAATGACAGAAAGAAATAACGTCTGTTATTTCAGGTGAACTCTATCAACTTATTTCTCCAAGCTAAATTGTTAAATTGCTGAAGGGCGGGAGAGCTTGCAGTAGGAATTTAAAACAAAACAAAACACCACGAAATGACACTCAAGGCAACCAGTAGAGCTTGAAGGTGTATTTATTTGGGGGTGTGGAGGATAAACCAGAAGGGGTCTCATATTCAAAAAAGCAAAAGAGAAAATGAAAAATAATCTTAAAATTATTTTTGAAGGTATAGTTGTTATCCCCTGTTAGAATGTTAAATGAAAATATCATAATAGCGATGATTTTTTTTTATAGTGGCTTCTCATAACAAATACTCAGAAAGTATTTATTTTGTGAATGAATGATATGTAATACATATTAAAATGTTAACACCACTATTAATTTTTAGATTTCCTACACTGTGTTAAGAGAACATGAACTGTATTATTCTTCTTTGTAAAATATATGGATGTCTTCTTTATGCTTAAGTATAAGAAAATACTTATGATTATTCCATGATGCTAGCAAAAAGACACATTCTCTGTTAAGTCTCTGATCATTCAACCTTATTAATTATATTATTTCTTTTTTTCTTTTTTTCAGTTATTTATCTCTTTCTGCCTGTTTGGGTGAAGATTGAAATATATTAGACTTTCATTATTACAGTAATTTTTCTACTGCTTTTAATTCTTCCACTGCTTTTCTTTTTCCTTCTTTCTTCTCCTCTTTCTTTTCCTTCTTTTCCCTTTCTTTCCTTTTTATTTCCTCTATCTTCCTTGTTCTTCTCTTTGTTTTCCTTTTCATTCTATTTACCCCTTTTATCCTCATTATTTTGTATGCTATCACAGTCTGTTCCATGGTATTTGGTGCATGGTATTTGATTTTGATTATAAACTTTATTGACAAAACAATCATATTTATATATTTACTTCTTTGTTCTAATTGAATTGTAATTTTACAGAGTAAATTTTTTTTCCTTTTCTTTTTATTGCATGTGCATTATATATTATGTGTATATATATATTTGACTTACTGAAAAAATGTCAACTATTTATTTTTAGGTGTATCACATGTAGATAGATTTTAGTTGCATTTTTAAAAGTCAACGTGAATCTTTGTCTTTTATTGAGGGAAATGAACACACTTATAATTACTGTCCATGTCAGGAACGTATTTTATTTGTTCTCTTGGCTTATGCTTTCATTTTTTAAATGACAAATAAAAAAAACTGTATATATTTATGGTGTACAATATTATGTTTTCATATATGTAAACATTGTGGAATGGCTAAATCAAGCTAATCAACATATGCATTACCTCATTTATTATTGTGGTGAGAATATTTAAAATCTACTCTCTTAGCAATTTTCAATTTACAATATATTGTTATTAACTATAGTCACCACAATGTACAATAGATCTATTGGATGTTTTCCCCTTGTATAGCTGAAATTTTGTATTCTTTGACCGACATCTCCCTAATCCCCCAATCCCCAGCCTTTATTCTCTAGTGCCCTTCATTTTCTGTTTCTATAAATTTGACTATTTTAGATTGAATAGATGAGATTATGTGGCATTTGCCTTTCAGTTTCTAGTTCATGTCACTTAACATAAGTGGCATTGTTTTTATGCCTCCTTCAGCATTTCTTGTAGTACAGAATTTCTGTAATGAATTTTTTCAGGTTTTTTATATCTTAAAGTCCTCATTTCACCTTTAAAAAAATTATCTGGGTATAGAATTCACCCAGACAGGTTTCAGTTTTCTTTCTGTATTAATGGTGCTGCTCCACGTCTTCTCACTCGCGTTCTTTCTGATAAATAATCTGCATCACCTTTAACTTTGTTCTTCTATATAATGTGTATTTTTTTCCTCCAACTGCTTTTAAGATGTTCTTTTTATTACCATTTTAGAGTAATGTGATTATTATATACATAGGTGTTGTTATTTTCATGTATCTTATCTGTGGATTTTTTAGCTTTTTGGATTTGTGGGTTTATAATTTGTATCAAATTTAGAAATATGAGGAATGTTTTTTCAAACTTTTTTTCTGTCCCCTTTGTTTCTTATCTTCATTAAAGACTTGGATTACAGATCTATGAAGCCATCTAAACGTGTCATATAACTCACTGATGCTCTGCTAATTTTTTTAAAAATTAATTTTTCTCCATATTTTATTTTGAGTAGTTTCTGTTTTTGTCTTCTTTGCATTAACTAGCTTTTCCTTTTGCAATATCATGATGTTGTTAGTTCCATCTACTGTATTTTTGATTCCTCATACTGTATGGTAGTTTTCATCTCTAAAAGTTCCTTTTTAGCATATATATATATACATCTTTTGGTCTCTACTTAACTTTTTGAACAAATGGAATGTGGTTATAACTTTTAAAATATCCTCGTCTGCTAATTCAAACACCTGTGTCATTTCTGGCTTATTCTCAGTTGATTGATTTTTGTTTGTCATTGTGAGCTGTATTTTCTTGCTTGCTTTCATGACAAAATCTTTTATTTGGGTAGTAGACATGTGAATTTCACCTTCTTGGGTAGCTTATATTTTTGTATTCCTATAAATGTTCTTGAGCTCTGTTCTTAAGCACAGTTAAATTACCTAAAAAGATTTTAATCTTTTTAGATCTTGCTTTTAATCATTTTTAGGTAGGACCAGAGCAACGTTATCCTAGGGCTAATCCTCACCTCTGAGACCTTTCTAAGTACACTATCAAATATCCTGTAAATCTGAACTTTTCCAGATTGACTGGTAAGAGACTGAATTCCTGGCCAGTTACTGTTTCCTCTAATTATTTCAGGTAGTTCTTCTCCAGTCTTTGTTGTTTATGCTTGTTTAGGCTGATCAGTGCCCGGTTCAGTACTTGAACCTGGGACTCTCAGTTCTGTCTCCCCAATTTAGAGAATCTGCTGGGCTCTGCTTAGGTTCCCTCTTGTTGGGTTGTAGTCTGAGAACTTCCTTAGGACACTAAGCCAAGCGATGGTAGTACTCATCTTTCTCTGAGAGCGCCCATCTTTCAGAGATCACTCGCATTCATTCCTAATGTAATGGCGCTTGCAAACCATTGTGTATGTACTGTTTGGCTTTTTATTATTGTTGTAATTTCATGTCAAAAGGTAAATTGGGTTCCTTTTGCTTCACCTTAGCCAGAAGCCTCCTTCATTTTTCTTCCTTTTTTTTTTTTTTTTTAATTTGGGCTTTATATCGTCTTTGCATTTTGTAAAATTAAATTTGATTGTATACAATTCTGTCACACTTTTATGTATGCTGTTACACTTTTATGTATGCTTCTGCTTGATTTTAGTGTTTGAAATTCTATTTTAAATATTAGTTTTCCTTTTCATTTACTTACATTTTAAAATGAATTTTATATATCAGTTTTCATATCCTCTGCTGTTCAGTTACTTCTTTATCAATATACTTGTATATTATCTTCACTAGCTGTGTCATATAATCTGTACATTCTCAAAAATTTTCAAGACCACAACTCAGTTTTGAAATCAGTCTATTCAAGACTTCTAATGTTTATAACACATCTTTTCTGGTGTGGGGGAAAATGGTGAAGTTTACTTTTTTCTTTTGGTTTACCTGGATTTTCTGAATTTTTTTTCATTGAATTTACACTTTTATTACGTAAAAGTTTATTTTGCAAGAAAAATGCTTTTCTATTCTGTCTGGATTATTCATTTTTAAAGCAGACCTTATTGCTATGCTGCTGTATTTCTGTTTACTTCTCCTTGTCCTTGAAAGGCAAGAGATTTATTGAAGCCAAATATACCCTCCCCTCAAATGAGAGGTGTGCAATGTTTTTGGATCCTCCCACTCCCCTTCTATATGGTATTCTAAAACAAAATCTTCCTTTTTCATGTTAAACTGGAGGACTTTTCATTGTAAATTTGTGTTACCATTAAAAAAAAATCAAAAAACCTTGGATCCACAGGAGAGGAGCAATGTCCTGTTGGAGGAGCTTTATTCCTTCATCCCATAATGTGTGTGTGGAGATAGCTCTTCTCCTAGGGATCAGGTTTCTAAATCCAGTTGTCTTGCTCTCACATCAGTTTGCTTACATGAACAGCTCTTTTGATGCTGTGGCCCAACAGCCTCAGTACAACCTCCACAGCACCAGGGAGAAGTCCCCTGGCACTGCTATCTTTCCGCTTAGTACACGTATCTTTTTAAATGCTTCAGTAAACATCTTTATCTTTCCCTTTGTATTGATTCCAGGAGCATCTTACTTCCTGAGAGTGGTAGGGACATTTAATAAATATTTTCAAATTGGCCAGGCATAGTGGCTCACGCCTGTAATCCCAACATTTTGGGAGGCCGAGGTGGGTGTATCACCTGAGGTCAGGGTTTAAGACCAGCCTGGCCAACATGGAGAAACCCTGTTTTTACTGAAAATACAAAATTAGTCAGGCATGGTGGCGCGCGCCTATAATCCCAGCTACTCCAGAGGCTGAGGCACAAAAATCTCTTAGAGCCTGGGAGGCGGAGCTTGCAGTGAGCTGAGATCGCGCCACTGCACTCCAGCCTGGATGACAGAGCGAGACTCTGTCTCAAAAAACAGACAAACAAACAAACAAACAAAAAACAAAAAAAGAAGAAAAAGAAATATTTTTAAATTACTTGCTTTCTAAAAAAAAAAAAAAAATTGCTGGGCTCCTTTTGCTCTTGCCATTTTAATGTGGGGAAAAGCTGTACCGTTACTATACCAGTTTCTTAGGTAAACATTTTTCTTATTTTAATTTGCTTTATTATGTTTACTAGTAAGGATAAATTTTCTTCGTGTGTGTGTGTGCTTGTGCCATTTGGAGTAAATTACATATTCAGATCCATTAGCCATTTTTCTCTAGGATTTTAAATTATTCTGTGAAGATTTCTGTGTTGCCCCTTACACATTAAGGTGATCAACCTTTTTATATACTTTCCAGACTTTTCTTTATTGTTTACAAATACACTGAGTTTTTATTATTGTTTTCTCTCTTGCTACACACACACACAGACACACACACACACACGCAGACCATTATGCTATAACATTTTTAATTTAATCAAATTAATAAATATTTCACTTTTTAATTTCTTCCTTTTATTTTACTGGAAGACTCTTCTTCATGGCGAAATGGGATAACTAAGTATAAATAAATCTACTTGCTTCTCTTAGTTGAATATTTGTTAACTGAATGAACAGATAAATACAGATAAAATTATAGTTTCCCTCCCACCTATCCACCCACCCTGCATAGCTTTAACCGCTTCCAAGGTCTCATGTTGTTAACATTATTAATATTTTATGCCTCAAGAAACAATGCTCACTCTTTTTAACGGCCAACATTACACCATTTTGCAGATCTGTTCAATGCCATTTCTGCTATCTCTATAGATGGAGAAGAGTTAGTAAGATTGATTGCCCAGGAGAAAGTAAAATGTAAGGTTACCCAAACTGAGGTAGTCAATACATTATCCCAAAACTTAGTGATGTGAACCATCCACTTACTATGCCTTTTGATTCTGTGGGTGAGGAATATTGACAGGACAGAACAGGGAAGCTATGCCTTTGTTCTGCCATTTTTGGAGCCTAGTTGGACTCAAACCCTAGGGCTACAGTTATCTGAAGGCATGCCCACACACATGGCTGGAGATTGAGGCTGATTGTCAACTGAGTCCTAAGCTGAAGATGTCAGTTGGAACACTTATCTGCTGCCTCTTCTTGTTGCCTGAGCTTCCACTTGCTATCATGGTGTGATCCAATAATAAATGTCCTGAAAGAAAACTGAATTTCTTTTCATGACCTACCCTTAGGAGACACATATCATCATTTCTGCTACATTCTATTTGTTAAAAATTAGTCATTAAATTTGGCCCATATCCAAAGAGAGGGAACAAAGACCTGTGCTTCTCAGTGGAAGAATGTCAATGTCACTGAAAATCTATTTCCAGTTTCTTTTCCTGTTAAACTTTTTGTCTCACTTGCTTCTCGCTTTCAGTGGCTCCTCTTTTCTTCATGCCAATTAAGATGTAAAATGTTGATTCTTTTCTTTGATTTTCCTAAAAGAAACTCCCACAAGATATTTATATATGTAGTTGATTTTACTGGGGATTTGGTGTTTGTGTAGAAAGGGACAAGGTTGGTAGCAGTAGAGGGAAGAACATAATAGCCACTATGAAGAAAATCATTAAAAATTTGAATATAAACAACTCTGCTATTAAAGACCCCTTGGAATGTTGCTGTCACCAAGAACACCTGACTGATCTGTATTTCTTTATTGGCATTCACCTCTATCATGTGACATGATTTTCCTCTACTCTATCACTTCCCGTCTTCTCTTTTTCTGCTTTTTTACATGCCCATTTTCTACTGGTGCCATTACTATAGATATTTAGTTATTTTATTTCATCACCAGCTTCCAGCAAGGGGAAACCATATGTAGCACCTGAGCTCCAGGTCAATTATGGGCAATCCTACAAGGGCAGAAGCTGCATTAATTTGTAATTTTAAAAACAAATTTGCCTCACCAAAAAAACTATTACATGAGTAAACAAATAAGTAAGCATAGAACTTTTTTCAAACATGTTGATAATATCATTTTTAGCATCAAAAATACCCTTTATTGCAAAGATGTTACATTTGTGATAGCTTGAGTCTGGGTGCAGAGGTCCACGCCTGTAATCCCAGCACTTTAGAAGGCCAAGGCGGATGAATCACTTGAGGTCAGGAGTTTGAGACCAGCCTGGCCAACATAGCAAAACCCTGTTCCTACTAAAAGTAAAAAATAAAATAAAAATAAAGATAAAAAAAAAGAAAAGAACAAGAAAATTAGCTGGGCATGGTGACACATGCCTATAGTTCCAGCTACTTGGGAGGCTGAGGCGGGAGAATCAATTGAACTCAGGCGGTGGAGGCTGCAGTGAGCAGAGATCATACCACCACTGCATTCCAGCCTGGGTGACAGAGCAAGACTGTCTCAAAAAGTTAAATAAAATAAAAATTAAATATGTGATAGTTTGGGAGAAGAGCTTGACCTTGACTTTCTTGTTATTTTTGTCCTTTCTTCTTCTGGATCTTGACAATTTTACCCTAAAAATGTGTCAACCCAAGGTGAGTGCTTAAGATTTGTGAAAGTTTTACATTTTCACATGAAGTGTGAATTAATTGTTTTATGTGTAAAGGGGATTTATGAGAGTTGAGATCGAATGTTTAAAACAACTGTTCTCAAAGTGATATCCTCCAAAGGAAATATTTATTTAGCATTCAGGGCACCTCAATTCATTCTAGAACAATAAGGGAAAACATGATTGAGTCCTTTCCAAATTTTCAATATTCTATGACTTGAATCCAGGATAACATTTTGCATTTTTGTCTTCATAGACATGAGAAGTTGTAATGTGCCTGAAAGGTATTGAGTTAGGAAGATTATATTTAACATAAAATATTCTATACCATCGACACACAAGAGGTTTTCTTTTAGTTGAGAAATTAGTTTTCAAAACCATCGACTTGATAGTAAAGGCCACCTTTGCAAGAGTGGGTTATAATAAGAAAAGTCATGCTTTTAATTTCTTCTCACTGGGAAGACTACTTGAATCAGTGGTGAAGAATCTAAGGCAATTTCCAGTGCTTATAAATGGTAAATTGTGTGGTACACATTATAATTACTATGGGTTTTGAGAAGAGGAAGTCAATGAAAAATAATGAGTTAGGCTAAGCTTCATGGAACACATAGGAGAATCCTATAGGTAGAATTTGGATGGAATCTTTGTAACTAACTAATAATATGTCATAAGGGTTTCTGGTCATTTAGGAGTAGAAGTAGATTTACTGCTAAGTAAAGGAGGTGAAAACATCAGGGCTTCACTCATCTTGGTCCTCTGAGTGCAAGAATTTATACAGTATTCTAGGTGGGGAGGAGAAGCGAGGTAAGCATGCCCAAGGCTTATCTAATTAAGTGCTTCTGGCAGGTTACCTAAAGAGGTATCAAAAGCCTCCGGTTGTTTACTATGATTTCTTTTTTCATTCAAAGTAAATATTCATTTGCCTATCTATTTCTGTATCTGTGATTTTATGCTCTTTTCTTTAAAAGATTCCTCAATTTATATAACTCAGACACCATAAAACCTAGGTCCACCCCTGTTTGGAAGATAATCATAGAATCTGCAAGCTCGAGGTTAATTTAGTGCAGTTCTCTTTGATCACAAAGAGGCAGCTGATTCGCAGCTTGTTAGTAGCAGAACTAAGAACAAACCCGGGAAGCTCTGTCCTTTACACAGCAGGTCTTGTATAGGAATCACCTTTAGTGGCTCTTCATTTGGTTTCCCAAAGTTATCTAGATCTGATCTAATAAAATATGACAACGAATTATGTCATTGATATAGTTAAATGCTTAAAATCTGCTGTATAAAATGGCTCTGGCAGCATCTACCTTTCTTCTGCAGATATTATAGTTTCTTAATTACTACACAGCTGAAATGCCTAGTGTTTAGAAATTGGAATGAGTTCATATGAGCACTTACATTATCAGGAAATATAAATAGCTCATTTATTCATGGTAGCATTACTGTGTTCCTAATATAGTTTTTATTGATGGACACTTGAACTGTATCAATCCACTTAAAATTCAGAATGGTTCTTTTGTGCATGGCTTTATGGCAAAAGCAGTATAATTTAATTTAATATAATCTTTTAAAAACAATGATGTTTGTTTCATAAATGAATATTTTATATGTTGTGTTTAATTAAAATAAAACTATGCTACTGATCTAGAAAACACAAAACAGACTTGAGTTCATATGTATGAAGTGTAGCAATATTGGCAAGGCACAACTTATCTTGTTTATGAGACACACTTGCTATTACTTGTACAGATTGCAGTCATTTTATTGCTGAGCTTTACATGGTTTACAACCCAACAAATGCAATGAAACTATCATGAGGAAAATAAGCCTATAAATTTTTTTTTAAAAAAGAAGGTGGCACTCACAGATTAAAATGCAGTTTTTGCTGAAACACTGGTAGTTTCTGAACTATTACATCCTTTAAGGCAGTGGGTTTTCTGGATATATCTCTAAATGGAAGGGAAAAGGCTGAGATAAGACACTAGGCTATTTTTAGTGCCTCTGCGTTGAGCATAATTCCCTGGAGACCTTCTTGCTTTTGCTTTTACTCTGTTGAGAGGTTCCAGAATTCCAGGTAGACGTAGAAATGTTTTTGACAAAGAAACTATTTGCAAATGAGGAAATGGCATTTACCTGACAAAGGAAAGGGATGTGGATGAAAACATTTCTGTCTCCTAATTTAAAGTGAGCAAAGTACATACTGACTTGGTTTATATTTCTGTCAATTGTTGACATGGAACAGGAGTGAGAAATTGTTGTAAGGGTATCTGCAGGCTGTGGTGGTCTAGGTACAGCTCACATCCCATCTATTATCATGTACAGACTCATTTCATGGGTTTTTGTCTCCTCTAATCCCCTTCGCCAGGGATTATGGATGCAGCCTACCTCTGGACTCAGGCCCACTGCAATTTTTCCTGTTTTTCTGGTTGCTCATTGCTCAACCAACCAGTACTTAGCGTGTTCTTTCTTTGTGAGATAATCACAGTGGGAAGTCAGCCATGTGGTCTCACTGCCATTAGAAGTCATGCCTCATGAACCTGGGTATCTACATAGCAGGACCTACCCACTTCAACAGGCCTCAGTACCCCAGCACCCTGTTAGGTTAATGCCGGGCCAGGATGTCACTGTGCTTGACTCTGGGACTCTACCATACTGCCTTGCTACTTAAAAAAACTGGCCCTTTTCTTATTACTGTTTCATTCCCATACCTCTTCTACTTCCCCAACCCATTCACTGCCTGCTAGAGGCTGGTGTCTTGCCTTGAATGGATGATTTTTTCCTGTATTGTGCTAATAACTATCACCTTCCAGACTTTAAATATCTCCTATTTCAGTGTCCCATCTATTAGATTTTTTTTGGTCCCTCCTTTCCCACTTCACCCCTGAGTTCCATATAGAGTCAATGATACATTTAGCTATACTTGAAATTGTATAGTGTACATGCTGGAAATGGACCATTACACCACCAAGCTATGCTTAGAGGGGTAAGCCCTGTGCCTAGATTTGTTCCTCCATACTCATAACCAATAGTCAACTTCAGCTGCATATCTGCAACATTTGTAAGTTTGAGGCCTCAGCAGTTCTCTTATTAAAATGGCCTGAATTGAAATTGGTCATGACTTCACCTGATGGTTTTCTTTTCCTGTGTACACTAAAAGAAGTCCACATAGGCACTCTGCAGGCAAAATTCAATTTTAGTTATTTTGTTAATAGATAATACATGTACATGGTATGATATTCAAAATTTCCACAATAGAAGTTAGTGGTTTTTATCTGTGACACCTCCCACCTCACTTCCACTCATTCGACTTACTCACTAGATATAACCATGGTTAATAGTACTTTACCATCCTTTCTGAGATAACATATGCATATGTAGTATATACAAACATATGTGCATATGGTGAGTGTATGTGTCTATTTATATGTGTATTATATATATGAAATTACATACACATGCACACATATTTTACTCAAATGGAAGCATACTAGGAGACTATTCTGTACTTCTCTTTTTTTAACATTACACCTTGAAAATCATTCTATGTTATATATAAAGAGCTGTCTCATTCTTCTAATAGCTTTGCAATATTCTGTTGTAGGACTGTTTTCTACTGATATTTAGAGTTTTTCCAATATTTTATAATACAAAGTTACAATGAGTATTTGTCATTTTGGAATATGCTGGGGTATATGTATTAATACGAAAATTATGTGAAAGTGTTGGGTTGATGGTTCTATGTACTTATAATTTTGATAGATATTGCTAATTTGCCTCAACTGAAGTCATACTATTTTACCGCTAGAAATTCTTGAGGGTGTCAGTGTATCCTAAGGAGCATGGCAGAAAACAGATGCATGAATTGGGTAATATGAAGAAGACTAAGTAAAGGAATTATTTACAAAGTATGGGCAGGATACAGAAACCCCAAGGCTTTCCGTGGAATATAGAGAGAGGTGGGGGTGAGGGGCTGAGGTTACCGCCGGGGGACCTGAGGGTGCAAGAGGAGGAAACACTCACTGGGAACTGAAGGCAGAGAGGGTTGTGTTCAGAGGGCCACCTTAAAGGGGCTGTGAATTGGGGACATGGAGGCAGCCAGCCAGAAGCAAATCCTCAGAAAGGAAGCCTAGGGAGTAAATAATTTCAACTACACTCTCCTTCCTTACTCTGATGTCTTGCTGATACCATCCATTGCCCAAACTTGACAGATGGCCAGAGATTAAACCAGACCCTTAATGTAATCCCCACAGGTCAGCCACCTGAATTACAGAGCAGGGTGGAGAAATGGGACTAGAAGTACAAACAGGACATCTCCAGCTCAGTTGACCTCTTCACACTGTCACCGACACACTGGTCTACACTATTATTCATACTATGAACCTGAGAGGTGAGATATTATGTATACATTTCTCTTAATATGAGTGGGCAGCGAATCTCGTGAAATAAGTAAGAGATAATTTCATATCTTTTTTCTTTTTCTGGGTAGTATCTATTTCTAACTTTCCTCTTTTACATTTATATGTATTTTACTTTTTATTTTTGAAATGATTTTAAATTTCAGAAGTTGCAAAACCAGTATGAAAAATAGTCAGAGTTCCTGTGTAGCTTTCATCCATATATGCAAATTGTTAACATTTTGGCATACTTGCCTTATCATTTCCGTTTTCTTTCTCTCTCACTTTCTCTCTCTTCTTATATGTATGTGTAATTATATATCAGTTGGTCAATCTAGTATGTGTGTACATATATACAAACATATCACTTGATGTGGTGAACCACTTTAGAATGGTTGCAAACATGATACCCTTTAAGTGAGTAATTTCTGAAACAAGGCATTTTTTCCCACTTAGCTGTGCGTACAAAAATCAGGAAATCAATATTGTTCTATCATTACCATCTAATACTCAGACTCTATTCAGATTTTTCCTGTTGTCAACATAGGGTTATTCTTGTATTTGAATGTTGTTTCTCTTTAGTGTCCTTCAATCTAGTATAGTTCTTCAGTCTTTTCTTGTCTTTCATGATTGTATTAGTCAGGGTTCTCTAGAGAAACAGAACGAGTAGGATACTTATAGAGGTGTTTCTCTGACATTGCAACTTTGGTTCCAGACCACCACAATAAAGTAAATATTGCAATAAAGTGAGTCACACTTTTTTTTTGTTTTTTCAGTGCACATAAAAGTTATATTTACACTGTGCTGTGGTGTATTGTGTGCAGTAACATTAGGTCTACAAAAGCAATGTGCATACCTTAATTAAAACATGCTTTATCGCTAAAAAATGCCAGCAATAATTGAGGCTTCAGTCAGTTGTAATCTTTTGCTTGTGGAGGGTATTGCCTCAATGACTGCTGAGTTGTCAGAGTGGTTGTTGCTAAAGGTTAAACAGTTGTGGTAATTTCTTAAAATAAGACAATGAGTTTGTAGCACCAATGGACTCTTTCTTACATGAGAGATTTCTCTGTAGCATGTAATACTCTTTGATAGCATTTTACCCACAGTAAAACTTTCAAAATAGGAGCCAATCCTCTGAAACCCTGCTGCTGTTTTATCAAGTAAGTTTATGTAATATTCTAAAACCTTTGTCGTGATTTCAACAGTGTTCATAGCATCTTCACCAAAGGTAGACTTCATCTCAAGACACCACTTTCTTTGCTCATCCATAAGAAATAACTCCTCATCCATTCAAGTTTTATTATGAGATTGCAGCAATTTGGTCACATCTTTAGTCTCCACTTCTAATTCTACGTCTCTTGCACTTTCCACCACAACTGTAGTTACTACCTCTACTGAAGTCTTGAACCCCTCAAAGTCATCCATGAGCTTTGGAAGCAACTTCTCTCAAACTCTGGTTAATGTTGGTATTTTGAACTCCTCTAATAAATCATGAATGTTCTTACTGGCATCTAGAATGGTGACTCATTTCCAGAAGATTTTCAATTAACTTTGCCCAGATCCACCAGAGGAATCCCTCCCTAAGGCAGCTATAGCCTTATGAAAAGTATTTCTTAAGTAATAAGACTTGAAAGCCAAAATTACTCCTTGATCAATGGGCTGCATAATGGGTATTGTGTTAACAGGTATGAAAACAGTATTAATTTCTTTGTACATCTCCATCAGAGCTCTTGGGTGACTAGGTACATTGTCAATGAGCAGTAATATTTAGAAAGAAAGCTTAATTTCTAAGTGGTAGGTCTCAATAGTGGGCTCAAAATATTCCTGTAAACCATGTGCTGTAAAGCAGATGTGTTGTCATTCATGCTTTGTTGTTCCATTTACGGAGCACAAGCGGAGTATATTTAGCATCAGTCTTAAGGGTCTAAGATTTTTAGAATGGCAAATGAGAATTGGCTTTAACTTAAAGTCACCAGCTACATAAGCTTCCAAAAAGTGTTAGCCTAGTTTGTTGTTGTTGTTGTTTTTTGAAGCTTTGATGCCAGGCATTGACTTCTCTAGCTATGAAAGTCCCATATAAAGGATTTCTTTCAATAGAAGGGTGTTCTGTCTACATTGAAAATCTGTTGTATATTGAAGCCTCCTTCACCAACGATCTTAGCTAGATCTTCTGGATCACTTGCTGCTGCTTTTACTTCAGGACTTGCTATTTTACCTTGCACTTTTATGTTATACAGGCCATTTTTTTCCCTTAAACCTCCGGAACCAAACTTTTCTAGCTGCACCCTTTTCTTCTGCAACTTCCTCACCTCTCTCAGCTTTCATAAAATTGATAAGAGTTGGGACCTTTCTCTGGATCAGGCTTTGGCTTCAGAGAATGTTGTGGCTGCTTTGATCTTCTATCTAGACCACTAAGACTTTTTCCTTATCAGCAATGAGGCTGTTTTGCTTTCTTATCACTTGATTCACTCCAACATTCACTGGAGAAGCACTTTTAATTTCTTTCAAGAACTTTGCCTTTGCATTCACAACTTGGCTAACCATTTGGCACAAGAGGACTAGCTTTCTGCCTATCTCAGATTTTGACATACCTTCCTCACTGAGCTTAATTATTTCTAGCTTTTGACTTAATGTAAGAGAAATGTGATTCTTCCTTTCACTTGAACACTTAGAGGTCATTGTAGGGTTATTACTTGGCCTTATTTCAATATTGTTGTGTCTTAGGAAATAGGGAGGCCTGAGGAGAGGGAGAGAGATGGAGGAAAATAACCAGTTGGTGGAGTAGTCAGAACACACACAACATTTAACGATTAAATTCACCATATTTTATGGGCATGGTTCATGGCACCCCATCCCCCGCAGTTACAAAAGTAACATCAAAAATCACTGAACGCAGATCACCATAACAGATATAACTGTAATGACAAAGTTTGGAATACTCCAAGAGTTGACAAAATGTGACCCAGAGACACAAAGTGAGCATATGCTGTTGGAAAAAATGGCACCAATAGGCTTGGTTGATGCAATGTTGCCATAGACCTTTAATTTCTTAAATACACACATACACACACACACACACACACACACACACACAATCTGTGGAGTGTAATACAGCAAAGTGCAATAAAACAAGGTATACCTGGCCAGGCGCAGTGGCTCAGGCCTGTAATGCCAGCACTTTGGCCGAGATGGGCGGATCATGAGGTCAGTAGATTGAGATCATTCTGGCTAATATGGTGAAACCCCACCTCTACTAAAAATACAGAAATCAGCCAGGCGTGGTGGTGGGCTCCTGCGGTCCCAGCTAGTTAGGAGGCGGAAGCAGGAGAATCGCTTGAACCTGGGAGGCAGAGGTTGTATGAGCCAAGATGACGCCACTTGCACTCCAGCCTGGGCGACAGAGCGAGACTCCGTCTCGAAACAAAAAAAAAAACAAACAAAAACAAAAACAAAAAACAAAGTATACCTGAAAGGTATGCCTACTGAAACCTTACTTTCAGCAGGTTTACCTCAAAGCAATGCTGTTTATCTCATTATATCACATCAGGTTGTACGCAACATTGGTAATGTTACTACTACTGGTAGTTAAATTTTATTACTTGAGTAATATAGCTTCTGCTAGGCTTCTTCACTGTAGAGCTAATTAATAAAAATTTGTGCTCATTAATTAATGAATAACTAAGTATCTTGTGGGAATGTGCTTTGAGATTTTCACTGAACAGTACAGTCTTTCCTTCCTTCCTGCCTTCCTTCTCTTCCTTTCTTCCTCTCTCCCTTTTTTCTTCCTTCTCCCCTTACTTCTTTTCTTCCTCCTTTCCTTCTTTTCTCTCTTCCCTACTTCCTTCCTTTTGTCCCTCCCTCCATCCTTCCTTTATCCTTCCTTCCTTTATCCTTCCTTTTGTCCTTTCTTCATGTATTTGTGCTGATCAGGTTTTGTGCAGAGAAGCAAGACACTAGGATATATATATATATACACACACACACATATATATGATTTATTATAAGAATATCACCAAATGCAATAGTGGAAACTGGTTGCACAGTCTTGTGTGAACCTTTTGTTTCTGTGTCTGGAGCTGGATTCTGAATCCTACAGGACAGACAATCAGGAAAAGTCAATGAACATAAAGTCGGGGAAGCAAGGATAAGCTAGAATCTATAGGGATAGAATGGAGTCCCTTGGTCTCTCATCACCTCCAAGCCTCCAACTTAGATTTTGGGATGTTCTGTGGGAAAAGTCAGTGCCCTTGACCATGTACCTCTCCAGGCACCAGAGAGATGGAGGCCAAAGATCTCACAGGAGTTGGTGACCTGCAGACCTGGTTGCACCCTCTTGACACAAGGTGAGCCAATAATCTGAATGAGCTGTAACAGCATCTTGTTCCTTGCATCAACCTTCTAAGCATAAAGGAATATTTCTGTTCATATACTGGCTCATGCTAATTCAGAATTATACAGGGAAGGGACTTCTTGGAAATGGAGTTACAGATTGGCCAGGTTGACACAATACAAACCCACCATGGTATTTATAACAGTATGAATTGATGAATTCCTATTTTACTTAAAGGATTACTATCTATTACAGCTATTATTTATTTTGATGCTCAAATCATTTCAGACTTGTCCAGTGGAAGCCTTTCATACTAACCCCCATATTCTTTTGACATTTTTTTCCCATTATTATTTTAGTATTTCTTTACTTTCTGGCACAAAAAGATGTTCCAGGCTTTTGCCATTTGACCCAGCAATCCCATTACTGGGTATATACCCAGAGGATTATAAATCATTCTACTATAAAGACACATACTATGTATGTTTATTGCAGCACTGTTCACAATAGCAAAGACTTGGAACCAACCCAAATGCCCATCAATGATAGACTGGATAAAGAAAATGTGGCACATATACACCATGGAATATTATGCAACCATAAAAAGATGAGATCATGTCCTTTGCAGGGACATGGATGAAGTTGGAAACCATCATTCTCAGCAAACTAACCCAAGAACAGAAAACTGAACACTGCCTGTTCTCACTTATAAGTGGGAGCTGAACAATGAGAACACATAGACACAGGGAGGGGAACATCACACATTGGGGATTGTTGGGGGTTAGGGGGCTAGGGGAGGGATAGCGTTGGGATAAATACCAATGTAGATGACAGGTTGATGAGTGCAGCAAACCACAATGCATCAAATATATCATATCAAAAATAAATTTTTTCATATAAAGTTTATATATTTATATGTTTATATATCTCATAAATATAAATAAACTTTATATTAAAATATTTTAATATAAATTTTGTGGCTTTTGTGCCTCAGAATTTAGGGTAGAAAAAGGAGACAGTGAATATAATATTTGAGAATAATTTGAAAACTCAAATCAGAAGCCACAGAAAGTTACATGTGGAGTATGTAGGAGCTGCTTTGAGCCCAGTTCTTCATTCTGTTATATTTCTCCTAATATTTCCTCACATGGTTTCCTCTGTATCATAAGACTGGGAACTACTCACCTGTTGAGACTCAAAACCTCTCCTTCTGGAGGAAGTCTGTGTAAATTCTATCACCAGCCGATTATGAATAATAATTCTTTCCATTATGCTCAGCTCTGCCTTGTATTTCTTTTTTTTTTTTTTTTTTTTTTTTTTTTTTTTTTTTTGAGGCAGAGTCTCGCTCTGTCGCCCAGACTGGAGTGCAGTGGCGCAATCTCGGCTCACTGCAAGCTCCGCCTCCCGGGTTCACGCCATTCTCCTGCCTCAGCCTCCCAAGTAGCTGGGACTACAGGCGCCCGCCACCTCGCCCGGCTAGTTTTTTGTATTTTTAGTAGAGACGGGGTTTCACCATGTTAGCCAGGATGGTCTCGATCTCCTGACCTCGTGATCCGCCCGTCTCGGCCTCCCAAAGTGCTGGGATTACAGGCTTGAGCCACCGCGCCCGGCCTCTGCCTTGTATTTCTATAATATCATCTCTGTTAAGAATATATTTCATTTATGTGTTTTCATGTCATAGCCTCTACAAGACTAATTTACCATAGGACAGAGATTATATCTTATTTCTCTTTGTGTTTCCAATGTCAAGTTCAGTGCCTGGCAAATGGTAAGTGCTCAATAAATGTTTGTAAGATGAATGAAAGAATTTGCCAGTTTCCCTTCAATATTATTGGCTTTTGGGTAATGAAAAGGGAGCACGTTTCCAGTCTGACCATTTAACCTATATTAATCTCCTCATTCCAACTATTAATGCAATGGTAAACCTGACCATCTTGATTTTGTTCATGTAGTTCATTTTTTTGGCATGGAAAGGGTGGGGAGATGAGTTTCACGTGCTGGTTCTGTGCCATCCGTCAGACATCTCCTGTCCCATGCCATGTACAGACACATTCTGTTCACCAGCTGCTGATTTCTATTCATTCTCAGCACATTTGTTTCCTGGGTCAATGGTGGCAGAGCTGCTGCTGCTGCTGCTACTGGTCTCTTTTCTGCTGTAGTGTCCCCTAATCACATCACACAGATATAAAATGTGTTATCTATCCTCCCTTCTGTCCTCCGCCTTTTTTTCCCCCCTGTGAGAAATAATAGGGAAAAAGGAATATGCCTGCCAGTGTATGTTTTGTAAACTTTCCCAGTCCTCGTGATTTAACCCCTAGTTTCTCTGTGAAGAGGATTAGGCACTCCTTAGAGACACCACCAGAATTTGGAATCGGAGCTAGTGCTTGGAGCAGATTTAAAAAATCACTCTGGGGATTTAACTTTGCGTACATTTAAATATTGGGGTCACAAGGTTTTACCAATAAGCCTGTAAAGGTGAATGCACTACAATTAATTAATTATTGCAGCAACAATGTTCACATTATAATTGCTGATAAGGAAAGGAAAAAATGATATAAAACTTAGAAATTTAATCTGTCATCTTTGTCATAACCTGGCTTATGAGGGGCGGCCTCATGAGATTCTCTTAATATTACTTTTCTCCCCTTGAGCTATTAAGATACTTGCCTCCCAAAATCTACCTGAAATTTCTAGCACTTCAACCAGCATAACCTTTGAGTAGACATGGCCTCTCCCAGCATCTTAAGTCCTCCCTACCTTCCAGGCAGTGAAGAAAGGATACCTTTGGGAATTCTTCATTCAAATACTAGTATAGTCTTGAGGGGGTTGAGTGGGGAGGCAGACACTTAGATTTCATGTCTACTTGCCTCTATTTTAAAGCCAAAGCACGGTTGGCATATGCTCTCTGATCATCATTAATTCATTTTTTTAAAGTTTATTACTGTTATTAAGGAACTTAGCAGTCAATAGGCACTGAGGCTACGCAGAGACAGGGCATGGTGCCTGCCTGCCCTGAAGAGCTGCAGTCTCGAGGGAAAGGTGTATATGCAAACCAGTTTTTGATTGCCCTCTACAAAGATAAAATTTTAATGTGCCCTCTACAGAGCAAGCACTGCAGGAACAATGAGCAGCTTCTTTCACTGTAAAGTCATCAACGAGGTCTTCCTCAAGGGAGGAGCTCATAGGCTAAGTGTCAAAATGAGTTAGTAAGGCAGAGAACAGGTAGGTGTTCAGATATATGTATGGTGTTTGGATATGGATTGTTCAATAACTGTAGATCTTGTATGTCTATTGGGTAGGGGTCATAGCAATAACTGAGATTTATTAAATACTTAATAGTAGATCCCTTATGATGTTATCTTTACTTCTCTTCCAAAACATTGATGGCAAGTATTTTTTATCATAATCTACCCATTTTAAAATATAAGGAAATTGATTTCAGAGTGATTCAGCAACTTGACAAAAACTAAGTGTATAGAAGAATCAGGATTTGAATTTAGAACTTTCTTTTTAACCATAAATGTTTTAGTATTACAAATATATGTTAGGGAAAAGAATTTAAGAGGGGATTGCAGATGTAGAGAGATGAAGTAAAAGAAGAAGGAAGTAGCATATCATGAAGTATTTTGTGGGCCAAATTAGGAATCTTGGCTTCTATCCTGAGAATAACAAAATGCCTCTAGAGAGCTTTCAGCTAGTCAATGGCATGATCTGAATTTAGAAAGATGTCTCTGGCTACAGGTTTAGGAGGGCCAAGCTCATAGGCAAGGAGACTTGTTATTGAATGGATTCGGTTGAGGTATGACAGATCAGTTTGCACAGCTCATTAGTAGCAGATAAGCCACACCAAAAAGTCATCTGCTTTTATAATCATCTTGATCTTACTTCCTATTCAGGTCTTTGGTGTCAGCTTGTTCCTCTTATTCCACTCTAAGCCATTCCTTCCTTTTTTTAATTGATTTCCTTCCAAACTGCTAAAGAGCTCTTGCTTCTGGAGCCTTGCATTGGACTTCTTGTTAATTTGGCATTGCCAAACCAGCAGTTGTCATTTTGATAATTTAATATTTACCTCACTGAAGTAACCTAAGATTTGTGATCTAACTTGAATGTATTACTTTTAATTTAAATATATATCAGTCATAGATTTGAAAAATGTGCTTGCATAATTCTTTTTACCTTGTAAAAATATATAAGGCTTATCTCTATATGCAATTACACCTACTGCCTGTGCAGCACAGAGAACATTAAGACTCTACTAGCTCAATTCTTTTCAAGAGAATGACAGTAAACTACCATTTTGAACATGGGAAAAAGGAAGCTGTTATGTAGCATAGCTGGCCAAGGATAAGATCTAGAAATCTAAGTGGTAGGAGCATGGCAGTAGGTGGTAAGTCAGGCTGGATCCAGATTTAGGGATCTGCAAAGGACTTGGTGGCTATGGATGATAAGGAAAGCCATAAATTCAACCCAAGAATTACATGAAGGTTGGAAGGCTCAGAAAGACTTTGGGAGATCAAAGCATCAGTTAGGGAAGCTGTTAGAAGTAGACCTAGAACTTTAAATGGGGGGAGGATGGTTTACTTTGTTTCCTCTTCTGTGTTGGCCTTTAGGTATGAGCTGCTCAGAGTCCACAGCTGTGGCTATGGCCAGCGGACAAGTTAGTGTTCTCAGTGTATAGCTTGATCCTCATGGAGTGAGACCAGAGCTCTTGGGTGGCTGGTCAGGAGCCTCTCACTGAGAAGACAACTGAACTTACTTCTTACAGCGGTGCCAAGATGATTGGTCTATTCTGAAAATGCAAGTCACAACCGGACAGCCCAAATAAGTGTATGACAAGTCCTAAAGATCTTTATATAGAGCTCTGCAGTTTATAAAACTCTTTTCATAGACAGTATGTCATTTGATCCTTATATCACATCTGTAAAAATCTGTCTTTAATATTAATGCCATTATATTAATAGAAGGGCTTGGACCAGATCCTCTAACAACAAATCCTGTCTCTCATTGAAAGACTCTGGTGGGAGGGATAGTGTGGGAATGCTGATTGGTTTTTCTGGATCATTGATTATTATTTGGGGATGCATACCATTTTATTGTTAGCTCTTACACATTTCTGACTCTTCCGTATCTTACAGAAGAACTGTCTCAAGTATTAACTGCTTTATATCCCCTGAAACATTTCTAGTCAGAAGTGATTGCTCTCTCCTCTTTGGCCTTCCATAGCACACTTCCTTTGTATCTTTCTGTGGCAGTTATATTATTTTGCCATGTGTCATTGATTTTGTATATGCCCATAAGCAAAGTTTATATCTTCTTCCCAAACCCAGATATAATATCTTAACACCATGAATATATGCCATCTATATTCAACAAATATGTGAACATGTCAGAAAATTCCAACTGTATTTGATTCTTCTTCTAGTGTTGAAGGCTGGGATTGAAATACCAAAAAGCATTAAAAAAAAAAAAGACCAAGATAGAGTTAGAGATGTATTGATAAAAATGTCTACTTTGTTTTTCATTCTCGTACTTGAGGAGTTTAATACATCACCTTTTAGAATTGAATATGTTTAGTTAACACTAGCACATGCAGACTCATTCATATGTTTGCAGATTTTATTTGACTTAAATGCTCACGGTGTTCAATAATATCATAACTTTCTTTTGGTTGGCAGAAAGGTGGCCAAAGGAGATGGAGATATAAAGGGATACAAAGCTAGAAGTTAGTTGTACAGGTGGGAGAGAGGCCCTGATATAAATAATTTTTACCAGGCTGGGCGCTGTGGCTCACGCCTGAAATCCCAGCACTTTGGGAGGCCAAGGCAAGCGGATCACAAGGTCAGGAGTTCAAGACCAGCCTGACCAACACGGTGAAACCCCATCTCTACTGAAAATACAAAAATTAGCCGGGTGTGGTGGTGTGCACCTATAATCCCAGCTACTCAGTCAGGAGGCTGAGGCAGGAGAATCTCTTGAACCCGGGAGGCGGACGTTGCAGTGAGCCAAGATTGCGCCACTGCACTCCAGCCTGGGTGACAGAGTGAGACACCGTCTTAAAAAAAAGAAAAAAAGAAAAAAAACATTTTTTACCTAAAGGATCACAGGAGAAACTAACACTGGGAAGGAGACCTGAAGGATGTGGGAGGACAGCCATGCCTAAAAAGCTCAGAAAGGCCTTTAGATGTGGTCTTCACATCTAGCAACCCTGTACTGTGTGTAGAGAATGAACCCGTGGATCAAGAGTGAGTAAAAACAGCAGATTGCCGGCTCCAGGTGCAGGTCGTTGAAGTCGCCAGCTTCACTGGGAAATCAGGTAGGGATTTTTCTGTTTTGTTTGTGTGTGTGTGTGTGTGTGTGTGTGTGTGTGTGTTGAGATGGGGTCTCGCTCTATCGCCCAGGCTAGAGTGTAGTGGTGTGATTTCGGCTCACTGAAGCCTCCACCTCCTGGGTTCAAGCGATTCTCCCTCTTCAGCTTCCCAAGTAGCAGGGACAGGCACCCACCACAATGCCCAGCTAATTTTTGTACTTTTAGTAGACACAGGGTTTCACCATGTTGGCCAGGCTAGTCTTGAACTTCTGACCTCAGGTGATCCTCCTGCCTCAGCCTCCCAAAGTGCTGGGATTACAGGCGTGACTCACCTCACCTGGCTCAGGTAGGGATTTCTATCTTCTCTCTGGTGGGTTTGATAGTACTTACCTGTAATTCTTTAAACTCTGGTTTCAGGACCAACAGCTTCAGCATCAGCTGAAACTTGTTAGCAAAGTAAATACTCAAGTCCCACACTAGACTTACAAATCAAAAACTTAGGCTGGGGCCCAATAAGTGGGTTTAACAAGCCCTCATGGTGATTCTTATGCTCACTAAAGTTTGAAAGCTAGTGAACTAGAAGAGAGTTTAAAAAGTAGGTTGGGGTAAGGCTAGGGAAGGGGATAAGTGTTTAATTAGAGATGCATAGGAAAAGAGTTTTTAAAAAATTAGACTGAATGAGTTAATTCCAAGCAGAAGGCCATGACGCTTAAAGCTCTTGGTTAATTTGATGATGAGAAAATCAGAATTAGATGCTTTCATATATTGCCTATCCCTGCTTCTTTAGCCAGGAATCTTGAAGTCTCTGGGTGAAGCCAATATGGAAAGTTCACTTAGGTTAATTTTCTAACTCTTGGTCCTTGTGTTTCATAAGACAGCATTTCATTTGGCATCCCCTCTGAGGCTCTGGCCACTCACTGATTCAATTAAAATCTAAATTTGGATGAGGCAACTTTCCCATAAAATACTATAATACTGATACATGTAGAATGCATTCTTCTTGGTGTTGACTTCTCAGAATTGGATCTCTCCACTTAGTGGATTAGGCTATGGTAGGGGAGTGGCCTGCCCTGGGTACCAAGGAAAAGCTTGACGTGAAGAAAAATCTTCTCTCATTTGGAAATAGGACGATGACAACAAAAATGTTGAAAATATTTTTAAAATTTAGTTTGATGGAATGTCAAGCAGAGATGCATAGGTTCAGAAATATTTACATCTGAGAACCAGAAAATAATTGGAACAGAAATGCCTCTGCCCCCTCCCACCTTTCCTGTCAGCTGCTCAGTCATGTCCCAATGGTCTGAAGTTTCTGTACAATCATCTTGCTAATGACTGTAATTCATCACAAGAAGTGTTTAGTTTTGAAAATGAAATATGACTATATATTTTGGAGACTGATAGTGAGTGCTTATTTATTGATTATACTCCTAGTGTAAAAAAAAAAAAAACAAATATTGCAGAGAAAAATGTATTTTTCAAGGTCCATCACAATAGCTGATATAACTTGATGTGTGAAACTACCTGTGACTTTACTTAAAAGATAAAAGAAAGCTGATTTTGGCTGTCGCTATGCACCCTTTTTTCAAAAACAATTTTGAGAAAACCTAAAGACATATAGGTCAAAGATTAGTAACAAGAATTAAATCAATATAAAGGAAACAAATCAATATTCTGACCATGAAGTTTCATACATTTGCTATCAATGGGCATTAGTTTGCCTGTGAGTTTCCTAGTAACTGTGGCCAAATATATATAAAATATATATATTATACATAATATATAATATATATGAGAAGTCTCAAAATTGTCAATGAACAACTGATTTTAAAATAAAATTTAAAAAACAAATTTATTATTTGGAATTTTATGTAGAAGGTGCAGAGTAATATAATGAATATTGCTCTTTATAGTAGTTCCAAAATAAATGCAAAATGACTGTCATGTGGCTTTTAAAAAAAAAAAAAAAAGGAGATGGGTAAATTTAAGGTCAGAACATTTAAGAGTATAATTCAGAGATGGGGAATTATTACATGGGAAATTAAATGAATGAAGTTCAAATATGGAAGCTTCCTGTGATTCTTAGGAGATATAAGATCAGAACAGAGAATACGTATATTCATTAGAACCTCTTCTCTATTGCTTCTCTCCAGAAGACTTTAATTAGAAGTTAAAGTGGTATCAGTTAAAAGTCATTTTAATTTCTGATGTGCAGATATGATATGATATTGGGTTAATATAATTTCATATAATACAACTTCATAGACTTTTTAGACCAGAAGGACCTTAGGTAGGATTGTCATTCTGTTAATGAAAATGAGAAGGTGAAGTGTATTCTCGTCCAGGAGAAAAAGATTCTACCATTAAGAGAGAGGAAATTATGGGGACATCACATATTTTCCTGAGGAAAATATCTTCAGTTTTTTTTTTTTTTTTTTTTTTTTTTTTTTATAGCACTTGCTAAAGCACTGTAACTATGGACTAGTGGCAGAGAAAAGTTTGACCAACATAATTCTCTTTTTTTTTTTTTTTCAGAGGGAGTAGTCTCACTCTGTCCCCAAGGCTAGAGTGCAGTGCCACGATCTTGGCTCACTGCACCCTCCGCCTGCTGGGTTCAAGTGATTCTCTTGCCTCAGCCTCCCAAGTAGCTGAGATTACAGGCTCGCACCACCATACTGGGCTCTCTTTTTGTATTTTTTTCCAGTGGAGACACGGTTTCTCCATGTTGGCCAGGCTGGCCTCAGTTCCTCCTGACCTCAGGTGATCTGCCCATGTAGGCCTCCCAAAGTGCTGGAATTACAGGTGTGGGCCACCGCACCTGGCCCAACTGACATAATTATTTAAGCAGTGCCTCTCTCTTCTCAACAGAAAAACCAAGAGTTTATTTGCACATAAATGACACTAAGACATTATTTAAAGCTGTCTTTAATCAAAAGTTAGTTTTATTAACTTGTGATAGTGAGATAGGTTTTCATTCACACCAGGAGCAGTGACTTACTCCTGTAATCCCAAAACTTTGAGAGGCCGAGGCAGGAAGATCACTTGAGGTCAGAAGTTCGAGACCAGCCTGGCCAATATGGTGAAACCCTGTCTCTACACAAAAAATTAGCCGAGTGTGATGGCATGTGCCTGTAATCATAGCAATTCAGAAGGCTGAGGCAGGAGAATCTCTTGAACCCGGGAGGTAGAGGTCGCAGTGAGCCGAGATCCTGCCACTGCACTCCAGCCTGGGCGATGGAACAAGTCTCCGTCTCAAAAAAGAAAAAAAAATTCACTCACTTGGGACAGTAGGGTAAATAGACAAACATGAATGCATTGATGGGGGACTTTCAGAGAAAGCTGAATCTTTGGTTAAACTAAGCCATTCCAACTCTTGTTTCTCTTTTTAATCCCTTAAGAATTCCACATTCTTCAAATGAAAGCAACTTCCTCCCAAATGACTTTTCTTTTCCATATGCATTGAAAATCATCCAGTCCTAGAGAATGTTTCAGGAAATTTAAGGAATTATCAGCAGTATGCTTAACTTACTAATTAATTGTACAAAAAAGAAAAAACAAAAAACAAAAAAAAACTATTTGTCCTGATGATTGGAATGTTCACATTTAATTTGCCAAACCAAAGTTTAAAAAATATATCATTAGAAATGCTACAGGCTTTGTAGTGTGGCTTTCTACTGGCTGAATGTTAGAGCAAAACCAAATGTTTATTAATTCTGTCACACTGCTAATAGAACTGTTCTTTTGATTCAACAAACAGAAGCCTGTGTTCTTTGGATGGTTATTTTATTTCCCATGGAGTCTGCATGCTGTTGGCTGACAATCACAGTGGCTATGTATCTATTTGGCTCTACTGGAAAATAAAAAAGCAATTTTTAAAATTTGTTTTTGCAATAGTTCTGAAATACATATTCAAAAATTCTCGAGAAAGTTTCTGGAAATTATTTTTTTTCTTGAGACACATTTTTTTTTAAATTGTAGAACTGCTAAAAATCATAAGATAAAGACCAGTGATGGACAGATGAAGTCTTGAGTGTTTTTCCAGTTGCATTTGAGATACCCGCTTGACTCAATCATTGTCTTCTTTAATATATTGTTTTAACTATTTTATTTATATATATAGAGAGAGAGAGAGAGAGAAAGAGAGAGAGAGAGATTGAGAGAGAGAGACAGAGAAAAACATTAACCTACGTACCACCCCCCACCCATATATACACCACATTCCATGGTTACCGCCTTACTCAAGAGGATAGGAATAATTAATAACAAAGCTACTGTGACAGGACAGGTATAGAGCGTGTTCAGTCACACAGAGTGGAGCACAACTCTAGGTTCAAATGTCCTCTCTGCCCTTTTGGCCGTGTGATTTTGGACAGGTTACTTAATCTCTCCGTGCTTTATTTTCCTCATCTATGAAGTGAGCATAAAGATAATATAACTGTGACTCTTCTGCAAAAGTGATATGAAGATTAAAAGTTAGTTCATGGAAGAGCACCAGCAGTCAGTAAGTTGTATCCTTGCCCTTGATGCCTTAATGCAATGCATTTCTGTCCTACAATTTAACTTTGCCTGGATGCACCTTTTCCTAGGAGCATTCAAATGTAAGTGTACTAAAGTTTTTCACCTCTTAAATTCTTCTGTTTCCTTTTTCTTTTTTCTTTTTTTTTTTTTTTTTTGAGACAGGGTCTCAATCTGTTACGCAGGCTGGGGTGGTATAGTGGTGCAATCTCGGCTCACTGCAACCTCCGCCTCCTGGGTTCAAACAATTCTCCCACCTCAATCTCCCAAGTAGCTGGGACTACAGGTACACACCCCCATATCCAGCTAATTTTTGTATTGTTTGGTAGAGACGAGGTTTCACCATGTTGGCCAGGCTGATCTCAAACTCCTGACCTCAAGTGATCCACCCAGTTCGGCTTCCCAAGGTGCTGCTATTACAGGCATGAGCCACCATGCCTGGCCACTTCTGTTTGCTTTTTATCATTGTTTTTGCTCTACTTTTAAACCATTAGCTTTCATTTTTTATTTCCTTTATTAATTGCTCACCCTGCAATTTTCTGATTTTAATCTGTTGCAAACTCAGAAATCAGATTATCAACCCAGTTAAAATTTTAAATAAATTAGGAGTAATTTGATTTGGAGTAAGAACTTGAAGGCTTCCCTCTGAGTAAAGCAAATCCTCTTGACCACATAAATTTTGTACTTAGTGTTATCTATTTCACTTTCCAGGAACTTTTTTGCTTTTAAAAGTAAAGGTGTTGCTATTGAAATGAAATATGGAAATTTTTTTTTAAGTGAAGGTGTTAGATAAGTCACTTTGGAGAAAATGAGGTGTTGTAATATTAGAATAAATTTCCTTCTGAATTTACTTTTGTTCATAGAAAGCCTGGCCACAGAGTGAAAATGAGCTAGAAGAGGTAGTAAGTCACGTGTAACAATATTTGCTACAGGAGTGTATGAGGAACCTAACAAATAAATGTATTTAAATATCACTTTGACTACATTTGAAATCCTGTGTGGCAATAGGTTTACTACCTCCCACTTTGCTTCCAGAAAATAGAATTGATCACTAGGGATCACTACAAAAATTCTCAGATTGTCTTCCCAGACCAGGAGCGGCTAAATTTTGGAAATGCAGATTTTCTGCCTCATCTTAGACCTATTGACTCAGAAACTCAGGGTGGGTCCAGCAATCTGTATTGTAACAGTCCTTCCAGGTAATTCTGATGCAGGCTAAAGTTTAAGACCCAATGGCCAAGGCTGGCAGTGATCAAGCCTGATTACATATTAGAATCACCTGAGGAACTCACAGCCCCATAAATTCAATTATTTTAAGCGAACAACCAGACACCTCAGGTGATTTCACTTTAAACAAAGTCAACGTCTGTAGACCATGCTTACAAGCACCGAGCAAAGTAAGTCACTGTTGCTTAAAAGCTATACTTTAAAAAGGCTCTGCAATAGATTGAAAGTTTGTATTTCTGGAAATTCATATGTTGAAATCCTAACCCAAGTGATGGTAATAGGTTGGGCCTTTGGGAAGCTATTAGGTCATGAGGGTGGAGCCCTTATGAAAGGCATAAAAAGCGCCCTTATAAAAGAGGCCCAAGAAAGCTCACTAGCTCCCTTTCACCATTTGAGGACACAGCAAAAGACAGCACCTATGAACCAGGAAGTGGCCATTCATCAGACACGGAACCTACCAGTGCCTTGATTTTGAACTTCTCATCCTCTACAACTGTAAGACATAAAATTATGTTGTTTATAAGCCACTTAGTCTGTGGTAATCTTTGGTCCGTGCACTTTTGATACTAACATTTTACTATGTTTGCTTCAGCATGGAAGATAATCTATTAAAATGCAAATATTATCTGTGAGAGCTGATATCTAGAATTAATATACATTAATATCTTTTCTCCTACTAATCTAGCAGTTCTGTAGCAGTGTTTCTCAAATATCAGAGTACATCAAAATCATGTGGAGGCGAGATTAAACAAAGCTTGCTATGCCCCACCTTCAGAGCGTCTGATTTAGAAGGTCTGCAGAGAGACTCAACCATTTGCATTTCCTGTAAGTTCCAGGTGAGATAGTGATGCTGGTCCTGGGAGTATAAAAACTATTGCTCCTTGTAAATTTGTTTAGGTTCCTTGTAGATTCTGGATATTAGACCTTTGTCAGATGGATAGATAGATTGCAAAAATTTTCTCCTATTCCGTAGGTTGTCTTTTCACTCCGATGATAGTTTCTTCTGTTGTGCAGAAGCTCTTTAGTTTAATTGGGTCCCATTTGTCAATTTTTGCTTCTGTTGTAATTGCCTTTCATGTTTTTGTCATGAAATCTTTGCCCGTGCCTCTGTCCTGAATGGTATTGTCTAGATTTTCTCCTAGGATTTTTATAGTTTTGGGTTTTACATTTAAGTCTTAATCCACCTTGAGTTAATTTTTGTATAAGGTGTTAAGAAATAGGTCCAGTTTCAACTTTCTGCATATGGCTAGTTTTCCCAGCACCGTTTATTAAATAGGGAATTATTTCCCCATTGCTTGTTTTTGGCAGGTTTGTCAAAGATGAGATGGTTGTAGATGTGCGGTCTCATTTCTGAGATCTCTCTTCTGTTCCATTGGTCTATGTGTCTGTTTTGGTATTAGTACAATGCTGTTTTGGTTACTGTAGCCTTGTAGTATAGTTTAAAGTCAGGAAGTGTGATGGCTCCAGCTTTGTTCTTTCTCCTTAGGATTTTCTTGGCTATATGGCCTCTTATTTGGTTCCATATGAATTTGAAAGTAGTTTTTTTTTCTAGTTCTGCGAATAATTTCAATGGTAGTTTCATGGGAATAGCAGTGAATCTATAAATTACTTTGGTCAGTTTGGCCATTTTCATGATATCAGTTCTTCCTATCCACAAGCATGGAATGCTTTTCCATTTGTTTGTGTCCTCTCTGATTTCCTCGAGCAGTGCTTTTAAGTTGTCCTTGAAGAGGCCCTTCAAAAAGTGGGCAAAGGACATGAATAGACACTTCTCAAAAGAAGACATTTATGCAGCCAACAAACATATGGAAAAAAGCTCAACATCACTGATCATTAGAGAAATGCAAATCAGAACCACAGTGAGATAGCATCTCATGCCAGTCAAAATGGCAATTATTCAGAAGTCAAGAAACAACAGATCCTGATGAGGCTGTGGAGAAATAGGAACACTTTTAGCTGTTGGTGGGAATGTAAATTAGTTCAACCACTGTGGAAGACAGTGTGACAATTCCTCAAGATTCTAGAACCAGAAATACCATTTGACTCAGCAATCCCATTACTGGGTGTGGAACCAAAGTAATATAAATCATTCAGGAATATAATCATAAAGATACAGGCATGCATATGCTCATTGCAGCGCTATTCACAACAGCAAGACATGGAATAAACCCAAATGCCCATCAATGATAGACTGGATAAAGAAAATGTGGTACATATACGCCATGAAATACTGTGAACTCATAGAAAGGAATGAGATCATATTCTTTGCAAGTACATGATTGGAGAGGTAAGCCATTATCCTCAGCAAACTAACACAGGAACAGAAATCAAACACTGCACGTTCTCACTTATAAGTGGGAGCTGAACAATGAGAACACATGAACCCAGGGAGAGGAACAACATACACTGGGGCCTGTTGGGCCCAGGGTAGGAGAGAGAGCATCAGGCTAAATAGCTCATGCATGTTGGGCTTAATACCTAGGTGGTGGGTTGATAGATGTAGCAAACCACCATGGCACACGTTTACCTATGTAACAAACCTGCATGCCCTGCACATGTATCCCAGAACTTAAAATAAAATTAGAAAACAAAACAAAAAAGCATTGCTCCTAGGAAACACAGACCTTGACAACTGGGATTCAAAACAAGCTTTTCTGAGAGGGAAAGGAAGATACCATGATGCCCTCCAAATAGGAGACCTGAGCAACAGGGAGGTCACCCTGGGGCGAAGAAATAGAAAAGTGGCTATAAAAGAGCCCAGTTTAATAGAAAACCATAAAATATTAATGTACCTTATAAGTATCCAACCATTTAGAAATTTAAAAATCATTTTTGCCCAATAACTATACAGAAATTGGTAGTGGGCCAGATTTGGTCTGGGGAATATGGTTTGCCTACTTTTGAATTAAAATATTCTCCCAGTGTTGACATTTCAACCTTTTTTTTAATTTAATTTTTTTTAAGTTTTGTTTTCATTTTGCTTAGTTATATTACTAGTAAATCCCCAACAGGGAACCTGCACTGATTCTATTCACACAATGGATATTACCTATTTCTAAAAAGCTAATTTAAATAATATCTATTGGATATGCATGGATTTCTGAGAGGGAAAGGAAGATATCATGATGCTCTTAGGTGGATTTTTAAAAGTCTTTTTTTTTTTTTTGAATTATATGCTCTCATGCTTGTATCTGATAAACTTTCCTATTGTTTCTAAAAAAGAAAATTACATGATTATGATTAAAATAGTTTAGCTAATAACATTAATTTCTGATTTCCAAATTTTTATCCAGTATTTTCCAAAATGTATAGTGTAGCAAAATGGAAATAGAAGCATGCTTAAAAATGCAGACACCTGGGCCTTAGTTTTGTAACTTTTTTTTAGTAAACCTGGGATAAAGTCCAGAAATGAGCAATCCAGGTGATTTTGCTGAAAATGCTCTTTTTTTTTTTTTTTCCTTTGGTGGTGTTTTAAAAAAACATTTTTTTGCTTTATATATTTAGGTGCTCTGATGTCAGATGTATGTATTTATAATTGCTAGGTCCTCCTGGTGAGGGTGGAACTTCTTATTCAGGATAACTCATGGCCTTTCCTACTAAATATCTCTGAAGATTTAGAGGTAAAATAGAAATATTTTTCTTCCTGAAAGTAGTTCAAGTATACATTTGCTTTGTTCACAGGATGATCTTTTGAGACATCAGAAAAATAAAAACAAAACTTGTTTAATTTTCTATGTTAAGATCTTAAGATCAGATTCTTTTAAATTGAACACTTTTTTAAAAAAGATATAATGCTCAGTTTTATCTAAATTTAGGAGAGATGAAAAACTTTTTACAGGTCCACTACTCCCAGCTGTAGAAATCAATTCAGTTGGCAAAGAGTACATGGGAACATGCACTCAGCTGCATTCTAGTGATTCTCATGACTGTTCAGCTTTCCATGCGATGATAGCTATCATATTCCTGCAATACTAATGGAAATGTCTACTCATAGTGGTGCTATCATGCTGTTAACAGGCTAGTGTGATCAGAAAACATATAGCACTTCTAAAAAAACAAAGAAAAAGAAAAACTATCAGCAGTTGTTGGCTTACTTTTAATTTTCTTGTTCCTTTTGTAAACTCCAGTCTAGGACCCAACATACATTTTTATGCCAAGGTAGTAGCAAGTTTATAATGAGCCTTGAATCTCCCTGCATAGGAGCAAAGATTGCTTTCCCAGGTGCCTTCAAATAAGAGTTTGGTCAGTTAATTTTCAGGAGAGTTGGGGTGAGGGTGTGGGTGGCGGTGGTTCCCCTAAGAGACATAGCTGTCATATTTAAACAGTTAAGCAAATTAGGAAAGCTCTTGTAGTATCTACTCACTGGGAAGGAAGAAAAGAGTCTAGTTCTCAGAATCTTTTGTTTTATTAAAAACAAGTTTAGCAAATACATCTATTATGAAAGAATACTACCAGAGGAAGCCCTTCTTTCTAGAACTCTATGCCTATCGAATCATAAAAGGTTTCAGTTGAGGATATTTAGACAAGACTATAAAGAAATGCTTAATGTTTTAAAAATGTGTTACCTATTAACTCAAAATTTTTACCTACATAAAATATTGTGCTTCATGAAAGCCTAGTGATACGCCTACAGAATAGCCCATCATGTTCTGGGAGATGTTCTGGGAGAGTTTCCTCCAAAAACCTCTTCATTCATTTAATCTGTCTGTAAATTGTACTAAAAGTTGGTGTACAACTGAAATGGGCATGTCATAGGTTGGCTGTAAGGGGCGCTGTGTTGGAGTCACTTCCTTAAACTGCACATCCGTTTGAATGGGCTGCCTCTTGTCTTAGTTGGCTTTGGGAACATTATTTTTTTAATAGTCATGTTTACTCAGACATTCAACCTTGTCCTCATATTTGGTTCCTATATTCAGCATAGAGAAAGATAGAAGTAGCTGCTTATTGAGACAGTTTGCCAAGTTTCAGGGTCCCCAGGGAAATGTCTTGAGTAGAACACTCCAGAATATTTCCTAATTTTGATGCTGTAAAACAGTTAGTATTCAGCTCAGGCTGATAGGCAATTCTTGTATTCACGCCATACTAGGTGTTATACTATAGAAGGCATAAAAACACGTTTCAAGCAGTATGTTTTCCTTCCTGGCATTTAGGAAAAACTAAACTCGGGAAGTTTTAAATGTCACTCTGGATTTGCTTGTTTTCTGTAGCAGAGGGTTATTTGTTAAGATCATAAAGATACTTCTGTGAATGGTACCTTATCAGAAAAAGAATATTACTACCTCTCATTTTGCTACCGTGCCTCTTTTTCAGCAATAATATACTTCTGATCTTGGTATAAATGTCATATTGTGTGAATATGCAAACATCACATCCGCCTACATATGTTCTGTTGCTTAGTAATTCTTGGCACTAGAGCACAGTGAATTCTGTGCCTAATAAATGAGATATCCATCAGAATGAAAAATGAACTATGTTGGTCTCTTGAATAAGATATCTCTATTTCAGATTTTAGTTTTGAAGGTAGATTGCGTTGTTGTGTATGGTAGTAAAGAAATTCAGAAGGGAATTGAATTCAAGGCTAGCATTTGTTTACTTATTCATGAAAAATGCCCACCATTTCTTAAGACAGCCAATATTTCATTTAAAGATACTTAGATTTTTAGATAGATGAGGTTTTATTTGGAAAATTTAAAATTTACTTTAATCTGTAAAAATCTTTCGCAGTAAAATACCTATATAATTATTATTGTCACCCTTTTCAACTCTAAGCCCATGTCCCTTTTTTGGAACGTTTATTCATAAATCTCTGTAATATGAGGTTTTCACTAGGGATCCATCAGCAACTTCAAATCATTGAATTAAAAGATATCTCTCTATTAACACAAGTTATTATTTCTCTGAATTGGAGAGATACTACCTCTGCCCAATTAAATATACTTTTCTCTAATTGGGACTGTGAATCTACCAAACAGGGTACCAGATTTCATATTTTAAAATGTCACCCTCCCCCCCGAGATGACTTGATCATCCCTGTTTTCTCAGTCCTCACCTTGTGCTAAAGACTGGTGACACAAAGAAGAAAGGATACCACCCCTCTCATTCAGAGTCTCATGCTCTTGTGAAAAAGACAGATCTGTACTTTGTTACTTGACATTGTGACCGAGCCACCAAGGAACAACAAAATAGATACAGAATCATTTTAAAAAGAAAACAAGAATCAGATGACTCATGAAGCCCTTGTTCATGTTGAGAAATGTTAAAATAAATAAGTAAATAAAATATTAAAAATAAAAGACAGGAGATTGAGGAAAACAGTTTGGAGGGAGTTGTTTGTTAATAATACTTTGAGTCATAACCTCTCCCAAGGTGGGAGAAGTATAGGGTGTTCCCCACTCTACCACAAATCAAGAGCAGGGCCTTTAAAAGGACTACTAAGAATCTGAGACATGAATTCTTCAGTTTTTGGAAGGGGTGCAGAGTATACTTCTGGGAAAATCGAAACAGGTTCACCTCAACTCCCTGAGTTTGCAAAGTCTTCAGTAGATCAGCTGTTTACCATGTCATAGGATAAAGCCAACAACAACCTTAACTAAATACATATTTTATATCCCTTACCTCAAGAGAACATGGAGTAAAACTATGTATTATCTTTTATAGCTAAGTTATTTTTACTTCAGCTGAAATACTGTGCTTCTATGCCCTGGCCTGAGTTCTGAATGCTGAAAATCCTGCTCTTTCTCTTCACATGTTGTCTATTGAGTACTTTACCCCTTGTCATAGTTCCAGCTACCTACTATGGGAAGATGGTTTTCAATTCTTTATCAATATACTCTTAACTCATATCTAATGACATATGTGACTGTTATAATTGGCTGTCCCATGGGTACTTCAGATTTCCGTTTATACAAGCCTGAACTAATAATTTTTAAATAATTCTTCAATTTGTTCCTCCTTTTATGTTCTATCTCACACAGATAACACAATTATCCACCCAGTTGTCACCAAATCTAGAAGAGTAAGAGCCAAATTTAATACATAGGTACTTCTTCACCTTTCAGTTCCTATAAATTACTACCTAATGCTATGTCTCCCATTCCTTTTTCCTCTCTTATCTTCATCACAACTAGGATAGTCTAACTTGTCATCACTTGTCTAGACTCTCACTTAACAACCTTCTTGCCTCCATTCCTGTTCTGCTAAAATTTATCTTTAATAATATTTCTAGAGTAAGGACTTTTCACAAAACAAAAATCTGAACATGGAATTCCCTTGATTAAAATTTATTCAGTAATTTGTTAAAATTCAAGCTCTGGAGGTGATAAACATTGCTTCCTTGAACTTGCTCCTTCCTGTACTCTAGCCAGATCTCCTATTACCCTTTGCCTTTTACTTTATGCTCATGCAACCTATACACTGTCTGTAGTTCCCACTTACATCATGCTTATGTTCCTCCTGTGTTCCTGTTCTCATGCCATTTTCTTTGCCTGAAATGCCCTCTCCACTGATACTCAGGTTAATGCTATGAAGTTCTCACTAAATGTCCTGTGTGCAGTGGTAAAATTTACTCTGAACACTTTTATTTTTATCTTTGCACTGTCTTAATTTTTGTATTTATTTGTTTGGGTCCCTGCCAGACAGTGTTGCTTTTGAATAACCAGTGCATAACTAAGAACTTAATATATTAGAAGTGTTAGATGATTGAATGAGTTAATACCTAAATGTCTACTATCCTGCTTGGTCTTTTATGCTCCACATGTATACTTCCTGTGAAGGTATAGAGAGGTAATATTTGAACCAGTAGGCCCAAAAGATACTCTAGATAGTTGATCAGATAGAATACACCAGTGCCACGACAGAAGTGATACTGAAAGAATTGTAATTTTGAAATTATCTGTGATATGGGTAAAAAGAAAGAAATATGAGTCAAGAACAAGAGTCAGGAGATCTTGGCAGTTGTCCAAGATGAGTATATTTAAAGGGGAATTGGAAAAGGAAGTAAGTGTATTTGAGATACTACCAAGAAACATTCAGCCAGAAAAACTGAGTATATCAGCTGTAAGTGGTAGTGAAGAAGAGTCTTCACTATGCTAAGAAGGCCTAACTATATGATTTGTGACTACTTAAACATGGGTGAGTAATTGAGAAAAGATGTTTAATCTCCCTGGACTTGGAAAGATTCTAATTTATATAGAATTAACACTATTAGACACATTGACATTTGTAGTTTTTCTATTTCTGCCATGATGGAGTAACTGATATTGATCCTGCCCTTTTGCTGTAGATGATTAGAAAAATAGACCAAATACAAAACAACTGATTTCAGATATTGGACAAAAGATGACAGAACTGTTAAGCCTAAGAGAAAGGAAATAAGTGAGCTCTATAATATCCCTAGCTTTCTTCATGGAGTCACTTTCTGAATCATAGCATGGGGGACGGAGGGATTCAGGAGAGAAAGAAATCATAATTTGGGAAATTGGGTTGGGATGAGGCAGCTTGAATTTGCAGGATGGAATACGGAGGAGCAAGAAACTAGAAGGAAAGAGCTTCTGAAATATGCACAAAAGTTACCTTCAACGTGTCGCTGAATAATAATGTAGGCATGTGCAGAGAGAAACTTTATGAAACAAACTATGATCAACTATCAAGGAGCTATAAGTTGAACAATTCCCAGAGCTCACAAAAAGCTGGGAATTTCCATTATGCAGAACGGAAAGACCTCATTGGGTAACTGAGACATTAGGTAGTACCACAGAAAGGTGGAGCCAGACTACGCTTGAGTAAAGCCTACTCTAAATCAATTTCAAAAACATGTTATGAATATATGAGGCTGATTCATGAGTAATAAAGTGAAAGATTCAAAGTTAAAATGGATAATACTTAAGGTGAATATTAGATGAAAACTCCCTAAAATGCAAACTGACCCAAGGGGAAAAAAAGAAAAAAAGAAAAAAAAAAATGAACAAAAGCCCCCCCCGAAAAAAAAGCAAAATTAGCACAAAATTATAAAAATTAAAAATCAAAATGTAAAACTGTTTAATAAAAATTTTAATAAAAGTTAAATTAAGTATTTAAAAAATTTAAAAGTAAAAAATAGCAAAAAGGAAAAGGAAAAACTGAAGGAAAATAAAGCATTTATAAACAAATGGCTTTATATCCAATAATGAAATTGAATTTACAATTAAAAATGTTTTCACAAGGCCAGGCGTGGTGGCTCAAGCCTGTAATCCCAGCACTTTGGGAGGCCGAGACAGGCGGATCACGAGGTCAGGAGATTGAGACCATCCTGGCTAACATGGTGAAACCCTGTCTCTACTAAAAATACAAAAAAAAAAAAAAAAACTACCTGGGCGAGGTGGCGGGCGCCTGTAGTCCCAGCTCCTCGGGAGGCTGAGACAGGAGAATGGCGTCAACCCGAGAGGCGGAGCTTGCAGTGAGCTGAGATCCAGCCACTGCACTCCAGCCTGGGCGACAGAGTGAGACACCGTCTCAAAAAAAAAAAAAGTTTTCACAAAAGAATTCCAGTCTTAGATGGCGACACCGATGAATTCTATCAAAGGTAAAGAAAAAAATATACCAATTCTATAAATTCATTTTTCCAGTAATAGAATATAAGTGAATACTTTCTAGCTCATCTAATGAGGGCAGTATCAACCTTAAACTAAAACTAGACAAAAACATTACAAGAAAACACTATTAGAGTTTGATATCCCTATGAACTGAAATTAGATGTAAAAATCTTTAAATATTAGGAAATCAAGCCCAGCAATATATCAAAAAGATAATAAATCTTGATCAATTGGAATTTGTACCAGAAACACAAAATTGGATTAACCATCGAAGATTTATTAATGTAATTTAACTTGTTAATAAGATAAATAAGAAAAAAGTAATAAACAATTCTAAAACAGTAGTCAGCTTACAGGCCAGTCACCAATTTTTGTAAATAAAATTTTGCTCTATCCCAGACATACCAGTTTAAGTGTTGTTTATGGTTTTGTGTTACAATGGTAGAGCTGAATATCTGCAACAGAAAGCTTGTAACTTGTTAGCCTAAAATGTTTACTACTGGGCCCTTTAAGAACAAATTTACCAGTTGGCGCGGTGGCTCACGCCTGTAATCCCAGCACTTTGGGAGGCCGAGGCGGGCGGATCACGAGGTCAGGAAATCGAGACCATCCTGGCTAACACGGTGAAACCCCATCTCTACTAAAAATACAAAAAAAAAAAGCTGGGCGTAGTGATGGGCGCCTGTAGTCCCAGCTACTCAGGAGGCTGAGGCAGGAGAATGGCGGGAACCCAGGAGGCGGAGCTTGCAGTGAGCCGAGATCTCGCCACTGCACTCCGGCCTTAGGGACAGAGGGAGACTCCATCTCAAAAAAAGTGAAAAACAAATAAACAAAAAACAAATTTGCCAACTCCTGCACAAAGAGTAGGACAGAAAGAGAGGGAAATATTATACAGAGATTGGAAAGGAAGATGTAAATTGTCTTTATTTCAGACAACATAATTATATAATCATATACAAAGAAAATCCTAGCTATTCTATAAAAACGTGCCTAGAAATAGTCAGTGAAAGTCACAGGAAACATGGTCTAATTTTAAAACTCAGTCTCTTTTTAATATTTTAGCCACAAAGGCTTTAACTTTAAACACTTAACAAATCGTGTTATTTTATGATAGCACTTAAAACCCCAAAAAACTTAGATATATGTAAATTAACAAAATATTTACAAGACCTGTAAAGTAAAAAGAACCATACAATGTTAACAGAAATAAACTAAATATAAAAATAAAAATAAAGAGACATACCATGCTCATGGATTGGAAGGCTCAGAATTGTTAAAGGTGGCAATTTTTTCCAACTAATTTATAGATCCAATGCAATACCAATGAAACCTATGAGCAAGTTTTTAAATTAGTTTTATTTTTTGGTGACAATTTATAAACTGAATCCAAATTCTAAAGAAAAGCAGAATTGGAAAATAATACTATCTAGTTTTAAGACTTACCAAAAAATTACATTAATGGAGTGAGTAGTGTTATTTGGTGTAAAAATCAATGAAATAGAATACAAAATAAAGAAATAGACCTTTTTTGACAGGAAGAGTTACATCCTTGGAGTTCAAGTTGCAGATATAAACTGCAGATATTATGTTTCCTGCACAATACCCTAAATATCTATCTGGTAATGGCACACATGTTTCACATATATGTTAAACATAACAATATCCTGGGAATTTATAGTACCCCTCCTTACTTAATTTATTTGAATTTGTTATAATTTTAACCAGACACTGAATCTGTAATTTGATTACATGAAAGTAGATGAACATCATTCTTTTGGGTAAATAAGATTTACCCAACCAACAATTCAGATTGTACATTCTTACAAAAAAGTATATTGTTATAGTGACAATTTAAATATAGCACACAAAAATCCTGTGATTTTCATGTATATTAAATTATTTTTGAAATATGTATTCAGTGTAAATGTGGAAACCATAATTAATAAAACTTTTACAAATATTTCTGATTTTTTATATTTACTCTAAGTTGCAAGAACAATTTACTTAACATATTACCAAATGTAAATTAAAAAAACAGATTATCTTGAAAGCAACAAGAGAACAATACTTTATATATAGAGAAAAGGCAATTTGAATTGTGGCTGACAGCTTTTCAGAGACAGTGGAGATCAGAAGACAAACTAAATATTTAAAGTGTAAAAAGAAAATAAGTAAATCGGTGTTCTATATTCAGTGAAAATATCTTGCCAAATATTTAAGTTCAAACTTTAACTTGTGACCTTGTTTCTTCTACTTGTTTAATCAAAAAAAGAGGTTTAAAGAATTTTTTTTTTTCTTTTTTTAATCACCCAGGCTGGAGTTCAGTGGTGCAATCTCGGCTCACTGCAATCTCCACCTCCCAGGTTCAAACTATTCCCGTGTCTCAGCCTCCACAGTAGCTGGGATTACAGGCATGGGCCATCATGCCTGGCTAATTTTTGTATTTTTAGTAGAGACAGGGTTTCACTATGTTGCCCAGGCTGGTCTCCTGACCTCAGGTGATCCTCCCACCTAGGCCTCCAAAAGTGCTGGGATTACAGGTGCAAGCTACCTACCACACCCAACCAATAATTAGTAAAAGAGTATTATTAGCTATCTTGAAAATAAGTCCTAATTTTCCAGACTAGACAGGAGTCTAAAATATATACATACACTTTACAGGCTGGATCTAAGCAAGACCCCCCTGACACTGAGTTTATTTGTAAAGTCAAGCATAATATGTATAATTAATTCTAGGCAAAAAATAGATAAATAAAATAAATGTCTCACCACTAAGAAGAATGTGGAAATAAATAGTGTGTTAGGCTTTCAGTATCTGAACATTAAGCATCTGATACACTCAAACAACTCTGCATGCTCTGAACCCCTGCTCACAAAGCAGTTGTCAGATAATTAAGTGGTTTTCCATGTATATCTGCCAAGAAGAAAAATGTAACAGATATGCTCACACAAATCTTACATCTCATTTAGCAATATCAATTTTTGTTGTTGTTAATTAATAAACTGGCATTCTACTTGATATATCAGTTTCTTAGAAGCTTGGTTAACACAAGTTGGCCTCCTCGAACATTATTATCATTTTATCCCCGAATGATCAATTTTCTGTATCTTTGAGACTTCTCTGAAACCTGGTTTCGCCATCCAAGAAATCTGTAAAGGATGAATAAAACCCTGCACCCCTGATTATTATTTTTTACTTTTTATTTTATATAAATTTAAACTTACAAAAGAGTTGACAGAAGAATCCAAGGGACTCTTACTGTACTGTTTCCCCAAATTTAGAAATTGTACCTTTTTTTGTCATTTGTTTTATCATTTTTCTCTGTATATAATGTACAGATCTATGTGCACATGTGTGCATAGCAAACATTGTTTCTAATAATGTATTGGAAATGTTGCGTTCCCTTTCTCTTGAATATTTGTGTACATTTCTTAGGAAAATGGGTAGTTTTTCATGTAACAGTCCTATTAGCAAAATCAGAAATTATCTATTATCTAATCCATAGTCTATGTTCAAATTGTTAATCATTACAATGATGTTCTTTATAGCCCGTTGTCTCATCCCCCATCCAGTGTCAGTCCATTTAGTAGTAATATCTTCTTTAATTTCATTATATCTAACAGTTTTTCATTCATTTTTTTCATTTTTAAGTTTGACATTTTTGCAGCATGCAAAATGTACAGTAAAATATCTCTTAAAGATTGCTTGACATCTCCTTATGCATTTTTACTAATAAACCACAGAAGTGATGTGCCATTCTTAGTCAAGAGGCGTTATGATATAATGTCTCAATTACAGTTATATAAATTTTGATCACTTTTTAAAGTGGTGTCTAAGAGATTTCCTTTTTGTGAAGTTAGTGTTTTAACTTTTGAAATTATCCAATCACTACATCTCCAATGGCAATACACTGTCATTTAACATCAGAGATTGGTTGTGTAGGTTTTTTTATCTATATATCAATGATACAGTATGTATTCCCCTTGTATGCATTCTTTCAGTTTACATTTTTTGCGAGACTCATCCATGTAGCTATGCCATTGCTATTTGATTATTCTCATTGCTATATAGTATTTCTTTGGCGTGATATACCATTTGTTTAATCACATTACTATATAGATTATATTATTGTGCTGTATAGGATTTCATTGTTGTAATATGTATGCATTCATGAGAAATTGGTAAATTTCCAGGCTTCATTATTAAAAATGTGCTCTGTAAACATTCTTATAAACATCATTTGGAGAATCCATGTACACATTTCTGTTGGGTATATGTATCTAGAAATGAATTGTTGAGTTGTACAGTATCCATATATTTAGCACTGGTAGATAATTTCAAAGAATATTCTGAAGGGCTTGCATTAAAATTACATGAGAGTTTCAGGATGTCTGAAATAATACCATTTTTATTTCCTTTCAACTTTGTCTTTTCTTTCTTGCCTTGTTTTTGCTAGGAGCTCCAAAAAATGTTAAGTAACACATTTATCATGAATGAGATTTGAATTTTTATTAAAGGCATTTTCTTTATTGAGATGACAATATGCTTTTTTCACCTTTTTTATCTTAATGCATTAAATTATATGATTTGATTTTCAAGTGTTAAGTCAACCTAGAATTACGAGATTGAAACTACTGAAAATAATGAATTATCCTTTTTGTATGTATCTAGATTTCATTTTTTAATATTTTATTAAAGATTTTTGTATCTTTGTTCAGGAGAGAGATTGCCTTCTAATTTTTTTTTTCCCTATAATGTCCTTGTCAGAGTTTGGTATCAAAGTTATGCTGGTTTCATAAAAAGTTATGAAAGGGTTCTTTCTGTTTTCAGAAGTATATATGTCATATGAGAGAATTTTTTAAAATTTGAAAAAACTCAATGCTAAAACTGTTTGGGCTCTGGGTATTATATATAAGTTTCCAATAATTGATTCAACTTATTTGTTTGAGATGAAATATTCAAATTTATAATTTCACTTTCTGCAAATTTTGGTAAATTGTATTATGTGAAAATACTTACAGAACAATGAAATTGTTAATTTTTGCATAAATTTTATAATATATTTCTAAAAAATTGTCCTAGGGTCTCTAGTGATTTCTACTTTTTTTTTTCTGATATTGATAATTTGTATTGTCACCATTTTCTTCTTTATCATTCATGCTAATTGGTTATCAGTTTTATTAGTATGTTCAAAAAGCCAACTTTGGTTTTTCCCTATTGCAACTTTATTTTGTACTGTTAATTTCAAATGTATTATTTTCTTTTTGTATATATGTAATTTGCATTTTTTAAAGATTCTATTAATTTATATTTCTTTCTGGTGCTTTCACTTAAGACTATACACTTCTCTTGTTTAACTGTATTCACAAGGTTTAGTGTGTCATATGTAATTGTTAGTTTTCATTTGATTTAAAATATATTTTAACCATTAATGTGACTTATTCATAGACAGAAGTTTGGAAGCATATTGTTTAATTTCTAGTTTTAATTTCCACTTTCTGTGATTATGGAAATTTTCTATACCTGAACTGTCACCTATAGTAATTATTACCCATTTATGGCTACTGAACTCTTAATACATGATTGGTGCAACTGAGAAGCTGAATTTTTAATTTTCTTCTAAATTTTTAAATATTAATTTAAATATAAATAGTTACATGTAGTTAATGGCTTCTCTATTTGTCAGTATAGCTAGGGCTTTCAGCAATCTAACTTCTACACTGACATACTGAAGAGTGTGTTTACTAGATTTAGAAAAAAAAAGAAGACAAAAAACTGAGATTGGTGTTTTAAAATCTCTTGATCTGGGGGAGAATGCAAAGTATACTGTGGAGGCCAGATACAATTCTAATTTTAGAGTCAGAATGGGAATTAAGAGATCCCTGATTAAGCCTTGACTACTCTCCTATGGAGTAGCTGATTTTGTGATCAATAATGATATAGTAAAATAATATCCATTGTGTTAGACAGCTCTGGTTATATGATTTATAAACCTTAAGTATGATAATTTGATAAATGGAGGAATGGAAATTAAGTCTAGTATGACCTAAGAATGCACTGACAAACACATCAAAGCCTTCCTTCAATTTTTGTCTGTATTTTGTCTCTACCTTTCAAATTCAGCATTTAGAAGAGAGATCTTATTTCTCCTTGCTCCAGGTTGTAAATTTTTCTAGAGTAGTATCTAGGAAAAAAAATAAACGAGAGAGGAACAGGAAGGACAAAGAAGAAGGAAAGGTTGAATTCAGTAAATAACTGGGTTTGCAATTAGAAACTATGACATATGGGCTGCATATAAATTAGAATTCAATTATCTTTTTGAGGAAACCATGATTACAATCCTCCTACCTTATAATTATCATTATACTCTTCTTTATTATTGGTTAAATATTTCAATGACTTATTATATCAGAGTTTCTGTAATGTTGAGTAAATAAATGATTTGCTCTGATGTAGACCTTCAGTAGCTGAGAAAATATTATCTTTCACTGAACTGAAGGTGATTATAATTATTTCCAAGGAAAACTCATAAAATTATCACCTTCTTGAAAAGGAACTCGAGCAAGTCCTGAGTTTCAGAGAATAAAATCAGATCTTCCAGTTATAAAAATAAAAAGAAAAAATCCTCAGGGGCCCTGTGAACAATACTTTCCAAAAATAAGGCTCTTGTCTTTTGGTAACACATCAAAATTTCACCATAGAGTTGGTAACAGCACAGGGAAAAGGATGAAATAACTTGAAGAATACTTTAGAGCTTGGGGATAAAAAGTCCTTTCAGGATAAAAGTCCTTTAGGATATTGTCACATTGGTAGAATACCAACATTACCGTTCCTTTATGAAATGTCACCGTCAGAGAGATTAACTTTAGAAGTATAGGATCACAGAAATGTTTCTATTGATGTTGGCTACTTTGTTGAACTCCAAAAATGTGTCAAGAGTAACAAATCTATCTGACGTGTCCAGTCAAGGATCTGTTTTAAGCAGAAACCATGGCTTGCAGGACATTGTTACATTTTAATTTTGTTTTCCAACCACAAAAAGGAGTCTTTGTTTGCAGTCAAGATGAACACCTGTGTAATCCCTAAACGTTTACAGACATGTCTTTAAAAGTTCTATGGTAGATTAAGATTTAATCTATCAAAGTGATATAAATAATGCAGACATAGCCTTGGGTGCCAATTCTTCCCACAGTAGATAGAAAAACATAACAGTAAGAACTTCTTTGCTGATTTTCCTATAGCTCAAATAACACTGCCAAGAAGGGCAGAGGAGAGCAGTGTAATTCTAGAGATATAGCCTTGACGTTATTAATAATGTGTTAAAGTCTAGAAGTTGAAAATATGGTCTGCAAAGCTAAAATTATGCAGAAGAAATAAGATTCAGATGGTTTCATGCTCAAAACCTTGGATCTCATTTTGAAATTTTTGTATTTGAAAATAAGTGGTTTTAAGAATGGTCAAGCTATTTTGTACCTAAGTACTGACCTTTCATATTCTTTCCATATAATCTGAGGGCATTTCAGTGTTTATCCAATCTATAAAAACACTTCTGTTTTCATGAATGTGGAAATACAACCTAAATTTCAAACCAACCATTAATTAAATATGAAATCAGATGTACAAAGCACTGTGTTGACTACTACAATGGATAGTGAGAAGTGTAAAATGATTATGAGAGGTGAAGCCAGCTGGACTTCCTGGGTCAAGTGGAGACTTGGAGAACTTTTCTGTCTAGCTAGAGGACTATGAATGCACCAATCAGCACTCTGGGTCTAGCTAAAGGATTGTAAACACACCAATCAGCACTCTGTAAAAACACACCAATTGGCGCTCTGTGTCTAGCTAAAGGTGTGTAAATGCACCAATCGGCACTCTGTAAAAATGCACCAATCAGCACTCTGTGTCTAGCTAAAGGATTGTAAATGCACCAGTCATAGCTCTGTGAGAAGGACCAATCAGCATTCTGTAAAAGTGCACCAGTCAGCACTCTGTGTCTAGACAAAGGTTTGCAAACGCACCAATCAGCACTCTGTAAAAACAAACCAATCAGCACTCTGTGTCTAGCTAAAGGTTTGTAAACACACCAATCAGCACTCTGTAAAAACACACCAATCAGCGCTCTGTGTGTAGCTAAAGGTTTGTAAGTGCACCAGTCAGCACTCTGTAAAAAAGGACTAATCAGCACTCTGTAAAATGGACCAATCAGCAGGAAGTGGGTGGGGCCAAATAAGGGAATATAAGCTGGCTGTCTGAGCCAGCAGTGGCAACCCTCTTGGGTACCTTTCCACCCTGTGGAAGCTTTGTTCTTTCGCTCTTCACAATAAATCTTGCTGCTGCTCACTCTTTGGGTCCTCACTACCTTTAAGAGCTGTAACACTCACTGGGAAGGTCTGCAGCTTCACTCCTGAAGTTGGCAAGACCACAAACCCACCGGAAGGAAGAAACTCCAGACACGTCTGAATACCTGGAAGGAACAAACTCCGGACACACCATCTTTAAGAGCTGTAACACTCGCTGTGAGGGTCCTTGGCTTCATTCTTGAAGTGCTCGAGACCAAGAACCCACCAGAAGGAACTAATTCTGGACACAATTACACTTACACTTTAGGTTCTAATCCTAAAGGTGATTAATATCTAGGAAGAAAGATAAGGAGAAAGTATTTGAATAGTAACTAAGATTCAAGGCAGGAGATTTGAAAGGGAAAGAAAACAATTGTTTTGAGTTGGGTTTTTCTAGAAAAATCTCCTTGGTGAAAGAAAACGTGAGATTTGATAAAGACAAAGGTTAGTGCTTTTACAGTCATGTGTCTCATAATGACGTTTTGGTCAACAACAGACCACATATATGACAGTGGTCTGTAGGATCCTAATACTGTGTTTCTACTGTACTTTTTCTGTGTTCAGATACACAAATATTTATCATTGTGTTAAAATTGCCTGCAGTATTCAGTACAGCAACATGCTGTACAGGTTTGTAGCTTAGAAACAGTAGGCTGTATCACACAGTGTAGATGTGTAGTAGACTACACCATCTAGGTTTGTGGAAGTGATGTTCGTATAATGATGAAGTTGCCTAACAATATGCCTCAAAACCATATCCCCATTGTTAGGTGATTATTGTAGATGAGATGGCAGAGACATTCTCGACAGGAACACTGATGCAGAGTTGGAGAAAATGAGCAACAGAAGATAGCCAATTTTAGCTGGAGGAATGGATTTATTAGCGGAATAGAGAAATTTCTTTGAAGATATTCACTGCACACCCCCAAAGAATGCAGAAGGGCTGTGTAGTAAATTTAAGAAATTTAAAGGCCAGATGCGGTGACTTACCCCTGTAATCCCAGCACTTTGGGAGGCCGAGGCAGGCAGATCATGAGGTCAGGAGATTGAGATCATCTTGGCTAACATGGTGAAACCCCATCTCTACTAAAAATACAAAACATTAGCCAGGCATGGTGGTACGCACCTGTAGTCCCAGCTACTCAGGAGGCTGAGGCAGGCGAATCGCTTGAACCCGGGAGGCACAGGTTGCAGTGAGCCAAGATTGTGCCACTGCACTCCAGCCTGGGTGACAGAGCGAGACTCTGTCTCAAAAACAAAAAATAATAATAATGATAGTTAAATAAGTCTTTGAAATGATCATCTTTACCGATAGAAACCAGCACAAATATTTATTGAATAAATAGAGAGATTGTCACTGGATATTTATCATCAGTCTTATCGTAAAGGTCCGTATAGAAACAAAAATAGGCTAACCTATAGTGGATACATTTAGAGTAGAATTAGAGTCAAGGTGAGGTGCTAAAAGAAAATGCAACTGCTCCTTCTGTGGCTACACATGCAAGAGATGGAAATAAGATAGCAGTCCAATTCTCTTCTTGTAGAATGAAAAACCCTAAGTTTTCTTGAAATTATCTTTTAATTAGTGCCTCCAAATTACTGTTGCTTAGCACAGGATCTTCCCTTCTGAAGATAACCTTATCTTTCTTTCTTCTGTCTGGAGGACAGACATCTATGTTGCAGGTCATCTTCTGAAAAACCATCTCTTGATCCCTCTCAGGTAATGTTAATTACCTCCTTTTTTGCACAAAGAAAGTAGGCACCGCTCTTGTTATATTGCACATTCCGAAGTACGACTCATTCTTTCAAATGTTTATGTCCCGTGCTTGAGTCTTTCTAAAAATTAATCTATTCTTGACACAATATATACTTGCTGAATATTTATTGAATTAAAAGCTTTCCAGTAACATAATGCCAATAGCATAGGGGAAACTTACAAAACAAGTTATCCCTAGAAAATGAAAGATTAAAAAATGGCCAAAGGATTACTGGCCCTTTGATAATGGTTCCTTAGTATCTGCACAGAACAAAGAGGGAAGTGCCCATTCCAGCTTTACTTGGGAATTCTAGATTCAGCCATTTACTAAAATACTTTCATTTTATACATCTATATTTCATAATGTATAATATATAATGTAGATATATATCTATATTTCATATATCTATATGTATACACATGCATATATGTTCATATGTATACATTATGTGTATATATGCATGCATGTGTATTATATATATAATATCAATGATCTCTCTTTTTCTATACATATGCATTTTTAGTTGATAAGGGTATCTGTAAAAATGCTGTGCCTCTGCCAGCACGGCTCTCCAAACAGGTTCCACAGAAACAAATGAAATGATCAAAACAACAACTGTTCCTCCTTCAGCCACACTATTAGTTACCTGTTGAGTAATTTATTTTGCTGAGGATTTCAGAATCCTAAGATTTAGAAATGAACAATAAATATATAATCTATAGAACAAATCATACAATAAAGTTAATAATTTAAAAGAAGAAAAATACCCAGAATATTTCTACTTAAAGATAAGCTTTTCATATCTTAGGGCATTTTACTTTGTTTTGTTTCACTCTGAAGATCCACAGCTGGATTTCAAAGGTTTGTGGGCTCCACTGAAATCATGTGCTACATTTTACAATATGTAATTTTTCTTAGGGAAGGTTTCTGGCCTTTATTTTTGTAAAATTAAACTTTCAAGATCTATACCCTTCAAAATATTCTATTTTGTCCATTTAATGTGTTAGACAGTGGGATAAATATTTGATAATGATAGTAAATATAGTAACACTTTACATATAGATGATAATTTCAAATTATTCACTCTAAGAAGTAGGGTATTTTCAGTATTCATTTTGATAATGAAGAAATTGAAATTCAGATATCAAGCATCTTGCCTAAGTAAAGTGAGTTTTTACATGGTAGGCAATGAAACCATGTCTCCCATCTACAAATCTGCAGCTCATCTCAGTAGGCTTGTTCCTTGCCCCACCAGTCATGTGCTCTTCAGGAATTTCTCTTCCTCCATCTGTTTTCCTATACACATGAACATGATCAGTTCTTTTTTTTTTTTTTTTTTTTTTTTTTTTTTTTGAGACGGAGTCTTGCTCTGCCGCCCAGGCTGGAGTGCAGTGGCCGGGTCTCAGCTCACTGCAAGCTCCGCCTCCTGGGTTTACGCCATTCTCCTGCCTCAACCTCCCAAGCAGCTGGGACTACAGGCGCCTGCCATGTCGCCCGGCTAGTTTTTTTGTATTTTTTTAGTAGAGACGGGGTTTCACCATGTTAGCCAGGATGGTCTCGATCTCCTGACCTCGTGATCCGCCCGTCTCGGCCTCCCAAAGTGCTGGGATTACAGGCTTGAGCCACCGCGCCCGGCCCATGATCAGTTCTTGAACAGCTTGTCCAACCGCTCCCTGTCCCACTTCCTACCATGGTTCCAGGTCTTCTGAGCATAGAAGAAAAAACAGATCAACAGAATTGATATTTTGAGCTGGCAATCTGGAAGTCAGAATGGTCACACTTCATTGTTGGGTCACAGTGGTGGCACAGAGGAGTGCAAACATAATTATCAGAAAGAGCTTTGTACTGGAAATTTGGAGGCAGAGGTACAAGAAAAGGAGTGAACTTAGAATAAAGCAGGGAGGAGAAAGGCAAAGAGAGATATGTCAGCTGGTGTCATGGACCTAGGCTCAAATAGAAAAGATTCCTTTTCAGCACTAGAATTGTAAAACCTTACTAATGCTGGGAGAGCCTGTTCCCAGTAGCTTTTAGTGACTGTCTCTATCAGTAACTGCTCTTTAAATCATCCTCCCTAGACAAAAGAAATGCATCAAAGGAAGGAGTAAAGAAGTTGAGGCCAAAACCGTCCATCTGACCTAACTCCCTAGGGAAATCTAAAGCATCTTAACTCTGCAGTGCCACCTTTGTACTGCATGGATTCTAGTCCATTGCATCTTTGCAAGGCAAAACCATCTTTATTATTTTTCTCACGCAAACCTGACATCTTTTGTCAGAGTGGGAAAATGAGTGTTCCTTCCTCCTCCTTCGTCCTCTTCCTGGAAGCTTTCACCTGCCAAAACTAACAAAAGCTTTTGCAATGTTATTTAAGCCTGAAAGAGACAATACTGTGTTATGGTTTCTGAGGACCTGAGATATATCTCATTCATTCTTTTTGTTTACATTAAGAAATTGAGGTCCAGAAATATCACATCACCTAATTGGAGGTACATGCCTTGGGCCTTTGGATCCCTGGCTCAGATATACCTGCTCTGTACTGTGAAATGCTCAGTACATACATTGTCAATAATATTGCTTACCTGACTGACAGAAAAGGAAGTTAGTCACTGCTACTTATTCTTGGTATTAAGTTCAATATATATATTCTATTTATCCAGAAACTTATTGACATATAAATTCAGAACCCCTTGGTACTTATTTTTCATATCAGTGCATGCACGCACCAGGTTAATCACGTCAATATTTATTCCTACTTTGGACCATTTAGTTTTCTGTCTTATCAAGATAGGCGTTGTGATTGGGCATATCTTAGAATACAAGCAGTTTCCACAAATCTGTAGATATTCCCCACCACTAAGGGAATAATAAGCTTTGTAAACAAATGCTGTTTGTGTCCATGAGGACATGCAAAAGCACTACAATGTACCTCATCAGGGTATCTCAACACTCCTGCCTGCTTAGTCTCAGAGTCCTAGGCATTGGTGGTGAAGAAAGGGTGGAGACAGGAGAGAGAATGGGCAGTGTTAAGTGATACCTGAATTGACCTGTAAAGTCAGAGTAGATTTCAAAGAAAAATTGCAAAGCCAGTGAAGTTTTTCTTTGGATTTTTTTTTTTTTTTCATTTCCAGATGTCTATTTTAATCAATAAGAAAACTTCATGTCTGCTGAACTACTGGGGTGCTGATCCCAAATGGGCTTCTGGCTGACCTAAACCTCACTTTCTCTGGTGTGTAGCATTGAGGAGAGAGCAAAGGTTTTGCAGTCCTCTCTTTGCTCTGCCAAGATAACCAGCACTGTTTCATTTAGGAACCTTTGGGAACAACATTTGTCCAGCATTGGGAGAGATGGCCCTCCCAGCCTCAATTTTCCAATGATAGACATGGAACATAATTTGTATCTCTAAGACACTGAAATTTTGTATCTGCGTTTTACAAAATCCTAAACATAAACTAGCCTTTCCTAACTAATACATTCTTCCCCCTTTTTCCCCCTCCTAGTAAAAAGTTAATGGACTTCTGTTTTTGGAACAGGAGATTAGATTAGCTGATCCATTGTCTTGGTCAGCTCAGGACACTATAGCAAAATACCATAGCCTGGGTGGTTTAAACAACAGACATTTATTTCTCACAGTTCGGCAGACTGGAAGTCCAAGATCAAGATGCCAGAATATCTGGTTCCCGGTGAGAGCCTTTTTCCTGGCTTGTAGACAGCTGCAGGGGTGGGGTGAAGATCTTGTGTTTCTTCATTTCCTTATAATGGCAGTAATCCCATCATGAGGGTCCCACTTTCAGGACCTAATCTAAACTCAATTGCCACCCAAGAGCCCTACTTCCAAATACTATTACATGGGGAGACAGGGCTTCTATACATGAATTTTCTGGTTACATTCAGTCCATAATACCCATATATTACAACTAGTAACACAGGCAGAATGAACAGTGGCATTCTAACATCAATTTAGTTGGAGGCAAAGCAGTACATCCTATTAAAAACAAACCTGGTGAAATTAGAGGGAAGAATGAGTGAGTGGTTATTCTATTTAGAGGTGGCTGAGGGGCACCATACATAAGAGAAATGATCTTAAGTGACATTTCCTAGATTGGCATTTCATCCCAATCTATACTAGATGAGCAAACCTGAAAATTTTCTTAACTTTCCTGAGCCTCAGTTTCCTCATCTGTTAAAAAAAATTAATATCTTTCTCATATTATTGTTAGGAGGATTAAATGAGATAACACATATAAAATACCTAGCACAGTGCTTGGAGATTAGCAATAAATTTAATAAATAGAACAATTACTTTTATATTTTTTAATGGTTTTTTAATCTCATCTCAATTCCTGTCTGATTATAGCCATGCATGCTTCAGCAGTGTAAAAATAATTATTTTCATTCATTTGAATGGCTTACGACTTTTGCCTAATGATGTGTAGCACAATAGTTGTTATACATATCATTAAATATGTGTCCGATTAATCTTGTTATAATTTTAATTGCAACATGAAATTCCTCTCATGCATACTCAGCCATCAAAGACTGTAGTTCATGGAACATGGCTGGCTACTGTCAACCTGAAAGAATTACAGGGAACATTGATCACATATAGTATATATCATAGACCTGAGAACAGTGTCGCACAAAGGAAAGAAAACAAATTTAGGAGTCATGTACACCAAGAACTGAAAGCTTTACCCAACCACTGTAATTTATTCAACTTTATTCTAAGAATTTTTCTCTGAAAAATGTGGCTAGTCATTCCCACCATGTAGGATCTTGTGAGGAGTCGAGATATTTTATGTAAGATGATCAACAAGGACCTTGGAACACAATAGACAGTTAATTATATTAGATATTACTACTTTCATACTATTGGACTTTAGTTTGGAAGGGACTTCCAGAAGTCCATAGTATTAACCACCTCTGCTTCAAAGGCAAGATGTTGTCACTTCCCCCACTCTCATTTTCTACAAACACAGGGTGTAAGACACCAGCATGATTTGCCCAAGGTTAGGCAGCTTTCAAGTGAAGGAGGTAGAAGCTGAGCCAGCAATGGGTGCCCCACCTCTTCCTTTACTTCCTTCTTTCACTCAGCTCATGCCCGTGCCTGGCAAAACAACCCAAAGCACACATTCTTCTGGTGTTGAGTCAGTGGCATCCTGTGCCTTCCCAAAGAGAGGAAGCACATTTGAGTCAGGAGGAAATGGAATTGCCAAGTAGGAAAAGAAATCCGAGAACAGAGGACAGCCGACCTGTTCTGTGCTAGAAATGTGGCAAAAAGCCACATTAAAATGATTCTGCAGACTTGGTAATCTTGAGAAAATTAAAGTCTGTCAGTATCTGAATCTACATTCCTCCTTCAGGAAGGAAACTAGAATGACTTCCTGTTAATAAGAGCCTGTCTTCACAAGGCCTAAACCCCAAGTTTCCCAGGAGACCTGGCCTTCCTTCTGGGTGTCATCCCTGAATACGTTCTTTCTCATTTAGGTCTCCTTCCCCTGAGTCTGATTCAGTGTACAGATGGAGCAAGGAATCTGAGCTGTCCCAGATGCTGGCTGCACACTGTCACTGTGGTAGTGGCTGCTCATTCAAGGACCACATCCAACATGCGCAGTCCCATCTCAGAATGGGTAGCTGCTTTCTCAGAAAATTTAGTGCTGGTGCATAAACCTTGACTCAGAGGCCTATGAGACTGATAGAAAAGTCAGACTTGACTACTCGATTTCTTTCCTCTCTATTATCATTGTGACCTAGTCTTCTCTCTGAAGCCATGGGGACAGCGTGTTATGGTGGTTTGAACCTTGGTATAGTATCTCACTGGGAGGTGAGTCACTTTTCTTTTCAGATGTTCCAATAAAAGGGTCATTGCAAGGAAGAAATAAAAGACTATGGCTGAATAGATTAGATATACATTAGGTATGAAGAAAATGATAGTGTGCCTTTATTTGCTGCAAAGTAAAAGCTAAGTCTAGAGAAAGAGAGCTATAATAAATATAAATATTTCTGATAATTTCAAATGGATAGCGGTAAAGATAGAGGACAGTGCTACTTCCCCGTCATGTTGAATATCTCATTTTCTATAACTATAATTTAAAATTTATGAATTTATGAAAAAATAATAATTTAAAATAAAGTTTATATGGAGAAGCAGTATGCCTTTAGAGAGTTATATATATATATATAATATATATATATTAGGTATTAATTCATTTCCATTTTAATTGAAATGACTTTTCATACATCAGGAAAACCTTTCATAAAGGAAGCAACACTAGACGTTTGACATGACACTTTGTTGATGAATTTAGAATATTGAAGCAATTTGAGGATAAATATTTTTCTGGTTATAATAGAATCAAGTTATGATTTTTCTGGTGAGGAACTTGTGATTTGGAAGATTAAGAACATTGTTGCCAGAGGAGTTGTTTTTTATCAGCTTGAGCAATTTTGTTGGGTTCTTCAGTAAGGTCCTGGCAAAAGCCAGTCTCATGATTAAAGCTGAGAATCCCAAGATGCTCCATGAATTTTTTAAACCTAAATATGTTCATAATAACTAAACACATTGTATCTCAATGTCCTTCATAACAATTTTGGAGAAGTGGGGAAGCAGTTAACTTCTGTTTTTCTGCATTAAGTGTCAAAGAAGGGGAAAATGTGCTTTTATGTAGGTTCTATAAACGAAGTTCTGAAACATTTTCTAGAAGTCATATCATCTATACTACTAAGAGTTCAGTATGTTTTGTATACAATTTGTTTATATCAATACACCCACTTAAAACACCATTGATGCAACAGAGTTTGAAAAAAATAACACTGTGGAAACGTTGGTGTGAGCCAGTATTGCCTGTTTGTATGGCTTGATGATTTCAAGCCTACCTGTCACATAGCCATATGGGGCTATTCCTGGGATGTGATTTCCATTTGGGCTCAGTCCTATGACTAGCTGATAAGGGCCATGGAAATGTATATGAGAGGAAAGTTGTAGCTGTTATACACTCATCTAGATAATCAAGTGGAGGCACTTATGGATGAATAGCTGCAAGTTCTGTCTACCTTGCAAACTACTGAGGAAGATGAAATGGTCAGGGTCAATAAGTGGACCCATACAGTTCACACCTGTGTTGTTCAAGGGTCAACTGTATAGTACTTGCAGTTTTCTGAAAAATGTGTTAAGTTTCATGTTGAAGAAGTATGGTTGCTGTAAAACGATCCAGGTACAATTCTGACCATATTCTCTTGTTTCTTTAAATTATATGAAGATGTTCACAAACTCCTTCCCTTATCTCATAGCCCAATTTTCAGGAAGTCTAGAATTGTGCTCTTATCTCATTTGCCCTCATTTTACCAATGAGGAGACAGTTTCATAGCATGAGAGGTATAACTACTGAGCTAGGTTAGCAAAAATTATTCACATAAGAGAAGGCCCTTGGGAAAACTGACAGGATTGTCACCTAGTCCTTCTTTTTTTGGGTCATTATGAACTTTAAAATGAAATCTGTGTTCCATCTCTCTTGTTCGTGTTCTTAAGAGTGAAGCAAGAAGCTTTACTACTTAAAAAAATGCTGGAACAGGGCATACCTACTGTATGTCAGGCACTGAATTTGTGCTAAGGATACAGCTGTGAAAAAGACAAACATAATTTACATTCACAAATGCCACTGTGAAATGATAAGCGAACAAATAAGTGATGAATGTGTAGGGGACTAATTCTTCCATGGCAAAATTACTGCTATGGGAACTTATAGCAAAACAGTTAAAGTACAGTAAGGTTATCTTTTATAAAATTAACCCGAAGTAACTATAGAATTTTGGAGTTGTAGGCCAGGTGCCGTGGCTCATGCCTGTAATCTGAGCACTTTGGGAGGCTGAAGTAGGAAGATCACCTGAGGTTAGGAGTTCGACACCAGCCTGGCCAACGTGATGAATCCCCGTCTCCACTAAAAATACAAAAATTAGCCGAGCATGATGATATGTACCTATAATCCCAGCTACTCGGGAGGCTGAGGCGGGAGAATCACTTGAACCTGGGAGATAGAGGTTTCAGTGAGCCAAGATCATGCCATTGCACTCCAGCCTGGGCAACAAGAGTGAGACTCCATCTCAAAATAAATAAATAAATAATAAGGAAGAAGGAGAAGAAATTTGGAGTTATAGAACCCCTTTATGGGAGGCTTTGGACAGATATAGACTCTCTGTCCTGTTTAGGAAAAGAAGGGATATCAGTTTCCTACTGCTTAAGAAATAACTACAAACTTAATGGTTTCAAACATATTATCTTCGAGTTCTACAAGTTAGGAGTCTTATAGAACTAAAAGTATCAGCAGAACTATGTTCCATCTGGAAGGTCTAGGGAGATTCTGTCCTTGCCTTTTCCAGCTTACAGAGCAAGCCTTGTCCAACCCGCAGGGCACATGTGGCACAGGATGGCTTTGAATGCGGCCCAACACAAATATGTAAACTTTCTTCAAACATTGAGATTTTTTTTTTGCGATTTTTTTAAAGCTCTTCATCTATCATTAGTGTTAGTATATTTGATGTGTGGCCCAAGACAATTCTTCTAATATGGTCCAGGGAAGCCAAAAAATTGGACACCCGTGTTCTAAAGGCTTCTGACCATCCTTGGCTCATGGCCACATCACTCAACTTCTGTTTCCAGTCTGACATCTTCTTTGCCTCTCTCTTGCATCCCTCTTTCACCTGTAAGGACCTGTATGATTACACTGAGCCTGCCTATATAATCCAGGATACTCATCTCAGCATTCTTAATCACATCTGTGAAGTAATTCTTTGCCATGTAAAGTAATAATGATGCATAAATTCTGGGGATTAGGAGGTAAATGTCTTTAGGGAGGGAATTCTGTCGCCTAGCACAGAACATAGAGTGAGAATTAAAAATGTTTCAATTTAACATCTGTTGGGGATGGAATGTTTCTGTAGCCCCCAAATTAATATGTTGAAATCTCAAACCTTAATATAATGGTGTTGAGAGGTGGGGTTTTGGGAGGTAATTAGGTCCTGAGGGGAGAGCCCTTATGAATGGTTTCAATACCCTTATAAAGCGGTTCACAGAGAACTCTCTCATCCTCTTCTCACCATGTGAAGATAAATGAGAAAACAGCCACCTGCAGCTCAAAAGAGAGCCCTCACCACAATCGAGCTATGCTGGTGCTCTGGTCTTGCACTTTCAGCCTCTAGAACTGTGAAAAATAAATTTCTGTTTTTTATTAGCTACCCAGTCTGTGGTGCTTTGTTATAACATCTCAACCTAAGACAATAATTAATTCAGGTCTTAATTATTTGAAATAGATAAATATAGATGGAAAGACATTTTAGGTTGAGTTGTGAGGAAATTATCTTCACACTCATTACTGTCAGTTTGCATCAGGCTCTTTTACAGTCTACATCTGTGTTTAGACCTTGTTTTACTTACAGAATAAGCATGAGTCCTAGTGATTGCCCTTCAGATACCTTCAAAGGGCAGTTTAACTATAAATTGGAACCACTCTTCTTTTGGAATAAATCAATAAAAATAGGGGGATCGCCTAATAATAGGGCACTAATTGCTGAAAGAACAGACCAAAAAATATTTAATATATTTCAGTCCTGTGCCAATTATGAGAGTAAGTAAAAAGAGTATACACTCCAAAGCTATTGGTCAAAACATGATAAAGAAAATAAATGCTTACATGGGTCTTCCAAATTAAAAGCTAATGTAAAGGTTGGATATTAGATTTTCTGATATACATTATATTGTACATACCAGAGAAAGAGAATCAATAGGTGATATATATTAGAGATACATACACACACACACACACACACACATACACACACTCACACACACACACATATATATGAGATTTAGAAAGAGACTTATTTTAAGGTATTGGCTTATTCTAAGGAGTTGTGGAGGCTGACAAATCTGAAATTCTTTGGCCAGACTACCAGGCTGAAAATTCAAGTAAGAGTGAGGTTGTAATCTTGAATCCAAAATCAGCAGGGCAGGCCAGCAGACTTGAAATTCAGGTGAGATTCCCATGTTGCAGTCTTGTGGCAGAAATCCTTCTTTGAGAAACCTCAGTCTTTGCTCTTATGGCCTTCAACTGATTGGATGAGGCCCACCAAAATTATGGAGGATAATTTGCCTTACTTAAAGTTAACTGACTGTAAATGTTAACTTACATCCACAAATACCTTCACTGCAGTATCTAGACTAGTGTTTAACCAAATAACTGAGCACCATAGAACCTAGGCATGTTGATACATAAAATTACCATCACAATGCCCAAGGCTGAGAGCAGTATTCTTATTTCTTTGGTTGGGGCAGTGAGGATTTTTTTTTGAGCAGAAGAGTCTTCAGAATTAGCAGTAATTCTCACTACTATCACTTATATTACTAAAGGCTGGCATTTAAATACAATAAAAGAAGTCAAAGATTTTTTAGAACTGAAAATTGGGGAAATATAAGATTTTGTTACTTATCATTGAATATAATTTCTTAGTAATGATTACTACTAGAACTACTTTATTGCACAGCCATCAATTCATGTAGAAGGATATGGGCATAAATCCCTGTGTTGATTAATTATTTTGGGAGCCTGGAATCACCTTGAATTAATCAGCCAGGTTACTTTAGAATATAATATATGACATTAATTTTATGATACTATGACAACTATGGAGAAACCAGCTGATTTGAAAATGGACCACCTATCACACTGATAAATAGAAACTGCCCAAATGCAGAGGAAATGTTGACTTAGAGAAATTTACAGATGTTGATGTTAATAAAAAATAGTTCCTTCATATTAAATATAACCAGATAATTTTTAAAAACTTGGAAAGATTAGGAGCTTAAATAAGTAAATGAAGCTGAGTTTAATGCAGAGAGATGTTTTACTAGTTCCCTTTTGAACTACTTTTTTAACTGAAAGAGAAAATAGACTTTTAAAAGTCACCAACGTAATTACTTTAAAGATAACAACTGGTGCTCATCTTTGTACCTGTTCAGGTACTATCTACTGGCATCATGCAGAAATGCTGGGCCACAGAACCAGGATTTCTATATAGAACCATATGCACATATATATCCTATACGAGAGGATATTGGTGATAGAAAACATTTGATTTCAAGGTAATTGAGCCTGACTTTGTATTCTGTATGGGTGTATGTGTGACAGAGAGAGAGATTTATCTTAAGGAATTGTCTCACGTGCCTGGAGGCCTAGAAAATTCCAAATCTTCAGAGTAGACTGGCAGCCTGGAGATCCAGGGAACAGTTGACTTTTGAGTTTAAAAGTAGTCTGCTGACAGGGCAGTCTGCATTCTCATAAGGCCTCCAACTGATTGGAAGAGGCCCATTTACTTTATGGAGGGCAGTCTGCTCCATTCAAAGACCACAGAGTTAATTAATCTCATCCAAAAAACACCCTCACACAAACATCTAGAAGCATGTTTGACTAAATATCTGAGAAATGTCTCCAGCCAAACTGACACATAAAATTAACCATCACAGATTCTTGACTGATTTAAGCTATGAGTTGGAATCACATGTATAATGGGAATACAAGTAAGAATAGAAGAAATGAATGAATAATATGAAGTTCTTCCAGATTGGATAGTCATGTTTTAGTTCCCAAGAGCTCTTTAGACCTCATAAATGCAAGTACAACTCTAATATTAACTGTAATAAAAATGACTTTATAAAGAGAATACATTGGAGTAGCAAGAAAAGGATGTCAGCTCAGGAGGAGACAAAAGGTGAGTCTTTTTAGCAAGTAAAATAGCCCTATTCATTTCCTCCCTTATGGGTGCCTCCTGTCCCTCCACTGCACCACTGAACTCAGCTGCTCAGTAGCATGCAATGCTCAGCTCTCTACTTCTCTGCATGCCCTTTGTGCTCCTGACAGCAGAAGGGAAGGCTCTTGGAGAGATATTGCCAGCAAGATGCATTTCTAAGTTGGGAGTAGCTTACTACAACAGAGGCAGAGCTGAGCTCACCATCTGCAACGCCTACTTGTATTCCAGTCAGGTTTGTCTACTGAGTCTTCCTCACTCCCTGCTGTGCCATCAAACTGGCTGCAGTAAGAGATAAAGATACTTGTGTTTTTTCCACCACTGACCTATAATCAAGAACCATAACGATGAAGCATACTAATTCTAATCAGCAAAGGCCACTTGTTTACTCATTCGCCTTTTGCCTTTGTGATGTTCAACATGCATCTCCAATCAGTCAGAGATGGAATGTGGATTTGATTTGGAAGGACTCCAGGCTCCTTTGCATTCTGAGCAGAGGCACCAGACCCCACTGCTAGGCTGTTCTATGACTATTACAACTCTAAATCTCAATAGAATGCTGCTACCACCAGCCAGTCCTGGTACCCACAGTGTACCCAGATGAAAGCAAAAATAAAAAACTTTTCAGATTATTCTTAATTACCTTCCAAAATTCAAGGAAGATTTCCATAGAGAGAAATTAAGCCATTGATTCTATCAATTTATATCTGATGCATCTTGGAAAATGTGGAATTAGATGTCATATGAAGGCCAATGGCATTGAAGTCCTTTATAGACCTTTTTTTCTCATCTGAAAAGATGATTTAGTTACATTTGAACAGGAGGATGAATTAAATGAAGTTTTAAAATAATTTCTAGGTATAGTTCTTTAACATTCTCTCCCTAACATAAGGACCTTAGGGATAAACAAACAAAAAAATACACACAATGAACATGCCTTCTATACTATTCAAAATTAATTAACAAACTAAAGTTCTCAATAAAAAGTAGTTAATTTAACTATCAGATTCTTAATGTGGCAAAGCAGTCTTGTTTAATGTGCTTACATTTATTCTTCTATTCCCTAGGCCAGTAGTGTTTTTAATCTCCCTTTTATCTTGCCAAAATCTATTAATGAGTATATTTAAGTACACAAACATTAGGTTAGGAAAAATATTAACATATATAGTAGCTATTCACAATTATCCAGCCATAGCTTAGCCTTCTTTCAACCCTTTGTATACTAAATGGGCCCTTTTATTAACTTACAGATTTTTTTCAAGGTAAGCATTAAAATTATTTTCTAGCAGGCTTTATGTTGCTACAGGGTTTTCATTCACAAATAATATTTGTGGGTTTGTGTGTGTGTAATGTTGCTAATTTGCAGGTGGATATTGCAGGTTGAATCGCTAGGAATTAAAAGTAGTCCCTAGGGACGCCGACTCTGAAAAAATGGTTGGCTGGTTTTAGTTAAATATATCCAAATATATCAAAATCTTAATTTTGTGTTATGTATAGGTCTTTGAAAATATTTCCCTAGATTTAATAACAAGTTTATAGTTTCTTCTAAAATTGTAGAGTTTTTCACAAAAATTTAAGTGTTTAAACCACCTGGAATTAATTCAAAGGTTTATCATGTTCTATTGTTCTTCTACTTGAGTAGTCAGTTTCTGAATAGTGAATTTGGTTTTCAAATATTTAATATTATATGTATATGTGACTTATTTCAAATTGTGAAAATTCAATATTTGTCAGTGATCAGTTTGTTGCCACTCAGCCCCTAAATCATACTTGAAAATCTCCTCTGTTATAATACACTGGATTCTTCAACATTTCTTCTTTTTCTTAAAATTTATTTATAATTTAGTTTTTCCATAAGTTATTGAGGTACAGGTGGTACTTGGTTACATGAGTAAGTTCTTTAGTGGTGATTTGTGAGATTTTGGTACACCCATCACTCGAGCAGTATATGCTGCACCATATTGTAGTCTTTTATGCCTCACCCCCCCTCACTCTTCCCCCAAGTTCCAAAAGTTCATTGTATCATTCTTATACAATTGCATCCTCATAGCTTAGCTCCCACATACCAGTGAGAACATATGATATTTGGTTTTCCATTCCTGAATTACTTCACTTAGAATAATAGTCTCCAATCTCATCCAGGTAACTGCAAATGCTGTTAATTCATTCCTTTTTTGGCTGCATAGTATTCCATCATGTATATATACACACATACATACATATATACACACACACACACACACACACACATACACCACAGTGTCTTTATCCACTCATTGATTGATGGGCATTTGGGTTGGTTCCACAATTCTGCTATAGTGAGTTGTGCCACTATAAACATGCATGTGCAAGTATCTTTTTTAAATAATGACTTCTTTTCCTCTCAGTAGATACCCAGTAGTGAGATTGCTGGATCAAATGGTAGTTCTACTTTTAGTTCTTTAAGGAATCTCCACAGTGTTCTGTATAGTGGCTATACTAGTTTACATGCCCACCAGAAATGCAGTGGTGTTCCCTGTTCACCTCATCCACACCAATATCTACTGTTTTTATTTATTTATTTATTTATTTATTTATTTATTTATTTGATTATGGTCATTCTTGCAGGAGTAAGGTGGTATTGCATTGTGATTTTGATTTGCATTTACCTGATAATTAGTGATGCTGAGCATTTCTTCATATATTTGTTGGCTGTTTTTATATCTTTGAAAATTGTCTATTCATGTCCTTAGCTCACTTTTTGATGGGATTTTTTTTTTTTTTACTGATTTGTTTGAGTTCATTGTAGATTCTGGATATTAGTCCTTTGTCAGCTGTATAGATTGTGAAGATTTTCTCCCACTCTGTGCTGTGGATTGTCTGTTTCTTCTGTTGATTATTCCTTTTGCAAAAGCTCTTTAGTTTAATTAGGTCCCAACCATTTATCTTTGTTTTTATTGCATTTGCTTTTGGGTTCTTGGTCATGAAATCTTTGCCAAAACCAATTTCTAGACGGGTTTTTCCAATGTTATCTTCTAGAATTTTTATAGTTTCAGGTCTTAGGTTTAAGTCCTTAATCCTTCTTGAGTTGATTTTTATATAACGTGAGAGATGAGAATCCAGTTTCATTCTCTTAGATGTGGCTAGCCAATTATTCCAAGACCATTTGTTGAAAAGGGTGTCCTTTCCCCACTTTGTTTTTGTTTGTTTTGTTAAAGATCAGTTGGCTGTTAAGTATTTGGGTTTATTTCTGGGTTCTCTATTCTGTTCCACTGGTCTATATGCCTATTTCTATTCCAGTTAGTACCATGCTGTTTCGGTGACTATGGCTTCATAGTATAGTTTGAAATCAGGTAGTCTGAAGCCTCCAAATTTGTTCTTTTTGCTTAGTCTTGCTTTGGCTATGCGGGCTCTTTTTTGGTTCCATATGAATTTTAGAATTGTTTTTTCTAATTCTGTGAAGAATGATGGTGGTATTTTGATGGGGATTGTGTTGAATTTCTTTCTAATGGGCACTATGTTCAGCTTTGTCAGGAGAGGGTGTCTGAGGAACATTCCAGTAAGATGGGGACTTCTCTTCTGAGTTCTAGTGTGTTTCCATCTGCCACTTCTCGCTACTGCTGTGTGGTCGTTCAGTAATGTGGGTCGCCCAGGGTGCTCAGGCTCTCGGCAACTGCTCAGCCATGGCCTGGGCCCAGTAGCCATCTTTCCAGAACCACTTAGATGAAGGTAATGCATATGCCAGGCCTGTTCTGGCCCAGGTGACCCAGAGGCTTCTTTGACATGGGGAGGCTACAGCCACATCTTTCAGCTCCGGCCTTTTGGGAGAAGAACTCACATAACAAGTTTGTCCTTCCTTGGATACCCTTCCTCAGCTCCAGGGTACTCTGTAGGGATCGTTTTATATTTTCATAGTCACTCTTCTATCAAAACAGTAAGTATATCAAATTTCCCATGTTTCAATTTTTGTGTATTTTCTGGTTCCTAATTGAATCCAGCCTAATGCAAACAGCACTCAGTTTCCAATGGATCTGTAATGCTTTTGCTGTCATATATTCACTGTTACGGTTGTGGGGTGGTTGTCTGCTAACTTGCCTTTTTGTATTTTTTTCCCCTATGCCAAGTCTTAATTATTCCATTGCTTCTCTGTCATTTTTAAATGATTTAGTTACTAAAAAATTCAATTAAATTTACTGTTTATATGAACTCTATATATTTAGTATATATATAGAGAGAACATATACTAAAAAAATTCAATTAAATTTACTGTTTATATGTAAACTATATAGAGTAAACATAAACATATTTAATTAAATCTAAAATGTGACATTTAAATTTAATTTAAAATATACACATATATTTTGATTATCTATATACAGCTGCTTAATATGATATCCATTGTATTTTCCTTTTATTATCATTCTTTAAACTCTTCTTGATTTCTACTTGCCTATTATTCTTCACATTAATTTTAGAATCAAATTTTCAAATTCTTCAAAAAAGTTGACTGATCAATTGGTATTTAACTAAAATTAAATTAATTTAGGGAGAATGACCAGATTTATAATACTGACTCTTCCCATTCGTGAACATAGTACTTTTTTCCAGAAACTTGTTTTGTTTTTCCAGATCTTGTTTGTCTTTTAATTTAAAAATTATTATTTTTCTCCAAAAACTTATTTTGTTTAATCTACTCTTAGGTAATTATACATTTTTTGATATTCTACTGAACAATTACCTTTTAACAATATATTTTCTGATGAATAAGAAAAGTTTTCATGTGTTTATATATATCTTGTACCTAGGAAGCTCATTGAATTCTCTCATTAGATCTAAGTTTTGTTAGGAGATTCTTTTGAATTTTCTAAGTACACCTTCATATTATCTGCTAATAGTGGCAATTTTCCTTACTGTTTTCATTTTTTAAATTTCTCAATCTTTTTTAACTTGGTTACTTAATGTAGTCAATACAATGTTTAATAGAAGTGACGATAAGCATGCTTTCTCTGTCCCTGATTTAAAAGGAATAGATCTAAAATTTTAACACAGTATACTATTCACTAGAAGTTTTGGTAATATATCTAGGAAAACTCACTAGTATTACTAGTTTGCTATGAATTTTGAATCAAAATTAAGAGTTGAATTTTATAAAATGCTTTTCTCTGTGGAGATGATTATATGATCATAATGATAGCTTAAAGCAGAAGATTACATTAATAGATTTTCTAAAATTAAAACATCCTTTATTACTGACTGTACTCAATCATAAAAGATGTTTCATGATTTGATTCCTTTGATTCATTTAATTAGTGCTTTTGGATATGTTCTTATAAGTTTAATTACCTGATAATTTGGCTTTCTGATTCTGTCATTGTCCAGTTTTAATACCAAAATGTTTGTAGTATTATAAAATGAGTTGTAATTTTATATTTTCTCCATAATCTAAAACTAGATGTATAAGAAAAAAAAAATTATTAATTGAGGGTGCTTTTTTGTGAGCATGAATTCAGGAGCATGGGAATGAAAATCAACTATGAGTTTCTTGAAACCACTGAGATTATAGTTTGTTATCACAGCTTGGCCTAGTCTGTTCTTACTGATTTTATAGCCAAATTCCAATTGATTTTCTATTGTTTTTAATTCGAGACTCTGTCCTTCAATTAATGGTTTGAATATAATAAAATTTGCTATGGTTTTTGTTATACTTAGCCTTACTTCTTCAATATTGGGCTTGCTTCATACAATATATTTTTCTTGCCTGTTTTTTCTAACTCCCTCCCTTCTATTGAATTGCTAATGATTAATTTATTTCATTTTTTCCACAGTTTTCTTGTTTGGAGCTCATTCAATTTTCATTATATTAGTAGTTGGTGTTAAAATTTTAACATGCCAAATTGTCATCTTAATAATCCCTAATAATCCAGTTTATCCCTACTTAGTCTAAAAAATTCAACAGAACTTAAATTTTTACTGCATTAATCACTCTCAAATTGTTGTCTAGAATTTTAGTTGTAATTTTAATTTCCTCTAATTGATAATTGTGATTCAAAAAAATATTTAGACGATTTACCTAAAAGTTTTATTTTATCGAAAAGACAGTCTATTTAAATACCCAAGTTCATAAATTCTTCTAAAATTCTAAACATTTTATCTAGAATTTTATAAGCAATTTTTTTCCTTATTCCTTCTTGTATGTTTGTTTTTTATTTAATTTATTTTTTATCAAGAACATCTATTAATTGACCTTTCAATCAGAATCTGAGTGGTAAATTATCTCTTAAATGCCTTCATTTGTATTAATATTTGAAACTGTTTCACTGGAACTTTAAAATTTTAGGCTGTTATTTTTATCTCAGCTTTTTGAAGATATTATTTTATTGTCTTCTTACATTTTTGCCAAGAAGTAAACTGTTAGCAATTTTGATTCCTTTGTAAACAACCAAGTCTTTTTGCTCTTTAAAAACTTATCATTTGTAAAACTTTTCTCTTTTTTTTAGATCCTGCATTTTCTCCATAATATATGCAGGTTTGGATCTATATTTATTTATTGAGTTCAATATTTATTTTGCTTATTTAATCCAATAGTTTATGCCTTTCACTAATTCTGGAAAAGTTTCACCTATTATTTCTTTGATTTTTTTCTATCCCCAGTTAACTCTTTTCTCTTTTATCAACCTTTGTTGAACTTAAGTCGAATCCTCTCATTTTAGCCTAGGTGGTTGTTGCGTTGTGTTGTCTACATTCATGTCTCTCTTTTGCTTCCTCAATAATGTAACCATACCCAGCTTCCAGCTTATATATTCCTTTTGAGTCCAGCTTTATTTGATGTTAAATTATTACAAAAACTTATTGGTATTAATAATCATATCTCTAATGTCTTTAAGTTAATTTGATTTCCCTTTAAATCCTTTCTATTCTTTTTCTTGGTATCTTTTAGCTTATAGGATTCTATTACTTCTTTTGCACTTTAAATAATTTTTTAAAAACCTATTTTTCACACACTTTAGATTGCTTTATTTCACAAGTTTTTTTGTTACAAGTTCTTCTGTTTGATGTATCTCCTCTCTTCATCATGGAAATATTTTTTAGGAATTTCTTTAATTTTTGTTGTTCTCTTTTCTCTGCATGTGTTCTATGAGCGTGAGATTATGAAAAACAGGATTTCAGAGTAATTTTGGTTTACAGCTGCCAGTGCCTTCAGAGGCTTAATTGGTCTGGTATCAGTCTTTATGTAAATTTTTTGGGATCTCTGCACCATTCATACAGTGTAAATTTGAAATGTATACATGCAGAGGACAGTCTTGGGATTTCATTTTCTGCAGAGACTTTAAAAGAAATACAGAATCCTAGTCAGACACAGAAACATAATTGTTTCTTGAGACTTTCCTGGGCCTGAGGGTACAACTTCTCTAAGTCAATTTTCACCAAGTAGGAAGATTTCCCAGGGTTCAAATCTCATTCAGGGATTACAGTTCCAACCCTGAACACGTCCTCTGCCCCTGCCTGTGAAATACTATCCTGATCTTGACATGTTGGGCTCATTTTAGATCTCATATTTCCCTCATCTCTCGTTTTAGTTCTCATTCTGAAGTGTTGCCTCATGTGTTTTGTTCTTCTGACTTCAAGTTCCTGAGACTTGGTCATTTTTTTCTGTCTTTCAAGGTTAGCCAAGTATTTTCTTTACTTTTGTTTAATTGTCATAGTCAATTAATGACGAAGACAAATGTCTTAGTCAGCGTTTGTAAGTGTTTGGAATGAGGTAGAAGTCTGCATCATTTCAATTCACCATGTTTTGAATTGAATTCAGTCATTTTTAAATACATGCTTTCTTTAATTTTTTGCATAATTATATTTACATAGACTGTGAATTTTTACTGCCTATTTTCTGTCAGTAAGGTTCTTGCCAAATATGAAATAAATCTCTTTTTGAAGCATTAGTATTATCTTAGGGTTCCTGCATCATTGTCTAAATAATGTAGAGTGGTTGTTTTATCACTAGCATTTAGTATTGGGTAATATATTGATTTATTTTTGCTAAATTGAGAGATAATCTAGAACTCAGATTTACTATACCTATATCTACATATTATAGTGGCAATTTGTTAATAAACTAATGAATTGTATAATGTTTGAATTGTATTGGAAAATCAAAAGAATAGCATTTAAAAAGGTTTTGGTGTCAAGAAAAGAGGTCAGATATTTAGAATATTTTAAAAGCAGTGTTTAAATAAAGGTACATAGCTCAGAGTCTGACTTTATGTCTCATAAACCCCCTCTACCTTTTTTATGTTGGAGTGTTGGTCTCATTTAGGTGCTGACTCTTGCAGTCACAGCTCACAGGGGCTGGAATAGAAACTCAGAACATTAGATTGTCAACTCCCAATGAGAGCTGTGTCAGGCAGAGTGAATGAATTCTCTTGTTAGCCTGATCATTACATTTTCTCTATATAGATGAATATATACAAATAAAAATGATTATATAATTGTTAGGTTATTTTGGAATCAGAACAAGAAGGGGTGTTAACAACTTTTTGAATATTTAATATCATCAGGGCTCAAAACTTGACGTGTCAATTCCTTTCATAGGAATGTATTCAGTCAATGGACCTATACTCACATTCATCTGACACTAGGTCTTCATTCATAGAGCTCAGTCATTGCTTATGTGTTCTCAATGGCTCCTCTCTATCTATGATTCTATTGCTAAATAACCTTACTTGGGGTTGCCATCTGCCATTTTGAATCACATCCCTATTTTCAATCAGGTTCTGGCTAAGTTTTGTTAACCTTGCAGTCATTTTCTCCCCGAAGGCAACTGACTTTGAAGTACTGCTGCTGCCTTTTTCCACCATATTATTCCTATAATTAGCTGCTGAGATTTACCGAACTCTTCCTATGGAGGCATGTGCTATACTTTTTGATACTCATTCTCTCATTTAAACTTAGAAAACAAATACGAAATAGAAAACATTATACCTATTTTGCTGATCTATAGATTTCTGAATGACTTGTCTAACTGTCTAGTAAGATAGTAGCAAAAAGTCAGAGTTTATACTTAGGCAAGTATATTTACTCTAAAGCACTTCTACCTACTTTCACAATAACTAGCTCTTGGAACCACACTTTATGACACTAAATCTTAGTATATTAGATCAGGACTGTGGTGATTATTCTCCTTTTATGTGAAGAAATAGATCTAGAAGTCTGTATTTTATCTAAGACCAAAATCCAATTAATTACTAGCCAAGCTGGGACTAGAACCATGACCTTTAGACTGCTAGTCCTGGGAATTTTCCAAAGTTATACTCTCTTCCTTATTTTCCTTCTACAGCTGTGCTGCTTCATATGTGAACCATTTAGTTTGCAAGGTTGCCTGAAGAGATGAGTCATAAAATTAGTTTCATATTGACTAATGGTATTTACTTATCTATATAGACATATGTTACACACATGTGAAGAAATGACTACTTCCATCATTACCAGGACATGGATGCTGAGTTTTTTGGATGTGAGGATGGGTGGATGGGTTTTCTTTCTTTCTTTTTTTTTTTTTTGAGACTCGCTGTGTCACCCAGGCTGGAGTGCAATGGCGTGATCTCAGCTCACTGCAACCTCTGCCTCCCAGATTCAAGAGATTCTCCTGCCTCAGACTCCTGAGTAGCTGCAACTACAGATGCGTGCCACCACGCCTGACAGGGTTTCACCATGTTGGCCAGGATGGTCTCAATTTCCTGACCCCGTGATCTGCCTGCCTTGGCTTCCCAAAGTGCTGGGATTACAGGCATGAGTTACTGCGCCCAGCCGAGTTTTCTTTTTTTCTTCTTTTTCTCTAAGCTATCCATCTTTTTTAACCCAGTGAGCAAGTGTGAACATTTCTCACACAGTCTGAAAAATTAGGATTACAAATTCTGTGTTTCGAATAAAGCCTTAAACAGACAAACAAAGTAAATATAAAAACTACTAGCTAGTATTCAGCTATCTATAACTAGCTAAATATCTCACTAGGAGTATTCACTTTTTCTTATATTCTGAATGGAAAGTTTGCGGCTTTGCACAGCATGGATACTTTCTAGTTAAAATTCAGAAGCATTATCATTGTCCAGCTGAGCTGCTATGTGGGTCAACCATTCCAAGACTTCATCTTTTTTATTTTTAAAATGACTGAAATAGTATTGCAAAGAATTCAGTCCTTTGAAGCCAGCAATATATAGAAATTATATGACTGTAATCCCAGATGGAAGAGTTTTTTGGTTTTGTATTTAAATTTTGAGGGAACATTATGCCTGTGCAAGATGTCAGCTTGGCAGGTTGGAAGATCAAAGTTCTTTGTTCATGTACAGCATATATGCCAAAGCTAAGACATCTCTCTCCTACCCCATTGTGCTACTAACTCTTAATAATAGCTGCCAATTCCAGCCAGGCAGAAAGCAGTTAAGTGCCCATGTGCATCCCTCCTTCGTTGAGTCTGACAGGCAAGGTGACACTGTGATGATGCATTACCGATGATGGAGTTGCAAGGAATTGAACAAACAAAGCATTAGTATCCTGAGTAGTAGCCAAACAACATTCCTCAAAAAAGTCATCTCATCAGGTCCCCTCAAAGACTGAGAACCCTGTAACTTCAAGGATAGATTTTCAAACTTTAGAATTGACTAACCAATGTAAAATCTAAAATATGAGCATAGTATTTTTTAAGAAATGAATGAAGTCTCTCTCCCCTTTGCTTTTCATTTTTAGGGCGCGTAGGTCAACTTTATGATAGATTTGGGTTTTTTTTTTTTTTTTTTTTTACAAAAAACATAATTTTCCATTAAAATTTGATGTAGTCTGCTCAGTTATTTAAAATTTAGCAGCTGACAAAGTTTGGTTTCATCATTTAAAAAACTGAGAGGCTGTTTTTCCTAACATAAACAACCACTATTTTAAAATTTGGGCTGAAATAAAATTTATTGACAAAAGATTATTGTAGAACAGTTTGGCAAAATGCAAAGGTCCATTCTTTACCAATTTCAACTTGTATAAAGAAAATTTTCATGTGGTTAACTAACAAATATTTATTCAGTAGCCACCCATTTGCCAGTTTCTGTTAGGTATTGAGGTTATGAAAGTGGTTTCTGAGGAAGGGCGCAGTGGCTCACGCCTGTAATCCTAGCATTTGGGAGGCCAAAGGAAGGCAGATCATGAAGTCAGGAGATCGAGACCATCCTGGTTAATGTGGTGAAACCCAACCTGTACTAAAAAAAAAAAAAAAAAAAAAAAAAAAATACAAACAAAATTAGCCAGGCGTGGTGGTGGGCGCCTGTAGTCCCAGCTACTCAGGAGGCTGAGGCAGGAGAATGGCTTGAACCCGGGAGGTGGAGGTTGCAATGAGCTGAGATCCCACCACTACACTCCAGCCTGGGTGACAGAGCGAGACTCCATCTCAATAAAACAAAAACAAAAGTGGTTTCTGCTTCTTATGAATTTACTCTATGGTGGGAGAGGAGATACATATGAATAAAGAGAATAGTAACACACCAGAGACAGTAAAATTAGAAAGAAGAGGTAACACAACCCTACCTGGAAGAGGCATCAGGTAATACCATCTACCAGAGGTAACAGTGGAGCTTATCTTACTGGATAAGACTGAAGTTGGCCATGCAAAAGGGAGGGGATTCAAATCCTAAAACAATCATAGTACCACACGAGCAATCACTGCTAGAAATAATCTCATCTAAGTAAAACCATCTCACCAAACTCCCTTTTAGAACTGCAGTCTGACTTGGGAAAAGTCTAGGTTTTCTACTAATTAAAAGCCCAAACTGGGTGATACTTGTTAATTTGTGTTGCAGTGATCATATTCTTTGTGTTTTCTTTGCTTTTTGGTATTGTCTTATTTGACAAGGAAGGAGCTAATTTTGTTTCATTCAACTTTTTCTAGGCCCCTAGTGTGTATTATGTCTAACTCAATCAACTATATTTTTCTTTGTACTGATCTGAATACAAGGAGTTTTCTATTAATTTTGACAGTTCATTGAATCTTAAAAGTTTGCTTCAAGGTTGAATTAATTATATATTTAGATCTAGAATTTCCTAGTGTCAAAAATAATGTTCCATTCTAATTATTGTTAAGAAAGTTGTATATATATTTCCAATGGAAGGAACTTACTTTGTTGAGATTTTGCTGTCACAATGCAAATAATTATAGATAAGATAGCTCTTGGTGACTTGTGTTTGTAAGTAAAAGGACCGTTTACTTTTTCTAGTTTTGTTTATGATTTTTCACATTTCAGTGAAACAAATACTTACCTTCAATTCAAAATGCAGTTGCTTTTATCATTTACAAAGCATTGAGTACAAAATATTCTTTCCTATTCACAGATTAGTTTGGAAAATGAAAGAAGTTGGTCAAACTTCAGGTCCTTGAAAATATTAAAACTTAAAGGGTTTCAAAGCCTCTAAATACTAAAGCTTTGAAATTTTTCATATGCAAATTTCAATGGTGCATCACATAGAACTTTAAGAAATCAGAGAGCTTTTTTTTTCTTCTTTTTTTTTTTCTGTTAAACACAGCAGCATTTTAGGATAATGTGTGCTAGCTTCTCTGTTTGTGTAACAGTTTCTGAAACGGATCTTTTCAAGCATAGTAACGGGTTTGAATTGTGTTCGCCTAAAGGCTGTGAAAACCAGAAACTGTGAAATGGAGTTCAAGCACAGCCCTTTCATAGCTGGCAGAAGTCCAGCTGTAGTTTTGGGTAGTTTGGTCAGTGGTTTCAACAAATACTTTGAAAATTTTATCTATATATAAGCATTCTTTTACTGAGCTGTTGTAAGCGAGTATTGAAGAGTAAATTCTTTATTTTTCCATCCATTATGCACTTTCTACATTTGTGGGAATAGAGACCACTCATTGAATACATTTGCTGGGTTCACTGCCAATTGGAATGTATGAATAATTGATACACATTGGATTTACTATCTTTCATTGCAAATCCCTTTACACATTATACCAGGATTATGGCTTAGGAAATGAGGTGGGTGTGAACCACACTTCAGAAGTCCAAACTTATTATTCATTGCTTCAAATACCTCTGCTTTATGTATTTTTTTTCCGAAAGTTTAATTCAACTATAGAAATAAGATGAAAAAGCAAAAAAAGATCTATCCAAACTGCGATCCCATGCTGTTTCTTCTAGTCTTCTGATTTTCTGTTTTGAATTTGAAGTTCATGATCAAATCTAGTGGGCCAAAAGATGTCATAATTAAAACTATGGTAAAATTCCACTGGACACCCTTTCATTCAATAAACCTTTATTGAAGCCCTGCTTTTGACCCAAAGCCATTAGAATGTATGAAATCACTCAAGGAAACTGTCAAGCAAGTTCTGGGGCCAAGAATTCTTTATGATCTCTTATTTGAAGGGTGTTCCAAAGTTCTTCATATCCTAATGCTATATTATAAGGTTTTAAATTTCTATTGGGATTTGTGATTTGTAAGCCTTCTCACATGTAAAATTATATCCATTTCAGAAGGAAAGACCTATAGTAAGTATGTGGATTCCAATTCTGAGCTGCCTTCTTGCTGGGAAGGTAAATTAATTGCTCCTATTCCAACTTCAGCTGCACTTTCAGCAGTGGCTACATGTTCTGGTGGCCTCAGCTCTCCCTGAATGGATACCTGAGGTCACATCCACAGGATGACCCTGGCTTTGGGTTTCCTTTCAGTTTACCTCCATGCCTAGGAAAGTTAGGGGTAGTTTTTTGCTTTTGCTAAAACTTGGGCTCCCTCAGATACCCCTTAGCTATTTCTGCTTTTCCATTACCTGTGTGGACATTTGTTGAGTTTAAATTCTCTCTGTTTGGAATACCTAGAGTGGTATTTGTTTTCCTGACTGATATACTTCTTTACACCTCCATTCCCCAACCCCTTGACAATGAAGATAAAAAAACAACTTCAGAGGGCTGTTTTGAGGATTTCACTAGTGAAATACCTGAAGGATGAAGTCAGAGGATGGAATAACAGACAAACCAGCTGTGGGGGAAGGGTGTCATGGTGGGAGAGCAGCTAGAAAATGTTGATAGAAAGAAAAGAGCATTTACTCAGGGCTTCCTTTCTCCTAAGCACCCTAATTTGGTTAATAATCTTTATTTTCATTTTTAAGATGAGAAAAATGAGCCTTGTAGATTTGAAGCAGAATACCATTTATTGTATGGAATTGGAACCCCAGTCAGTTCAGACTCTAAATTTATATATTTTTGGTTTTTCTGCCCACCTTGGTGACTGTTTTTGGGAAGTAAATGATGTTGAATTAGACAGGCTCCATTTTTAGGTATGGGATTTGTAGTCATTGACAAAATGCAGAACATTTTTTAACTGACCTTTCCTCTTTGTTTACATGAGTTAAAAAATACTATTTAATTAGAACACACACATGCTTTGTAGAAAAAGGAGAGTAGTTTTGCATAGGTTTATGGGGTATTAACTATTCCCTAGCATTATGGTCTAGAAAACCTCTCAGGTCATGTCAAATCTCCAGTTGTTTATATTTTTTAGTCCTTTGCCAAGATGATTAAGATAAGTCATAAATCAGAAATGTTTTGCTTTTAATTGTCCATATTGTCCATGTAAATGCCACCTTAAATTACTACCTGTTTCCCTTTTAACTGTAAGATGTTTTATGTGCAGTGTCCAGTAACTCATTTTCTATCATCAAAAATAAGTCAGATGACAGGTTCACAAATTATTTGTAGAAAATACACAAATCTCTGATTTGAAAAAAGGAATACCTTAAGTAAATATGCCAGGTGTGGAAGCTAGATACAGTAGCAGGTGCAAATTCTCACCTTAATTTTTAAGTTGGTAAACTTTAGAAGGACGTGGAGAAGTGTCTATGTGATAAAAAATAAAGATCATTAAAATTTGTTAAAGACATTCCTTTGAGGTTTTGGCAGTTTTACAGGCCAAACGATGTAGTTTATGTAAGGAAAATTACATGGAAAAATGATTTAATAGCATGACAGGATACATGAAGAGAATTTCAAAAGCTATTGACAGCTGTGGAGAGTGAGCTCATATTTTGTGGAATGGAGCAGGGAGAACAGGTGGGCACAGACCTCAAATTTCCCATATGTGAGATACCTGGGAGGTCTACCGACTGCTGGGAGAAGTGATGATTTAAGGGAAGGAAACCAACCAGACACATGCAAATAAGGGAACTAATATTGATAAAAAAGGAATCTCAAGCAATGTGGACATTATTTCCAATAATTTTGTTCATGTTCACTTAATTGATTTTTATTTTGTTTCCCATTAGATGTTTTGTTTTTGCATTTATTTGCCTAGGGCCATACCACCCTGGATGCTTTCCTTATGTTTACAGACTGAGCAAAGCTTAGTCAGAAGTTAGGTTGGGTAAAAAAGACCACCTAGGAGAGTTGTGCATGGTATCACTTAATGCCAAAGTTGCTGATGCAATAAGAAAACCATGAATATAATATAGATTCTAAAGTTAGAACCTAAAAAACAAAAAAACGAAATTGAGATAGAGTTAGAAAACAGTTGTATGACCTTTGATTACTGTCCTTGAATTATTCTACTTAATCTTCATTTGTTGTTTATATTATAGGATATTTGAGGAAATTAATACATAGCATTTGATAGCTACTTGATCCCCAGCACTGGGCCAAGTAGTTCACATGACTATCTCATTTAATCTCACAGTAACTCTTCAAAAGATGCACTGTAATTACTCCTGTTTTGCACATGAGGAAACTGAGGCTCAGGATCTTTAATCTATTAGTATAGTTAGAGAGAGCCCAATAAGAACAAGAAGAGACAATGGATGGGATTGGTGGATAAGACTTAGCCTGTGAAATAGTGCCAAGGTTTTAACATTTTTCAGAGTTTAATAACTTCTTAAAATTGTTAAAGTTAACTTAGAGGCTACAGGAGTAAGCAAATACACTGCCACAAAGAACCCATCTTTTGGGCAAAATGTGCCTCAAAATACCTTTGGTACTACCTGAAGAAATAAAGAGGTTTTTTAATCATAAAGGGATAGAGACCCCAGGATTCATGCCAATCTCCAATTTATTTAAAATTCTTCCCACAATGTCAACATCCTGCCAGCACTGACTGTGAATGAACGTGGCTAGGAGAATACATAAATTGTGGCTGTGCCATTAATCAAGTGCAATCTTTCAAAGTATCATACATTTCTGTGATCAATGTCAAGTCTCATTTTGATGACTTAGGGACTAAACCCATGGATCAGCCTGACAGAGACAAATAAGAAGCTAAATAGGGATGTGATAGTCTGTTAGGGGTGGGAGATACTTGTTAGATTTTCAGACATGTCATTTATTAAAAACAAAAATACTGGATAATTTGAAACTCTTCATGTCTCTCATCTATGATTCCTTATGCTTATAAGTAGAATTTTGTGTCATTTCTTGCAGATTTTATTTCTTTTGATTTGAAATTGAAAATATTAACATTCAAGTAGTTATTTTTCAAAGCATATATTATTTCTGGCAGCATTTCAAAGGAACTGAATTAAAAACAGTACAAAATTTGTATTACACAGTTCTTTCTTGTGAGTTTATACTTTTACTCGAAGCGTCAATGAAAACTTTTAGGGTTTTTTTAAAACATTTTTTTCTTACAATGCAATAGTACTAATGACTTCAATTTGAAAATTTAATAACAATAGGAACAGAAATAGATATTTGCCTTTTTGTTATATTACTAGTAAGTCTTCTTAAAGATATTCATATATTTTTTTAATTTATTTTTTTGAAAACCAACAAAATGTAATATGTGGTTAATGTCGAGTAACTTCCCTATGATAATTCATTATTACTCAAGGTTCAGTAGTGCTTGGTTTAAAAAAAAAAAAAGAAATTGCTCAATGTATCTGTGGTAATACATGGAATGCGAGGCATTCACAGTTGTGGGAAACCAGCAGAGTGAAAGGTGGGAAGCTGTCACTAACTCTCAGTCTGCAGAATGGAAGTGAAGTGGTGGATCTCAAGAGTCTACTTGGGAGCTGCCACAGAACTCAAGTGCTTCTAGGAAGTTCCAAATGACTACTGTAGCCAGGTGCACTGAGATGTCTGGTTCACAAGAAGCCATGTCAGCTATCAAAGCTGCCTATAGCACATAAGTGAACATTTTGCAGAAGTTCACCCTGAAATTCCTTCAAACTTCACATCTGACATGTATTCATGTGTCTGGGTGAATCTGCCTCCAGTGAATATCCTCGTTTTCTTCCCTTTTACTTTCTGAAGTTCACAGAAGTGACTGTCAGTGACGAAACTAACTATACAGGAAACCACACAGGGAAAAGGATTCTGGGGAATGTGGTTCTGGTCTTCTCTTCTGCAATGCAGAGAAGACCATCAATGGGAGTGGCAATGATGTTAACCTGACAAGAGTTAATCCAGCACAGGGACTCATATTTCATCTCAGCATCCCTTGACACTCTTTTATCCACATTTAAACTTCTGCCTACTTCTACCACCAACAAATCAGGATTTTAATATGACACATACATACACATATCCGTCATATGACCAGAGACATGCTCACCTTCTCTGGAACATGGGAGGTTTCAGAGGCCCATATGTCACCATTTCCATCTCTAAATCGTGTTCATTTCTTTCTTAGTCCAGTCAAGTCTCTCTTCTCTCTCTCTCTCTCTCTCCTCTCTCTCTCTCTCTCTCTCTCTCTCCTCTCTCTCTCTCTCTCTCTCGTCCTGCAACATAAAGACCAGATTACAAGGTTAAGGTTATGAATAGAGTATATATAGAAAATAAGGTAGAAGACTTGCCTTTTTACTTCACAGTGATCAAAAGGAGCTACATTTGTACCTGATAAAACAATATCAGGCATCATGTAGAGATCTTGGACATTGAGTTTGAAACTTTGACCACTTGGATTGTTTCCTTTGGGGAGGATAAGTGTATTTGCCTGCAGTAAGAAGAGTAAACCCAATATTTGGTAGCCAAAAATCAGACATTTTGTCATTAGAGTTTATCAAATATTTCTGGTCCACTTGAACAAATGGTGGGATTGCATTCCTCCCATGCTTATAAGTGGGTGTGACTACGTGACTTGTTTTAAACAATGGAATGTGAGTGGAGATGATGTGTGCCATATTGGTCTGTGAGCTCCAAAAACCAGTGCAAGATTTGCCGTTCTTTCTCTTTCTGTCCCATAGATTCTGGCAATGCTATACATACAAGCTGCTCTATGAACCTGGGTTTTAGAATGGGGATGATGAGTAACAGAGCCTGACTTAGGCTCTGATGAGCATATAATGTACAGAAAAAAAACCACATTTTACTATATTAGGCAACTGAGATTTGGGTGTTGCTTATGATTGCAGCTTAATATATCCCATTCTGAATAATATAGTCAATATTAAGTATGAAAATAAATATATTTATCAAGTTTAAAGTCCAAAGCTTTTAAATACTTGAAGAGTAAAAGTTAGAAAATGATCTTGACATTTAATGCAGCTTAGAAAAGAGAAGGACATAGAATTGGTTTAATATATTTCAGATTGTATCAAGGTTTATTAGATAGCATAGCTATTTTTCATAAGGTTCTATCACAGTCCAGACTATGGGTCATGAAGGGTTAAAAAATCACCATGGAAGTGATCTACCTACAAAATATTTGAAAGTACTGCTTACCGGCAATTTTCTGTCCCGTGGCTCATGACGGTGACCTGAACCAATCAATTGTAAGCATAGGCCTAGCACTGTTCCAGGTGGATGTGGACACAGAGAAGTAGAAGTCTTATTCTTCTTGTGAAATTTGTCCAAAATCGGGGTATAACTAGGATTAAGTCACCAATTTGCCGGGAGAGGTATATCACAGTAAAATAAAAAAAAGAGACAAATGAAAGGGTCAGTCTGAGTTTTTAATATGGTGTTATTTAAGTTTTGAATTCCAATTTCAGCTTATGAAGAGTGGGGATATAATGACTATAAGTTTGTTGTGAAGCTTAATCAATATGTCAGACACAGTAGCTGCTCAATAAATATGTAGGGTTTTTAATATTCATCTTTGTTAATTGTATTCTGAATATGCATATGGAGTGTTTGGGATCAGACATGGATGGCTTAGTAGTTACTTAATAGTAAATAGCAAGTGTATAAGCCTCCTTCCCCCACTGCTTGTCCTCAGGGCAATGTAATGATAATCAATGGAAAATTTTTCCCTCCTGAGTAGGCAGAAAGTACATACTCAATAAATGAGAAAAAAAAATGACTTTTCTCTGCTTATAAAAGGAAAGGAGGAAGCTGTCTCTCTCCACTCCTAAAAGCATATTTTTGGAAATGTAATGGGCCTCAATCCTAATTTTCATTTGATGTTGTTATTGACTGAATGCTTTAATGTATCTGTAGACATATATTTATATCAATTATATATATTAATCTTTCAGCAAAAAAGGGTGGTTAACTTTCCCAATATTTTTCAATAACGGATAGAAAGCCTTCAATCACCCAAGCCCCATGGAACAACCTTTTCCTTCTTAAAATCCTATTAACTCAACTGTTTGGCAGAATTAAAAATAAGAGTTTCAGCAACTGACCATGTCTAGAAGGCATTGATGTGTGGCCAAGGCAATAGGGCAGTAGCTGCAAGATGTTTTCTTCTGAATCCAACTAGAAAGTCATAGATCATGAGAAACCCTTTTCTAGACAATGTGAAATTGAACAGGAAAATACACTCCAATTACTGGCCTACATAAATATCCAAAGGGAACAAAGAGCATCAGTCAGGAGGCTATTGTCTTCCTAATTATGTTTCAAATTGGAAATGGCAGCTTGTTTTCTTCCTCACATAATAGTTCTCTAAATAAATTGTCTTCTCCCTCTGTCTGCTGTTCTCTTGAGGATTTGGTTATACAGGGATAAAGAACTTCTGGTTGTGAAAAGCCTGGGTTATGAGCCAGCTAGCTTCCTATGCCAAGAGAGAAAGTGGGAATGAATGCTGAGGTTATGACATGTTGTAAACCCGGCATGTTTAGCAATTCCATTTGTTATGATTTGGGTACTACAGAAGACTTTTGTAAATTTTATGTCTTCTCTGATGCTTAGAATATTGACATAGTGTACTGCAATGAATAGTTTTGCTTCCTGAAAATCACATATGGAATATTTGATAATACCTCTATCTTAAATTGCCTTGGTATTTCTTCAAACTAAGAATGTATCTGATAGAGATTTAAGAGAATAATGTTCATTAGTATTAGTTCATTCATACCATCAATTTGCTTTGTCTTTCTCCATCATATTTTACAAAAAAAAAAAAAAAAAACTTAACTTTAAAATTTGATACTAAAATATTTTTCTGTTTTGCTTAATGACTTTAATTATGAATTTCTTCCATTTTTGTGAATATTACTTGGTTTAAGCTTTGCCAGTGAAATACCATCTCAATTGTAAGGTAAAAAATTTAGCCGGGCGCGGTGGCTCAAGCCTGTAATCCCAGCACTTTGGGAGGCCGAGACGGGCGGATCACGAGGTCAGGAGATCGAGACCATCCTGGCTAACACGGTGAAACCCCGTCTCTACTAAAATATACAAAAAATTAGCTGGGCGAGATGGCGGGCGCCTGTAGTCCCAGCTACTCGGGAGGCTGAGGCGAGAGAATGGCGTAAACCCGGGAGGCGGAGCTTGCAGTGAGCTGAGATCCGGCCACTGCACTCCAGCCTGGGCGACAGAGCGAGACTCCGTCTCAAAAAAAAAAAAAAAAAAAAAAAATTTAGATAATTGCCATCAAATATCTGGGGTTGGATTTTGCATGACTAATCTCTCCCAAGCTTGTTTGTTTATTTTTAGTATTTTATTTCTATATTCACAGAATTTGCTTTTATTCTTGAAAGTGGCAATTAACTGTTGTTTTATATGATTATGGTTATAATATTAATCATTATTTTGGTTGTAGCTAATTCCTGTCCAACTAAGCACCTTTCTAAATTGTTTCTAATTTCCTAGGAATGTAATTTTTAATATTTGTTGATGTATAGATATGTCCTTAGGAAGGTTTGTTTTTGTGGTCTAAATGGTCTTATAAATCTTTTATGTCAAAAGCAAATGGTAGATGATCCTTGGTAGATTTTTATCTTCAAAATACCCTGTCTTTCAGTATGAATAATGACAAATGTAATGTTTTGGCAAAGTGAAATTACAAAAACTAAAGACATATCATAAAATACTAAGAAGCAAAAGCTTGAGACACCTTTAAATGAAAGTTACAGAAGCTTAATTCTCAAGGAAGTTGACTCTATCAATGTCATTTTCCTGAGAGGTAACTGTAGCATGGAATATATTGTGATAAATGAAGTAACTGATCTAACATGGTACTGTCAAAATGGAATACAAATAGTAAGTGTGTCATTAGTTGAAACTCTTTTCTAATTATTTTGATTTTTTTTTTTTTTTTTTTTTTTGAGGCGGAGTCTCGCTCTGTCTCCCGGACTGGAGTGCAGTGGCCAGATCTCAGCTCACTGCAAGCTCCGCCTCCCGGGTTTACGCCATTCTCCTGCCTCAGCCTCCCGAGTAGCTGGGACTACAGGCGCCCGCCACCTCGCCCAGCTAGTTTTTGTATTTTTAGTAGAGACGGGGTTTCACTGTGTTAGCCAGGATGATCTCGATCTCCTGACCTCGTGATCCACCCGTCTCGGCCTCCCAAAGTGCTGGGATTACAGGCTTGAGCCACCGCACCCGGTCTATTTTGATATTTTTTAAGATCTATTTTTTTTTTTTTTAAGTATTGCTAACTCTCACTCTCGATTGATCACAAGGACACTTGCCTGGGCTCCGTTCATGTTGAAACAGGCTTCCATGTGAAAGTGTAAATGCGCCTAATACATCTTTATGCTGGAAGATAGAAGTCTATGTGTTAGAAATACTTCTTTTCTGTATGTGTACAATCAGAGAAGAAGACAAAAGCTGCACTGGTTTAGCAGTGTGATTCTGTTCAATGGCTTTGCCACTGGGGTCTGCAGAAAGGAAATAAATTGAGAATAATAATGATAGTCTTCAGCAATCTTATTATCTTTCCTCATTTAAATTTTAGCCAGATTAGAATGAAGCCTTCCCAGGGAGACAGAGCATTAGCTATAGTTTTTGCACAAATAGACTATAGCTACAGAGAAGAAAAGGGAGCTCATCAAATGCTAGACATGAATTTGGTTTAGAACTTTGAAGACTCTGAAGTGAAAATGATCTAATCAATAACCTCAGGGTTATTAAGAATTAGCACAATCTTTCATTTTCTTCCCCCTCTTTCCCACTTGTGGTTTTATCTTAGAATCTGGACTCGCTTCCTCAAACTTAGGCATTTCTTTTCTGGATGGACCATGTCTAACATGGTGCCCATATATCTTCAAATTCAGAGTGAAGATTTAGGTTTCTGGGCAATCTGTGACATTTTTTAAAAATTTCTTTTTAATTATATTTTAAGTTCTGGGGTAAATGTGCAGAACGTGCAGGTTTGTTACATAGGTATACATGTGCCACGGTGGTTTGCTGCACCTATCAACCTGTCGCCTACATTAGGTATTTCTCCTAATGCTATCCCTCCCCCAGACTCCCACCCCCCCGAGACGCCCCAGTATGTGATATTCCCCTCTGTGACACTTTTTATAAGGTAAAATTCTCTGGATTCAATTAATGATTCATGAAGCACATAACTTGTTAAAGTTCAATAGCAAGAATGACTATTGGTTTTGAATTTGACATGATAATACTGAAACTGATCAGGTAGAAAGTAAAGAACAGTGTGAAGGCACACCATTTTTGCTCATAGGAGTTCCTACTGTTCTAGAACAAGCCATACTACATTCACAAATGGGGTGGAACACCTGAGAACACCTGACTGGTTAGTGACGGGCAGTAGAGATGAAATTCTCTTTCCATTCATTAAACCCCAGCTGGGATAAACAGAATATCCCATGCTCCCCCAATAAGTATGTAAGAGTATGTAATTACTAATGTAGATAAGGCATGACATTTTCATCTGAGATTGTTGATCATCTTCATAACTGGCTAAATCTTTTCAGATATCATGTCAGGTTCCCCTACAATAAGAACAAAACAAATGAGCACAGTCTTTCCTTGTTAAATCAAGTGTAATGAAACTCATTTGCCTAAAAGTTGGAATGAGGCTGTGTTAGGAACTAGAGTAATATCTAAATTTTAATAACAATGGATGAAATATAAACAGGCCTAATATCATCTCTGTTAGTTGTTGGCAACTAATTAATGCCTCTTGAATTTTCCTGTAGCCTGATCTAATTCAGATAGGCTAATATATAAATTTTCTTCTGTCTTATATGTATAGATAAGGTCAAATACTCATGAAAACGATTAGAAAACTAATGATGGGGTTTAAATAATAATACCCCATAAAAGTAATGTGCCTTGAGGGTCTCAGTAATTAACTATTGCATTTTGTACAGTTGGAACAAGTTTTTAACCTTCATCTAAAACAGGTCCGGTGAATTAATGCTAGATTTAGCTCTAGTAGAGAATGTACAAATTCACGTAAATGGATCAGACAGTGTTCAACTCTTTATTAAAATATTCTTTCGTAGCATTTGAAAACATCAAGGTAAACTCATGTGGCACATTTTTCTGGTTTTCTTTACAATGTATTAGTGTGATAGGTATGAGAACTTCCGATAAAAACGCAGGAATCGTAAACCTTTTTGCTCACTAACCCTGACTATCAGCTATCCAGTTATTCCGGAGTCACAAGCCTTGACTCTGCTGGAGATTTTCTTTCAGATATACTTTGAGACGAATAATGTTTTCTGCGATGAATCTGCTTTTTGTATTTTGAAAATGGTTATCTGGGCAAAGGGTTTTTCGATAGAAAGCAGTGGTGATGAATCCAGATAAACTGAAAGCTGCTAAGCTTTTTTTGCAACTGACAGTCATAGTGGTTTTTGATCTTTAGCTTTGTATAAAAGGGATCTTTTCCCAGAGATATTCCTTAATAAAATTAGCTAATTATATATATATATATACCTGTGTGTGGATGTGTGTATGTGTGTGCATATGACAGAGGCAGACATGAAGAGTGTTATACTCTCAATAGTGAGTTATGGAATAAATGTCAAATTTGCTTCATGTTCAGAATATGAAAAAACATGGGAGAGATCAGACTACGGCTTACACAGGGTCACATATGCTACATGTTAGTGATTAACTGTTAGTCAATAACAGAGTTTGAAAACTGAAGCAATAGTTTGTGTACTTGATGTTATGTTGGATAGATCCTCAAATTTTCATGGATGCATTCACAAGCTTCAGATTCACATTTTATTTCAGAAGAGAGCATTGCAATGTTTTTTATCTTTTTTTTTTTTTTTTTTTTTTTTGGTCAAATCAACCCAGATTTGCAAGGAGTTTGTGTAGAACACAGTCTGTAGTTTAACTGGAAAATACATTCCAGTTTTTCAAATAAATTACAAATTAATCAAGATTTGAAGAATTTATATTAGTTTGCATTTTTATAAACTACACTGGAAAATGATATATAGTGTTTGAAGCATGTTCTGTATCAGTTGTGATATAAAACTAATAAGATGGAAAATTACTTTGAGAAGAAAGCGAGTTCCGTATTAGATAATTGGCCCTTTTTATTGAAAATTATTCAATAAGTAAATGACATTTAGGAAATTCAACATTTATGATGCTGAAATAATATCTCTTTATACAGAAATTTTTAATTTAAAGAGTTTTTTTTTTTTACTATGTAAGTGGAATATATTATATGGGAGCAAAAATCATAAACTTATCTCAGAATTTCTTAATGTAAGCTTTATGAGGCACCGCATACTCGGAATTAACAATATTTTAACTTTTATTATCATTATTTTTCTTTCCAGGTTTATGGAAAATAAGATTTTCTTCCCTTTAATTTTCTCCAACACTAATTTTATCCTGAAATGTTAACAGGTTTCAGAAAGATAGAAGTTTTGAAATGTTTAGACAAATATGATATTATTTTAGAAAATGTGGTGTTCATTGATGTGTTAATTTTGTACCACCCTAAAACAATTAAGTTAAATTGCTAATAAATTTATGAATTCTACATATGTTATATGCATATCCATATGGAATTTTTATTCAACCCAATATCTGCACAGTAAGTTGTCAATAAATTTTCATGAAGAATGGGTTGCACTAAGATTATAGCAGAATCTAGTACCTAGAAAAGTTGGTCACAAGCATGAAAAGCCCCCTTCTCTTTTTTACTGTCTTTCACCCCAATGTGGTCTTACTGGTTAGTTGGTGACAACTTTCTGATGATGCTGCTATTAATGTCTTCTTGCTTTTGTTAGCTGAGGTTTGTTTTTCCTGACCAACCTACTTATTTTGTATTTCATTTATCTCCCCAAATATCCTTAGATCTCTGCTAATTATTTTTCTTCATTTCTCTTCTATCCCACCTCTTCTTCAGAATTGACCTCAGTTCACTGTAACCTGAAATACAAATGTGTAAACCAGTATTTTCTGCCTCATTTTCTTTCATCTGAAATATATTTGTCAGTCAATACATATTCCAGTTATCCAACTCTGAGTATAAAGAATTTCCACTGTCCCTCCCAGATGCTGTGAGTATAGGAATTCACAAATACCTGTGGGGGCTAGAATCCTAATAATGGTAATAATAAAACAGTTAATATATATTGAGCACGTACTATGCCAAATCTGGACTAAGTGATTTATACGGATTTGCTCATATGATTCTTCCAACCATATCATAAAATAACTACTATGTTTATCTCCAATTTATAGTCTAGGAAACTGAAACTTAACATGATGCACCCAGCTAAGAATTGGCAGAGGTAATGTTTGAATCAGGGTTACTGGTCTCTAGAAACCACAAACCTCTGTAGGAAGGACCCATGTCCCACAGAGAGGCAGGATATCTGACTAGTTTAAAAAATAATAAATACGGCCTTCAGACTTACTGCCTATAGGGATCCTCACTCAATAACCACATACAAATTCATACTTTATTAAGTGAATATTTTATTATTTATTTAATAAATATGTCTTAAGTACTACTGAAGGTATTAAGGTGAGTCATAAACAAAATTGATAAAGTCATGAATATAATGCAGCGTTCATTCTAATGGACAGGACAGATGGTAACTGCAAATATAATATATGCATTATGCCTGGCAGAAATAAGTTCTATTAATAAAAATTAAGCAGGATAAAGGGAAATAGAATTGTGCAGGGGACTAACATTCTCTCCATTTATTCTCTGATACGGTGCCATTTGAATAGAGAACAAAATAAACTGAGGGGGTGAGCCATGAAAATATCTAGGGGAAGAGACTACCAGGTAGAAAGAGTGATAGGTATAAAGACCTTGATATATAAGCACTCTGCCTGGTGCTTAGGATAAATAATGAGGAGCTTGAGGCTGCATTCAAATGAGCCAGAGGAAGTACAGCACAAGAGGTCAGAGGAAGAGAGGGGAGCTAGATCATATAGAGTCTTGTGAGTCATAGCAAGCTCATTAGAATTTACCTGGAAAGAGCTGAGAAGCCCCATAAATCTGAGGCTTTTGACCAGATTTATTAACTATCTGACTACTGTATGGAGAATCAACTCTAAGGAGGCAAGACTCTGCCGAAAACCATTGTAATAATTCAAGTGAAAGATACACGTGGCTTAGAATAAAGTAGTGATGGGCCAGGTGCGGTGGCTCACACCTGTAATCCCAACACTTTGGGAGGTCAAGGCAGGTGGATCATGAGGTCGAGAGATTGAGACCATCCTGGCCAACATGGTGAAACCCTGTCTCTACTAAAAATGCAAAAATTCGCTGGGTGTGGTGACACACACCTGTAGTCCCAGCTACTTGGGAGGCTGGGGCCAGAGAATTGCTTGAACCTGGGAGGCAGGGGTTGCAGTGAGCCAAAATCGTGCTACTGTACTCCAGCCTGGTGACAGAGCGAGACTCCATCTCAAAAAAAAAAAAAAAAAAAAAAAAGAATAAAGTAGTGGTGCAAGTGATTAATATATATACACAATACACACACATTTGTATACATACATAAATATAAATTTTGTGTTAAAATGAAATGCATGTATACAAAGCACACATCATAGGCATATAATTGGATGAATTTTTTTCTGTTGGGAATACTAGTGTAACTAGCTCTCACATTAAGAAACAGAACATTATAGCCCTAGAAACTCCCACATGCTAAAGTGTAGTCATTACATAGGCCACCTTTGGCAAAGATAAGCAGTGTACCTACTTGTTATGACAAATTCTTTAGTAAAGGGCCAGAGAGTACATTTTTAGGCTTTATGGACCACATGTGGCTTCTGTCACAGTATTCTTTTCAGTTATTTTGATAGTTTTTCTATGTGTACAATTATGTGTTAGAAATCATTTATGTCATCAGAAATTTGAGAACCTTGCTCTTCACTCTTCTACTTTCCAGAAAAATAGACAATTTTGAGCCCAAAATCTTTCATTTCCAACTTGTAAGCCCTAATATGAGATAGCTTTTTATCCAGAGACTTTAGATTTTTTTTCTAAAAAGAAAAGTTATCTGCCCCATTCTCCTTCCAAGACATACATGGACTCTGTTACTCAGTTTTGTCTTCACTGAATTATCCTATCAATAATGAATCGATCAAAACAATGAATGATAAAGTCTTTACAATCCAAATGCTATCCAAATACTGCTCTTATTTTAGAGAATAAAGCAATAGCTTCACTCAGTTCAGATTGCTCAGAGTCTGCAGTAGTCACTTGTAGAATCAGATGTTGAAAATGCCAGAAGCCTGTCTAACCCCATTATAGTCTTGATCTAATCCAGAAGTACACTTTCCTCAGAATCAATATTTTAAAATATTATCTGAGACTTAAATGTTAGACCTAAAACCATAAAAACCCTAGAAGAAAACCTAGGGAATACCATTCAGGACATAGGCATGGGCAAGAACTTCATGTCTAAAACACCAAAAGCAACAGCAATAAAAGCCAAAATTGACAAATGGGATCTAATTAAACAGCTTCTGCACAGCAAAAGAAACTACCATCAGAGTGAACAGGCAACCTACAGAATGGGAGAAAATTTTTGCAATCTACTCATCTGACAGAGGGCTAATATCCAGAACCTACAAAGAACTCAAACAAATTTACAAGAAAAAAAGCAAACAGCCCCAACAAAAAGTGGGCAAAGGATATGAACAGACACTTCTCAAAAGAAGACATTCATACAGCCAACAGACACATGAAAAAATGCTGATCATCACTCGCCATCAGAGAAATGCAAATCAAAACCACAATGAGATACCATCTCACACCAGTTAGAATGGCAATCATTAAAATATCAGGAAACAACAGGTGCTGGAGAGGATGGGGAGAAATAGGAACACTTTTACACTGTTGGTGGGACTGTAAACTAGTTCAACCATTGTGGAAGACAGTGTGGCGATTCCTCAAGGATCTAGAACTAGAAATACCATTTGACCCAGCCATCCTATTACTGGGTATATACCCAAAGGATTATAAATCATGCTGCTCTAAAGACACATGCAAACATATGTTTATTGCAGTACTATTCACAATAGCAAAGACTTGGAATCAACCCAAAAGTCCATCAGTGACAGACTGGATTAAGAAAATGTGGCGCATATACACCATGGCATACTATGCAGCCATAAAAAAGGATGAGTTTGTGTCCTTTGTAGGGACATGGATGCAGCTGGAAACCATCATTCTGAGCAAACTATCACAAGAACAGAAAACCAAACACCACATGTTCTTACTCATAGGTGGGAATTGAACAATGAGATCACTTGGACACAGGAAGGAGAACATCACACACCAGGGCCTATTGTGGGGAGGGATAGCTTTAGGAAATATACCTAATGTAAATGATGAGTTAATGAGTGCAGCACACCAACATGGCACATGTATACATATGTAACAAACCTGCATGTTGTGCACATGTACCCTAGAACTTAAAGTATAATAATAAAAAAAAGAAAATAAATAAATAAAATATTACATTATCTGAGAAAAGGAATACCTGACTACCAAGACAGTTTTAGATACTTAGAAGGGTTCCCTAGGATGCTCATTACTACTTCACCAGGGATATAGTAATCATACCTAGACAATACACTTGCTGCAATTCCCATCAAAATACCACTGTCATTCTTCACAGAGCTAGAAAAAATCCTAAAATTCATATGGAACCCAAAAAGAGCCTGCATACCCAAAGCAAGACTAAGCAAAAGGAGCAAATCTGGAGGCATTATATTACCTGACTTCAAACTACACTATAAAGCCATAGTCACCAAAACAGCATAGGACTGGTATAAAAATAGGCATATACACCAATGGAACAGAATAGAGAACCCAGAAATAACGTCAAATACAGTCAACTGATCTTCAACAAAGCAACCAAAAACATAAAGCTGGGAAAGGACACCCTATTCAATAAATGGTGCTGGAATAATTGGCAAGCCACACATAAAAGAATGAACCTGGGTTATCATCTCTTAGCCTATACAAAAATCAACTCAAGATGAATCCAAGACTTAAATCTCAGACCTGAAACCATAAAAATTCTAGAAGATAACATTGGAAAAACCCTTCCAGACATTGGCTGAGGCAAAGACTTCATGACCAGGAAACTAAAAGCAAATGCAAAAAAAACAAAGATAAATAGATAGAACTTAATTAAACTAAAAAGCTTCTGCGCAGCAGAATTATTACTGAGTTTCAAGAATGTGTGAGGCCAATACCCTTGTCAAAAGGGATCCCTAAGTTAACCCTCAGGTTCAGTGATTTGCTAGAACTCAAAGAACTCAGAAAATCTGTTTTACTAATGGTTATGGCTGATTATAGTGAAAGAGCACAGACTAAAATCATCTAAGGTCAAAGGCTGATAGAGCAGAATCCAGGAAAGACTAAGTTCAAGCTTCTATTAATAGTTGTTCTCTCCTAGTAGAGTCCCACAGACAGCACCTAATTCTTCCAGCAATAATCTGTAACAACACAAATGGGGTCTTGTCAACAAGGTAAGCTCATCTGAGACTTGGTGTCCAGGATTTTATTGGAGGTTGGTCAAATAGGCATGGCATGCCCATGAGGCTGACCTTAGTTTCTCAGCCTTCAGCCCTTCCAGAGGTCAAACTGATATCATATGGCCCAAGGCCCCAACCATAACTTACATTGTTAGAATAAACTGCCTCACATGGCTGAAGGCTCTAGGTAAACAGACACTTTTATGAAGTACCATATTCTAAAGGCGTAGACGCTCCTAGGAGCCATTCTGGGTCCCATCCTTCCTTTGGAATGGGCAAGGTTTAGACACCTCAGACCTGCTGAGTCAACCTGTCCCTGCATAAGCATATTTTATCACTCAAATTTAGGAGATACAACCTTTATACAAGATCTCTTTCCATAAATTTCCCAAGCAGAATAACTCCAATTTGAGACCACAATTTTATCCCACATATGAAAGAGCTATCTTTCCCTCTTCTGGTTGAAATTCACTTATCTCCTGTCTACCTCCACCAGATTATAGCATGTTTTATTCTATGAAATGTTTTGCTATTGCTATATTATTCAACATTTGAAGGCTCTGAAGAACTGACTCAGTCAGATATTGCTATGCAACACACAACCACAAATATCTCCGTGGCAAACAATACTAAGCATTTATGTCTCGCCCTGGCACCTGTGAAGTGGCTATAATTATTTTGCATCTGTGAGAAGCAGCTCTATTCCATTTGCCTCATTTAGAGTTCCCAACTGGAGGGGTAGTATATACCTGGGGTTCGTTTTTCTCATGGCTTTAAACAGAAGCACAAGATGACAAGCATAAGGGCTTAACCATATTTCAAGCCTCTACTCATGTCACATCTCTTAATATCCCATTGGCCAAACTAGTCATATTGCCAATGCCAAAGTCTAGGGACAGAGAAGTACATGTCACCAACCGTGTAGGCCATGGCAAAGGAATGGATGAATAATAATCCCATAGGTAAGTGAAGAATTGAGGAGATTATTTTACGTACCTCCGAGGACATAGTGCAATGGAAAAATTTAGGAAGGTTTTCAAATCCTGGTTTGGCTACTTGTTCACATACACAGATGCAGTTACTCAGCATTTTCATTACTTGGTTTTCTCATCTGTAAAAAAGAAATAAAATAATTATTCAGAATTTTGTTGTGATGATTACAGATGTTATATATGAAGTGCCTAGCACAGAGTCCTGATAATAGGTACACAATTAATGATAACATTTATTATTATAACGAAGATGTCTCAGAGCTTCCTCCTCAGAAGCACTTATGAGGATAATAACAGCTGATATTTATTGAGTATCTACTGTATACTCACTATTATCCTAAGAACGTAACAGGTAGAAATTCTTTCATATGATTTGTGTGTGTGTGTGTGAACAAAAGAAGGTGAGAAAAGCTAAGAAACATGCCTAAAGTTAGCTTTCATTGTATCTCAAACTATCTTAAAACCAAGGGGCTTAATATAACAATTGTTTATTTTGTTTATGATTTTATGGGCCAGCAATGAGGGCTGGACTCACCTAGGTTGCTTTTCTGGACTCATCTGGATGCAGGCATGTGTCTGCAGTCAGCTGCTTGGTTGGCAAAAGCTATCTATTCTAGAATGGCCTCAGCTGTTATGGCTCATTAGTGTTCCAGTGACCTCTCATCGTCCAGCACAAGAGCCTCAGCTTATTTACCTGGTGGCTGGGAAGGGTTCCAAGACAGCAAGTGGGAAAGCTTGCTTGAGGCCTTGGCTTTCTATTAACCAGAACAAGTTACAAGACCAGTCCAGACAGAAGGCAACGGAGAACAGAATCCATCTCTTAATGAGAAAAGTGGCAAAGTCACATTACAAAGAGCATGGAGACAAGAAGGAATAAAGGATTATGAGCCAATTTTCTAGTTTACCACAATCTGCCTCTGGCCACAATTTTCACCTTTCTACCCATGTACAACATCCTCTTCCTTCTCATAGGATCCCTAAAATTCTCATGGAACTATGACACCAGGCTTGAATTCTAGAATTCAATTATCCATTTAAAGTTGAGAGGAAGCCTATTAAATGTAAATGTTTTTGATCCAGAGAGTCATGAAATTTTAAAAAAATATATGTCCCATAAACATCCAACCTGCAATATTAATACAGGGATAAGGTAACTGATAAATACTGCCATTCTGAAAGAAAAAAAAATGGGAGGTACATAGTAATTACTGGTCCATTGGAAATTTAAAATCTAGGTAGAAAAATGTTGTTAGGCTCACCTACCTGGGAGGAGTAACTATTTGTTAAGGCAAGGTGGTGTTTTTTGGGGGTGGTTTCCCAGTTCTTTGTTTTTCATGACTATTGGATCTTGACTCTGCTCACTAGAACATTCGCTCTTTTTAGTTTCCTTCCTTAGCCTTTTGAAAAACGTTCTCAGTCAGCTTCTGGATCATAGAAAGTTGCACCCACAGAGACCTTTTTGCAATTTAAGTAAAATCATTCTTTCAAAATTCAGGTTGATGGCACTTTTATAAATTCAGTTTCTTCCAAATCATGGTGGACTTACTATGAGTTTAATTTATGTGCATGTCATTTGTTGGAAAGCCATACCCTGATTGTTTTCAAGACATGCCTCTCTGTATAGACTTATTTACTCTGGGATTGGGCTTCTGTGAGACCATACTCTTACAAAGTTGAGGAGCTGTATTTTTTAGTTTGAGAGAGAACTAGACAACATATAAATTCTCTCAGATTTCTTAACAAAGGATTGTAGAGCTACACCCTTTAATTGATTTTTTTTCTTCTTGATGCCTCATTTTACTTTGAGAATTCTTACTGGATGGAAAGACAGAAGATAAGAAACAATTATATTTTCCCACCCAGAAAATTCTGTCCCCTCTGTGTTCCCTCAAAATTCTCCTTGCAAGCTGGCCATGTCTTTATTTAGACCATTTCTTTCTTCTTGTACCTATATGTAGCTAGGACCAACCATCTGACATTTCAACATTCTGTGGAGGTCTCTTTAGCCAAAATCAAAAGTTCATTATATACACTGGCCATCTTTCCAGTTTCTATAGGCAACACTTTTGACAATTATTTTATTCTCAAAAATACAGATCACCATTTTTTTCCTAACCTCCAATAACAATTTGATTTTTTTTCTCTGCATTTGCTAAGAGTTTGTTTGCCATTTTTCCATCCTCTGCTCAGTGCTTACTGCCAATGGCACTTATTTTAGATTTTTGTTATGGCAGCACCTCAATTCTAGGAACCAATTATTTCTGCATCAGTTAGCTTTTGCCATGTTAAAAAAATCACACAACTTCGCAGCTTAAAACAACCATTTCTTTTATTTTTCAGCACATAATTCTGCTGGTCATTAATATGGACTGGGCTCAGCTGAGCTTGTGTTTGCAGTCAGCTGCCAGGTCAAGCTGGGGACTAGAGGTCTAGAAAGGCCTCAGCTGAGGCTGCTCCCCTTGGTTCTGTGTTTTCTCATCATCCTGCAGGATAGCCTGGGCTTGTTCTCATGGTGACTGGTCAGAGTTTCACGAGAATGAAGAGAGGCAAGCTAAGGTTTTTGGGGCCTAGAATTGGAGCTAGCACACCATCACTTATGCTGCATTTTATTGACCAGAACAAGTTACAAGGCCAGCCAAAATGTAGGAGAATGACAAATGGACTCTAGATGTTACATTGTAAAGGATATAGATATTCGAGTACAGAAGAATTAGGGATCCTCTTCCAATATACCATACCTCTCACTATTAGTAAATTTTGTTACCCTTACTGTTTTCTCAAGAACACTATTAAATTGGTATTATTCCATGGAAAAGCATGACTGTGGCTTCACCAAAACTTTTCTGCTTCCTTGAGCACAGACACTAATTTTCTGACCACACAACCTGCCTATATATGTATTAGTATCCTACTCCCGAGCCTTGTCACTGGTCTACTTGTTTCAGTAGGCAGTTCCCAAACTGACTTTTGCCTACCTGCCTGCCTCCATCTTTGTACAACTCTAACTGGTTGAATCCAGGCCTGTAGACTTGCTTGTCTTTGGGTGGCTTCTGATCTTCAACCACCTTAACAGCAGCACCAATCAGACCGTTGTTTGAAGGAAGGCCCACCTACGTAACTCCTGCATGCCCCACCTCACTGATGATCATGTTCCATAGTCCCCTCTTCCATTATGCGCCTTCTTCTGATCAGCTCCACTACTGGGCTTTTCTCATGAGTTATAAGTTATCTAAAAAATTGATGTGTCAAATATGTAATTTTATTTTCTTAATCTTATTGTAATCTATAGAGGACATGTCTAATTTTGATTTTCTTGTATTTTATCATAAAACTTTCTTTTTATATTTTTGCTTAGAAGGTGTATGGGTAGGACTGAATAAATAGGTGATGGGGCTTATTATATAACAGAAATTAATAATTGATTTGCCACATGGTCAATTAATTAATTTGTTAATAATTACCTAATTATTGGTCAATTTTCTCAACATTCTACAGAAAAGAGAATCATATTGATTTTGTACAGAAGTAGAAGTTTTTGCCACAATGAAAATCTGTTTCATCAATCATTCCGTGATTTAAAGGGTGCAACCATCTAAATATAAAAATATTGGAAGAGTTGCTTACAGTTCTTTAGAGAAGCACCCTGAGCTGAGTGAGTCACCCTACATTTAAGCTCTGATTGGATTGGCTTGACACCCCCAAAAGTCAGAGCTCTATTGGACAGAGTTCATGAGTATTATCTCAGAGGGCACTTATATTCATAAATGCTTACATGTGACTTTCACAGTTGCCTCTGGCCTAATCCTCTGTGGCTAGGATGGCATCTATTTTAACACCACATATATGCTCTATTGTGTAATGTGAAACAGCTAGTAAAAGTAGGAAAAATTTGTTGAAAATATGTTCTTCGAAAACTAGCTATGCAGAGAAGAGAAATACAGCTCCTACCAGTTCAATGGTGTTAACTCCATGAGTTAGGCCCAAATCCTCTTTTCAAACCCAGAAATTGTTATAAACTAGATGTGAGGCTTGGTTACTTCTTTGACTTTCAAGTCTCCAATCTTTATTAAGTTTGATTTTCATCTTTTCATTTGTGTTTTTATGGATAGTTCTACAAAGGAAATATGAAACCTACTTAAGAACATTCAAAGAAAATGGTGAAGATACAGAATTACACCAAAAGGCCACATGTTCATTAGGATAGAGAATAAAATCACAATGTGTCTCAAGATCTATTTAAAACTCCATTCTATATTTACATATGAATATTTGCTTTTTCTCTGATTTTTTTCTGAGAGCATAAAATAATTTTGAGATGATTCTGAATGTTTTAAGTTAAAGAAAGTTTGCGCATTAAGAGCACAAGAATCCTTTATAGTTCACATAAGCGCACGCACACACATACACACATACTAACACACATTTATTCCTCTTTCTAATCTACATTTGTTGGCCAACAGTAGAGATGATGAAAAGGATATCCTCCCTCCTTATATCAAATAGCACCACCAGCTTGGCTATGAATTTTACCCTGAAATAAGCAACATACACACACACATGCACACATGCATACATCTTTCTTTAAGTAGAAAATAGCCCTAACTGATTCAATTCAATAACATATACTGTTACAAAATTAAGACATAATTGAGCAGCATTTTTGAGAGTTGATAATGCAAAATTGATATATTATACTTTTCTTACTACCCTTGCTGTAATATTTAGCAAACCAGTATTTATTATGGGAATAATGGTAACACAATTGACAACCCACTGGGATAAATGGATATGTTTAGTTATATAAGTTATGGGAATTGCCTGTCATACTAGTACATTCATTTTAATTTGAGCTCTAGTGGAAAAATCAATGCTTAGAAAATGCAAGAGGGAAACAATGACTACAACATTTTTTTAAATGTCTAAGATATTACATGGTTTTTTTTTGTAAGCAAAACTGAATAAGGGTAGCTTTATTTCCTAGAAAAAGCTAGATATAGTCCTAAAATAAAGTTGCACATGATTTAAAAGTAGATTCTCATTCATCTGTGTTCTCTGGCCTTTATTAACATTAAGTAAAATATGTAATAATTTGAAAGTAAAAATTGAAGAAGAGTTCAACTTCAAAATGAAAATACCTCGAAATATACTCCTTTATCCCCATGAAACATTTGTTTTGCTTCATGCATGTTAGTTCATAGGCTTTCCCCCTTGAGTCCCCAGTGTAACATTAAAGGGAATTTAAACATTGCTTTCTCAGCATGGGAGCTTACGAGCTGAATAAGATGGTAACATGAGCAGAGACTCACAAGGTAGGCCTCCCTTCCCACCTCAGACCAACTTGCAGATTGGCATTCTCCTATATTAGACCTCAGGACAATATCTAGTCAAAATCTTTACTTGCCCAAGAAATTGTGTCATCCAAGAAATAAACATACCCTCTAATCTCTTCGCTGTAAACTAAATGAGCTTTCAGAACAATTAGGATTATACAGAGTTAAACTGAAATGCCTTAATGTGTACAACAAAGTTAGTTTAGAGATAGTGCCAAAGGTTGATATGTGAAAGTCAATATGGCTCTTGTCCTTTAGTGAAGACATGGAACACAAGGTTTCAGGAACAGAATTAAGCTTCCATTTCTGGACGTATGATAGAAGCTATGTCTTATTTATGGAGGTCTTAAACAAACCCAGGAAACAAAATCAATAATTTTTGGAATTCTCTAAGCCATGAAGCAATACACTTCTGATCAAGAAGAATCACCTGCTGTGGAGATTTTGTCTGAGTCTGATACGTTTTCACTGAAGTATTCTCTACTCAGATCAGGAAAAAATGTTTGAATGGAGGTGATTCAATTCAGAGGGAAAAACATAGAAGCAGTTTGAGAATTCTCTCATTTTGGCCTGCTATATATGATATATAAATTTTTGGGTTTTTAGGAGTCTGTTTAGGAAAGATATATAGAACGTAGCATGCTATAAAAATAACTGGATTAATTGGTACATTTTGTTATTCCACTTATTGAGAAAATGGAATCCAGATTCTAATTTTAATGACAATTATGGCATTCCAGTAAAATTTTATAGTTGATTGATATACCTATGTAGATTTATGTAACAAATATTTGCACTAATTTTATGGTATGCAGTGGATCTCATGTGAGAAAAAAAAAAATCTACCTTAAAACTGTTCTTTGTAGCTTACTAAGAGATCTATTTTCTCCCAAATTTACATAAGCACAGAGAAGGAAACTATTCTAGTGTGACTAATTGTAACAGTAATCTGTCCTGTTTTTGGAGCATGCTTTTATTTGTCAGATATACCATATAATATTACAGCTAGCCATCTCCCCCAACTCTCCACTCCCTGGAACAAGCAGCAGGTTACAAATAAATTTGACCTGAATAAGAATCCAAATATAAAAAAGGAATATTAGCAATTTATTTATAAAGTACAAGTTTATTATAATAGTGATATTTTGATAAACTTCTTGTATCAAGAAGAATTATGGGCTGGGCATGGTGGCTCATGCCTGTAATCCCAACACTTTGGGAGGCCAAGGAAGGTGGTTTGCTTGAGCTCATAAATTTGAGGCCAGATTGGGCAACATGGTGAAACCCTGTTTCTACAAAAAAATAGAAAAATTAGCTGGGCATGCTGGTGTGTGCCTGTCACCCCAGCTACTTGCGAGATTGAGATGAGAGGATGGTTTGAGCCTGGGAGGCAGAGGTTGCAGTGAGCCCAGATTGGGCCACTGAACTGCAGCCTGGGTGACAGAACCAGACCTTGTCTCAGAAAAAATACCAAACAACCAAAAAACAGAAGAATTATGAACTTTACTTAGTCATATTTCTACAATTATATTTAGTCTTAAACCAGGAATGTTTTATGAATAGATTTAAAACACTTGAAAATGCATTGTTTGGCATTTTAGAATGTGTCTTTACTAGTGTGTTAGTGGTTGAGAAAGTGCACATAGGCAAGTTTATTTTTCATGTAGCTAAACATAATTACTACAAATGAGGAAAAAAATCTCCTCAATTCTTTCATTGGACTTCATGATTCATTGAGTAGCATGCAATGAATAGCACCAATTTTTACTGGCAATATCTTTCTAATATCTTTATATAATGAAACAAGTAGCTCCAACAAAGTGTTTTTAAAAATAATACATGTGACTATAGACATCTCTAGTTACTATTTTAATAAACTTAGAGCAGATATTTACAACTGCTCTATTATGAATGTTGGTTAATATAGAGGAATTTGCATAAAATAGTATATACTTTAGATCTGTTGAATTTTGTTTTTTAGAATAATATACCACTTTGTCTTTACAGTAATTTGATGCTGTTGAAATAAAAAGAAATCCTGCTGAAATTTTTTAAAAAAGGTTGGATCTGTCCATTCCAACATTAAGAAAATGTAGAGTGAATAAATCTCATAATATGTCTAACTTTTGCATGTAAATGGCTTCCATTGAGAACATATAAATTAAAATATTCTTAGATTTTATAGGAAAAATAATTCTAATTTCTTACTAAAAGGATATGTAGAGAGAGTCAAATCTGTGAACCAGAAGGAAGCAGGGCTTGTCAGTCTTGATTATTGCCTTGCTTCCATGTTGAAATTTATTTAATATGGGTTATTGTTTTTAATTATTAATGCTTAATATGTGCTTACTATGGATCAATCACTTTATAAAACTTTACCTCTCATAATAAACCTCAAACCTATACTACCAGAAGTATATTAAAATGAAACTTTTTACTTTCCTTTTGTCTTATTAGATAAGATTAGCACTTATCTAATATAATAGATAAGTACCCACCATTGCAATGTGAAAGTGAAGCACCAGATGACCTTGGGAGGACAATCCAAAAAAGTGACTTTGTATAAGGTTAGCAGTTCTCAAGCATCACCCACCGTTAGGCTATAGAAATGAAGGCTAAGGATTCAACCAGAGGGTGTAGTCATTAGAGGCATGAATTCTTTGAAGAGAATGTGTAGGCATTTCCTCCTGGGGCTCTCTGACTGGGTGAAGAGGATATGAGGATGCCACATAGCAAGCAACCACCTTTCCCTGACAGCAGGACAAAGAGACGCCTCTCTGAATTCAGGTAGGCCATACGTATTAGTGTTTTATGCTGCATATGAAATTTCCACAAACACAGAGGCTTAAAACAATGTTATTTGTTATCTTCCAAGTTCTGTAGATCAGAAGTCCAGCCGGTTTTTGTCCCTTTTCTGCTCTGTGTCTTACATAGTCAAAGTCAAAGTATGGGCCACAGGTTCTGATCTGCAGTTTCTGGGAAAGATCCTACTCCCAAGCTCGTCTAGGTTATTGGCAAAATTCATTTCCTTGTTTTAATAGGACTGTGGTCCCCATTTTCTTGCTGTTTATCTCGGAGACCATTTTCAGCTCTTGCAGGCTACTCTCAGGTCCTTGCCCTGTAGGTACCCACATCTCAGCAACAGAGAACTTCTTTCACATGGAATTCCTCTCTTGCTTCAAATTTCTGACTACTGCTTCTCTAATCAGCCATGATAAACTCGTTTCTAAATGGCTCATGTGATTAGAATGGGTCTACCTGGGAAATCTCTCTTTTAAATAACTCAAAGTCAACTGATTAGTAATCTTAATTACATCTATAAAATCCTCTGTTCATGTAATATAATATACTCATGGGCATGATATTTGATGATAGTCACAGCCCAGAGATTAGGGGAGGAAATCTTGGACCATTTCAGAATTCTGTCTACCTGTTGGAGGAAGCTAGTCAGGGATGAGGCAACCCCCGCAAAAAGAGGCTGCAGTTTTAACACTGGGTGTTCTAGATAATTAATGAATATACCTATTTGCTTGATAAAATAATATGTGTATATTCTCTAGTTCCTGGAGTTGGAATAAACAGTTGTGTATATACTGATCATTTTTGTAGACTATGCTTAAGTCATTTATATGCTTTGATACACACTGTTAAATTGCTAGTAGAAGCCTGTCTTAATCAGGATAAGCTTAGTTATGCTGTGAAAACAAATAACCTCACACTCTTAGGTACTTAAAACTGGAAAGGTATATTTCTTGATTACACTGCAAGATACTTCTCAGAGCAGCAGGGGAGGTGGACTCCTTCATGTTGTTCTCATTAAATGACCAAGATCACCGAGCAGGCACTATTGGAACACTTTATTTCACTGAGGTGGGGAGTAGGCAAGTTGTAATAGAATATGTAGCATGTTATTTCTAACATTTTGTTGGTTAAAGTAAGTCACACGGCCATGCCTAATTTCAGTGAGGAAGGAAAGTGCAATCCAAACAGAACCATAGTCTGGCTAAAAGCTCTAATGACTGTCTCAAAGACAATTTGGAAAAATCACTCAAAAATTAAATATATGTAGCTCTTGACCTAGTGATTTCTAAATGAAATGAAGTCACTGGTTCAAATTACATTTATATTATGGCACAAGCATGTTTCTGTGTTATCTGTAATAGCAAAAGGTAAGAAAATACTCAAGTTGTAGAAAGTTATATTAGATCCATTCAATGGGATACCTTGCAGCCTTTCAAAAGTAAGACATATCTGGATTAACATGAAACTATTCCAAGATCATACTATTGAATAATAATCAAAATGTATGTGTGTGAGAAGGTGGTGGTGATTATGGTGGGTGGTGGTGGGGCCAGGGATAATACATACAAAGCACTTACAATAGCGCATGGCAAAAATAATAGTGGTTAACACTCACATGCAATTTACTATGTGTAAAGTGCTCTTCTAAATGTTATACATTCTTTAAGTCATTTGATCCTCATAACAGTCATTTGAGGTGGTATTATCTCAATTTTCAAATGAGGAAATTCACAACAGAATATATTCATGAAGAATTTCTAGAATCATATTTAAGAGAATGTCTGCAAAGAAAATGTATCTCTGGGGAGTGGGACTGAGAGAAATAATGGGGCTATTTTATGATTTACTGTGTTGCTTTCTGTTGCTCTTAGAGTTTTTATCATGATCACATGTTACTTTCATAGTAAAACTCAAACTCTGGTAGTAAAAATGTGACGACAATGAGCCAATGGGAGTTGTTCAACTCCTGCTAGAGTGTATTTGTGCCTTTGCATCCTGACAAGGGAGAATTTTTTCCTATGGAGAGAGAATATATAAGACATAAATATTCAACTCCAAATCTTCCCTTTTTCCTAATGAAGGAAAGTCTGAGTTTGTCACTCTTTAGTCCAGATTGTCTCTTTGGGTGTGATGATCCATGGTAGGTTCTGTTACTGTCCAATGTCTCCCCCTCTTGTGGGATGCTACATCACTTGTCTATGACAGCAGGCTTGGCTGAGTGCTGGCTTTGGAAGTGACGTGTACTGCTTTCAAACAGAGGCTTTAAGAGTCACTGTGAGACTCTACTCCTGCTCTTTTCTGTTTGCCAAGCGAAGAGCAATATAGAGACAGGGGCTACTTCTTTAGCCTGGATCTTGGAGAGACAAGAACATAAGTGCAGCTGTAGGAATATGTAACATGGGTGAGAAATTAGAGATAAATTTTTCTTCTAGAAAGCCACTGATACTGAGCCATTTGCTACCATAATATAAACCGGTGAAAGCTAATACAAGATCTCATAGAAATAATAGGTATGCAGAAGTAGAGAAAATATACCTTCTGAATATCTTCTGGAATGCAGGCTCTGGGACATTTCAGCATTTTGTGCTTTTTGTTATTTTTGTGTTATAGCATTTTGCTCTTGGATCTTCAATACCTGACAATCTCTATTTTGTTCTTCTGAAAGAAGAAAAATGTGTATTGTCCTACTGCTTTAATACTGGCAGGCTAGTAGTGGAAGACTTGTTACACAATTTCAATGTGATTTCTCTCTCTGATTGTAGAAGATTTACTTGTTCTACACATCCTGTTATAGAAAAAAGTGGCAATATTACAGCAGTATAAATAGTTGCAGTTGTATTTCCTTTTCAATAGCTAATTTCTCTAAGTTTCTCACTTAATTGCAAAATGTTGCAATCATTTTAACTTTATTTTTTTATTACCTAAATTAAATCATGGGTAAAATTATCAAGGTTTTTCCCTAGACATTCTATTATTTCATTTCACACAAAATATTTTATGTAAATAAGAACTTGCAATTTTGTAGTTTGATGTTAACTCTAAAGAATGTCCTGCTTTAATGATTGAATTGTAAGCTAATACCCAAGGAGTCATGCTATAAGTTAATTTTTCCACTAAGTATAATTTTCAACTAATATAAAAAATTTTCTAAGCTTTTTTTTTTTTTTTTTTTTTTTTTTTTGAGACCGAGTCTTGCTCTGTCGCCCGGGCTGGAGTGCAGTGGCCGGATCTCAGCTCACTGCAAGCTCCGCCTCCCGGGTTCACGCCATTCTCCTGCCTCAGCCTCCCCAGTAGCTGGGACTACAGGCGCCCGCCACCTCGCCCGGCTAGTTTTTTGTATTTTTAGTAGAGACGGGGTTTCACCGTGTTAGCCAGGATGGTCTCGATCTCCTGACCTCGTGATCCACCCGTCTCGGCCTCCCAAAGTGCTGGGATTACAGGCTTGAGCCACCGCGCCCGGCCAAAAAATTTTCTAAGCTTTTTAGACTTTCACTCATTAATAAGAGCAATTTTATTTTCTCTTAATGGAGTTTAATTAGTTGTTTATATCTTATCAAAATAAGGATAATAACCTATTTTATGTCTCTATTCCAAAGGTCCATTTAGACACCAATTTTTTAGCTTAAAGTGATACACTGATTTCTGTTGGTTTGTTTATTTCTGTAGTTACGCTATCCATTACAGCACTGTTAAAAACACTTCTGGGATGAAGAGTATTTGGAGGATTGTCCTTGTCCCTAATCATACACAAGGCAGCACTTTAGAAGAATTGTTGACTGAGAAGAAGGAGGCAACTCTGCTCCAATATTCCAAAAAAAGAAAAAAGAAAAAAAAAAAACAAAAACAAGCTATCTAGATAAAATATCCTTTATTACAATCAATCAGCAATTACGTCCCTACCCCACTGCACAACCTGGTGAGAAGACTGTCCTTCTCTTCCACATTTTATATGGGCTCTAAGCCCTTCTGTGGCAACTGTTTAAAGACTAATCCTTTTATCCTGATTTGCAAATATAGTTTCAGTAGGAGGGCTGCCTGAGAACACCATGTGCTCTGGTTTGAACATGGTATGTCCCTATCAAAATACACATAGGAACCCTAACCCTAGTATGGCAATTTTGGGAAGCAGAGTCTTTAAGAGGCGAGGCCTGTTGGGAGGTGTTTGGGTCATGGGGTGGATCCCTTGTGAATGGCTTGGTGCTGAGTGAGTTCTCACTTTGGGAGACTGGATTAGTTCTTGCTGGAATGGATTAGCTCCTTTGCAAGTGGCTTGTTTATAAAGCCAGCCTCTCAGGTTTTGCACCTTCACACATGTCTGCTTTCCATTCGACCTTCCACCTTGTTGTGAAGCAGCACCAGAAGCTGAACAGTTACTGGTGCAATATCCCTGGAATTTTCCAGCCCGAAGGACTGTAAGCTAAATAAATCTCTCTTTTTTATGAATTATCCAGTCTTAAATATTCTGTTATAGGAACAAAACGAACTAAGATACCATGTGATTTATGCTATGCTTTACAAAGTCTAGAAGGTATTCTAATGGCCACACATCAAACTGCATTGGAGGACCTAGGAGGCTTCAAGGATAATCCTATCTCCCCTCTTTTGCCTTCCAAAGCCAGTAATAAAGAACTCAATAGCATTCTAGGGAAGCTCTGTGGGCTCTCTAAAGGTAACAGGGAGTTAGATGGCCTATGGGAGTGGTTTTTGTTGTTGTTATTGTTGTTGTTTTAACAAATAATTTATGCCCAGAACTTCAATTTCAATCTAAAGTATATGTGTTTTAGTTAATATCAAAAATATATTATAGGGGAAAAATAAGATCTTTGGTGGTTAATATATAGCATGAGTTATTCTACTTTGCACATTTAAGAAATATTTTTAGGATATACATATGAAAACAGAAAAGATTTTCTATGATGAAGAGACACGTTGATTTAAAACATTTTTAATCTCAATGACTGGAATAATTATGTTTTAAGGAATGGGGCATTCAATTATGAACCAAATTTGTTATTGCTTAATGTGATTCTGAATATGGTATTCCTGGATTACTTTTTGTAGATTTTATGTTAATAATAATTTTAATTTGTACAACACTTTGACATGAAAATCATTCAATTTATAGTTGTAATTCTTAAATTTATTAGTAATACATTTAATGTCAGGTAGATTTCATGCCAAAGACACAAGAACAGACTCGAATGGAAATAATATAGTATCTTGGGGGATGGCTTTTGAGTCTAAGTCCTCAGGGAAAATCTGAGTAAAAAGAGGAATGTAGTTGCTGAAGGAGCTGTAGGAATCCATTTTCTGACATAAATTTTCTAAAATAATGTATAAATTCAGGAAAAATAATATAGGAAAAATAAAATATTAAAATATTCAATTTGGTTGTAACATGTTTTTAACTATTTTGGGGCCTATAGCAAGCAAACTCTCTCATGGCCTCTAATAATTTCCAACTTCTGGTATTTTTTTTTTTTTTTTTTTTTTTGAGACAGTGTCTCACTCCGTCACTCAGGCTGGAGTGCAGTGGTGCGATCTCGGCTCCCTACAACCTCTGCCTCCTGGGTTCACGCCATTCTCCTGCCTCAGCCTCCCAAGTAGCTGGACTACAGGTACCTGCCACCATGCCTGGCTGAGTTTTTGTATTTTTAATAGAGACGGGGTTTCACTGTGTTAGCCAGGATGGTCTCGATCTCCTGACCACATGATCTGCCCGCCTCAGCCTCCCAAAGTGCTGGGATTATAGGCATGAGCCACCTCGCCCGGCCGTCCTGGTATTTTTACTCTTGTGTAATCCCCTCCCCTCAAGTGTGGGCTAGCTCAATGACTTGCTTCTAATCAATAGAAAAGAGTGAGATGGGATAGAATAGAATGGGATTTCTCTTCTGTGATTAGTTTACAAGAAACTAACTTTCATCTTAATAGCTATAGTCTATAGTTAATAGCTTGATAGTCTATAAAAGATTATTCTTTATCCTGGCTGTCATATTTACCAAAAAGGGTAAATATCTTGCCATGTGGCAAGAAAATGAGACTTCTGGCCAGTAGCCTCCTAGGAACTGAGGCCCTTGGTCCCAGAGCCCTTGAGGAACTGAAGTTTTGCAGACTTCATTTAAGTAAGCACAAAGTGGATATTTACCCAGTTGAGCCTTCAGATAAGCCTCAGTCCTGGCTGATACTCTGATTGCAGCCTTGTGAGAGACCTTGAAACAAAGGACGCAGTGTTGTGATCCTGGCTCACTGTAATCTCCACCTCCCAGGTTCAAGCAATTCTCCTGCCTCAGCCTCCCAAGTACAGGCATGCGCCACCACACCCAGCTAATTTTGTATTTTTCCTAGAGATAGGGTTTCACTATGTTGGTCAGGCAGGTCTCAAACTCCTGACCAGCTGATTTTTGCACAAATGCCTGATGCACAGAAACTGTGAAATAAATGTTTTAAGCTGCTAAGTTTGCACTAATTTATTACACAAAAATAGATAACTGATACAGGTCTTTTAATTTTAATTTTATCATTCATCTTGTAATTAATTTCTTCAGTATGGCATGGTTCAAAAAATGTATATTGTGTGCTGTATATTTAAGCAAAATTCAGTGTAGAAGAGGAATTGAGATAGAGCAGTAGTTCTCAAAATGTCATGTGCATCAGAATCACTTGAAAGACTTGTTAAAAGGGTTTTCTGCTCCTTTCCTCTAGGTTTTTGATTCATCAAGTCTTGAGTAGTTCCTGGGAATTCACAGTTCCAAAAAGTTCACAGGTGTATTAGTTTCCTATTGCTGCCCTGACAAATTACCCAAAATTAGGTGATTAAAACAACACAAATTTATTATTCTATGATTCTGGAGATCAGAAGTCAGAAACAGGTCTGCCTGGACTAAAATCAAGGTGTTCTCTTTCTGGGTGCTCTAGGAGAGATGTTGTCTCTGTATTAGTCCACTTTCACACTGCTGATAAAGACATACCCAAGACTGGGCAATTTACAAAAGAAAGAGGTTTAATTGGACTTACAGTTCCACATGGCTGGAGAAGCCTCACAATCATGAGCAAAGGCAAGAAAGAGCAACTCATCTCTTGTATGAATGGCAGCAGGCAAAGAGAGAGCTTGTGCAAGGGAACTCCTCTTTTTAAAACCATCAGATCGTATGAGACCTATGCACCATCACAAGAACAGCATGAGAAAGATTTGCTGCCGTGATTCAGTGACCTCCCACCAGGTCCCTTCCACAACAAGTGGGAATTCCAGAAGAGATTTCGGTGTGGATGCAGCCGAACCACATCAGTCTCCATGCCTCTTCCAGTTTGCATTCTTTGGCTCATGCTTCCTTCCTTCGTCTTCAAAGTGTCTTCATCAAAGTAGCATCTTCAAATATTAATATCTTTCTGACTCTGACCCCTGACTCTCCTGCGTCTTTCACTTATAACATCTCTTGTGCTTACAATGGACCCATCTGGATAATTCAAGATGCTCTTTCCCTCTCAAGACCTTTAATTTAACCACATCTGCAAAATCCTGTTTGCCATGTAAGGTAATATATTCACAAGTTTCCAGGAATCAATTGTGGATATTTTTGTGGAGCCATTAGTCTGCCTGCCACACCAGGCAATGTTAATGCTACTGGCCCAGAGACCACCCTGTGCATATCACCGGTTATAGATCACTATAAGGACCAAGCTCCCTCTGCCTTGGATTCTGTTTGCCTCACCATGCCATCCCCTTAGCCTTATCATCCAAAGATTCTACAGAAGTGATTCTCTTTGTGTGGACTGGAAGTCCCTTTCCTTGGTACTCATGTATATCCCACAAGCAGTTTCACTTGAATATAGGAAATTTTGTGCTGTATCAAAGGCAGCTGAAATGCTAATCTATCAGACCACTTGTTATGGTTTTTAATTTTATCTATGTTTTACCACAGCAAAAATCTTTTCTTTGATTATATGATATTTTGCTTTCTTCTGAGTTAGACAAATTCCAAAATAGGTTTTGAAGCTCTCTAAAGTGTTTCCAGGATTAAATGAGTTTCAAAGATCACACCACTTAAAGCAGGAATTATAATATGCTAGAATTATCTACTATAGACACTTTGCTCACATTTTTATCTTTTATTTTCCCAAAAGGCTTTGATTATTTTTTCTTCTAGTGTGTATATGTGAATGTGGGTATTTATTCTGGCATTTAAATATGCCTTGACTGTAAAAAAAAAAAAAAAATCGTTACTTTCCTATTAATGATTCTAAGAGAGGTATAATTGTTGTTAATCAGTTAAGCTGATTAAAACTGAAGGTTTAAAAATAAATATATTATCTGCCCTCTTATGTCACCTTATGTAATAGCACAATTTTAGTCTCTATGGTATATGTGTGTCTATGTCCGTATCACAACATATCCCCTATCTGAAAGGGCAGGAAATACGTCTTTAAATTTAATGTCTACCTATTTTCCCTCCTTAGCATGCTCAGAGGCTATTGTGGTTTTAACCTTTTTTAGGAATTCTTTCTCAGTTGACTCACACATGGCATGGTTAAAAATTTCAGGGAGTTTGCCATATTTTGTCTGGGAGAATTAGGGATGTTAAGGGTTAAAAAGGCCTCTAGAATCTTAATATGTGCCATAATGTATTACTGTTTTATAATCAGCTGTTACATGTAGTTAATGGAGTTAAAGTTCCATACTTTGTTAAGTGAGCCCTTTGGTAATCTTCTATCAGTCTTTATATTCCAGAATATTTAGAATCCCTTTGGGTATAAACACTTTATTCATTTCTTCCTCTGAGTCATGCTCCCATACCAATACAGCAGCAGATGTCTGGGACAGTGTGGTCTCATTTGCACCCCTGTGTTCAACACTGGTAGTGGTTGCTATCTGGGAAAAAAAAAAAATAGCCACATTTTACTCTCAACTTGTATCAGTAATTTGGGTTTTCATGAGTTTGGTGTGTTGGTTCTTTATGCATAGCATAAAAATAAAAAGTACAAGTCCTTTCTATTTTTTCCAAATGAAAGATATATTGGATTTAGAAGCTCATGCCTGACTAAATGCTTTTGTCCACAGAGCTGTTAACAATGGAAAATACCTAAGTATGGAAGGGAAATAAAAGTAAATGGACCTCATTAAAACTTCCGAGGGATACCTCTGGCTGTTTGACTTCCTCCCATACAGGGGGGTAAAGTTCAAAAAGTAAGGAAAGTCCCAGGCTGTTGTCAACAAAACTATCACAAGACATTTTTGAAGGATTTTAGGTTTGTCATGTCTGAATTAACTTTTGAATGAAAAATAAATTTGTGTTTACTTTAACAGAAAATTGTATAATAAATCTGCAAAATCAATCAATCACAGTATAAGACTTCAGAGGAGAAAGGGTTATGGGTGTGTATAAAATCTCTCTTATTTTTTAACAAATATTTTTGCTAAATTTATCTATGTTGCTCTGTGAATTCATTGATTCTATTGCTATTTTTCAAATGAGTCAGTATACGTGATTTTAGATTGTTTTCAGTTGTTAAAAAAATACATTTTAGGGAAGTTTCCCATCTTGTGAAGTTGTAGATGTTACTGTGGAATAGTTGTCATTTTCTATTGCTAAAACTAATATCATCAATACGTTTACTTTAAAAATCAATGTTTTTATGAAATGCCAGAATTATAGATGTGCTTATATATTGAAACATTAGTAAAAGAGACTCAGTAATGTGCATTCATTACCCTCTTTCTATTACATTCAAAGCAGATATTTTCTGAATATTTTTTAGATTTAAAGACACTTGCTCCTCCTGAATTATTTTAGTCCATCTCCAGGGAGTTCTTCTGTTGCCGACTTATCGGATGTGAGACAATTTACATGTTATAAAAATAAGTGAAAGTAATGTGATGTGTCAGATTTCTAGTGGCGTATGAGTCATCATCCTGTTGGCATGGCATGAAGTTTCATAGAAAAACAATCTTATATTATTGCTGAAAATTAATTAAAATTAAAGCCTTTTTTATAAAAGAAAAAACATGATAGATTTAATTCCTAACTAAAAATGAAAAGCTTCTTTTTTCTCTTAGCATGCTTCTATGTGAAAATTGTTCTTCCTCTCTCTATTACTTATTAGTTAATATATATTTATTAAGCACTTGCTATGGATAAGATTGGGCACTCGGTAATGAAATTGCAAGGAGTAATAGATAACCAAGAATCTATAGATTGTAACTTATCATTGACAGAATAATGATACACATACAAAGAGTGCTAAGAAAGTTGAAGGAAAAAGGAGATAATATCCAGCTAGGGTTTAGAAGGAAAGCTTAAAAAGATTCCAGCAAAGAAACCACCACTTGAATGTAATATAATAATACAAAAACAGGCAGAGAACAAAAAAATTGCACAGCTAATATTTACCCTACTATTGGCATTAAGCCACTTTAGGAGACTAAAGAAAATGTTATCTATTTATATTGATACATTTTCTTCCAAAAAGTTAAAATTATCAATAAGTCCACTTAAATTATGGATTCATATTTAATATTGTTAATGATAACCCTTTCCTTAACTGTAAATTATGCCTTTTGCTTTGAATTAATGATAATATGCAGATATCAGTAAGACAAATTTTTAAATTTAATCTTACCTCAATTTTCCAAATGTATATTGTAGTGTGTCATTTGAAATAGTTATGTATAAATTATATATAGATTACGATGAGTATAAATACTTAGAAATAAGTAAATATGCATATATTAGCATGTGTGTGCTAAAAAATATTTTGCTGATAAATGGAGAATGATCATAATAATTTGGTTCTTTTTCCAATGCAAAAGATATGCTTCTTTTCCCAACATTAGTCAAACCTCTCTTATCATTCAGCTCTCAGAAAGCTCGAACTTCTTAATCCCTTGCTAGATTACAAGTGAACAGAATTGATTGCTGTCTCTCACCATTTCCTAGAACATATGAGGTGTTCTTTAAGCCATGGCTCCTAAAGCCCTTCTCCCTAAAATGTTCGTGACCTTAATTGGCCTACAGATAATTTATATTTTATATTATGTTAATTATTTATTCGTGCTGTCTTATATCCTCCAAAGATCTGTCCTCATACCTACCAATTCAGTCTGTAAAATGTTAGAGATGAAGAGCTAAGTCACTGGAGCTTTGTGGACAGTTATAGTTAATGAGAATTCACCAACACATGTACATTTTAATACCCATGGAGCTCTCAAGAGTTTGTTTCCTGCACAAGTCATTACTTTCTCTTATACAAATGCACAACTTTTCAGTTAGGGGGCATAATTACAGAGGGAAGGGATCAACATGTGATGCGTGTGATAGAAACCACAGTGCATATCGTTTCCTGAACATCTATTTTACATAACGTAGTTAATGATGACAGCAAAATCCAAAATATCCCTTGTTACTATGTGCAAGGATGGATCTTTGTATCCATGTATTTTGTATGTTTAAAAGGACATGTGAACAGTTTCCAGGAGAATGAGGCAGAAGCTGCACCAGGGTAGTAGATCCCTCAGCTTGACGTGGAAAATGTAAAAATCTCAGGCACCACACCATATCCCCTGAACCAGAACCTCAAGAAGTAGGACCCAGGAATCTGCATTTCAACAAGCTGTCAGATGATTCTTATGTACACTAAAGTTTGGGAAGCGCTTTTGGAAAAGAAATCGTGATTTAGGTTGCCTCTTCAGAATTGATATGAAATTTTTCCAAATTCTCCGGGAAACTATGTCAAAGGGTTCTTATGAGCCTCCATGACTCACTGATGCGTTTTAAAGCTGAAAATGAGTTATTCACATAGTATTTCACAGCAGTGAAGAATGCCATTGTGATTTCTCAAATTGGTGCCAAATAAATCCAAATCAAACTGTATTTTGTGGAAATATATTTGATGAACAAATAAAATACAAAAATGGTTAAGTGTGACCCATGAAGAAAAGCAGATTAGTCTGTACTAATTCCCACAACTATGATAAAATAATGGACTGGACAGTGATGCTTAACTAAAGCCACTTACGCTTTTGTTTTTCTCTCAAAGAAGAAAACCGTACCTCTTCTGAGAAAGGTGAGTCTAGATACCAGATATAGGAGGGACAAGAAGGCCTTAGTAATGAGACATCTAAAAGTTAAATCAATAGGAGTTAAATATTTTCAAAACTAATTTTATCAGTACTCTTCATAAAACTACAGGCCCAAGCTTGTTTACATGTGAATCAGGTTTAGCTTGTTAATTGGTATTTGGCATTTGTTTCTTCTTGAAACAGTATGATGCCTAGACAAGGCTGTATGAGAGAGAGCAAGAGCCAGAGGAGAGAAACAGCAGTGCTTAACTGCTTACTAACACTGATCCTATTTACTATGTGTCAGTTTGTCATCCTTGGTTGAACAAGGAAAATATGCCATATAGAAACTGATAGGCTCTTTGCCTGAATTAAGCATGTTTGTGTACAACCATTTATATTTTCAGCAGGGAATGGCAAAATTTATGCCACTTATTATGTATTGTATCTAATTCAGACTCTAGCAATCTAAGGGCTGTTTATAGTTTCATGAAAATAAATATTGCCCAATGTGAGAAATAAGATTAGCTATCCTCTCATAGCACAGCTGCCCTAGTTGACCATGCAGCTTAATGTAGTAGATGGAAATCAGGAAACTGGTTCTACCCCCAGCTGTACCTTTAACTTCTCACTTAACCTCTCAGAGTTTTTTTTTTTCCAATATTTAAAACTAAGGTATTAAATGATTGCTAAAAATGCTATGATTCTATAAACACTGACAGTGATCACTTTTTGAGGCATAATGCCAGGGAGGCCTGGCCAGGAAGGATCTAATTTAGATCTAAGTCCAAGAGAAATTCAAAATCCAAAATTTAATCACTTATCAAATGAAAATTATTCAGGAACATAATACTAAATTCTGATTTAGAATTTCTTCTAAATCGTACTCAACAGTGGAAAATTGAAAGTTTTCCCTCTTAGATCTGGTAAGAAAAGGATGCCCACTCTTGCCCTGCTATTCAACATAGTACTGAAAGTCGAAGACACAGCGAAGAGGTAAGATAAAAAAATCATAGTCATCCAAATTGGAAAGTAAGAAGTTAAATTTTCCCTGTTTGCAGTTAGCATAATCTTATAGGTAGAAAACTCCAAAGATTCCACTAAAATACTGTTAGAACTGATAAACAAATTCAGTAAAAGTACAGAATACAAAATCAACATACAAAAATCAGTAGCCTTTCTACAAACTAACAACGAACTATCCAAAAAGGAAATTAAGAAAACAATTCCATTTACAATAGCTACAAAACTATTAGGAATAAATCTAACCAAGAAGGTAAAACACTTATACAGTGAAAACTGTAAAATATTGAAGAAGGAAAATTAAAAAGACATAAATGAATAGAATAATATCCTGTGTTCATTGACTGGAAAAGTTAATATTGTCAAAATATCCATATTACCCAAAGCACTCTACAGATTCAATGCAATCCTTGTCAGAATTTTAAAGACATTTATTACAGAAATAAAAAAAAAAAATCCCAACATTAATATGGAGTCGAAAAAAGACCCCAAATAACCAAAGGAATCTTGAGCAAAAAGAACAAAGCTGGAGTTGTCACATTATCTGACTTTAAAATATACTACAAAGCTATTCAATTAATGTTTTACAAAGGTGCCCCAAACACAAAGCAGGAAGAGCAGTCTCTTCAATAAATGATGTTGGAAAAACTGGCTATTCATATGGAAAAGAGCAGCATTAAAACCTTATCTCATGATGTATACGAAAATCAACTTAAAATGCATTCAAAACTTAAATGTAAGACCTAAAGCTATAAAATTACTAGAAGAAAACATAGTAGAAAGGCTCCATGACGTTGATGTAGACAATAACTTTTTTAATACGGCCCCCAAAGCCCAAAATAGACGCGATTGTTGCCCAAAAGGCACCGAAAGCAGAAATAGACAAATGGGATTACATCAAACTAAAAACACTTCTACACAGCAAAGAAAACAACACAGTGAAGAGAAAACTTATAGAATGGGAGAATATATTTGCAAACCATACGTCTGATCGGGGTAAGTTAATATCCAAAATATGTAAGGAATTCAAGCAATTTAATAGCAAGAAAACAACCCAATTTAAAAATTAACAAAGGACCTGAATAGATATTTTCCAAGAGAAGACTTACAAATGGGCAGCAGATATATTTTAAAAATGCTTGTTACTAGTAATCAAAGAAATGCAAACTAAAAACCACAATGAGATATCATCTCACACCTCTCAGAATGACTAGCATCAAAAAGATAAAAGATAAGTTTTGGCAAGGATGAGGGGAAAAGGAAATCTTTGTATACATCAGGTGAGAATGTAAATTAGTACAGCCATCATGAAAAAGAGTATAGAGACTCTTCAAAAAATTAGAACTACCATATGATCCAGAAATCTCACTATTGAGTATATACCCAAAGGATATAAAATCAGTATATCAAAGAGATATCTGCACTCACTTGCTCATTCCAGCATTATTCACAGTAGCCAAGATACGAAGTTAACCTAAATGTTTATCAATAAATGAATGAATAACAATATTTGGTATATATCCAGCCATTAAGAAGAAAATCCTGTCATTTGAGACGACATGGATGAACATCAGGATCAATACGCTAAGTAAAATAAGCCAAGCACAGAAAGATAAATACCCCAGGTCTCACTTATACATGAGATCTAAAAAAGTTGAACTCATAGTAGAGAGTAGAATGGTGGTTACCAGAGGATGGTGGCAGAGATAGAAGGTTGAGGAGATGTTGGTCAAAGGATACAAAATTTTAGTTAGACAGAAGGAATAAATTCAAACCTATTGTACAACACGGTGACTCACCTTTTACTTATTTCTTAGCTATTCCTCCTCCAGGTTATCAGAGTTATCAGACTCGGTCACAGAATTCTGGTATTTGAGTTCCCAAGCCAAGTGCATCCACTGTCCATCCTGCACACTGACTGGGGAATACCAGATTTTAGGTGGGGGTAGGGGTGGAGTAGAAAAGAGCAGCAGTGTTCATGATTTTCCTGAATTTCTTTCTTTTGCCACCTAAGCTCAGCTATTTTCTTTCAAGGCAGTTTTTCTATTAATATAATAGTATACTTTCATTTTAATTCCATTTGTAAACTCATCTAAATCTTAGCCAGTAATATTAAAAAAGAATTTTTTAACATAGCTAGTATATTATTGAAAGTCAATTAACCCTGTATATGTGGGTTTATTTTTGGACTGCATTCAGTCATTCCTGTTTTATAAACCTCCTATTTTTATTTATTTATTTTTTTTCTAAAAGCAAAAAACAAATGGGATACATGTGAGAACATGCAGGTTTGTTACACAGGTTTACGTGTGCCATGGTGGTTTCCTGCACCTATTGATCCATCCTCTAAGTTCTCTCCCCTCACCCCCACCACCCAACAGGCCCTGTCATGTTGCTCCCCTCTCTGTGTTCATGTGTTCTCAATGTTTGACTCCCACTTATGAGTGAGAACATGTGGTGTCTGGTCTCTGTTCCTGTGTTAGTTTGCTGAGGATAATGGCTTCCAGCTTCATCTATGTCCCTGCAAAGGACATGATCTCATTCCTTTGTATGACTGCATAGTATTCTATAGTGTATATGTACATTTTCTTTATCCAGTCTATCATTGATGGGGATTGGGCTTGATTCCATGTTTTTGCTATTGTAAATAGTGCTGTAATAAACATACATGTGCATGTGTCTTCATAGTAGAATGATTTATATTCTTTGGGTATATACCCAGTAATGGAATTGCTGAGTCTATTTCTGGCTCTAGATCCTTGAGGAATTGCCATACTGTCTTCCACTGTGGTTGAACTAATTTACATTCCCACCAACAGTGTAAAAGTGTTCCTATTTATCCACAGCCTCAACAGCATCTATTGTTTCCTGACTTTTTAATAATCACCATTCTGACTGGTGTGAGATGATATCTCATTGTGGTTTTGATTTGCTTTTCTCTGATGATCAGTGATGTTGAGCTTTTTTTCATATGTTCGTTGGCTGTGTAAATGTCTTCCGTTTGTAGTAGGACAAGCCACAAACAAAACCCTCAGACACTGAGTTAAAGAAGGAAGTGCTTTATTCGGCCGGGAGCATTGGCAAGACTCCTGTCTCAAGAGCCGAGCTCTCTGAGTGAGCAATTCCCGTCCTTTTTAAGGGCTCACAACTCTAAGAGGGTCTGCTTGAGAGGATTATGATTGATTGAGCAAGCAGGGGGTACGTAACTGGGGACTGCATGTACCGGTAATTAGAACGGAACAGAATAGGACAGGGATTTTTACAGTGCTTTTCTATACAATGTCTGTAATCTATAGATAACATAACTGATTAGGTCAGGGGTTGATCTTTAACTACCAGGTCCAGGGTGTGGCGCTGGGCTGTCTGCTTGTGGATTTCATTTCTGCCTTTTAGTTTTTACTTCTTCTTTCTTTGGAGGCAGAAATTGGGCATAAGACAATATGAGGGGTGGTCTCTTCCCTTACTTTGAGAAATGTCTGTTCATATCCTTTGCCCACCTTTTGATGGGGTTGTTTTTTTCCTGTAAAAATGGTTAAGTACCTTGTAAATTCTGGATATTAGACCTTTGTCAGATGGGTAGATTGCAAAAATGTTCTCCCATTCCATAGGCTGCTTGTTCACTCTGGTAGTTTCTTTTGCTGTGCAGATGCTCTTTAGTTTAATTAGATCCCATGTGTTGATTTTGGCCTTTTTTTTTTTTTTTTTTTTTTTTTTTTGAGACAGTCTCACTCTGTCACCCAGGCTGGAGTACAGTGACATGATCACTGCAACCTCTGCCTCCTGGGTTCAAGCAATTCTCCTATCTCAGCCTCCCTAGTAGCTGGGACTACAGGTGCACACAACCACACCTACCTAATTTTTGTATTTTTAGTAGAGACAGGGTTTTACCGTATTGGTCAGGCTAATCTCAAACTCCTGACCTCAAATGATCCACCCACCTCGGCCTCCCAAAGTGCTGGGATTACAGGTATGAGTCATCGTGCCCGACGCAATCTTGTCTTTTGTTGCAATTGCTTTTGGTGTTTTTGTCATGAAATCTTTGCCCATGCTTATACCCTGAATGGTATTGCCTAGGATTTCTTATAGGGTTTTTATGGTTTGGAGTTTCACATTTAAGTCTTTAATCCATCACGAGTTAATTTTTGTATAATGTGTAAGGAAGGGGTCCAGTTTCAGTTTTCTCCATATGGCTAACCAGTTTTCCCAGCACCATTTACTGAATAGGAGATGCTTTCTTCATTGCTTGTTTCTGTCAGATTTGTCAAAGATCAGATGGTTGTACATGTGTGGTCTTATTTCTGAGGTCAATGTTCTGCTCTATTGATCTATATGTTTATTTTGGTAATAATACCTGCTGTTTTGGTTACCGTAGCCCTGTAGTATAGTTTGAAGTTAGGTAGCATAGCGACTCCAGCTTTGTTCTTTTGGCTTAGGATTTTCTTGGCTATATGGGGTCTTCTTTGATTCTGTATTAAACTTAAAATAGTTTTTATTTTTAATTCTGTGAAGAATCTCAATGGTAGTTTGATGGGAATAGCATTGAATCTGTAAATTACTTTGGACAGTATGGCCATTTTCGTGATACTGATTCCTCCTATCCATGAAGATAGAATGTTTCTTCACTTATTTGTGTCCTCTCTTATTTCCTTGAGCAGTGGTTTGTAGTTCTGCTTGAAGAGGTCATTCATATCCCTTAGCTGTATTCCTAGGTGTTTTATTCTCTTTTTAGTGATTGTGAATAGGGGTTCATTCATGATTTGGCTTTCTGCTTGCCTGCTGTTGATGTAATGGAATGCTTGTGATTTTTGCACATTGATTTTGTATCCTGAGACTTTGCTGAAGTTGCTTATCAGTTCAAGACGTTTTGGGGCTGAGATGATGGGTTTTGTTAATACAAAATCATGTCATCTGCAAACAGAAACAACTTGGCTTCCTCTCTTCCTATTTGAATACCCTTTATTTCTTTCTCTTGCCTGATTGCCCTGGCCAGAACTTCCAATACTATGTTGAATAGGAGTGGTGAAAGAGGACATCCTTGTCTTCTACTGGTTTTCAAAGGGAATGCTTCCAGCTCTTGCCCATTCAATAGGATATTGGCTGTGGGTTTGTCATAAAGAGCTCTTATTATTTTTAGGTATGTTCCATCAATATATAGTTTATTGAGAGTTTTTAGCATGAAGGGGTGTTGAATTTTATCAAAGACCTTTTCTGCATCTATTGAGATAATCATGTGGTTTTTGTCTTTGGTTCTGTTTATGTGATGGATTACGTTTATTGATTTGCATATGTTTAACCAGCCTTGCATCCCAGAGATGAAACCGACTTGATCATGCTGGATAAGTTTTTTGATGTGCTGCTGGATTCAGTTTGCCAGTATTTTATTGAGGATTTCTGCATCAATGTTCATTGGGGATATTGGCCTGAAGTTTTCATTTTTTTGTTGTATCTCTACCTAGTTTTGGTATCGGGATGATGCTGGCTTCATAAAATGAGTTAGGGAGGAGTCCTTCATTTTCAATTGTTTGAAATAGTTTCAGAAAGAGTGGTACCAGCTTCTCTTTTTGTTTCTGGTAGAATTCAGCTGTGAATCTGTCTGCTCCTGGGCTTTTTTTGCTTGGAAGGCTACTAATTACTACCTGAATTTCAGAGCTTGTTATTGGTTTATTCAGGGATTCAACTTCTTCCTGGTTTAGTGTTGGTAGGGTGTATGCATCCAGGAATTTATCCATTTCTTCTAGATTTTCTAGTTTATTTGCGTAGAGGTGTTTACAGTATTAACTGATGGTAGTTTGTATTTTCATGTGTTCACAGTGGTAATATCCTCTTTATCACTTTTTATTGTGTCTATTTGATTCTTCTTTCTCTTCTTTTTTATTAGTCTAGCTAGTGGTCTATCTATTAATTTTTTCAAAAAAACAGCTTCTGGATTCATTGATTTTTTTTTTTTTTTGGAGGGATTTTTGTGTATCTCCTTCAATTCTTCTCTGATCTTAGTTCTATTTCTTGTCTTCTGCTAGCTTTTGGATTAGTTTGCTCTTGCCTCTCTAGCTCTTTTAATTGTGATGTTAGGGTATCAATTTGAGATCTTTCTAGCTTTCTAATGTAGGCATTTAGTGCTGTAGATTTCCCTCTTAACACTGCTTTAGCTGTGTCCCAGAGATTCTGGTACATTATCTCTTTGTTCTCATTGGTTTCAAAGAACTTCTTGATTTCTGCCTTAATTTCATTATTTACCTGGGAGTCATTCAGGAGCAGGTTGTTCAATTTCCATGCAATTATGTGGTTTTGAGTGAACTTCTTAATCTTGAGTTCTAATTTCATTTCACTGTAGTCTGAGAGACTGTTCGTTATGATTTCAGTTATTTTGCATTCTCTGAGGAGTGTTTTACTTCCAATGATGTGGTTGATTTTAGAATAAGTGCCATGTGGCACTGAGAAGAATGTATATTCTGTTGATTTGGGGTAGAAAGTTCTATAGATGTCCACTAGGTCCACTTGATCCAGAGCAGAGTTCAAGTCCTGAATATCCTTGTTTATCTTCTGCCTTGTTGATCTAATACTGACAGTGGGAAGTCTCCCACTATTATTATGTGGGAGGCTAAGTCTCTTTGTAGGTCTGTAAGAACTTGTTTTATGAATCTAGGCACTCCTGTATTAGAGGTATATATATTTGGAATAGTTTGCTCTTCTTGTTCAATTGTTCCCTTAACCATTATGTAATGCCTTTCTTTGTCTTTTTTTATTTTTGTTGGTTTAAAACGTGTTTTGTCAGAGACTAGTATTGCAACCCCTGCTTTTTTTTTCTTATTTACATTTGCTTGGGGAATTTCCTCCATCCCTTTATTTTTAGCCTATGTGTGTCTTTGCATGTGAGATGGGTCTCCTGAATACAGCACACTGATGGGTCTTGACTCCTTATCCAATTTGCCAGTCTGTATCTTCTGATTGGGGCATTTAGCTGTTCTACATTTAAGGATAGTATTGTTATGTGTGAATTTGATCTTGTCATCATGATGCTATTTGGTTATTTTGCACACTAGTTGATGCAGTTTATTTGTAGTGTCATTGGTCTTTATGTTTTGGTGTGTTTTTGCAGTAGCTGGTACTGGTTTCTCCTTTCCATATTTAGTGCTTCTTTGAGGATCTCTTGCAGGGCAGGCCTGGTGGTAATGGAATATCTTAGCATTTGCTTGTCTGGAAAGGATTTTATTTCTCCACTTATGAAGCTTAGTTTGGCTGGATATGAAATTGTGGGTTGAAAATTATTTAAGAATGTCAAATATTGGCCCCCAATTTCTTCTAGCTTGTAGAGTTTCTCCTGAGAAGTCTGCTGTTAGTCTGATAGGTTTCACTTTGTAGGTGACCTGGCCTTTCTCTCTGACTGCCCTTAACAGTTTTTCCTTTATTTTGACCTTGGCGAAACTGATGATTATGTGTCTTGGGGTTGATCTTCTTGTGGAGTACCTTAATAATGTTCTCTGTATTTCCTGAATTTGCATGTTGGCCTGTCTTGCTAGGTTGGGGAACTTCTCCTGGATAATATCCTGAAGCGTGTTTTCCAGCCTTGTTTCCATTCTCTGCATCTCCTTCTGGTACTCCAGTCAATCATAGGTTCCGTTTATTTATGAAGTCCTATATTTCTTGGAGACTTTGTTCATTCCTTTTCATTATTTTTTCTCTATTCTCGTCTGCATGTCTTATTTCAGCAAGGTGGTCTTCAAATTCTGATATCCTTTCTTCACTTGGTGGATTCAGCTGTTGATACTTGTGTATGTTTCATGAAGTTCTCATGCTGTGTTTTTCAGCTCCATCAGGTCGTTTATGTTCCTCTCGAAACTGGTTATTCTAGTTAGCAATTCCTCTAACCTTTTATCAAGGTTCTTAGCTTCTTTGCATTGGGTTAGAACTTCTTTGCATTGGGTTAGAACATGATCCTTTTGCTTATCATAGTATTTTATTACCCATCTTCTTAAGCCTACTTCTGTCAGTTGTCCATCTGATCCTCCATCCAATTCTGCACCCTTGATGGAGAGACATTGTGATTATTTGGAGAAAATACACTCTGGTCTTTTGAATTTTTGGCGTTTTTTCATTGATTCTTTCTCCTCTTCATGAGTTTCTCTAGTTTTGGTCTTCGAGGCTGCTGACCCTTGGATGGGGTTTTTGTGGGGACCTTATTGTTGTTGTTGATGTTTTTGTTGTTGCTTTCTGCTTGTTTGTTTTTCTTTCTATAGTCAGGTCCCTCTTCTGTAGGGCTGCTGCAGTTTGCTGGGGGTTTACTCAGGCCTTGTTCATCTGATTTGCTCCCATGCCTGGAGATGTCACTCAAGGAGACTGGAGAGGGCAAAGATGGATGCCTGCTCCTTCTTCTGGGATCTCTGACCTCAAAGGGGCTAGAAACTGATGCCAGTAGGATCACTCCTGTATAGGGTATCTGACAATGCTTGTTGAAGCGTCTCACCCATTTGGGTGGCGCAGGGAGCAGGACCCATTTAAGGAAGCACTTTATCCCTTGGTGGAGGGGGTGTGTTTCATGGGGGGAAACCATCTCATCTGGGCTGCCTGAATTCCTTAGAACCACCAGGAGGAGAGGCTAAGTCTGCTGATCCTCAGAGAATGTGGCCACCCCTACTGCTAGGGGCTCAGGCCCAGGGAGATCCAAATTCTGTCCCTGAGCCTCTGGCTGAAGCTATTGGACTTCCTGCAGGGAAGCAACCCCCTACCCCCACCCCAATGCGGAAGGATGGGTCAGGGTCATGCCTGAAGAGACACTGGCTGCAAACTACTACAGCTGGTGTACTGGACTGTGGAGATGAGTCTTGGGACCAAGCCGTCCAGCCTCGCTGGCTCCAGCAGGGGAAAAGCACAGCCTGGAGCTGTAGAAATGGGTGCCACCCTTCCCCCACCCAGGGAGCTCAACGTGTTAGGCAGTTGCCAGTCCCATTGCTGGCTGCTGTCCCTCCCTCCAGAAACTCGAACACCTTAGACAGCAGACAGCTGCAGCTGTGGTGCTCACGGTCTCCCTTCCCCCCCAGGAGTTTGGTGGGCTTAAGCAGATTCCAGAGCTGAGCGTTGGGACCGTAGGCCCTGGTGGTGTGGGTTCGTGAGTGGGATCTTCCAATCCGTGGGTTGTGCAGTTCCATGGAAAAAGTACAGTTTCCCCAGCTGGGTAGCATCCTCACTCACCACCTCCCTTGGCTGGGATAGGGTGTTCCCCTGCCCTGTGTGGCTCTCAGCTGGGCCGCAGCACCACACTGCTCTTCCTTCTCTCCGTGGGTCACACCAGCTTTCTAGTCAATTTTGATGAGAGAACCTGGCTACCTTGGTTGCTGGTGAAGGATTCATACACTTATTTATTTATTTATTTATTTATTTCCATAGGAAGCTCCAAATGCCGCTGCTTCTAGTCTGCTGTTTTAGTCCTACCCACCTCCATTTTTTTTTTTTTTTTTTTTTTTTAAACTTTGTAATAACGTAGTTTAGGACAAAAGGCAAAGTCTTTGATGTCAGACATACTTAAGTTTTAATTGCTAATTCAGGTTATTTGGGCAAGTTCCACAATCTCTCTGAGACTCAATTTTCTCATCTGTAAATTGGGGATTATTATTGGGTTGCTAAATATATGGTAGACTATGACTTGGGGAAAAACATGCAAGTATTTAGCTATGGCACCACCAACATTTCCTTGACAGAGATATGTAGATCCTTGACCATCTATGGCCTCTGCTATGAACTGAATGTTTGTGTCTTCTCAAAATGAATGTGTTGAAGCCCTAACCCACAATGTGATTGTGTTTAGGGACTGGGTCTGCGAGAAGGTGATGAAGGCTAAATGAGATCATAAGGGTGAGGTCCTAATTTGATAGGACTGGTGTTCTTACAAAAAAAGGATGAAACACCAGAGTGCTCTCGCCATCATGTGAGCACCAAGTGAAAAGGCAACCATCTGCAAGCCAACAAAAAGGCCCTCACTGGGAGTTGAACCATACCTTGATCTTCGGCTCCTTAAGCCTCCAGAACTGGGAGAAAACAAAGTTGTGTTGTTTAAGCCACCTGGTTTACGATATGTTGTTATAGCAGCCCAAGGTGACTAAGTTAGCCTCTCCACCAACTTATGGTATAAAAGGCAGTGCAGCCAAGTCTCTGAGCTGTTAAACTTCTCACTATGCACTGGTTGCAACAGCTACTGAATTTTGACTGTACTCCAGGAGAAGGAGGAGTCACTGAGGACAGTATCCACTTCCTTTATCTTGTATATTTTTGGTTTTTTGCACTAATTTTTGGTTTGATAGTGAAAACACTTTAAGCCAAGTCCCCACCATAATTCTTCCATTTTTTTGAACATAAATCAGCCCTTTGTGGACTAGCCTAGTCAAATGTCTTAAAGGAGGTAATTTTTTTAATTCAAATTTAGGTGTAGAAAAATATCACATGACCTCTTTTTACCTAAAATCAAATGAAATATGATTCTGGGCTTCTATCACACCAGGTGTTTAGGTAGTTTAGTCACTGGAATTATTGCTTCTCCCCCTCTTTCTGCCCTGGAACAGTTCCCAGGATCTTAAACAGAACATTACACTAAGGTGAGGCCTCCCAATTTCCATATGCACTAGTCACTACTAAAACTTTCATTATCTGAACCTGCAGGGTCCTTCAAGTTGATGATTCTGCTTTGACATTAAATGTAGTGAATGGAATCTTTGATGAGTCCTGGTAGCACAGACCGCCCTTGCAACTTGCTATAAGTCCTGATACTCTCTTAGGGTATCCAAAGGGTATGAGGTTCAGAGTCATAATTTTCATTCCCTTTCAGCTACCAAGAGGACTCTCCTCTTTTCCCCTGAACTCAAGGACCTCCTCGGGGTACCCAACTCTTTTCCTACTCCTTTGGATATGATTTAGTGGGACCCTCATAATGTAGACCTTGAAAAGCAAAATCCAGAAAAAGAATGCAGTTGACTTTCCATATCTTTGGGTTCTGTATCCATGGATTCAACCACCTGAGGATCAAAAATATTTGGAAAAAATAATTATATCTGTACTGGATATGTATAGACTTTTTTCTTGTCATTGTTCCCTAAATAGTATAATACAGCTATTTATATAGTATTTACATTGTCATAGGACCTATTTAATCTAGAGATGATTTAAATACAAAGAAGGATGTGCATAGGTTATATACAAATATGCCATTTTGTAGCAAGGACTTGAGCATCCTTGGATTTTGCTATCTGCAAGAAGTCCAGAACCAATGCCCCATGGATACAGAAATTTCCAGACAATTCTGCTTTGGAACTTTCTTCACAAATCCCTCCCTTGACAAAGTCTTGGCTGTTACTTAGTGGAGAAAGAAGAACAGAAAAATTAATTTAGAACAAAACACAAATATCTCCATAAACTTCCATATATATAGAGAGAGTAGCAATTGGAATATATTACAAGCTAAGGAAATGTTATTTTCTTTCTTCCCATTCTTTATTTTTTTCTCATTTTTCCCAAAAATGGTACATTGATTAGCTTGAAGGCAAAAAAAAAAAAAAAAAAAAATTGGGGGAGGGGGGCCTAATCTTAGCTGGCAAAAAAAAAAAAAAAAAAAAAAAGGAGGGGAGGCCTAATCTTAGTTTAGTTAATCTTAATAGTGACCAGGTTAAATAACACTTTAATATATTAAGGTAATATTAAAAGATGGCTCTTGTCTGTCTTCATTGACTCTTTTCCCAACAGATTTCCAGACCTTGCTACATGCAAAACCCAGTGCAATGAGGAGTCTGAAGCCTCGTTTTTGATGTTCACTGCTGTCAGCTTTTAATTTTCACTTTTCACTCTTCCCTTTGCCACTTTTCCCTCTTCCCTCTTCCACATCAGGTAAGCTAATAAGAAAGTCTGGGTGCTTCCTCCTTTGGCATCTGTGAGAGAGCCAAACCATATAAACCTCTGTTCACCCACAGGAACTCTCACCCGAGCCCCATCCCCTAGCCACAAAAACAAAACCAAAAACAAATAAAACACAGTTTATTCTCTTTCCTTTCCCTCTTAAGCCATTTTGGACATGTTTAAAATATTTGCCCTAATCTCCCCCAGAGACCTCAAACATGTAAGTAATACAACTTTTCATACCCTCTTGGTGTATGTGGTATCATCAGTCTTAATGTTGGAACCACATTTTGAGTGGCAGTATATCTGCCTCTGTAGGTAACCATAACACTCACAAAGAAGATGCAACTCAGAGAGGGGGTGGGAGGAGAAAGAGAGAACGCCAAATTATGTAATTTAAATTACAAAATAAGTTATTGAAATTTAAAGCACACAATAGTTTTGAATCCAAAACAAATTTGATATGCATGTCCTATGCTATTTGATTGTAAGAATCCAGAACCTGGCAACTTAGAAATTAAAATTTATACCTTGGCCTCTAGACTATGAAAAAGCACTAGATACTATAAAAACCTTTTTTCTACCCCAATCAAAATTCCAATCGGCAGATGGAATGAAGAATTTTAGGAATGAAAGGCACTCAACTTGTTCAGCCCCAGGGGATTTAATCCCAGGGAGTTGTGATAGAATCACCCGTTCAGATTAAGGGGCTTCTGCCTCAGTTTTCAGGGTGTAGTCCAAGGAACGTGCCTCTAAGCGAAGTCTCGCCTAACATGGCACTAGAAAAATATGCACCTGCCACTGCCACCCTTGTGTAGCATGGACATAGCAGCTGGCAGAAAAGCAAAGATGAAAGGTCAGTAGCCAAGGAAGAGCTGGGAAATTTGAAGGGTCAGAGAGATCTGGGATGAGGCCAATTAACATGCACTGTAGCATTAACCCCTAAATACCAGTGACTTACAACAATAAATACTTTTTTCTCACTGAAGGATCTTCAGGTCAGCTGTGGTGGGTCTGTTCTAGGCTGTTAGTCAAGTTCAGATTTACTTGGCATGTTTTCTCTATGCAAGGGCTAGTGACATAGTTTGGATATTTGTCCCTGCCCAAATCTCATGTTGAAATGTAATCCTCAATGTTAGATGTGGAGCCCGGTAGGAGGTGTTTGGATCATGGTGTGGATGCCTCATGCCTTGATGCTGTCTTCATGGTAGTGAGTTCTCACAAGATCTGGTCATTTAAAAGTGTGTGGCACCTCTCCCCTCAAATCCCCCTGCCCCCACCAATTTTCTGTCTCTTACTCCTACTTTTACCATTTGATACGAGCTCCTGCTTCACCTTCCACCATGAGTAAAAGCTCCCTGAGGCCCCCAGAAGCCAAGCAGTGTTGGTGCTATGATTCCTATACAGCCTGTAGAACTGTGAACCAATTTAACCTCTTTTCTTTATGAATTACCCACCCAGTCTCTATTTATTTATTTATAGCAATGCAAGAACGGCCTAATATAGGCTGAAGGGACAGCTGCTAACTTGGGCATGCTGTCCTTCTGATGAAGGGTGAGTGCAAGCAAGATAGAAGAAACTTACAAATCTCCCATGTAGATCTGACATATGGTCACTTCTCTCCATGTTCCATCGGACAAAAATATAATCAAAATGTTTCCAAAAAATCCAATCATATAATAATTAGAAAATTGGGCACATTCCAGAAAAAAAAATCACATAAATAATCCACTGATGATACTGAGATATATTTCCTGATAAATTTTCTGTAGATTTGTATAGTAGTTGAGATTATATTACGCATGTAGTTTTGCTTTTTTCCTTTTGTCCATAGTAAATATGAACTATACTTTTCCTAATTACTTGTCCATGGGGACAAGCAATTGCTTCTAATTGTTTCTAATTTTTAAATTATATCTTGCTGCACAAACATCATTTTTTGTTTGTTTGTTTGTTTGTTTGTTTGTTTTTGAGACAGGGTCTCACTCTGTCACCCAGGTCACCCAGGCTGGAGTTCAGTGGTGTGATCTTGGCTCACTGCAGCTTCAACCTCCTGGATTCAAGCCATCCTCCCACCTCAACCTCCCAAGTAGCTGGGACTACAGGTGTGTGCCATCACACCTGATTAATTTTTGTATTTTTAGTAGAAACAGGATTTCACCACATTGCCCAGGCTGGTCTGGAACTCCTGAGCTCAAGTGATCTGCCTGCCTTAGCCTCCCAAAGTGCTAGGAATACAAGCGTGAGTCACTATATTCAGCCTTGCATAAACATCTTTATGCGTGAAACTACAAATCATGAATCTGAAGTAAAATTAAATAATCAGTTTCAACTTCCAAGGCATTTGAAAGTCCATCTATTAGGTTGAACTGTATGAAATTACTGATACTTGACAATTAACCTTCAAAAACAGCAATTTCATATATTTCAAACAAAATAAATGTACATTATTGTGCTACATGATGACATTTCAGTCAACAGTGGATTGCATATACAACAGTGGTCCCATCAGATTATAATGGAGTGAAACATTCCTGTTGAAATCATCCCTGTACATTTTATTAAATTAATCAGGGAAGAAAGGAAGGGTAGAAATGAAAATAAACCAAGCTGCAGCACATTCAGCATTAACCATCAGGTCAGACTGCTCTCTGACCCACTTCCTCACAGTCGTTTGCTTTGTATCGCTCCAGAGTTACGTGGACCCCATCTCAAGGTTATTGTCGCCCTTAACTGCTCTAAAGATAACAACTTAAGCATTGTGAAGCATTAAGTTTTCCATTCAAGATATTCTTTCAGATCCTGCCTACTGGCAAAACAAATTAAAGAATGCAATTTCCACATTCTATTGATTTCATTCTCCTTGCCTCAGTTAATCAATGACCCCAAATTTTCCGGCCCCATGCTCTCCATGACCACCTTAAAAACTCCAGCCCAAAACTCCTTGAGAAGACAGGTTTGTGGGTTCCTCCCATCTCCTTGCTCAGCTGCCCTGCAACTATTAAACTTTCTCTGCTGCAAATCCTGCTGACTCAATGTATTGGGATGTTACTGTGCAGTGGGCATGCAAACCTGTGGTCCTGTAACACTATTACCTAGTACCCTCTAAACATCATAACGTGCAATGTGTTACTCACACGTTTGTGGTGATGCTGGTGTAAAGAAACTTCCTGCACTGCCAGTCATATAAAAGTACAGCACAATTCTGTGCAGTACATAACACTTGACAATTATAATAAATTACTCTGTTACTGGTGAATGTATTTATTATAGTTTTATTGTTATTTTAGAGTGTACCCTTTCTACTTATTAAAAACAATTTACTGTATAATAGTATGCTGTGTTACCCTATCAACAGCCTCATTCATCTCAGTGTTTACCTGGTCTCTTGATTGCATCATTTTCTCTTACGTTTGGTTTAAGTATTATTATAAAACAGTCAAAATTTTTAAAAAAATTAAAGAGTTTATAAAGTAAAAATATTACAGTAAGCCAAGGTTAATTTATTATTGAAGAAATAATTTTTTTGTAAATTCAGGGTAGCCTATGTGTAGTGTTTATGAAATCTACAGAAGTGTAAAGGAATATACTAGGCCTTCCCATTCACTCACCACTCATTCATTGACTCACCAAGAGCAACTTCCAGTCCTGCAAGCTCCATTCATGATGAGTTGTCTATACCGTTGTATCATTTTTTATATCTTTCATATAATCACAAATATTTACCATTGTGCTACCATATTCAGTACAGTAATAGGCTGTACAGATTTATAGCCTATGAACAAAAAGCTATATGATATTGCCTAGGTGTGCAGTGGGCTATACCATCTAGGTTTGTGTAAGTACACCCTGTGATGTTCAGACAACAATGAATTCACCAACGACACATTAGAGCATATCCCTATTATTAACGGATTTGTGACTGTATTTTAGAATTTTCTTATGCCTTAATTTCATCTCATGATTATCTCTCTTTAATTAAATCTGTTTTCTTAAGCATGAATATTATAAATTAAAGTCAACTAATTTGTTTGCTTTTCTGTTTCCTTTGACTTGTTTAACCACAGATTTTGTTTAATCAAGTTTTACAATACATGAACTTAATAAATATGATCTACAGTGTTTTGCCACGGGTTGGCAGAAGTGAGTGACCTTTGAGATATAACCAATTTGTTACATGGAGGAAAACTGACACTTAAAATATTGATAAAATGAGGCTATTTTTTGAACATTAAGATATGGGATCAATTTTCTTTTTTTTTTTTCTTTTTTTTTTTTTTTGAGACGGAGTCTCGCTCTGTCGCCCAGGCTGGAGTGCTGTGGCCGGATCTCGGCTCACTGCAAGCTCCGCCTCCCGGGTTCACGCCATTCTCCTGCCTCAGCCTCCGGAGCAGCTGGGACTACAGGCGCCCACCACCTCGCCCGGCTAGTTTTTTGTATTTTTTTTTTTTTAGTAGAGACGGGGTTTCACCGTGTTAGCCAGGATGGTCTCGATCTCCTGACCTCGTGATCCACCCGACTCGGCCTCCCAAAGTGCTGGGATTACAGGCTTGAGCCACCGCGCCCGGCCAGATCAATTTTCTTAAAAAAGATTTTGTGACCAGAATAGATAAGAAATGCTAGCGTGTCTTCTAACTCTGTTTAATTTAAATGCCCTATTTTGACAAAGGCAGCTATCCTTAATTGTCACTGTACCATATGAAAACACATACACATAAATATTTTGTTTTGTCTACCTAAATGTTATTGTTATAATATTTTTGCCTCATTACATTCATATATATTACTAATGCAGTAGAAAGGTTGGAAAATGTGCAATTTATAATTTACTCATACTACCAAAATAAGTGTTAATATAAATAAATTGAGAAAAAGTAATTATATTTAAATATTTTTATTTAAGAAATAGCTAAATATATAGTCAGCAAAATTTTATGATCTATTAGAATACACCTCTGGGTATATTCTAAGTATTAATATGTATTGTTCATTATACTTGTTTATATACATATTATGTTTTTAGTTATTCCTTAAAAACAGTTTTACAGGAAGCAAATTTGCCCACACATATTTTACTTATGAATTATTACTAGGTTTGTTGGTAACAGATAAATGTAGCTTACTCTACTGAACTAAAAGGGAATCTAAAGTAGAAAAAGTTCTCAAGGCCTTGTAAATGTCTACAGGCTGGAAAAGTAGGATAAATACAAATGTTGCTTACATTGACTTCTGTGGCAATATTTTTAAGGGAGACTCTTTAACAAAGGGTAAATACATAAAGAGGCTTTGAATAGTTTTTTAGTCAGACATATAATGCTGTGCTGTTCTGGCATCACCATTACCAATATTTGTGTAGTACTTTTAGCTTTAAAATAGTATATCATTCAATTTTTTATATGATCCCAGAAATGCTGTGTTTTCCACACTCACAGAATCAAAGTTTTAGGATAAGAAGAGGCCTCAGATATTCTTTAATCCAATAGCCTAATTTCACACCTGAGGAAACTGAGTCTCAAAACATTGACACCATTTGTCCTTATCACTGTTGAAAGATTAAATTTATTGATAAATCTCAGCTGATTTCTACAGTTTATCTCAACATAAAAATGTGCAATATAAAAACAAGTGCTAGCAGAGTTGCAAGACAACGTACAGGACACCAGATAAGTTTGAATTTCAGATAAACAATAATTTTTTTAGCATATGTACTTTCTATACAATATATATTATTGTATATATATTTTTATACACTAATATATACTAAAAATGTATACTAAAAAATTATTCTTTGCTTATCTAATTCAAAATTAACTGGGTATACTGAGCTTTTATCTGCTAAATCTGGTGACCCTACAACAAGGGTTGTTGTAAATAGCCTATATTAAATCAAAACAATAAAATGCTTTTGTTTCAAAGCTTCAGACAAAAGTCTGCTGAAATCCAGTATTTCATCCATTAGATGAATCAGCTTCTTTTTTCTAAGCTCATTTTCAGAAAAATAACCTATTAATTTTGAGGTTATAAAGCACCTTTATACAGCACCATTGCTGTATAAAGGAATAATAAAAAGATACAATTTGATATATTTTTGATAACACGTACAAACTGGCTAATTAGAAATAACATTAAAAAAGCACAAAAGTGTTAATATTGCCCATTGGTAGCTCTGATGCAATTTTGAAGGGGAAATTACATTTTATTCAGTGCTTACTATGTACCAGTCACAAAATCTCTTTGAGAAAAGCATTATTATTCTAATTTCAGAGATGAGAAAGCAGAGCTGCCTGGAAATGAAATAACTTGCCATTTATTCCACTGAGGGGTGGAATTAGGTCTCCAAAATCAATCCATTTGGAGTCAAAAGCTTATGGTCTTTCTCCTGAATTAGACCATTTGATGAAAAAGGAATTTGGAAACATTATTTGTTGCCTTCTCAACATTTATCCACTTACTCCTCCATATTCTCTTTGTCCAATATCTTCTTTGCCAACTGAATATTGATTTTTTTTTTTTTCAATTCCTCAGGAAAGGCCCTTATCCTCAACTCTGGCTGTATATTCTGACAGTTTAAATCATCATAGTAATTTTTCCTTTGTTAGTGATTGGACTAGGGTAGTTAGTGGTTTGAAAACTTCAGTGTATGTCAAAATTACTTGGAAGGCTTGTTAAAATACAGATTGTTGGATCCCAGCCTGACCTTCTCATCAGGAAGTGTCACATGAGGTGGGAGATTTTGCATTCCTAACAAGTCCCCAGTGAAGGTGATGATGCTGATAGGGACCATGATTTGGGAATCACTATTTTAGGGGTAGCTCTGTGACCAGTTGTGGCCAATGCGATGAGAGAAGTCTTCTGGGAATTGTTTCTTCGTGATTCAAAGACAATACATTTTCTTATTACTTGAAATTATTTGTACCATGCTCTTCTAAAGTAATCCTACTTGATGCAAGAGAATTAGAAGTTATCATCCAAGTTATTACTTGTAAGTCTTAGCTGCTCATGATGTGATTGATTTGCTAATCTATAATGACATGTAGATTAGCAAATCCTGTGGCATGTATGTTTACAAAATATTTAGCTTCTTTGTTAGAGGTAGCTATCACATTAAAAGGCTATTATAAAAGTGTCTATCATAGGTAGCCAAAATAAATAGAATATATTACTTCGTCACAAAAATCCTATTGTTAGGCTGTGCAGTATATTGAACACATGCTCTGAAATGTGCATCTCTAGACATCTAGTTTGTTTTGTGGGCAGTTAAAGGGTTTCGGCACTAGACGGTGAACATATTTTATTTAGTAGCTAAGTATTGCCAACCAAGGATTTCCAAGCATTCTGCAGGCATTTGAAAACATATATACTCAATATAGTTACTTTGAGGTTATTTTAATGAAAATATTGTAATCACATGGTTTACATGATCTATTCTTAAAATACATTAAGTATAGTGGTTGTATTTGAAACAAGAATCAAGGCAAACCTAAACTCATCCAGGAATGCTCATCATTTTAGCTGAATGAATATGTGGCTTCACATGTTGTTTAGTTTCTGTGCAAGAAATGCTGACCACTGCTGCTCTTTCTGACTCTGCTAACACCAATGTCAAGGTTTGCTTTGTACATAACTAAAAAGTCACAATTTTTATTTTTAATAACTGGCTATTTCATTTTAGAGTGTCTGTTCTTCGCCTGTACTGAGTTGATGCAATGGAACATTTTTGTGTTATACCATTCAACCTCTAAAACAAACACTACTCAAAGTAAACTCAAAGGAGAAGTGCATAGCATCCTTTTAGGCTACTTGTACCATAATTATTTCTGTTCAATTAAATTTACCTCTGTTACCTTGGTAACCAAACTATTAGCTCACTGCCAACATATTTTTATTTCTCCTTGTATTATTTTGGATATCTGCATTTTGTAGCTTCCCCATAAGTTTCTCAAGCCAAGTTTTTCATAACCTCAGGTCCTTCCTTGTCTATTGAACTTACATTATGTATCTCCTATCTTCCACTTAGAAAAGGAAATGGTAAATCACTTTTGAATAATTTAAGCAATGCTTTATTTAAAAAAATATTTTTCATGTTATTAAAATGGTCTCACTTTCCTCGTTTGTTTCCTTCATAACTATCATTTCACAATTAGTATTTGCCAGACACTATTTAAACATTTTTCAAATATTAACTAATTTAATTATCATAACAAGACTATGAATTAATACTAGAATCCTTAATTTATCAATGAGGGAAATCAGAAACAAATATTATTTGAGTTGCCCAGTTCAAAGAGCCAGTAAGTGATAGAGGCAAGATTTGAACCCAAACGTTAGTTTTAAACATCTGAGTTTATCAGTCTTACATAAATGACAATTGAAAGTCCTCAAATAAATCAGTATTGTTAAGATAACAATTTACTGATTACATTTAGGTAAGTCTTTTGACTAATGCTAATCCTAAAGGCCAATAATCTGCTCCTGAAAAATCACTGAATCTTCTATTTTTTAAATGTGAAAATGTGAAAGTAATTTATTCCTAGTCCACCACATAATCTTAAGTAGTTCTCCAAATATCACTAAAATATACTTAGACACATTTATAACATCTACCAAGGATTTCTGCAGAATATAAAGCATGAAAAACACCAATTACCTAACTATGTGACATTTAATGAACTCATATTTGGGCTTTGCAATATGCAACAATACTGAACAATAATAGACGTGAATTCTTTTTCTTCTACATGGAAATGAATAAAGTGTGATGTAAAACATGAATATGTTAGAGCTACATAATGAATGCAAATAACTCTTAGCAATAAAAAAAATAAGTAATAATGTAATTAACATTGGAACTTCCTAGCAGAAGAATTGCCTCAGTGGCATTTGGCAGCAAGAGAAAAGGCATATTTATTATTAATATGGAGTAAAGATGATAACACATCCTAATATATAGTGTATTTAAACAAGATAAGCACACGATGTGATTCTATCAGAATACCTGAGATATGACTATTTGCTACTAAACATCTTCTCCCTTGGTCTCCTGTGTGACTTAAAGGTTTCCCTGGTGCATGCATAAACATTCACAGTAATAGGCTTTCAATTAGAGTAGTAAATTTTGGAGATTACTGTTTTTGCAAGCCATCAAAATACATATTTGGATGATGGAATTTCAGATAACTTCGGATTCTTTTATTAGCTTCAACTTGTTGGAACATGAGTTATAAGCGCATTCCCTGGTTTAGAAAAGAAGACACTAATTCTTGACATGAAGTTTTTGATTAATAGAGCAAATTGCTGGCACATTGGCTTTTGAGTGATTTTCTTAGATTTTCAAAGGGAGAATGCCAACTCCTTTTTTTTATATTTAAAAGACAAATACTTTTGAATAAAGTTAATTTATAAATTGAAAGATAATGTGTTATTCCAGTCATCAAACTGATGTGAAATCAAGTGGAGGAATAGGGGTTTTGTGGTAGGTTGGATTGATTGCATTACAAGTCCAAAATTTTTAGTAATGAGTAATACTTCTCAGTTTGGCTTAGATTTGTAGATAGTTTCTACAAAATGTAATAGAAGTACAATGTAATAGACTCTACTTTATTTAAAGGAAATCTCTCATGACCTACCTCTGTCTTAATGTCCGGTATGAGGAATGGAGTTTGCTGACTGTCCCCTACTGCCTTAGTTGAACTCCCATTTAACTATTCATGAAATTATTCCCTAAAAACAGTGAAGCTATTAGGCAGTCTTAGGAATGGGCTATAACTTCAATTATTATAAACTTAGGTTCTTTAATGTTATTGTTTAGATGAAATGTAGACATTTGTTATAGGTTTAGGATTAATAAATTCCTAGTATATTTTTAAATTTTATTTAAATTTAAATATATTTTTAAAAATTACCTAATTGAAATTTAGAAATTCTATAAAGTAGATATATTATTTCAATTTTACAAATAATAAAACTAGGTCTGAAAGGGTTTTAAGCCCAATGCCATGTATCCAATACGTGGGTGAATCAGATTGATTCAATTATCTGACTCCAGGAGATTTCAGGTGCATTTTCAAACCCTGAAATAGGTAGGGTGAAGTCAATTATACAGTAAAATGTTTCTATAAGAATCCAATGACTTTCCTGTAGTTCAGTTATATGTCTTAGAGAAGTAAGAACAAGTCTAGTCTAAGAGGATATGTCCTAATCCACTCTTATTACACAGGTGCAATCATAAAATAAACACAGAATAAAGATAAATTATTTAAATAGCAATGATGATGAATGTTAGAGTTCTCTAAAGAAGTAGAACACATAGAATATAGTTGAATAGATAGATAAACATAGATCTCTATATAAGAGGATATTTGTTTGGGGAATTGGTTCACCCAATTATGGAAGCCAAAATGTCCCATGGAGAATCAAGAAAGCTAGTGAGGTAATTCAGTCTGGGTCAGAAGGTCTGAGAAATACATGGGCTAATGATGTAACTTCCAGTTCAAGACCAAAGACCTGAGAACCAAGGATATTTTATTAAAGTCATGGATTTAAATGTGATTTTAAACTTTAACTGGAAGAGATTCAACACAACCCTCTCAATTTCTATATGAAGACTAAAGCTCAGAATGGTGACATGATTTAATTTAGGTCACACTTATAAGTAGCTGCAAAGTAGGACTACACTCCCAGCCTGTTAACTCTCAATCAAGTCACCTTTCCCACTGAAGAGGGGCTTTTTAGTCTTTTTATTTAATATACGTACACTTTACTAAGGGTTCATAGAAACCTGTCACAACAGTCTGTACGTTTTCCTTTCAAACCACCTTTCCTCAAATGAGTCTTAGCCCTTAATCCAATAAAAATCCCTTTTTACTGCTAGGTGAACACACCTACTATGCATAGACTACCACCCTTTACGATTATGTCAGAGTTTTTTGGTTTTTGTTTTAAATTACTCTGCATTTGATTTATCCTGCAGGTTATACTAAATTTCTGTCAAGGGCACTCCATTGAATTCCTTAGATTTTTTTGGTACTTATTAAAAAAATTTCTATATTGAAAATAAGTGACAAAAGTATATTTGGCCAAAAGAGGAAAAATTTTGTCAAATTTTTCTGCAAAAATAGGCTTATGCCTGCAATGAATGCCCATGTGCAGGCAGGTTTTTGAGGGAATCACTCTTTGTGGAAGCTGAGGAGACTCACAGATGTCGTGTACCTTGTGAGGGCTGGTGCTCACTTAGTTTATTGATGGCATTTTATTGTATTGATCAGAGAACATGATCTAGCTCCTTTGCCCTGTGGTACTTTCCAGATTGGTATAAACTCTTTATTTTTCCTCTGATTTCTCTTGCCATCATCCATCATTTCTCATTTTTGAGGCAGGCACAGCATTTCTGTGGTTTGATCTCTTGCCCATGCTTTTTAGTTTAGACATATTACCCTGGGGTAGGAATGTTTCATCTTTTTAATGATCTTCCTTATCTTTATTAGAGTGAAAGAACATACTCTTAAACACTTTTTTTTTTTTTTAACTAAGACACCAGAACAACAATGTGTTCTGGTGAAGAGCCTGGGAGAGTCACAGCAAAAAGGTTCTGTCTATTGCCATCAGTGATTACAATAAGTTGATTTCATGCAGTTTGTTTTGAGTGGTGGTAGAAATTTAATTTGTCATGCTTTCAATTAAGGAGGTTCCAGAGACTTGCCATACTTTTCCTTATAATTTATCGCAAGAAGTTTTTGCCTGCAAAAACATCAAAGAGTGTTTTGATTTAAAAAAAATTCCTGTGGGGTTTATATGTCCATTGCACAGGGCAATAACTATCCACTTTATTGCCATATCTATCATTGCTTCATATCTATCAGTGCTGGAAATAGAAGATTTAGAGATTCTGATGCCTTAGATGTGATTCTCTCCTTCCCTTGTCACTTTTTCTTTTTTAAAATGTTTCTTTTTTTTTTTCCTTTCTTTACTTCCTCTACTTTTATTATTATCTCGTGCCCATCCCCTCTCAGCTTTAAGGTTTGAGGCTTAGCAGGTGTTAGTGAAGTTTCTTTTAAACATGTTATCCTCTGAAAGTCATAATAAGCTTACACAGTAGAAAAGATTTTTAAGAGGCAGTTCAGTGACTGCTTCTAAGACAACCATTATAGGCACCTGGGATGCCATTTGTCTAAAGAGCTCTGACAAGGATTTTCTGCAAACCCTGGTAGTATCATCTGCACACCTTGGACAACTCTCAGTGCCATTCAGTTGCTAATTACTTATAGAGCAGAGATGATGCCCTTTGTCAAACAGAAGTCTTCTCTGACTAATTTAAACACATTTTTTTTTTTTCCTGTTTAGTTTTCAAGGAAGATGGAGTACAGGTGATCAAGGACCTTGTGATAGATAATACTTCAAATATTTGTAAGAGTTAGTAAACTTTCATAGGACTTTGCTCTATTCTAAATAGTCTTCAATTTCTTTCATATTTTCCTCCCGGGTTTGCTCTTTTTCATTTATGTTATGTCTTCCCTGTCTTATTCCGGCTATTTCCCCAGATTTCTGTGGTTTGATGATTTTCAGAGCTTCTACAATAAAGATTGAGATGGATTAGAACAACGGCAAGTTTGCTCTCTTAGTTGAGAAAGAACTTAGGTTTTAAGGAGATAAGGACAAAGTTATCCAATCACATGTGGGAGTGAAAAGGAAAAGGATTCGTTAGGATCAGATTCTCAGCACTAGCTTATGATTTATCAGGAGGTGTCAGTGTGAATTTTAGCACTTTGGCCTACTGTTCTCTCACAGAAAGTAAAATGATGTATTTCCCAAAGATCATGGTTTCTTAACGGCAATAAAAAAAACTATAATTCAGGAGCTAATAATCAATGAGTAGCCAGTGACTTAATAGTGAAATGGCTAGCTTTTGGGTTTTCTCCCAAAAGAAAAATATAGGTTTCAACTATGCCTTTTCATATCCCACTTAAAGTAGAGAATCTATGGGAAGTTTCCTAGCAAAGAAAACGGCAGCTCTCCCCAATAAGCTAGTCTGGGAGAAGGATATTGGCAACAATAGCATAATATATTTCTGAACATTTATGACTTAAGCACCAAAATTTATTGAGTTAGTTGACACATTCTTTGCTTAAGAAGAATATTATTGCCTTTAATTCGTATGATTTTTTTCCCCTAAGAGGTGAAGAGAGGGAGAGAGAATACTATAAACTTGGTAGAAATAAAAATTGTATCTTTAGTCTGAACCAAAACACTTTGTTTTGTAACCACAAATTACCAGGTCATTATGACTGGAAACTTTTATATTCAACCCTAGGCTCATTACAACTATAAAATAAATAGAAAATTATTAATGAATTCATAAAGCTGATATAAAGCTACTAAGGATTTTATTACGACTTGAATATTGAAACAGTTTTTGAGGTAATGAGCACAGGGATTCCTTACCATTCTAGTCTCTCATTTCCAAGAACCCTGAAACTCCATATAGTTAAAAGGATTCTAAAAAATATATTTTCCAATCAGAACTCTGGAATAGCCTTGTTATCAGAGGCAGCATGTGCAAAAGTAGAAGTGAGCAATGGGAAAGACTGAGGGAGAGTTGAAGTGATGCAGGAAGGCTATGCCAGTTTCCCTTCTTAGTTAGAGCTGTGGTGATTACCATGAGTCCAGCTCAATAAATAAGGGGAATGAGATTCTGTGGAAATTGCCATCCATGCATTATAGCTGGAGAAAAGGAGTGGATACTGTTGCAAGACATTTCTCAGGACTAGGAGCCACTAAAACTTTTATAAGCAAACTTGTTTCTAAGGTCTAGACAAGAGGGATTTCCATTTGGATTAAAGCAATCCAGGCCAGCTGTCAGTAATAGTCAGCCTAGACCACTGGTTCTCGGCTCTCTATGCACATTCGGATCACTTGGAAAGAATTTAAAAATACGAATGCCTGGACCTCACTTGCAGATATTCTGATTTAATTGGTTTGGAGTGAAGCCCAAGCATTGGTATTTTTAAAAAGCTTTCCAAATAACAGAGAGAGGACTGGTTGTTGTCATGGCAGAGTAACAGACTAAACCTCCTGCCAATAACAATTATTAAAGCTGGACAAAATATAAAAGACAAGTATTTGAAGGCAACTAAAATAGGGAGGTATAAATTAGAAAGATGTGATCCTTAAAAGAAGGGAAACATATTAGGTGAGTTCAATGTATACCAAGACTTTTCCCTGAGGACAACCCTTAGATCCTCAAGTGCAGGTAAATCCTTCAATAAGCAGCAATCTTTCTGGAGTGAGAAAACAGAGATCAGAGTGGTAGTTTGAAAGGGAAGCTGAAAATTGCGAAGAAAAACATCAGAGGAAGTCACCGAGAGGACAGTTCCAACATCTGCATAAAATTCCATTTCAATAGTTAGCTAGTTCCCAAACTCTGCATACCCAGGGTTGTACTCTACAGAACTCAGCGTAAAGAAGTAGTTTGGCAGGTGAAGAGCTGTGCAAAGACTAGAAGCTACCAGGAGTAGGGAGATGCAGTTTGGAGTTTTTGTCCTGACAAATCAGAGGGGCTTGGTAAAACATGTTCAACTTTCCTTTGAAATCTCAGAAGTACTATGACTTAAGGCAATGGGAACGAATAAAGTAGGCCAACCCTAATGAAGCTTAAATCTCAAACTCCATATTGTCAAAGTGATATGCTGCTACTCTTTCTTCCTACTAAAGGAGAGTTTATATTTGGAGGAATAAAACTTCATATAGAGGTTCTACATATTTTCACCTACAATGTCCAGCACCCAGTGAAAAAAGCAAGGAGAAATTTTGGCTCTGGTCAAAATTGGAGTAAAATTGAATTGGAGTAAAGTTGGAATAAAACGAAATGAGATTTACCTTGTCAACTGAAACAATACAAACATCTGGAAAATATATAAGAAGCAACAGTATTTAGGACATTGCACATCAGTCAAAGGAGGAGACCATTGCCCGAGAAAGAGGAAGCAAAAGAGGTAAACCCTTTGATGGAATCAGTTTACCATCTTAAGAATGTTTCTAAGCCACAGCACAGAAAAAAAAGACCTCAGCAAAGTGAAGGGGACTTCTTAAGTTGAGGAGCCTTGGCTATGATTCCAAAAAAGGCAAACCAGCAAGAGTTTATAGAGAAAAATACCAGACAGAAGAGAGCTGCAAATAGAAAACTCTAGAGATTTTTTTGATGGTTTCATATAATACATAATGAGTGCTGATCAGTGCATGGTCTAGGGGTACTACCTGTGGCCAGGAAAAATACCCTAAAGAATTAGAAGGAGCAATGACTGAAAACAGTGGGTCAGAAAGAGTGGCTGTTTCCAATAGATACATTGGGAAACTTCATAATGCACAAAGAACTGGTTATAGCACTCAGTCTTGGGGAAAATTAACCCAAAATTAAATGCTAGCCTGGTCCTGCCTAAGTAAGCTTAAAAACAACACACACATATATCAAACCGTTTCTAAGTAACTTCATTATTTCCCAAAACGAACTCCAAAAATATTTATGACAATTAAAAAACCTAGCACCTATAATGTAAAAATGTACAATTTCTGATATCCAATCAAAATCATTAGCATGCAAAGAAAGAAAATAGAAGCCATAGTGGAAGGACACCCTGTTCAACAAATGGTGCTGGGAAAATTGTAGAGCCACATGTAGAAGAATAAAACTGGATCCTCATCTCTCACCTTGTACAAAAATCAACTCAAAATGGATCAAGGACTTAAATCTATGGCTGAAACTGTAAAAACTCTAGAAGATAACATTGGAGAAACACTTGTAGACATTGGTTTAGGTAAAGACTTCATGATGAAGAACCCAAAAGCAAATGCAACAAAAACAAAGATAAATAGACTGGACTTAATTAAACTAAAAAGCTTCTATACAGCAAAAGAAATAATCAGCAAACTGAAAACCCACAGAGTAGGAGAAAATATTCACAATCTATACATCTGACATAGGACTAACATCCAGAATCTACAAGAAACCCAGACAAATCAGTAAGAGAAAAACGAACAATTCCATCAAAAAGTGAGCTAAGGAAATGAATAAACAATTCTCAAAAGAAAATATACAAATGGCCAGCTAATATATGAAATAATGTTCAACATCACTAATAATCAGGGAAATGTAAATCAAAACCCATAGTGAGAATAAAAATAGTCAATTGAAACTAACCCAGAAATGACGCAAAGACTGTACTAATAGACAAGGGCATTGAAAGAGTTACTATGACTGGGTTCCACATGTTTAAGAAGATAGAGGAAAGGTTAAATATATAAAGTATGCAGGATATTTAAGAAAAGACCCAATCTTAACATCTACAGATGAAAACTGCAGCGTCTGAGATGAGAAATGCAGTGGATGAAATTAATAGCAGATTTTGCATCAGAAAAGAAAAGATTATTGAACTTGGGAGATATAGAAATTATACAAAATAGACATGGAGAGAAAATGACTGAAATAAATAGGGCATTAGGAAACTTTGGGGAATCTTGTGTGACTAAGCACATATAATTAAGTCCTCGAAAGAGAAGAATGAGAAAATAAATATATTTAAGGAAATAATGGCAGAAATTTTTCCAAACTTGATTAAACCCTAGAAACCTATTACTATTAGGTTTCTATGGCTGCCATAACAAATTATTGAAATCTTAATGGCTTAGAAACAACAGAAATTGGCCAGGTGCGGTGGCTCAAGCCTGTAATCCCAGCACTTTGGGAGGCCGAGACGGGCGGATCACGAGGTCAGGAGTTCGAGACCATCCTGGTGAACATGATGAAACCTCGTCTCTACTAAAAAATACAAAAAACTAGCCGGGCGAGGTGATGGGCGCCTGTAGTCCCAGCTACTCGGGAGACTGAGGCGGGAGAATGGCGTGAACCTGGGAGGCGGAGCTTGCAGTGAGCTGAGATCCGGCCACTGCACTCCAGCCTGGGTGACAGAGCGAGACTCCATCTCAAAAAAAAAAAAAAAAAAAAAAAAACAAAAAACAAAAATAAAAACAAAAAAACAGAAACTTATTCTGTCACATTTCTGGGAGCTAGAAGTCCTAAATCAAAGAGTTAGGCCTTAGGGTGGATCCTTCCCTGCCCCTTCCAGTTTCTAGTGGCTCCAGGCACTGCTTTGCTTATGATACATAACTTCAATCTCTGCCACTGTCTTTACGTGTCCTTCTCTGTGTGTCTCCAATCTCCCTCTGCATTTCTCTTACAAGGACACTTGTCATCAGTTGTAGGGCCCACCCAAATAATCCAGGGTCATCTTGCCTTGAGATCCTTATCTTAATTGATCTGCAAAGGTCCTTTATCCAGATAAAGTCACATTCACAGGTTCTGGGTGGTTGACATAACTTTTGGAGAGCCAGCATTCAACTCACTAACACCCATAGATCCAAAAAGCTCAACAAATTCCCCTGCACAAAACAGGAGGAAAACTACACCAAGGAACATCATAGATTTATTTAAATCAGTGATAAAAAGAAAATGTTATAAATATCCAGATTTAAAAAAAAAAAAAGCACATGATATACATAGAAACAAAGATAAAGTTGACAGCAGATGTCTTGTAAAAAAAAAAAAAAAAAAAAAAAGGAAAAAGAAAAAATACAAGCCAGGAAATAGTGGAGCAACCTCTTTAAACTATAGAGGGGGAAAAACCTGTTTACCTATAATTATTAACCAGTGAAAAGATTTTTCAAAAGTGAAGATAAAGACTTTTTTAGACTTAAAAAAAAGTGAAAGAACTAATCACTAGCAAGCCTGAATTACAAAAAATGTCAAGAAAATTTTCAAGAGGACTATAGTACCCAATGAAAACTTGAACTTTAAAGCAATAATGAACATGGGAAATGTTAACTACATGGGTTTATACACACACACCCCTTCATAATATGTATAATAAAGACACACATATATATAAATACATTTATTTATTTAAGAAACTGGTCTTTGTATGTTTCCCAGGCTGGTCTCAAACTCCCAGCCATAAGCGATCGTCCCACCTTAGCTTCCCAAATGGCAAGGATTACAAGATTGAGCCATTATACCCGGACACATTATATAATTTAAACTTTTTTTTTTTTAAACTGCAGAGCAATATGTGGTATGAGTCATTCCAGTGTGAATGCCATGAGTACAGGGGTGTACTGGTCAGGGTTCTCTAGAGGACCATAACTAATAGGATAGATGTATGTGTGAAGAGCAGTTTATTAAGGAGTATTGACTCTCACAATCACAAGATGAAGTCCCACAATAGGCCTCCCACAATAGGCTGTGTGCAAACTGAGGCTCAAGGAAGCCAGTCCCAGTCCCAGAACCTCAAAGGTAGGTAAGCCGACAGTGCAGCCTTCAGTCTGTGGTCAAAGGCCTGAGAGCCCCTGGCAAATCACTGATGTAAGTCCAAGAGTCCAAAAACTGAAGAACTTGGAATCTGATGTTGGAGGGCAGCAAGCATCCAGCTTGGGAGAACGATGAAGACCAGAAGTCTCAGTGAGTCTGCTCATTAAACTTTCTACTGCCTGCTGTATTCTAGCCACCCTGGCAGCTGATTAGACGGTGCCCACCCAGAATGAGGGTGGGTCTGCCTCTCCCACTCCACTGACTCAAATGTTAATCTCCTTTGGCAACACCCTCACAGACACACCTAGGAACAATACTTTGCATTCTTTAATTCAATCAAGTTGACACTCAATATTAACCATCGCAAGTCCACCCCTCATCAACTTACACCCATACACATCTCCTGAAGTTATGCATAACCTACAAATAAAAACAATAATAAGGTCATAATTACAGCTAATGTAATACAGCTATCCTTCATACAACCAGAAGCACACTAAGCCGTAACTTAAATGTTACTACAAAAATTTAACAACACTTAAATGCTGATACGAAGTTAATAAATCTTATGTTACATGATAAAGGAAAAGAAAAGTGAAGATACTTTCTTGTACAAGTGTATACAGGCACAAACATATTCTTTTTTTTTTTTTTTTTTTTTTTTGAGGCGGAGTCTCGCTCTGCCGCCCAGGCTGGAGTGCAGTGGCCGGATCTCAGCTCACTGCAAGCTCCGCCTCCCGGGTTCACGCCATTCTCCTGCCTCAGCCTCCCAAGTAGCTGGGACTACAGGCGCCCGCCATCTCGCCCGGCTAGTTTTTTGTATTTTTTAGTAGAGACGGGGTTTCACCATGACAAACATATTCTTAACAAAATAAGGTGGAAACATTTGTGACAATTACAGTCCTTGTTTCTGCGCCCAGTCACATGGTCGTAGCTAGTATTGATGACTACCTTCTATTCATTCTGTATTCCCTTTGCCTTCATCAAGCACCTCAGTGGGTTGTGTTTTTTACCTGGTAGAGTGACTCAAACCTTCATTCCTGAAGGGTCTGGGCCATCTGTAGTCCTGCCTGGATTGGGTTGTTGTAGTTTGCCATTGACCTTAATCACTAGGCATACTAAGGTAGGTAATACTAATCACTAGGTAATACTAAGAGACACCCTAAGGGGTCTTCTGCATTTCACACATACTTTTCCTTACCTCCATTGTGGAGTAGTAGTCTGATTTCATCTTGATAGTCCAGGTCAATCACCCCAGACAACACTCTAACTCCCTTCTTAGCCTGTTGACTCAGAGGTAGGAGAAGCTCAAAGTGGACAGGTGGCCATCTTAACTTCCAATTTAATGAAATCATTGTGTGTATACTTGTGGCAGCATTCCTCCCTCTTAAACTAAGACCTCTAGGCCATAGAACATAATGTCATGGGAACAGGAAGCAAAAATTTTGCTTGTGTGTCACTAGGGGTGATGGTGAGTGGTGCCACTTCTGCTTCCACCCCTGGATTCCTGGACCCACCAATCCTGAATATGGGGGAAACAGTGCCATATACTGGATTCTGATTCAGAGCATACATGGCCTTCTGGAGAACTTTGCCCCGGTCTTGCGAAGTATTGTCACCTAGTTGGCATTGGGATTGTAACTTCAAAAGGCCATTCCACCATTCTGCCAATCTAGTTGCTTTGGGATAATGGGGAACATGGTAAGACCAGTGGATGCCATGAGCATGAACCCACTGCTGCACTTCTTTGGCCATAAAGTGAGTGCCTTGGTCAGAGGCAATGCTATGTGGAACACCATGAGGGTGGATAAGGCATTCAGTGAGTCCATGAATGGTAGTCTTGGCAGAAGCATTGTGTGCCGGATAGGCAAACCTATATCCGGAGAAGTGTCTATTCTAGTGAGGACAAACCACTTCCCTTACCATGATGGGAGAGTTCCAATATAATCAACCTGCCACAAAATAGCTGGCTGATCACCCTGGGGAATGGTACCATATCTAGGGCACAGTGTTGGTCTTTGCTGTTGGCAAACTGGGCTCTCAGTGGTGGCCATAGACAGGTCAGCCTTGGTGAGTAGAAGTCCATGTTGCAGAGCCCCTGCATAACCTCCATCCCTGCCACCATGGCCACATTGTTCTTGGACCATTTGGGTGATAACGGCAGGCTAGGGAAAGAGGCTGAGTGGTGTCCACAGAATGAGTCATTCTATCCATTTGATTTAAAAATCATTCTCTGCTGAGGTCACTCTTGGGTTAGCATTCACATATGATACAAATATCTTCATGGTTTTTGACCACTCAGAGAGTTCTGTCCACATACATTTTCCCCAGATTTCTCTATCACCAATTTTTCAATTATGCTGCTTCCAAGTCCCTGACCATCCAGCCAAACCATTGTCTACTGCCCATGAATCAGTATTTAATCACACAGCTAGCCATTTCTCCTTCTATGCAAAGTGTACAACCAAGTGCACTGCTCAAAGTTCTGCCCACTGGGAAGATTTCCCTTCACCACTGTCCTTCAGGAATGTTCTAGAAAAGGGCTATAGTACTGCAGCTGTCCACTTTCGGGTGGTGCCTGCATATTGTGCAGAACTATCTGTAAATCAGACCTTAGGCTTCTCTTCCTTTGTTAACTGATCATAGGGAACTCCCCATGAGGCCATTGGTATAGGCTGGGGGACAGAAGGTAGGGTGGCAGGAGTGGAGAGCATGGGCATTTGAGCCACTTCCTCATGTAACTTACTTGTGCCTTCAGGACCTGCTTTGGCCTGATCATGTACATACCACTTCCATTTGATGATGGAACGCTGCCGTGCACACTCAACTTTATAGCTAGATGGGTCAGAAGGCACCCAGCTCGTGACAGGCAGTTCAGGACACATGGTGACTTGATGAGACATAGTCAAATGTTCAGTTTCTACCAAAGACCAGTAATAGGCTGAGAGCTGTCTCTCAAAAGGAGAGTAGTTATCTGCAGAAGATGGCAGGGCCTTGTTCCAAAATTCTAGAGGCCTCTGCTGTGATTCACCTATGGGTGCCTACCAAAGGCTCCAAACAAAATCCCTGTCTGCCACTGACACATCAAGCACCATTGGATCTGCTGGGTCATATGACCCAAGTGCCAGAGCAGCTTGCACAGCAGCCTGAACCTGCTGCAGAGCCTCCTACTGTTCTGGACCCCACTCAAAACTGGCAACCTCTGGGTCACTTGAGAAACTGGCCAGAGTAACACACCTGAATTAGGAATGTGTTGCTTCCAAAATCCAAATAGACCCACCTTCTTGTGCCTCTTTCTTGGTTGTAGGAAGGGCCAAACACAGCAACTTATCCTGCACCTCAGAAGGGATATCTCGACAGGCCCCACACCACTGGACCTCTAGAAATTGTATTCAGGTAAAAGCTCCCTGAATTTTAGCTGGATTTACTTCCCATCCTGTGGCATGCAAATATCTCATGAATAAGTTCACTGTATTTGCTGCTGCTTGCTCACTGGATCCAATCAGCATAATGTCATCAATGTAACGGGCCATTGTGATATCTTGTAGAAGAGAAAAGTGACCAAAATATCTGCAAACTAGATTATAACACACAGTTGATATACCTCTGAGGTAGCACAGTGAAGGTACATTGCTGACCTTGCCAGCTGAAGGCAAATTTTGGGGCCCTGGGAATGGATAAAAATGTATGCTCAATGACTACATACTCGGTAGCAGATGTATTAATTTGCTCAAGCAATGAAACCACATCTGGTACAATAACTGCAATTGGAGTCACCACTTGGTTAAGCTTACAATAATCCACTGTCATTTTTTAAGATCCACCTGTGTTCTTCACAGGCCAAACAGGAGCATTGAATGGGGATGTGCTGGGAATCACCACCCCTGCATCGTTCAAGTCCTTGATGGTGGCGCTAATCTCTGCAGTGGCTCCAGGGATGTGATACTGTTTTTCATTTACTATTGGTAGAGACAGCTCTAATGGCTTCCACTTGGACTTTCCCACCATAATAACCCTCACCCTATGAGTCAGAGACCAGCTACTAAGTATCTTTATGTAATTATGCACTCTGGCACTGGGGAAATTAACATAGGGAGAGTCCAGGGATCCACTGGACCCACTGTAAGTCAGACATGAGCTAAAACTCCATTAATTACCTGATCTCCATAAGCCCCTACTTTAACTAGAGGACCACAGTGATATTTTGGGTGCTCTGGAATCAACGTCAGCTCAGAGCTAGTGTCCAATAGTCCCTGAAATGTCTGGCCTTTTCCTCTGGTAAAAGGCCAGACGTCTCCGTGGGGAAAGATGGGAGAAGGATTAACAGCATAAATTGTTGGTAGTGTAGTGGGGTTCTTCCTCAAAGGGACTCGGCCTCCCCTTCATTCAAGGGACTTGGGGTCTGTAAACTGGTTCAAGTCTGGAAATTGATTGAGGGGCAATGATTTTCTATTTTTATAATTCAAATTATTCCTTCGCTCACAAAACCTGGAAGTTTTCTGCTTATACAAATTAAGAATGCAATACGCTTCCTATCAGTTTCACTTCTAGGAACACTGTGATTAATTAGCCAATGCCTCAGCTCTACATGAGTCGACTATTCTGATTGCTGCTCTGCCTCTGCTGTCCATTGTAGTAACTACGCCCATCTCAACTTTGATGGTTGAGTGCCACCACTTGGCCCCTGCCACCTCTGAATCCAGTTATTCCCATTACACTTAAATTTTTTAATTAATTGAGTAACTGTCGTTCTGACTTGTAATATCTGGCATACAGAGAAGTGCAATCACAGAGCTCTTCAGGGTTGCAGGTGTTCCCCTCACAAATCTATTTTGCAAAGTATTGGGGAAGGGTATGTCTTCTGGACCTTCTCAGCTGGGATGAGTACATCTATAGTGACTAACCCAATCTAGCATTCTCATATCCCTTAGCCTTTGGAGCCCTTCCTCTACATTAAACCAAAGGAGATCAGGCATTTCTAGCTCACTCACAGTTGGCCATCTTTTGATCCATAGTTCAGCTAATCAAGCAAGTAAACTATTAGAACCTTTTTTTTTTTTTTCTTTAAACTCCCCGAGCTACAGCATTAAATGCAGGATCCCTGCTTAGTTGGCCCATATCAATAAATTCAGCCTGATCCAACTTAATGTCTCTTCCACCATTATCCCACACCCTTGATATTCCCATGCCTGTTCTCCAGATTTCTGCTTATATAAATTAGAAAAGCAGTTATTTTGGAGTGTAGCACACCTCCTTGTGCATCACACTCGGAACCTCACCTCTAGGGGCCTGCTGGGACTTGAGTCTAGTTATAGGTATAGAAGCAAACAGGGGTGTTGCGGGTGGGTCCTGAGGAGAGCCAGCATCAGGCAGTGCATGGGTAATCTCCTTAGACAAATATGGAAAGGCTAATGGCAGCGTGGTTGATGGAGGGGATGTTTCTACCACTGGGGGTGGGCAGGCTGTTTCCTCTGGTCAAAAAGGCTCATCAGAGTTTACAAGCTCAGTATCCCCAGCTTCATCAGGTTCCTCCCACCAATCCCCATTCCAAGTTGCAGGGACCTATTCTTCTCCAGTCAATGCCCTCACTTTAACACTAGACACCTAGCGAGACTGATTGTGCACCTCTCTTTGCAGGTCAGCCACTCTCATGATAAGAGCTTCTGTCTGATTTTCTGCAATTTTAGTCCTTTGTCTACAGGAGATAAGATTCTCACTCAGGACAATCTTAGGAGACTTGAGGCTCAGTTTGTGCTTCTGAAGCTGGGAGTTAGAATCTTTGTGCTCACCCTTTTCTTTTGTCACTTTGTCCAGTGAACTTAAAAGCAACCAGCCAACTTTATTTTCCTTAGCTCTCCACACATGGTCAAAGATATTATGTATAGCGTCCCTAAACTTCTTGCTGCTCACAAGTGGTGAATCAGGAGTATCAAATGCATTTATTTTACATAACTCTCTAAGCAATTAATGCCAAAGACTATCAATGTTTTCCATACTATTAGAAGTAGAGTCCTTAGCATTTTGAGGTCTAATCATATTAAGCAGCCAACTCCAGAAACTCCAAAAACAAATAAAGAAATCCATTCTTAAAATTCTCCTCTAGAATCAGTCTTGGTACCAAAATCTGTATTAGGGTTCTCTAGAGGGACAGAACTAATAGGATAGACGTATATATGAAGAGGAGTTTATTAAGGAAAATTGACTCACACAATCACAAGGTGAAGTCTCACAATAGGCCTCCTATAGTAGGCCGTGTGCAAGCTGAGGATTGAGGAAACCAGTCCCAGTCCTAAAACCTCAAAGGTAGGGAAGCGGACAGTGTAGCCTCAGTCTGGCCCCAGATCCCTGACAAATCACTGGTGTAAGTCTAGGAGTTCAAAAGCTGAAGAACTTGGAGTCTGATGTCAGAGGGCAGCAACCATCCAGCACGGAAAGAAAGACGAAGGCCAGAAGACTCAGTGACTCTGCTCATTCCACTTTCTTCTTCCTGCTTTATTCTAGCCACACTAGCAGCTGATTAGATGGTGCCCATCCAGAATGAGGGTGGGTCTGCCTTTTCTAGTCCACTGGCTCAAATGTTAATCTCTTTTGGCAACATCCTCACAGACACACGCAGGAAAAATATTTTGCATCCTTCAATCAAGTTGATGCTCAATATTAACCACCACAAAGGGCATTCTGTCTCTCTTTTCACCACTGAATATCCAATTTTTAGAACAGTGACCAACAAAATATTCTCTCAATAACCATGTATTAACTGCATGTTTGTGAAAACAAGAACAAAGTGCAAAAACAATTCTAATTCTTCTCAAGTTCCCTATCCTCTATTGTATTTGAAAAGGAGGGGAGTTCATTGCCTCTAATTTCTAAATTAGATTTTTTAGCAAGATGTCCCAACATACATGTCTCACCATAAAAACCGGCATTATGGATGCAAATGTAGAAAAATGTCTTCAGAAAATAAACGTGTGCTTTCCTCTACTCAAAAGACAGAGGGCTCACAGAAAATTCTGCTGCTCCAACCTTTAGGAAAGGGCCTCTGTTGAAGGCATGCTTGGCATTTTCCTATCAAGAAAAAGTAAGTAAGTTTAATTGCAGTTGTTCTAAAGTTCTGGGGTCTGTTGGCGGCAATCTCTGTTTTCTAGAAAAAGTGGAAATAAACAGCCACTGGTGTTTAAGGGTTAAAAATTTAGAAGTTGCCCAAAGAGTGCAAGCTACTAAGGAGAAAAGATATAATTAAGTCATTTATTCTTTAAATTTATGATCCTGTTATCCGCAACGAAGCTTCACTATCCAAGAAATATGAAAAGATCTTTGGTACCAAAGCTCATAAAGTAATGATAGTGCAAGTTGGTGGAACAAAGTAAAGGAAAGAGTCCTGGCTCTTGCTTTTAGAAAAACTGACATTCTAAGATATGTCTGAGGTCTGCGAGGCTCTGAAGAACAGGGAGATAGCAAAGCAGTAACCAAATAGAACTCATCAAAGCACCTGGCTCTGGTCAGGACCATGGCATGGGGAATTCAGTTGTGCTGCAAATATGCCACCCACCAAACTATTGGTCATTGCAGGCTTCTGAGGCTTTAACCCTCTAGACCAGAAAACAATTCCACATGACAGTACCCACCATTCCTCATGGATTATGCAAAAATCACACCTCTGCAATCTCCCTGGTTGCTGTGTTTGCTTGTTGAGTATTCTTTAAAATACTTGAGGCTGGACTGTGTGATGTAGTTAATAGCATGTGAAATATCCCAATTCAGAATCCATATTCTAGAAGTAGCTAAGGCAGAAGCTGCAAATATCAATATCTGAGTCTGTGCTGGAGATATCCATAGTTAACAAAAGGAATATTAGATATGACTTTTTGAATTGTAGGATTAGTGTTGTTCAAACTAAGGTGAGTTGACTAGATGTGGTGTACCAGTGTCTAATTCTTTCTTATACAAATCTGGTTAAGTAGGGATCTTCAGACAAGTCCAAGGTCAAAAATGTGTTCTGTCCTGCTCTGCACACTTAATACAGGATTCTGTCTCCTAACAGAATTTGAAGGTTAGCTTATCCTGTCTCTAGTATGTTATTAAATCATAATTGCTTTTGAGCAATTATTTTAGAAGTGTTGCTTACCAGAAACCTTAAAGAGATAGGAGGTGGGGACTACATTAAGCTTCTATGCAAATTGCATATTTTTTGTTCCTGTAGAACACAAAAAAAATGTGTACATGTATGCAAAAATTGGAACTGAGACTTGCTTTCATTCTAATATTCTGGCTTGTGGAGAAGGGGCACCTACTCTCAGCTACCTGTAACCACTGGAGACTCCCTGCCCCCTCTAAAAGGAACCCAACCAGCTAAGAAAAGCTAAATTTCACAGGCGGTTTTTAATAGTAGATGTGAGCTCCTGATTCTGGAGAGAAGCTTGACATATTGGTTTAACCTGAACAGGTGAGAAAATAGAGAAAATAACTCTACTTCTGGGCTTTAAAAAAATGTTAAAAAATAGCCCACATTGTGATTATTCATGGGGGATAAAGGGAAGAAGAAGCAGGCTAGGTTTCACTTTAGATACTTAAATATTTTTTAATACAGCAAATATATTTATTTCATAATATTTGTGTATGTGAGTGTGTGTGTGAGAGAGAAAGTGATATATATATATAGAGAGAGAAACGTGTGTGTATGTGTATTTATATGCATGTAAATCTATAGATAAATTCACAGCATATTAATTTTAGTTTAGTGTGATTTTTTTTCTTTTAGTTGGGATTGGAGTGAACACCTGATTTACTTACTTGATTTATTACTTGTCTTCAGGTGTGAATTATTGCTAAAAAAGAAAGAAGTCAGCTTTCCTCTGCCAACTACTATGCCAGTGAATTCTTTTTCAAATTTAAATCTAAATCAAACAATTCCTTTAAAGAAATGGTGTTACAAAGCCATGTGTTGTACAATATCTGCCTGCTTATTTGACACTGAATACATAGGCAATATTTTGATTTAGTTTTTCTTATTAAGACCTGAGTAAAGACAATTTGCAATAACAATTTAGAAGTTATCTGTAGTTACAGAGAAAGTGACATTAAAATTCTGTTTCCTAAATCAGAAAATATTTTCTGCATGTCTACTATATGCCACATACTGTGTGCTAAGAAACGACTTGATGCTTTGCAGTACAAGTTTAACAAACAGCCTTTCCTTGTGACAAAATCTGAAGATGGCCACAAAAATTTATTTTCCCCCAATAAAAGGATACACTCGGTTTAATTTATGTTGATCTTTATCTTCCCTATTAGTGCCTTCCTTTTAGATAGGAAGACCCACAATTTTCTGATGCTTCAGGTTATCTTTATCCATCTTATATTCATGACCAGGGAAGAGTTGTATTGCAATAAAGGTGATGTCATTTCCCTATGTGACCTTGGGCAAATTACCTAATTTCTTTAAGACCCTGTTACGGTTTGGCTGTGTCCCCGCCCAACTCTCATCTTGAATTTTAGCTCCCATAATTCCCACGTGTAGTGGGAGGAACCAGGTGAGAGGTAATGTAATCATGAGGGCGGGTCTTTCTTGTGCTGCTCTCATGATAGTGAATCAGTCTCACAAGATCTGATGATTTTTTAAATGGGAGTTCTCCTGCACAAGCTCTCTTGCCTGTTGCCACATAAAACATGACTTTGCTTCTCCTTGCCTTCCGCCATAATTGTGAGGTCTCCCCAGCCATGTGGAACTGTGAGTCCATTAAACTTCTTTCCTTTATAAATTACCCAGTCTTGGATGTGTCTTTATTAGCAGTGTAAGAGCAGACTAATATAGATCCATTGGTCTCTGTTGGAAATAGATAATAATATCTACTTCTTATTTTTATTCGAACATATTTGAGGAAACCATGCATATAAACCTCTTAGTATAGAACATCTTAGCTCTCAGTAAATATTAATTGCTTTTCCTGTTGAGATATGTGTGTGTGTGTATGTTCATTGTCACTACTAGTATCATCTTCATCATACATCTTAACTTAAAAGAAGACACTTCATTTATAAGGTTATTTTTGTTACTTGGACATCATATTGAAATAATACTAGTATAAAATTGTTTGTTTGCTTATAATTGCTTTAGTTTTAAAATAGAGCCACTACATGTACATAATAAAAAACTTTTGCAAATCAATAGGAAAATGACAAATATTCCAGAAGAAAAGCAGTTAGGACTTAACTAATAAGCACTTCACAAGACAGAGTATCCAAATGTCTGACAAACATAGGAAATTGGACTCAAACTCATTAGAAATTAGGAAAATACAAAATGAAATTACAATTAGATTTCAATTCATATCCTCCATAAGGACTAAAATAAAAATTACTAACAATTCCAAGTGTTGTCAAAAGTGTGGAAAAACTGTAATTTTCGTACATAGCCTTGGGAATGTAAGTTGGTAAACTTACATTGGAAAACTTTAGGCGTTTTCTATTCAACCTGACCATCTACCTATCTTAGGACCCTCAGTTATATACCTAACAGAAATACATGCACTTATACCCTAAAAAATATGTATAACAATGTTCACAGGAGCACCATTTATAATTGTCAAAACTTGAAAACTACCCACATATTTATCAATAAGTAGAATGAGGAAATAATTTGTGGTGTATTCATACAATTGAACAGTATACAGCAGTGAAAATAAACATTTTGCTACAAGTAACATGGATTAATGTCACAGTCATAATCACAATAATATGATGAGTAAAAGAAGCCAGATACAAAAATAGTGTCTGGAATGTGAATCTATTCTATAAATTATAAACCCAACAAAACTAATCAATGGTGATGGGAATCAGAACAGTATTTCTTTGTTTTGTTTTTGTTTTTGTTTTTGTTTGAGACGGAGTCTTGCTCCGTCGCCCAGGCTGGAGTGCAGTGGCCGGATCTCAGCTCACTGCAAGCTCCGCCTCCCGGGTTCACGCCATTCTCCTGCCTCAGGCTCCCGGTTAGCTGGGACTACAGGCGCCCGCCACCTCGCCTGGCTAGTTTTTTGTATTTTTTTTTTTAGTAGAGACGGGGTTTCTCCGTGTTAGCCAGGACGGTCTCGATCTCCTGACCTCGTGATCCGCCCGTCTCGGCCTCCCAAAGTGCTGGGATTACAGGCTTGAGCCACCGCGCCCGGCCAGAACAGTACTTCTTTTGGGAAAAGAAGTAGGAAGTAGGAGGGAGCATACTGGGTACTTATGGAATGCTGACAATATTCTATTTCTTGTTCTGAGCAAAAGTTATATTTGTATGTTCACATTCAGAAAATTTGTAGAGTTGTATGATTATTTTGGTGTATAATAAAATGTTATTTTCTCTATTTGTTATATTTTTATTTTAAAAGTATAGAAACAATGAAATAACGGATCTACCTCACAGGCAGTGATGTAATTCACTTCAGCTGTGGAAAGAAATCTGTTTGTTTATTTGTTTATTTATTTATTTTTTGCAGATATGGGGAGGAGAGTTTGAGAGGCTGATGGACTGGAGGTGTTAGCATTAACTTGGTAAAAAGAAAATGGAGGAAATGATAGCTATTATACAAAATATTTTTCAAGTTTCTAGACTCAATATGCATAGACTTTTCTGATGTTAACGTCATTTGTCAGATGAAGGCTTGCCTTATGCTTGTAGGTATAACTTAAAAATTCGCTCAGGGATTTTAGAAGATCAGAAGAGATCAACTCTGCCATAATCCTTATTTCTGTACACTGGCTCTTGATCTCTGAGGAGGCAGACTCCAAAGCTGAGCTGTCTTCTGAGTGCTGTGTAATAAAGAGCTACCTCCCGAGGCAGATTCCGAACTGTGGATCTCTGGCCTGTCATGCTCAGGTGCCCCTCTACTCCCGCATTTTCTGGATTGAATATTCTTGTGTAAAGAAGATTAGAAAAAAGCTACCTATTATCTTCTATGAATAAAATATGTGATGAATAATTTTTATTCCAGTCTTACCATATATCAGGTCTTAAGATGATCCTGTTTCTCTTGACTCTTATTTTACTTAATGTGTTCTTTCTCTGTTTTGAATCATTAGCAATTCTGTGGAGTCTATCTCCAAAACATGGCCTGAGTCAGTTACCCCTCACCACTGCTAGCACCCTGGTCCAAGGCGTCTTTGTCTTGTAGCTGACCTGCTGCACTAACTTTAGTGCTGGTTTCTCTGTCTCTAATCAATCCCTTATACAAAGTTCAAGTTCTCAGAGCTCACCCTTGTGGCACACATAACCCAGGGTGGGAAGCTCCTGCTTTATGCATGGAATCCAGGGCCACCTCTGTGCCATCCACGGACCCGCCAGGTCCTTCTGTGGACCATATTATATCAAATCTGATATACCACTGAGTCTTTGAGTGCACACTTTATTTCTAGCATTTTCAGATTCCTCTTAATTAGCTTGTCTGTGTATATATTTAAATCATATTTTCTTCCTTGTTTCTAAATTTAAAATAGGAAGGGGAATATCTCTTTTCCTCAGTGTGACATCTTGACTGAAAGTCTCTACATATTTACATTGACAAAGTCACAAGACTAAGTCACAATTCACTGAAAACATTTGAGGTCCCACTGCATTTTCTCATGTATTCTTATTTCTCATATATTCACATTTAATATTATAGACCATCTTAGATAATATGATTCCTAATTTTTCCTGTAGATAAAAAAGATGTTTTTAAGATAAAAAGATGAGCCTTAATAGTTTGACTGACTTAAGATTAAATGCTTTAAAAAAATAGTGATTTTATTTATGCTAACATGCCCTTCACAGGAAAACCACAGCAATAGAGAAGGTAAAAGAAGATGGTAAAGAAAATCACCCAGGGCTGGGTGCAGTGACTTACGCCTATAATCCCAGCATTTTGGGAGACTGAAGCAGGAGGATCACTTGCGTCCAGAGTTGGAGGCCAGCCTGGGTAATGTAGGGAGACCCTGTCTCTACAAAAACAAACTAACAAAAAAAGGCTAGCTGGGCATGGTGGCACACACATGTAGTCCTGACTACTCAGGAGGTTGAGGTGGGAGGATCACTTGAAGCCTGGGAGTTTGAGGCTGTAGTGAGCTATGATTCCGCTACTGCACTCCTGCCTGGGCAACTCAGTAAGACCCTGTCCAAAAAAAAAGAAGAAAAAGAAATTACCCTAAATTCCAACCTTTAGAAGTAAATATTATCAATTTTAGATGGACGTCATTTCAGGCTTCACTCATAGATTCATAGATACTCACTTATACTTCACACATAGAAAACAAAATAGGGGAATAATCAAAAGACTGAGATTTTGACATTTTATTCTGCATTTTATTTTCTAAAAATAGCATTAAACTTATTTTAACATATATAATAATTAGATATTAAAATTTAAGCATTACTTAATACAAAATACCTAAATATTTCCCTAAGTTAAAAAGATAAACACAGAAATTAGTTTTTAAGGTAAAACACAGTTTATATTGAATGGTATATTTAAACTCTCATTGTTGATAAAATGAAGGCATTTTCATTTACACATATTTCTATTTTCATTATACCATTTATTGATTTTTAAGTTATTTAACACCAGTCAAGATTAAAAATATTAACATTGCAAGGCATTATTTTTATCTTTACAGCCCTAATTTTTTACACCTTCTCTCATTTTAAACTTTGATTCTTCTCTAAGTTGTTTGGTTTTATTTTAGAGAGTTTCTTACTTAAAGTATTCATTAATAAATATATGACAAGGCTTTTGTTGCAATGTCTGTTGTTTTATATTTAATGAATAGTTTAGCATATTAATCAATGTAGATAGAATTTACCACAGTAATAAAATGTTTTCTATTTGTCTCATCTATTATTTCTTTTCTTTGCCTTATTTTTCTGCATCTTTTGCATTATTTTGTCATGATTCCATTTTACAGCAACTTTTGGCTTTTAGGCTAATTTTTGTTGTGATATTTAAGTGGCTATTGTAGGTTTTATAGTATAGTAGTCCTCCTTTATCCAGGGAATGTGTTTCAAGACCCCCAGTGGATGCCTGAAATCACAGATAGTATCACACCCTATACACTCACTGTTTTTTCGATCTGCTAACCAACACGGCCACTAAATGACCAGTGGGTGGGTAGCGTCTACCACATGGATGTACTGGACAAAGAGAAGAGTCACATCCTAGGGGAGGTGGGGAAGGAGCAGGATAGACTTTATCACACTACTTAGAATGGCATGTAATTTAAAACTTATAAATTGTTAATTTCCAAAATTTTCCATGTAATATTTTTGGTTGACAATGAGTAACCAAAATACACATGGAAAGAGAAACAGCAAATAAAGGAAAGCTACTGTATACACATTTAAATGATCATAGCTTACTTCAAGTGATAGTATTTTAGACTTCAGGTATAATATTAGACCTTAATGGCAGCATGTTTCAATTCCTTCACTCCAGCTTTTTCTAATGCAATTTAAAAACATTTTACCCTGAAATGTCTAAAAATGCATCTGAAATAGGTCTTATTAAGCTAAAATCATTCTATCAGCAGAATTGTGTTCCTTCTGGAAGGCCTAGGAGTGAAACTGTTTTGCCTTTTCCAGCTTATACAGGTGACCCGCATTCCTTGGCTCATGGCGTCCTGCCATCTTCAAAGCTAGCAATGACTAGTCAATGTTTTTTATACTGTCTCACGCTGACATTCCCTATCTTCCACCTCTCTCTTTCACTTACAAACATTCTAATAATCACAGTGTGTCCACCTGTGTAATCAAGGATAATCACCCCATTGCAAGGTCAACTGATTAAGAACCTTAATTCCATCTGCCATCTTAATTCTCCTTTCCAGTATAACCTAACATATCCACAGGTTCCGGGGATTAGAATGTGCACATCTCTGTGATGAGGGTATCTTACACTGTGTACAACATGATTTTTGTGTTAGATAATCAATTATCACTTAAAGATATTTAAATAATAAGGAAAATGTATTATTTAATTACATAATTTTCTTCATTCTTTTGTTTAAATCCAGGTTTGTACATGGTATCATCTTCCTTCTGCCTGATATCCTTTACTTTTTCTTCTAGTACATTTTGCTGGTGATGAATTCTTTCAGCTTTTGCATTTCTAATAATGCCTTTATTTCACTTTTGGTATTGGAAGATTTTTTTTTTTTGCTCAGTAAAGAATTCTAGATTGACTGTTGTTTAATTCTGTATTTTAAAGATGGTTCTCTTCTGACTTCAAGGTTAGATTGTTTTTGATGAGAGGTCAGCTTTCATTCTTACCTTCGTTTCGCTGCACTTACGTGTCTTCTTTTCTTTGGTCTGACTGTTGTTATAATTTTTTCAAAATCATTGGTTTAAAGGTATTTGATTATGGTGTACTTTTTAAAAAATTTAGATTCAGAGAGTACATGTGCAGATTTGTTACATGGATATATTGTGTGATGATGAAGTTTGGACTTCATTGAATTCCTCACTCAAATAGTAAACATAGTACCCAATAGGTTATTTTTCAACCCTCACTATCCTCCGTCCCTTCCCCAATTTGAAGTCCTCAGTGTCTGTTTTTCCCATCTTTATGTCCTGTGTGCCTAGTGTTTATTTCCCACTTATAAGCAAGAGCATGCAGTATTTGGTTTTCTGTTTCTGTGATAATTCATTTAGAATAAAGACCTCCAGTTCCATCCATGTTGCTGCAAAAGACATGCTTCTGTTCTTTTTTATGACTGCGTAGTATTCCACGGTATGTATGTACCACATTTTCTTTATCCAATCGACCATTGATGGAAATCTACATTGATTCCATGTCTTTACTATTGTGAATAGCACTGCAATAAACATAGAAATGCAGGTGTCTTTTTGGGAGAATAATTTTTCTTTTTTTTTTTTTTTCTTTTTGAGACAGAGTCTGACTCTGTCACCCAAAGTGGAGTGCAGTGGTGCAATCTTGGCTCACTGCAACCTCCACCTCCTGGGTTCAAGCCTTCCTCCCACCTCAGTCTCCTGAGTAGCTGGGACTACAGGTGCATACCACCATGCCCAGCTTTTTTTTTTTTTTTTTTTTTCTTTCTTTCTTTTTTTTTTTTTTTTATTTGTTGTAGAGACAGGGTTTCTCCATGTTTCCCAGACTGGTCTTGAACTCCTGAGCTCAAGCTGTCTGCCCACCTTGGCCTCCCAAAGTGCTGCAATTACAGGTGTGGGCCACTGTGCCCAGCCTGCTGTTTTTCTTTCATTGTATGTCCAGTGATGGGATTACTGGGCCAAATGGTAATTCTATTTTTAGTTCTTTGAGAAATAAAATGAATGTCCCTTTGTGTAATTTTCTTCTAGTTTCTTTAGCTTGAGTTCTGTTGAACTTTTTTTTTTTTTCTTTTCTTTTCTTTTTTAAGATGGAGTCTCGCTCTGTTTTCCAGGCTGGAGTGCAGTGGCGCAATCTCAGCTCACTGCAACCTCCACCTTCCGGGTTCAAGCAATTCTCCCTGCCTCAACCTCCCGAGTAGTTGGTATTACAAGGGCCCACTACCACGCCTGGGTAATTTTTATATTCTTTTAGTAGAGATGTGATCTCGCCATGTTGGCCAGGCTGGTCTTAAACTCCAGACCTCAGGCCTCCCAAAGTGCTGGGATTACAGGCGTGAACCACTGAGCCTGGCCAGTTGTATTTATTATTTTCATCAAGTTTGAGACATACTTGACAATTTTTTTCTTGAAATATGTTCATATCTCTCTTCATTCTCCTGTCTTTAAGAGTCTCTTATCACATGCATATTAGGCCACCTGATGGTGTCCAACAGAATTGATTTTTTTAATTTTTTCAGGTTTTTTTCTGTTTTATTTTGTATAGATTTCATGAATATGTTTTCAAGTTCACAAATCTTTCTTCTGCAATATATAATTGGCTCTCATTCTAGTGTCTTTTACATCTCAGAAATGATAGTTTTCTAAAATTTTGATATGGTTCATTTTTTACCGTCCACATCTATATTTATCATGATATGTGATAAATCCTCCTTCTAACTTCTTGAATATAGCAAATATATTTATAATGACTGCTTTAATGTCTTTGTATACTAATTCTGTCATCTGTGTCATTTCATTATTTTAATTGATACTATTTTCTTCATTTTTGATCATAGATAACTGGTTCTTTGGCTATCTAATCATTGCTGTTAGATAATAGCATCAATTTTACATTACTGAGTTCTATGGTTGCAATCCTAGAAATATTCTTGAGTTTTTTTTTGGGACATAGTTAAACTACTTGGAATCAGTTTGAATCCTAAAGTATTGTTTTTAAGTTGGTGGCAGAATATTACTTAGTGCTAATAGTATTTAGTGTTAATTTTATCTTTCTACTAAGGCAAAGGTCTTCTGAGCATGAATTATGATGTTTTACTCAGCCTGCGTTACCATTTGAAGGCTTGATTAAGCTAAAATATTTACTTTCTTACTCACATTGCTGTGGGCAGGAGGCTTCCGTTCCTTACTGACTTTTGGCCAAGGGCCTCAGTCTCTCGGTATATAGGAACCCTCACAAGGTTGACAGAGTGTCCTCACTTCATGGCAGACAAGTTTCCTTAAGTGAAAATCTGAGAGAGAGCATTGTGAAAGCCACATTTCGCTTTAGGTCTCTATTTGGTCTACACTGGGAATTCATATTCCATCTTTTCTGCCAGAGTCAATTTATTAAAAAAAAAGCCACTAAGTATAATCCACACTCAAGAGGCTGGAAATTAGGCCCTAACAGAAGAAGATAGTTCATGTACATAATTTCGAACCACCATAGTCAACCTTCTGGCCTCCAGTTATAAACATTCTTATCACGTGCATTTTAAATGCATTTACCTACTCCAAGACCCCCACATTTTCATCCTTTACATGCTCACCTCAAAATTCAGGATCCTGGCTTCTAAACTAGGTGCAGGCATGCATGGGGCCTCCTGGATATAATTGCTTAAATAAAGCATTTCAAGTATAGCTTCTTTTAGATCTGTGAATTAACAAGACCAATTACATGCCTCCAACACACACAACAGTTAATGATGGGATAGGCACAGGACAACTGTTCAAGAAGAAGGGAATGATGCTCCACCAAAGTCAGAAATATCCAAAAATTTGTGGACATATGTTTAAACTACATGACCCCTGAAAATAATTAACTTTTGACATTTATGATCATTTTATGTTCACTGTCTTATTTTTCTTGCAGTTATTAATGATATAAAAATTATAAGCCCTTTGGATCTCCCCCTTCATCTAATGAAATGTTGTGTTTATAAGTAGAGAATTTCACTCTTGAGATTATTCTTCAGGTTCCAGAGATAATTTCCTGAGGCTCCTTTCTTTACTCCTATTTTATCTCAAAATTGGGATCAATAAGAATACTCAAGATTTCGGCAATTCATCTTCTTTTCCCACCACTGTTACTGTGAGTGGGACTGAGCATAGTTAATTCTGCCTCACTCCACAAGCATTTCTATGTTTTTTTCCTTTTGGGCACCATCAAAGAATATGTCAGGGGGTTGTGCTTTCTTCTTTCACAGGGCTGTCAGTGAGTTTCGTCTAGATCTAACTTGATTTTTCTATTTTGTTTCATTTTGGAGGAGGGAGAGTCTGTGACATGATGTGATTTGACTTGTTGTCTTTCCTAAGGAAGGATCTCATGAATTTTAAGTGAGAGGACATGGGCCTGGATCAGGATCTGCACTTTTTTGTGTGACCCTATTTTAGTGCTCTCTCTCCTGCTGACAGCATGCTCCTGAAAAATGCAATTCTTTTATTCAAGAACGTATTCATAAAATGGAAAAATCATAGTTTCCAAAATTGTAAAGTGCCGTATGAAACTTCACTCACTTATATATTGATTTCAGTATACGGTATCCCAAGCTTTCTGATTCAATGTTTATTTTAGTTGCAGTTGAATGAGAATAAATTGCAGTTGCTACTTACATCATTTACTTCAAAATACTTCTAACTTTAGCTTACCTAGGAAGCATTAGGCATGTTTGGGCAGAAGTCAAAGACACACCTGAATTTTTCTCATATTTTCAACACTCAAAGCTGTTAATACAGTGCTACCTTCAGATTCGACTTTTTTGAAGTACATAGCATTCAAGCCTTTTTATTCTGAAATACGACATATTTTAATTTCTCTTTTCTAAAGATTATATAATTTGTATGTTATTCTCACAATCATGATACAGATATGATACAGAGTGGATAAAAATTAGAATTACAATTTGAACTTCAAACTGTAGTCAACAGTGTTAAGAATCTATGTTGACTTTGTTTTTCTTTATAATATTTATAGTAGTTTTTTTAATTCAATCTCTTAATTGACAATAATAAACAGATTTTTTTTTCTTTTTTATAAATAGAGTCACTAAGGTTTATAAAGGTTTTAATGTATTCAATGACAAGCTGCTCAAGGTAGTGTTAGGTCAGGATCTGAGATTTTATCACTTTTAGGATAGTTCTACTCCCCAAATCTCATCACATCCTTGATTCATGTACTTTAGTCTATATAGCTTTAGATAGCTATAGATATAGGTATAGATTATAATTAGCCATTTTAATATATGCATGTTTTTCTAAGAAGCCAAGATGAACTCATAATTTTTCTTAATTATGCAATCCTTTGGTTTTGAGAATTGGTGACATTAACTGAGAGGAGAGAGGTCTGTACTTCTTACTATTTACTGACTTTAAAGATGTTTTGATGAGGACTTCTTATCTGCTTTTACTGATATCAGATAGAAATAGAATACAAGACTAAAGGGGAAATATTTTTCATTCAGTGACATATCAATGACATGAATGATGGAATAATAACTTTTCCCTTATTTCAGTCAATTACCCAGAAACAATGAAAAAGCTTATATTTTTAGATAGCTTTTACCTACACTGATGCCTGAAATGAGAGGATAATATGGCTTGGAAATGGAATATGAATACTAGATTTAAATACATACAAGACATAAAAAATTACATTTTTTTTGCATCAGGCTACCACCTGGTAATATCATGGAACCATTCTTATAGTAAAGAGTAAAAACTTATACAATGATAGATGGGAATATGGCACTTTATATGAATTTGGTTTTAAAACAAAATATTTTTTAAATACTGAAAAACATCAGATTCAAGTTTGGCTTTGGAAGAGAGAGAAAATGAAGGTACTATCTTTTTTTTTTTTTTGAGATGGAGTCTTGCTTTGTTGCCCAGGCTGGAGTGTAGTGGTTCAGTCTTGGCTCATGCAACCTCCACCTCCTGGGTTCAAGTGATTCTCCTGCTTCAGCCTCCTGAATGAGTAGCTGGGATTACAGACGTGAACCACCTTACACAGCTACTTTTTGTATTTTCAGTAATGACAGGGTTTCACCATGTTGATCAAACTGGTCTCAAACTTCTGACCTCAGGTGATTCGCCCCCCTCAGCCTTCCGAAGTGCTGGGATTACAGGGGTAAGCCACTGCGCCCGTCTGGAAATATCTTTTTTAATAGAATACATTAAAATTATGTAGTGAGAGTAATTGACACTTCTACTTTGTTTCAAGATGAGATAACAAAGATTGGAGTTATAAAGGCTTTCATTGAACTTTAGGCAACATGGAACTGTGAATCCCAAGAGAAGGGACATAAGATACATACGTTCTGACTGGAGGCAGTTTCCATGTCTAATTGAAAGGAGTCAGGGCTCAGTCAGAAACAGCAGTCTCAAGGACTTGAGGAGAAAGTTATGGTCTCTGCAGAAGCAGAAGTTCCTAAAGAGATATAACAACAAAACATATTTCAGAGTTTAAAACAATACCCTACCAAAGATTCTAAGCCTAGATGGGGGTGGGAGTAGGGGACTAAAAGTACAACTGTCTTATTTGCAGTTTACACAATTATCTAAAATTTTAAGGAATCTATACAAATAATCTCAGAAGATCATAAATGAGTTTAAGGTCAATATGTAAGAATCTATTGTACTTCTATAAACTAGCAATAAATAAATTGCTATTAGAAAATAGTTTGGTAGTTTCTTAAATGTTTTAAATGTTAACCTACTATATCATCCAGAAATTAAACCATTAGTTATTTACCCAAGAGAAAATAAGCATTTTACACAAAGATTTGCTTGTAGATATTCATGTAGTTTTATTTCTAATAGTTCACACCAGAAGAAATTCTCATGTGCTAGATAAACAAATTATGGTACAGTATACAATGGTATATTACTTAGCACTTGAAAGGAATGAACTATTAGTACATGCTGTAAAATTAATGAATCTCAAAATAATTTGCTGAGAGGAAGAAAGCAAGATGAAAAAGGAGAAGAAGAAGGAGAAGAAAAAATACTGTATTCTTCTGTTAATATAAAATTCTAGGAAATGCAAACTAATATGACAGAAAGCATGGAGATAGTGTAGGGAAAAAAGCAAGAAGGGGCAATAGTGAGGAATTATAAAAAGGCACAAAGAAATGTTTGGGGGTGATGACTAAGTTAATTTTTATTGCAATGCAGGAGGCCAACAAAGTAAACATTAAAGGAAGAATTATTAGTAGAAGAAAGGGGACATTTCATAATGAATAAGACATTCCAATGGAATGATAATAGACCAATAAAGTCATAAATGTTTATGCATTCAATAACATAGCTTTACAATCTATAAAGCAGAACTATATAACTAAAAGGAGAAATTGACAAATGCATAATCATAGTGAGAAACATTAACTCATCTCTCTCAAAAGCTAATATAACAAGCAGACAAAACCTAAGAATGTGTTTGGTTTAGAATATCAGAAGACTAAATGAGGGAAAAAGGTCATATGCAATTGACAATGATAGAATATTGCATCTAACAATATAAGAATTTATATTGCCTTCAATGTCCATTTAACAAAACTGACCATATGGTGTTCCAAAAAGGTAGCTTCAGCATACTTCCAAAGATACATCTTATTTAATGAATATTCTCTGAGCTAAAGGAATTACACTAGAAATCAGTACTGAACTGTTAACCAGAAAAAACTGAATGAACTAGAAATCAAACAATATACTTAAAAATAAAGTCAAAAATATAACTTAGATACATTTATAACTTGGTAACTTGTGGACTGCATCAAAAACACTACTTACACTAAATTAATATGTAGCCTTAAATGCACATACGGGAAAAACAGGCTGAAAAATCAGTGATATAATCTTCTATCTTAGGAACCAAAAAGAAATGAACAGGAACAATAACAAACAGCAAAGCAAACCTAAGAAAAGTAGAAGAAAACAAATAATACAAAGATAAGAATGCTAATAAATAAAGTGGAAAATATTCAAGAGTTTGTTATATAAAAACATTGATAAAAAGCATTAACTTCAACAATAATTATCTAAAAAAAGAGAAATCATAAATAACCAATATCAAGAATTTTAAAAAAGAGAGACACCTACAGATCCTATTGATATTAAAACAATAAAAGGGGATTACCAGAAAAAAAAAAAAAGTCAATTTGAAAGGAATTTGGAAGAAGTGGGCAAATTTCTTGGAGAGGGACTTAGCAAAACTGACACAAGAAGAAATTAAATATCCAGATGGTCTGTTATGTGTTTAAAGAAATTCAGTCCCTTCTTTAATTCCATTTCATAAAGAAAACTGCAGCTACTGAAGCCTTTACCAGTGTATTATTTCAAAAATTTAATGAAAAAACATTCCTTGAAAATAAAGAACACTTTCTTACCCTGTATAAGGTCAGCAAAATCTGCTTCAAAAGTCTGCCAAAGAAATTACAAAATAAAATCGAATAATTTGAGATAATATATTTCATAAATATTGATATAAAAATCCTTATCAGGATAATCTCAAATCATCATCAAGTAGGGTTTATTTAAGGTACATAAAGATAGTTAGACTTTTGATATTTAATAAATGGAATTTATTACTAATTAGGAAAAATAATTATTTCAACAGAATCAGAAAAACTACAAAATTCAACACCAACTTCAGATACAATTTAGCAAATTAGAAATAAAAAGTTCATTAAATTGATAAATTGTAGCTACAAAAAAAAAAAAACCACAATCAAACTCCATAGTGAAAACTGGAACCTTTCCTTCTGCTAATGAGAATGATACAAAAAAGAAAGAAAAGAAAGCTGTAATTATTAACAAATAATATGCTTGTGTCTGTTGAAAATGAAAAATACGTTATATATGAATAACTTTAAAATGTAAATTTAGCAGTTTTGCTGGACACATGTCAGTATACAAATTTAATTATATTTCTGCTGTCAATAATGAATAAAATTGTATTTTAAAAAATATAATACTACATATAAAACATAAAATATCTATTGATAAATTTAATATAAAATTTACACAGAGAACCAGAAAATAACTTTGAAAGATATTTAACATGCCGGGGCATGCCACTTTTTATTATGTACTTTTTATGGATCAAAAGACTCAATATTGGAACAATGTCAATTCCCACAAATTCAGTGTCATACCAATCACAACTGTCGAAGTATTTTGTGAAAAATTAACAAGCTGATTATAAAATGTTTATGGAAATAAAAATTGCAAAACATATTTAAGAGATATTGAAGAAGAAGGCAAAATTGGAAGATTTTATTAGACATTGGAGTATTTTATAAATTAGATAGTGGGATATTGGCCAAGGAATAGACTAATAGCATTGGACTAGGAAATAAAGTTCTAGAAATAGATTCATACATATAAAGTCATTAGATCGATGATAATGATTTCATTGCAGAACAATGGGGAAAGGATTGTGTTTTTAATGAATGATGCCAGATCAATTGGATGGCCATATGGAAAAAGAAAATATTTATCTCTACCTTGTATTACACAGAGAAATAAATTCCAAATGAACTACAGAGCTAATTATGAGAGGTAAAACAATAAAGTTCATTAGATATTGAATCTGTTGAAAACAGTACGAGATCTCACTTTAAAAAAAAAATCACCTTCTCCTGTTCTTTTTATTCCTCTACCTAACACCCGTAATTTGTTAGCTCTTACTATGTTCCACGTACTGTTCTGAGAGCTTTACACAGATTAACTATTTAATTATAATAACCCTATGAAATAAATATACAGTCCTCATTATATACCCAGATGGGGAAATGGAGACAAAGATTGATTAATGAAATTAATTAATTCATTCACTTATTTCTACTTGCTCCTCAAATGTTTTAAAATAGAATTTTAGCAAAGGAATCAGAAATCCTGAATCCCAAGCCTGGGCTGACTTGTTTTTTTTCTCTGGGAGACCAGGTTTAAGTTGTACAATCTGTTTAAGTCATACAATCTGTTTAAGCCTCAGTGTCTTCACACACACACAAAAGTGTAATACGCAGGGCTGTTATTATCTCTTGAAATTGTGAAGATCAAATGAGACAAACTTACATGAGAGCTCTATGAACTATAAATTACCATTTAAAATGTGTTAACGATGAAAGATACCCAAGAAAGAAAGGCAGTGCAGTTTAGGAAGCACCAAGGTTTAGGAGTGAAACAGATCAGCATTTGAATCTCATCTTCTCTAATGATATGCTATTTTCAAATTACCTGACGTTTCTCAACCATTTCCTCATATATATTGGAGGTAACAGCATGCTGTTAATACATGCTGGCTATTATTATGTGCCAGGTACTCTTCTAAGTGCTTTACATGTATTAACTCATTTAATCCTCACAATAGTCCCATTGAGTAGGTACATGATTCTGATTTTCAGATGACAAACTTGAAGCACAGAGAGGTTAACTTGTACAAGGTTACAAAGTTAAGAAGTGGTGGAATCATTATATGACCCAGAGTTAGTTTGTTATTGTTGCATAAGTTGATTGTGAAAATCGAACAAGGTGATATATATAAAAATAAGTACTGTATACAACACAGTATAAAGACTTAAAAATGGTAATGATTGTTTTAATAAACTAAGAATTTATACCTCGAGGCTAAAATGAAGAGAGCTATCGGAATAATAGAAAACAGAAACTAGAACTGAAGAAAATACATGGAGTTGCTTAAGTGTTTGGCAAGGAAAAGGGGATACTTTGGATGATGGAGGAAGAAGACAGAGATGTGAACAACTGAATAAATAGCAGCAAGGATGATGTAACTCACAAATAGGAACTATCTGCCCTAGTGACAACGAAGGCATAGTGGGTGTCTAGTGGGTTGCATAAATATCACTGAGGTTGTTATAAGTTGGTAACTTGTTGCCATGGTATCTTTAAACTCTCTTAGAGTATGTCCTGATAAAAGTTCTTAAATTAGCTTATCTTTTCAGCTTTGTGCACCACATAAAAGTTACGTGATTCTAAAGAGTGCTTATAAATAAGAATCTGTACATCATCAACCAACACAATCCTAAAATCCTCATGTGTAGCTTCATAGATTGACTCTTTTGAATGAAACAGAGCAATCTGTCACTTGACTTTTCTATGACATTCAAGATACTGAAGTTTATAAGTAAAGATTGATTTAGACACAAGTTTAATGAAATTAAAAATGTGTGATTAATGACATCTGTTTTTTAGGCATGATATCTGAAGTAAAATTAATGCCTTATATAAATTACACATTACACTGTAATTTGCCTAGAAAGAAGGGTAAATTTGTTAAATTTTTCTTAACATGCTTGATTTTAATGCCTAGTACATATTCGTTCATATAATTGAATTGGTCTTTATTTTTATCTCACTATTCCCTCCTGAATTTCAGCATTGTTTAAATATTGTGATTCCATTTTTCATCACCATGAGTTATCTGAGAAGCCAGATAATATCCAACTTTATTAGTTAGCTTATTTTTAAAAGTCTAATATGAGCTTTAGCTGGTTTGGTGTCTAAGGCATTATACTATGCAATAAACTAGGGTAAATCTTTTTCTTCTTTATCTTTTTCACATGTTAGAATAAAAAAGAAGAAGGGAAATATATATTTCCCTGGTAAATAAATGTTGTTATACCATGTACACAAAATGTATACTCTTACACACTCCAGAAAACTTTAAGAATCTTTTAAAACAAGCTTCATTGCAAATCTACATGAAAATTAAACCTGAAAATATAGATATGTAACCTGAATCAATAGAAAGTTATAGCCTCATTTTATTACTGCAGTAATAAATTTCCAATTCCTGTGGATATACATAGTTTTATGTTGTTAAGTACAATAGTATTCAGACATATTGCGAACACCTGGAACATTATAGAACTGTGTCTTTCTTGAATTCACACTGAGTAATTTGAGTGTTAATATCCATGGTCCTTTATACCGAGGACTGTAATTTGGTCATATCCCTGTAGCAACCCCTAAGAAATGTCAGCAAATCCTCTTGGTGCTGTTTACTGTTCTAAACAGTATTTAGTAAGCCTAGGGATATCTACAAGAGCTTATACATATAATCTGGCATGATCATTCAGAAAGGATATCTGAATTGTAAACATGCACTTTCAATAAGATTAAAAATAATATCAGGTCCTTTTCTATCTCAATGCACTGTACTTACATGTAGTGAATAGGCAGAATTTTGTGGGTTTTTTTTTTTTTTTTTTTTTTTTAACAGCAGCCACTAAATTATACCAACTTTGGAATTTCTCTGTAGTAGCCAATTTAATTGAACAAATTGCTTTTTTTTTGTGAAATTAGAGATTAAAATGAGTGAACTAAATGGTTGATTAACAATATGCTGTGGATATTATCTTAACCAGGAATTCTTCATCTTTATGCTACACTCACCAATATCATTTATTATTTATGAATCACATAGAACTAAGTTATTGCCTCTGAGTTTTCTAATAACTAAATCAAGTAGTTTGAATTAAACACATACCCTGAGAATCTTGGCCCACAATAGAAAGTAAAGTGAAGGAAAAAATTGTTTGTTTCTATCAGTTTCCAAATAGAAGGTCAAATAAATTGAAAGTAATGACATGACAAGGAATATCTAAAAAAAAAAAAAAAAAATTCTCACAACAGGAAAATCTTGAAAGTTATGATACTCATTAGTTCTCTTTTTCCCAAATGCTGGACTCAAGCTCCTATGGCTTGTGGTGAATGAAGGCATCATGGATAGAAAAGGTTTTGGTTTGAATATTTTTAAAGATAGTCTTTCAACATCTTTGTGTAACTTTGAGGCTTGTATACTCATCATCAGGATATTCTCTCCACTAGAGAGCACTTACTGTATGCTATGATTTAAGATTATCCCCTTCTTAGCAAAGTCAGACATCATTATGTTGTCCCTCCCACCTTTAAACCTCAAAAATAAAAAACTACATCACCATGCTGAAATTACATATGACCTCTTTTCCAGAATGTGCATTATTTGTGACAGAGGGAGACTTCACTGCTCAAAAATGTTTGCTGACTTCTCACTATTAAAAGATAAATTTGGGCTGGGCGCAGTGGCTCATGCCTATAATCCCAGCACTTTGGGAGGCTGAGGCAGGTGGATCACTTGAGGCCAGGAGTTCAAGACCAGCCTGGCCAACATGGCGAAACCCTGTCTCTACTAAAATTACAAAAAATAGCCAGACATGATAGTGGATGCCTGTAATCCCAGTTACTTGGGAGACTGAAGCACTAGAATTGGTTGAACCCGGGAGGCAGAAGTTGCAGTGAGCTAAGATCACACTACTGTGCTCCAGCCTGGGTGGTGACAGGGCAAGACTCTGTCTCAAAAACAAACAAACAAAAAAGATAAATTTGAAATCCTTGGATTGGCCTTTCCCAACTTCTATCATTTGAAATTTTTTTCTCCCACTACTTCTCTACGCAACCTCCAGATGTCAGTCAAATTCCCCATCCTTTCAGGATTCCCTTGAGGAGTATCATAAAAATAGTTTCAATGAATCATGCCTTCCTGCGTCTATACCACTTTGAAATATGGCCTTGCCTCTCCTTCCTCCAAAAGATGGAACCTCTGGAACCAGGACTGGCCTGGGAATTGCCTTGGTCATTCAGATGTGACAGAGGTGATCTGAAGCCTATATTTCAAGAGACCTTGAAGTTTCCACTTTTGCCCTCTTGGAATCCTAAGAACAGCATGCTATGAAGAAGTTGGCTTATCCTATTAGAATGTGAGGGCCACGTGGAGGAGAGCCAAAGTGTCCCAGAAAACAACCAACACTAATTTCTTCATCCTTCTGAGACAGTCAGTCCTCCATCAGAAATCAGTCTCATCTACAAGCTCAGGTAAAACTAGCAGAGGAACTGCACAGTCAATGCACAGAATCATGAGAATGAGTAAATCATTGTTTCAAGCTTCTAAGTTTTGGGACGGCGTATTAGACAACAATAAATAATAATATAAAGCAATGGATGATTAACATATAGTCCACTCTATAATAATTTCCTTGAATATCCATCATCATTACACTTTCCCCTTAGGAAATGTGTAGCACTGTGTATCAGCTAATGTTATCCTGTACTGTTCATATTTTAAGAAACTTCTGTGTTCCAGTCATAATGTAAATTCTTTTATTACAGAATGACATATTTTAAAGAGAGATGGCTCCTTATTCTTCAAATGGTATTTAGTGTCCTTGAAGCCCTTTAGTCATCCGTTCAGATTAAATAAACCCGGTTGGTTTGGCATTTTATACACAGATTGTTCTTAAACTTGTAGAGATAAAACACAGGGAAAGGGAAGTAGTAAATACATGAAAATATTTCAGTGTAATAGGTTTTATTCAATGTACACTTATTGATAATATGCAATGTGAAAGACAATACAAAGTTCTGCAATATACATACAAGATCAAAATTTAACATCTATATTCAAAAAGTTTTTCATTTAGACAGAATTTGGTAAACTATGGTCAGCTGGCCAGCTGCCTACTTCTGTAAATAAAGTTTTACTGGCTGGGCACAGTGGCTAACACCTGTAATTGCAGCACTTTGGGAGTCCAAGGCAGGCAGATCACAAGGTCAGGAGATCGAGACCATCCTGGCTAACACGATGAAACCCCATCTCTACTAAAACTACAAAAATTAGCTGGGTGTGGTGGCACAGGCCTGTAGTCCCAGCTACTCAGGAGGCTGAGGCAAGAGAATCGCTTGAACCCGGGAGGCAGAGGTTGCAGTGAGCTGAGATTGCGCCACTGCACTCCAGCCTGAGTGACAGAGCGAGACTCAGTCTCAAATAATAATAATAATAATAATAATAATAATAATAATGTTTTAAAGACACATACGCATGAACTTTCATCTGTGTATTGCCTATGGCTGCTTTTGTGTTACAATAGCAGAGCTAGTAGTTGGCTAAACTACTGTGTAATTTTCAAAGCCCAAAATATTTACTGTCTGTCCCTTTAGGAAAAAGTATGCTGACCCATCTTTTAGTATGAGTAATAAATGTAAGTATAGTCAGAGAAAAATATAAAATTCAAATGGTGGCAGAGAGAGAAAAAAATAAAATATTTTACAAGTATGAAAGAGAATATGACCGTTTTTGGCTAGAATATTTAGGAAAGGCTACATAAGTAAGAAATAATTTGATATGGGTAATGAAATAAGGGTAATATTCTAGAAAGTAATTTAAGGGGGAGAAGTTTGAGATGAGGAAAAATAAAGAGAGGACACCTTGGGAGTGAAGAGGAAGAGAATAAAAGAAACAGTTGAGAGTTGGGGAGAGAATTGAGATGTTATTATGACTTTGGAAACCAATGGAGAAGCGAGTTATAAAGCAAGATGGTCCCCAGTGTAGACAGCTGCAGAGGGTATTATTTTAGTTCCCTAGAGCTGCTGTAACAAAGTATCAAGCACTGAGTGGCATAAAACAACAGAAATGTATTGCTTCACAGATCTGGAGGCTTGAGGTCCAAAATCAAGTTTTCTACAGGCACATATTCTCTCTGACAACTCCAGGGAAGGATTCTTCCAAAAAATGCCAGCAATTTTTGGCATTTCTTGGCTTGTAGATGCACCACTCTAGCTATGTGGCAGTCTTTTCCCTGTATGTCTTTACATCTTCCCTCTGTGAAAGTCTGTCTCTGTATCCAAATTTCTCCTTTTTATAAGGACACTTGTCTTATTAGGACTCACCCTAGTGGCCTCATTTTAACTTGATCACTTCCATCAATAATTTATTTGCAATCATGTCACATTCTGAGGTACTGAAGATTATGACTTCAACATATCTTCCTTGTGGGACACAATTCAACTCCAAAAAGGTATAGACCAGAAAAGCTGGGAGGGCCAGGGGATGCACAGATTAGGTTATCACTGGTGAATTTTGAAAAACTAACTTAAATTAGATTGGTGAGTTTTGAAACCACCTGGTTACTAGAAGCTGTTGTGGTAGAATAATTTGTGAATAAATTCAAAACAATGAAAATAAAGATAAAGAGCAGAGTAGTTTTAGAAAATCATAGCATTAACATTTGTTTTAGGAGAGTCAATACCTCCACATAGAAAGAAAGAAATGGAAGAAATACAAGAGAATAAAACAACAGATTGAGCAAGTTTTAGATTTAAAGGAAGGAGAAAAAAAAAAAAAAACAATCATTATGACAGGCAGAGAGAAGAAAACTTGGTAAGAAAGAAGGGTATATTTTTCCTCAAAGATTGAATAAAGAAAAGAGATGTCTCAAAAAGTCATGGAGATAGTTCCCATTAGATTCAAAATTTTCTTTTCTTTTCTTTTTGTCTCTTCTCTTCTTTTTTCTTTTTCTTTTGAGATGGAATTTCGCTCTTGTTGCCCAGGCTGGAGTGCAATGGCACAATCTTGGCTCACTGCAACCTCTGCCTCCCAGGTTCAAGTGATTCTCCTGCATCAGCCTCCCAAGTAGCTGGGATTACAGGTGCAAACCATCAAGCCCAGCTAAATTTTTTGTATTTTTAGTAGAGACGGAGTTTCATTATGTTGGCCAGGCTGGTCTTGAACTCCCGACCTCAGGTGATCCACCCACCTTGGCCTCGCAAAGTGCTGGGATTACAAGCGTGAGCCACCACACCCAGCCAGATTCAAAATTTCTAAGGAAAGTAGGATATGACATCATGTGCTTACAATAAAACAATAAAGAGTGTGTATTGGGCCTAAGGTCAGTGAAAAAGTGTAGGAAAAAAGCCAGCATTATAAATTTGCTTTGGTACCAACAGAAGATGAAATATATATATGTATATATATGCTGTTTAGCAGAGCACTCCAAACTGAAGTTAGGGAGCATGGATTTGTAGTAAATCTTAGCATAGTTATGTGATTTTTCTGCTAATGCTCAGCAGCCCCAGAGACAAAACAGACGATGCAGACTGTAGGGATGTTTGAGACCTGGGGACCAGTAAGGAGTGTTGCAAAAAGCAATACTCTGCAGTAGAAGTGAATGCACAACATTTTTTACTTGGATGCCAGAGTTTGTTAAAAAGTCAGGGAAGATGATAAATACGGGATGAAATTGCGGATGAGAAAAAGGGAAACATCTATAGTCTGTGATGAGAACCGAGCCCAAATTTAGTAGACGTGATTGAAAGAGGTGAGAAGGAGATTTTAAAGTTTGATGTCTTAGAGAAAGAGAATTGTTGAGTACTGATGAGGAGAAATATGTGACCAGGCCGATGTGTTGTTGCCATCAAGAGACTTTTGGGAAAAACAGGATTTAAAAACCCACCTTGATCTAAATGGTGAACACAACTTCAAAAACGGACAAAATGAACAAGTGGACAAAATGGACAAAAACATAAAAGCCAAACTCCTTTTATATGTTTTTTTGAATGTGAGAATCTGAATGAAGTGAATGAAACATTTTCACCAGAAAAAGATAATTTTTCATATGACTATGATAGCTGATGATAAATTTTAAGTCAACGAAAATGTACATGCATGTTAATATAAGACTTTTTTCTTTTCTTTTCTTTTTTTTTTGCTTTGCAAAACTGGAGGGTGGGTGGAGGAATTATTACAGAATGTTTAATTGTTAATGGGAAATTGTGTGGGCAGCTTGTTTTATTGCTAGGCAAATGTTAATGAATAAATGCCTGAGATTAATGGGTTTAAGTTGAAGTCATCTTTTCTCTTACTTTTCATATCACAAACTGTGAAGAATTGTATGGGGAGGATACGTTATCCTTGGCCTTGGAGACATAAGTTATATAACGTTTCTACATGGTAAGTTGGTCAGAATGAACTCAAAGCAAGTACAAGCAGGAAAACGTCTTCATTTTTCTCTTCACCACACTTTTAATCAAGATCTGTCAAATCTCTCCTGCTTTAGACAGAATCTCAAATAGGTCTCATAACTTTCTTGTCTCATTTGACTATAAAAATAGCTTTATGTCCAATTGTTAAAATGTTCAGTCTATGTTTTTTTTTTGTTTGTTTTAGTTTTTGTTTTGAGATGGAGTTTAACTCTTGTCACTTAGGCTGGAGTGCAGTGGTGCGATCTCGGTTCATTGCAACCTCCACCTTCTGGGTTCAAGTGATTGTCCTGCCTCAGCTTCCCAAGTAGCTGAGACTACAGGCACTCACCACCATGCCCAGATAATTTTTGTACTTTTAGTAGAGACGGGGTTTCACCATGTTGTCCAGGTTGGTCTAGAACTCCTGACCTCAGGGGATCCACCTGCCTCGGCCTCCCAAAGTGCTGGGATTACACACATGAGCCACAATGCCTAGCCTAGTTCTTAAATTAAAATTTCCATCCCATGTACAATTAAAACATTTTCCCTCTTATTAGCTTAGGCATGATGTGTTTGACTTTTTAAAATCACCAGTAAGCAACATGGTAGGGAGTGGGTGGTCCCTTTGTTCATCACTTTTTTTAACCTACTCTTCCCTTCCCACCTGCATCCTCTCCTCTAGAATTAGGGCAAGAGGTGATGAGGAAAGATTAGAAAAAGAGGCACAATAGTTTGTACTTCACTGATGCCACCTGTGGTTTTCTGTTGGTTGACATTTTCTGTCTTTAATCACTGTGATGTGGCAGCCATTTGAAAACTGAAATAAGTTTGCAGAATTTGGGGAGACTCCCCTGAGGTCTTGTTATACCCCTGGTGGGACACTCTTCCCCCTGGCAGATCTCTCTGTTTGACAGAGTTCCTTAAAACACCTCATGTCTGCTACTTCCTGCATATACTTACTTTGCCCAAAGGATACTCATGTATCCTTGTCTCACCAAACTGAAGAAGGCAGTTTTCCTAACTTCTGATTCCTTCTTTCTCCTTCTGCCATGCAGGCAGTCCAAGCCAGCTCCTGCTTTTAGACTTGTCTATATAAACAGCAGGCACCTCTCTCTATGTTTTTGTTTTCCCCTAAAGTCAGGTTTTCTCTGGAGCTTTCTCATCTTACCTCATCTAAATGATAGGAAAAATATGGGCTGTAACAAATCTGTTGTGAAATGAGATGCCTCTCCCCTTCTTATAAGCACCTTAATCCTATAAGTAGTTCCTTTGGGGTGTCCATCACGTAACTTCAATAGGGAAGGAGGACTACATATCCCCTTCTCTCAACAGGAAGACAAGAGTTAAATCATTTTGTGTTTCTAGGAATTTTCTTTATAAATTAATCAGTCTTGAGCAGTTCTTCAATAGCAGTGTGAAAACAGACTAATACAGAGGATATCTAAGTTTGTCATCACTTTCTCCTAAGATTACTGCTGAAAATGAGAATAACTCACAACATTTAATAAAAACTTTTGGTAATGTTTTTATGGCTATAGATTGAGATTTCCATTGGTTGGTACTGACTACTACTTTCATTTGAGTGGGTATGTGGTCATATTTATATATTTAATATTCATTAAAAACTTCAGAGCAAATGAGTGCTTACATAGTTGACACTTAATTCATGATGAAGAAATACGTGTGGTTTTCATAATTTTACAAGAAGAATTTAAGTCCTCCCTTTATTGTTTATAGAATATTTAATAAACAAATAGCATTTACTATGTGTCAGACACTGTTCTAAATGCTTTATAATGCATTTAATTCTCATAACGACTCTATGAGGTGGTTACTCTTATCATTTTTATTTTACCAGAATAAACTGAAGCACAGGAATCTTGAGTTTGTGCAAGGTCATACCACACAAAGTGGTGAAGCCTGGGTTTGTGCAGACGCAGTCTGACTTCAAAATGTGTGTTCTCACCATTATGCAGTGTGGCCGGTTACTTCTAAAGAGATTTAAATTAGACTAAAATAAAAGACATGCAAAAATACCACTAAAATAAAAGTTGGAAAATTCAAAGTCATGAAGTGAATGAAGGGAGAAATTACCATACTGAAGAGCTAAGTCCTAAATTTAGCTCAGAGTTTTTTAACAGGTAAATCATAAAGGAAAATAAGATAAATTACATAGCTCTTATAGCCTCATTCTCATATCAAAGGGAACTTTAGAATTTATTTGGATGAAGAAACTGTCTCTAGCTTTCAATAAGAAGAGGTTTATACAAGGAAGATCTTTTCATAAAAGATATCTCACATAAACTTTTTGTAGATTATATAGAAATTCTATTTCTATTGCATCTTATAACAAGAAATAAGCTGAAGATAATAATGAAAACATTAAAAATTTGTGAAGGAAGTTCTAAAATAAACTAATGTTTATTAACACACTTGGCAAGCCTCTATTCTCTTTTAATTTAATGATATACTACAGATAGTATAGAGGAGCTATTTTTATAAATTTTGCTTATCTACTTTCTGAAAGAATTCTCAAAAATAATTTATCCCCTTGTACATTTTAACTTGGCATCTTATTTATCTTATACTAAGTTTAAATAGTTGCAATGAATGTAATTTCTGAAATATAATTATTAATATTTAAAATAAAACAGTCAAATCATTCCTTTAGTGTGCCCAATAAAATCTTATTACTCTAGTAATTTGATATCTACCAAAACCAATTTTAAGATTTATGAACCAGACAAAAAGTTCACATTCTGCTTCAGATGTCCTTCTATTATACATATAGAATATTTACATTTTTATTGTTGAAAGTCTTTTCTTGATCAAGTTTTCTTATGTCTCTGCAACAGCAACCTGTCTATAGATATATTTATGTACATTTTTTATTTAAATTTAAATTCTAAACATTTAAATTAAGCAATTTTAAAATTTTCTGTACCACTGGAATCTAAGTTTTAAGAATTCTTTTTGAATCAACTATAATTGTGAGCATTATTTATGTTATCAGAACAAATATATAACAGATTTTGATAAATACTAAATACAGAAAACAAAATTATATTGGCAACGACTCAATGACCTTTTTCAATTAATTTATAAACTTTTGGATTAACGTTAGTTATTGATAGAATGTTACAAGGTTCAGTAGAATGTAATTGCAAGAACAGTTTATGTGCCACTAAGTGCAAGACTTACAAAAATACATTAATGATTTGTGTGAGTCTACTTTTAGAGTAGGTCCTGTGAAATACTTCTCTAAGGATATTTTCTTATAAGTACATGGTAGGGATGAAAAAATTTTCAAAATTCCATCTAAGTAAAAATAAATATGTTTTCAGATTTCAGTGAGAAGTCTATAAAAAATTATAAAAATGATTTTTATGAGCCTGAATAAGTGTTTGAGGAAATATGCAACACTATCTTGCCTTCAGTATATGGTCATTTAATTCAAAGATGTAATGTTGGTCTGTTGTAAATAAATGCAGAATATATATTATTCTGTTTGAAATCATGGCAAAAACACGTCACTGATACAGACATTTGTCAATGAGAATCCCCTCCCCAAACTCTTTCTCATTATTGAGAATGATAAAATTGTAGAGAGAGTATACTTTGTAGCAGATTGACATTTGTATTAGTCCGTTTTCACACTGCTGATCAAGACATCCCTAGACTGGGAAGAAAAGGAGGTTTAATTGAACTTACAGTTCCACATGGCTGGGGAGGCTTCAGAATCATGGCAAGAGGTGAAAGGCACTTCTTACATAGTGCTGGCAAGAAAAAATACGGAAGAAGCAAAAGCTGAAAACCCTAATAAACCCGTCAGATCTCGTGAGACTTATTCACTATCATGGGAATAGCACAGGAAAGACCAGCCCCGCCATGATTCAGTTACCTCCCCCTGGGTCCCTCCCACAACACGTGGGAATTCTGGGAGATACTATTCAAGTTGAGATTTGATGGGGACACAGTCAAAGCATATCAGTATTTAAGATATAATTTTCAAATTTTGAATTTCTAAATATTTAGGTTGTTAAATAGATAAGCCTTACATTAGTGTGTCACTTGGATGAAATACATTTTCACTAACCTCAATGTTTTTGTTTTTAACCTCATGTGATACTCCCTCAAAGCAACAGATTCTTTAATGATAGTCAAGGGATAGAACAGATAAAATTATTAAACAGAAGTTATCAGTTCTACCATATCACTATAAAATATATCTAATTCACAGCACCCAAACTCATTCAATCACGTTCATTTTTTTGGTATTGTGTTCCGTTCTCATGTTATTTTTCATCCTTAACAAAAAATGCATAAAGGTCATAATTGCATGGTGACATAATTAAAGGAATATTCTCTGATAGCAATATTTGAATTCCCCTCTACCCCCACTTACTGGTACCTTATAGATTTTTCACATTGTAAGGCATTGTGTAATTCTGAGATTTGAAATGATTGGGGTGTGTGATTCTCTTTGGTAAGGTATGAGATGGGACAGTGTGGATGAAGAGCTGAAAGCAGAAAATCTGCATAATGTTTTTATTGCTCCTACTTTCTCCGTCAGGTTAGTTTTCCGAAGGAGTGTGTATTTCTATTGAAGATCTACAAATTGACTATATGAGACTTTGAGCCCCATGGAAAGTTTCTCTGTACCATTAGGGATATATACAGACCCAGAGATACCTATATCATACTAGACCATAGGTCAGATTGTTTAATATAGTATGTCAGCTTGACTTTGGAAAGCTCTAGATGTTGAAACAGAATTTCTCTGATGAATATTTAACTGTACAAATTTTGTACATTGGTTATATACCCCTCTCTTAACCGCTATCTTGACTTTAACATCACAGATTAGTTTTGTCTATTTTTTAAACTTTATATACAGCATGTAGCATTTTTGTGAGGGTCTGACTTCTTTTTGTGAAATTAATTCTTGGGAAGTTCATTCGTAGTGTATGTGGCTATAGTTTATTTTAGTTTGTATTGAATTTCATTTTATGAATTTACCACAATTGTCCATTTTATAGTGGATGACAACTTCAGGATGCTTTGCATTTCAGACTTTTGTGAATGAGGCTGCTATAAATTTTCTGAAGTTCCTTGGTCTAGTGATGATCATTATCATTACCAGCCAATGTAGAGCACTTTGGTTCCTCCTCTTATCCCTCCTAGTGGTAGAGCTGGGTAAATTCCTTGTTATGGGAATAAATGCTCATAAAGAATGCTAAGTAGACTAGAAAACACGAAGCTACTGCATCCAATTATGACTGAAGAAAACAAATTTTATTTTACCAAAGCATGCTTACCAGTTAAAGCTGTTTCTCTACAAAATTCACATTTCAAAAATGTGATCAAAATTTGCAGCCATTTATTTACCTCATTTTAGCTACAAGAATCTAGATATTTTATTGAAAAGGCAAATCATATGAAAAATTCCTAGAAATAGAATTATTGGATGAAAAAGCAGATATATTTTAAGACTTCTGATAAAGGAACAGTGACAATTTACACCCTATCACCAGTGTACTGGAATGCCAATCTCCCCTTGCTAATGCCACATGTTATTGATCATTGCCAATTTAATTGGCTGAGAATGGGATCTCTGTGTTGTTTTTATTTGCATTGCTTTGATTGCTAGTGATGTTGAACAGTATATCTAATAGTGAGACAGAACTTGAGTAAAAAAGAGAAGGAGGGGGAAGACATAATTAAGCTTGTGTGTGGTTGCTGTTTTTAATGTTCACATTCTAATTTCTGTTATTCAAGTGTGTGAAAATGATTTTGGATAAAGTTCCCCCCTTCATCAGCTGCTTATCACTTCTACAACTCTTTTTCTATTGAATTATCTCCATATTTTTCTAAATTTCAGGTTTCTAGATGAAGCTGGAGGCAAGAGACATGGAGAGACATCTAGGACATGTGATTAGATGGGAACACATCACATTTGTGTTTCCTCATCATCTTTCCTCTCTGAACTTAAATTATGATTGAGGGAAACATATACTGTGGTAACTATTCCACGATGCTGGAAAAATTAGAACACCCCTAGATATTTAAATACATTTTGTTCTGTTACCTTGGGAGTAATAAAACATAAAGGAACCACCCTTGGACAACAAAAAATTAATTGAAATCAGTTTTTGTCATGTTTCATCTCCTTGTATACAGTAAACCTTTTTTTTAAAGTGTTGAAAGAATTAATAAATATAAATAAATGAATGAGCAAGTGAATGTAGTTTCTAAGTAACATTTACTTGAGATATATGAATGCCAGCAGAAAAAAACCCATTTGTAATCGAGTAGGAAAATCTAAGCTGATTTAAATTTATTCTGTGCCCATTGTTTACTGAAAATCTTTGAAATTTGATTAGGTAATCAGTGAGTAAAAAGTTAATCTAAAAAGGAAATAATGAATTTCATTGGGTCAATTATGTGTCAGTTTATGTGCCAATATGGTTTGTCAAAAGTAAATCCAAGAATTTGATGGGAAATTGCTGTTGAATATACAATTACTCTGACTTAGCTGGTAATTAAATTAAACATTCTATGGTAAGAAAAAAGCTATTCAAAATATTATCAATGAAAAATCCACTTTGATGAATATGCATGATTTCAGAGATGTTTCATTGTTGTTTCAGTGTTGTTACAACTAAACAACCAATCCTGAAGTTTATAATAATAAATGTAAATGAATATTAGAAGCACAATCATAACAGTAATAATAGAGTATCCATTACAAAGAAGTCAGTTCACAAAATAGTAAGCATTTTGTTTCCATAAAGGATTGAGAAATGTGGAATTGGAGGGGAAATTCAAAAAGATAGATAGGGACAAAGAATAGAGACCCACTCAGGTTAGCTTAAGTGATTGAAGATGTTTATAAAATAGATGCAGAATATAAAAAATGAAAGTAACCTCTCTTAGCAGGCCTATGAAATATTGACACACAATTTTAAACAAATTTTATGTGAGAAGTAAAATACCGAAATGCAAAGCAGCTCAGGAAACTACTTCCATTGAGCGCAGAAATGGAATTAGTTCTCTCCTCTAATGCTCTGCATTATGAAGACTCAAATTATTTCCAGCTTCAACTTCAACAGCTCTTGCCCTTGCAAACTGATTGATTCCTCCCTTCTTTTTTCACCTGAGCCGTAACATGTCTTTATGATTTCTGATTACTTATGGCTTAGGTAGGCTTTGATTGCCTCACAGGGACTGCTTTTTGGCTTCTCTTTTTTTATGTATCCAAATTTGCTCAACATATCACCTGATTTCTATTTTGTGTGTCACGGATTCCAAACTCAGTGAGAGTATCTGGTTAGATGAAAGAGTCACAAAATATTATGTATCTCTGGTGGGACTCATGTCAGGAAAACTCAGAAGCCATTTCAAAAGAATCACTAGTAGTACTTATTTGGTATTAAGTGTTTTGGAGTTTATCTTGAGAGTCAAAATATAGGCCAAAAAAGTGCTGTCCTGGGGTCAAAATCCTTTACTAGTCCAATCATTTTGATGGAGTTCTGAGATTATGCATCTATAATGACACCTTTAGAGAAAGGTTGTAGGTAAGACTGGTGCACTGGAATTTTCCTGAAGGAGATTGTGGTACTGGTGGATACCTTCCATGCTGTTCCTTTCAACCCATATTAATGGTGACACTAAACGTTTTGAAGACTCAGCAAAGATTAAGGAGCTGAAACTTCAGTATAGTTATTTTAACAGAAAATCATTTAATAAATTGCAATGCTATTTATCATCAATTATTTTGCCAAGAAGTTGTGGTTATAATGAATAACACCTGAATCAATGGAATATGGTATTAATATGTTGATGCTTTAATAGTTTTTACTTAGTCAATCTGAGTAAAGAGTAGTGCTTAAACAAATGTTGACTCAACCCTCAATTTCCTTAGTACAATTGCACTTAAACTTCATTAAAATAATAAATCAAGCAAAAGACCACAGACATCAAAAAAAGGCTACTTTGTATAAAAGTTGAAATGACATGTTTAGAGGGGTACTTGCTTTTTATAGTAGAGACCCTTAGTGTAAAATAAACTTTAAATTTGGAAGGCAAAGAAATTGGTGATTTAGGGGAGGTTCGACAGTAGTAATTATTTTTAAAAGTAAACATAATAGGTTACCTTGAAAATATTCGGTCACCAAAGCCATAGTATTATTCTGTTTCTAGAACTTGAGACTCTTCCTTTCTTAGTAATCAGGAAGATAAGAAGTTTTCGGTGAAGGAAAAATGTGAGTTTCCCTGTGAGTTTTTCTGTGAGTTTTATTGTGTGCTCTTATGCACTGGTGAAATGTTTTCCTATTTAAGGTAATGTATTAAGTAGAGTGACATGTGGCTGCACCATTCTTACACCTCCTTGTTAAATGACGTACACTTCCATATACTATTTGAAATAATAAGTGAGCAATTTGAATTAAGTGTGGGTGTTAGTAGCATTTGCAGAATTTTCTACACTTTGCTCTTGACTCCTTCAGTTAGGCTTTTAACCATTGAAAAACAAGCTGTGGACATTTAAATTATGCCATTCCTGATTTCTTCACAATGCCAATATACAGCCAGCTTTTGCCATAAAATGAATATACAATTCAGTTTTGAGAGGAATTTCTGGATAGCCGTACTAAATCTAGGATAGGGGATTATGCCCATTATTGCAAGTAAATCCCATTAATTTGATTAAGTTAGGAACAAATGAAATATACAACCTCTTGGCTTGTGTGTGATCTGTGTGCTACATCATTTTGTTCTTATCGATATGCTTCTTGATGCTTTCTTGTGGGATTCTCTCTCAAAATCTCAAACTCCTAGAGATTGGAGACCACTTTTTATATTTCTCAACACTCCTCCCTAGTGCCTGGTGCAGTGCCATGAACATAGTTGCTTTAATGAATCATTGTTTTCTAGGTAATTATGGGATTATGCTTTAGAGGGTACATGCATGAGGTGAGTTATTAAGCAGGTGAAGTCATATATGCCTTTAGTTTACTTTTAACTCTTTCTCTGCCCATTTAAATTTGTTTGCTAATAATGTTCTTTAAGAATACCTACAAGTCCTCAGGTATTTTTGCCTTGTGCATTGTAAAAAAAGTAACTATCATTTTTCTGGGAAGAAACCAAAATTGAATTATGAGGTGACCTTGGAACTTGGAGATAAAGAAATTGCAAGCTTCAAACTGTCACGACTACTGACTCTCTGAGCTTTAGTAGGTGTTAGAGAAATTTTTCAGCATTGACAGCTTTTACATCTCTTTACATTTTATTGAGTATTTTGAACAGTTTGTACATGATACTAACCAGAAATTTTTGTTAAGTGATAAAGTGGAAGCCTTCTGAAATAAAGCCGTGATGCTGTAGAGAATCTTAGATTAGCTAATCCTATTAGTAGTAGTGTCAAGAAAACCTGGAAAGGAGCATATGGTCACAGTGGGCACTTACACCCACACTGTACCTGTTAGGGCAGTATAAAGGTAGCTTAAGCAATGTATCACAAACAGGCAACTTCTAGACATGTCTTACTTGACATGTACAATACTTACTAATATTGGCAATTGTTATTGACACTTAAACAATGGGAGATTTTACTTAAAAATTAGGAGGTCTGGCAATTTTGGTTTTGCATCTTAGCATGACTACAACTGGCAGGATTGGCTGGCCCTTTTTGATGAGGTAGGTACCTTTACGGAATGGTTATATATAATTCTAGTCCCCACGGTACCCACTGATCTTCTTTACTCATTTATGTGATCTGTCTAGGACCTTTAGCTGCTGGCTTTGTAGCTCATGTCTCAAGCTCACAAAGATCCCTGTTCTTAGAAATTTCCAGAACTGACCTATGGGACATATCGAACTACATTCACAGCTAGAATAAAATAGTCAAAATCCATGCTGTTCAGTGTGGTAGCCACTAGATGGGACACTTAAATTCATTAAAATTAAACAAAAATGTATTTCTGGAGTTGCATTAGTTGCATATCTAGTTGCATGTCACGTGCACATGGAGAACATTTTCGTAATTGCAAAAGGTTGTACTGAACAAACTGGTATGGTTAGTAAAATCTTTACGAGTGACAATTACAAAAGAAAAGCCCTAAAATGATAGACTTCAAATGGAAAATTCTAAACCACAAACAAATAAACAACTGGCACTCACTGGCTGAAGCACAGAGAGGATGAAGTATTTAAACAGAACATTTAAATCTTCCTAAATCAATTTAGGAGCACTGGCCCAAACAAATTGCATTCCAAAGAAAGGGAAGTATTTATACATGGAAGAGGAAAAACTATCACTGACAACAGTTGAGATGAGTTTCCAGAAGGAAAAACTAAAATAAAAAAGAAAAATTTAGCTGGGTGTGGTGGCTCACACCTGTAATCCCAGAACTTTGGAAGACTGAGGCAGGAGCTTGAGACCAGCCTGGCCAACATGGTGAAACCCTGTCTCTACTAAAAATACAAAAAGTAGTTGGGCATGGTGGCGTGCACCTGTAATCCCAGCTACTCGGGAGACTGAGGCAGGAGAATAGCTTGAACCTGGGAGGCAGAGGTTACAGTGAGCTGAGATTGCGCTGCTACACTCCAGTCTGGGAGACAGAGGAGACTCCATGTCACAAATATATATATATATTTGTAATTTTAGATTCAGAGGGTGCAGGTACGGGTTTGTTGCCTGGGTAAAATAAAAGGTGAAATTATAAGAATAAAATAAAATTAATGATGTGCAAAAATAAAAGAAAAATTATAATAACTAGAGATGAGGACACTTACTAATCTCTGGGTAGGCATAATTATATGATGGCTCCAAAAACTGATAGCTTAGGAACACTTCAGAAAACACTTGCATAATGGGCCAGCTTATGAGAAAACAAATAATGACAAAGTATCTATTAATTAGACCACTATATCAAAAAATGTGATAGAGACCTTCAGGGTATGTTATTGTCTATTATCTTCCTTGATGGAGATTTGGCTCAGTGATCTTCAAGGCCTCTTTTCTTTTTTTCTCTCTATCTCTCTCTCTTTTTTTTTTTTGACAAGGAATCTTGCTCTGGTCACCAGGCTGGAGTGTGGTGGTGCGATCTCGGCTCACTGCAACCTCTGCCTGCTGGGCTCAAGTGATTCTCCTGCCTCAGCCTCCCAAGTAGCTGGGACTACAGGCACATGCCACCATACCCAGCTAATTTTTGTATTTTTAGTAGAGACAAGGTTTCACCATGTTGGCGAGGATGGTCTTGATCTCTTGACCTCATGATCCACCTGCCTTGGCCTCCCCAAGTGCTGGGATTACAGGCTTAAGCCACCTTGCCTGGCCATTCAAGGCCTCTTAAAGCTAAAAAATTGATATTAGACTTTTATTACTGAAAGAGGAATAGCCTTGAATGCAAGATTTAGAGCAATTAGGTGGATGTATAGCTAAGTAAATAACTTCACCTAAAATACAATCACTAAATAGATGGTAAGTTACAGCACTCTATAAAATCAGATTGTATGTTAGCTGTGTCATGTTTTATGTTTTTCTCAATGACTTGAATGAATGAATTCATAGAAGGCAAGCTTATCAAATTATCAGGTGACACAAAGCTGGGAAAAAAAGTTAATATATGCACTGTCGAAGTTAAAATTTGAACAGATTTGATGTAAAAAAAAACTAACAAGATATGAGTTAAGAGGATTTTTTTAATTTTAAAGATGATGCTTAATGGAGAATTTTCTTAAAAAAGAGAACACGAAATTGTATTCCTTGAAAAGTTGTGAATTGCAGACTCAAGATTCAAACTAACTTGACAGCCTAGAATTCTGGGTAGAATTGAACAAGATGATTAACAGTAATCCGTGCTATTCAGCCTGCAATGAAACCAGCTGTGATGGTACACCTCCTCCTTGAAATGTGTTCTTCACTTGCTTTCAGGAAGTGGGACTCTCCGGGTTTTCCTCCTGCTCTACAGACCATTTCTCAGCCTCTTTTACTAGTTAGTTCACCCTCAACTCCTGTGCCTCTGAAAACTAGAGAACCTCAGTTTCTGTACCTCCGTTTTCATCTCCACTGCTTCCTTTTGTGAGTGAGTTCTGATTCATAGCGTTCGTTCCTTTATGTATGGGAACGTCTCCATTTTTAAATCTCAAGCCTACACCTGTCTCTGAACTCTGGGTTAATATATTCAGCAGCCTACTGGGATATGAAGTCTCCACTTGAATTTCCACTAGATTTCTCGTACTTAACCTAACTGAATTCCTAATTTTGTCTTCAAAACTTAACTAACTTTAGTTTTCTCACCTCAGTTAATGATACTTCCATTCTTCCTGCAGTTCAGGACAAAAAAAAAAAAAAAAAAAAAATTGGAGTCATCCTTGATTCCTCACATTTTTTAACACCTCAGATCTAATTAGTCAGAAAATTATCCAAAGATTTCTGATTCCTAGGTTTTCAACATCCCCAGTACTGGCACTCTGATATGCTCTACCCTCATCTCTTACCTGGATATTGCAGTAGCCTTGCAGCTGTTTTCCTATGTCCACCCTTGCAGCATTCAATGTAATTTGAATGCTATAGTTCAATAATCCATCTTATATTTAAATAGATATTACTTCTCAGCCTACAGTCTTCTAATGGTGTTCCTTCTCACTCAGGATATGCTCCTATTGTCTCTTTACAATGCTCTTCAAGTTGCTACTACTGCATTCCATTTCTGACCTAATGTAATTTTTACCGCCACAGTGGCCCGCTTCTATTCCAGGCCTGTTCCAGACCTGATCTCACCTCAGCCATCTGCATCTTGCCTATAATGCTTTTCTCTGAGATCTCTTTGTGACTCACTCCTTTATATCCTTCAATTTTTTATTCAGATATGTCTCTCTCAGTGAAACGGTCTCAATTCCTTTATTTAAAATTTCTGTTCCACCTAATGAAAACTTGCTTCCATACTTAAATTTTCTCTATGACATATAATACCTTCTGAACTAAAATATAATTTGTATATTTTATTATCTTTATTTGCCCTGACATAAATTCCATAATGACAGGGACTTCTTCCTGTTTTGTTCACTGCTCTGTCCCTCACTCTGAGAATAGTGTTGCCATATAGTAGGTGTGCAGTAATTATTTCTGAATAAATGCATCTTTATGGGAACAAATTAAAAGATGAGTAAATAAAGGTACTGTGAAACAGATGTAGGGTATAACATAACCATGTAAAATGTTCATCATTGTGAGGTCTCTAAAAAAGAAAAACATCCAAGTTTATAGGAATGGGATCCAGAATAAGAAATATAAACACACCAGCACAAACTTTTTATTTTGCATTCAAACCTTTGAAGAGGACACTTGAAAAACATCTGTATATCAAGAAGATTCTGAAGAGAATGTTTAAATATTTTCAAAAATAATTTAGAGATCATAGATATAATAGAGTAGGAAATTGGAAAAGTTGAATTAAATTAATATACTTTACATGTTTGAGGTGTTAAAAGAAAAATAAATTAATCTTATAATGAGTAGATTCAGAAAGAATAGCTAGTAATAATAGGTGGAAAATGCTGATGCGAGTTCAACATTTGAAAAGATGTCTTCAATATTCTATACAATTAATATTTTTAATTGTATCGTCTATAATAATAGGAAGCTTCCTTTTCCAGGGAGAGCTGAAGTATATGGCAGATGGTTAACTGTGTAGAAAATTATCGAATGAGATGTGCATTGAATGGGAGGTGAGGCTTGTATATCCCACTTGAAGTCTTTTATTGTATATTTGTTTTCTATTAATAGACATATATCCATGTACAAATAAGGCTATATGAACAGCTATATGTGTAAGTGTATTATCATATGTATCTATATATGATTAGATTTATGTATATCTACATATATATGCATGTATATGCCAGTTTTATTGATATGGACATTAATTGTACCCTGGCGACCACCTCATTGCATACGAAACTCATCTTGTAATATCAACCTTTGCCTAAGCTCAGAGTTAGCTACTACAACCATTATTTTCTACATATATAGCTACAACTCTTCCATTATTTTCTCTCCCATAGGGAAATAAAATTTCATCCACAAAAGTCTCTGGATAGTAAGCATAACTTTGGGCTTTTAAGATCAAATCTAGGTATGCTGTTAAGTATTTTTACCAGACATTACTTACTGCTAAACCTAAGTTTTAAATTATCTCTAGTATAAATCATTTTCTACAGAATACACAATTATAATTACAGTTCTATTTTACAGGACATATTTCTATTGTATAAGTTAGTTCTTAAACTTTTCCAAATTCATGCAATTTTCTGGAAATGACAAACATCAATTAATCTTATGAGTGTAAAGTTTGCTTGTTGAAACATGGGGTTATCTTTTGTTTACTGAACTAGGTCAAAGGGAAAGTGATAACAAAAAGCCAATGAGCTGGCATGATGAGTAAAATTCTGTTTCTCAGAGAGCAGATGTTAAATTTATTATCTCCGCAAAACATGTAAGAATGTTAGGTGAGAATTTTCACTTGTACTTTAGAAAAGATTCCCTTACGATTGAATTGCTTGCAAAAGTTGATGAAATGATTGTCAAAGAATCACCTAGTTTATTGGGTTTAAACATTCACATGGGTCATTGTTTACAAGAATAACAATTTTAAAATGACTCCGTACCAGTGCTTCTTAGATGTTAAAACACATGAGAATTATCTGAGGAGCAACATAAAAATGAAGATTTCTGGGAGTGACCTGTAGAGGTTCTGATTTTATAGGTCAGAGTAAGGCACAGAGATATGCTTATTTAATGAGCATGAACCTCTAACGTCTCTCTACTACTATAGTATAGGTTGTCCATGGACCACGCTTTGCTTAACACTCTAAACCTTCATGTAGATCCATATTTTTAAATCAAGGTATCTTTTGTATGCCTGATTCACAATATATAGTTATGGAGGGAGTATTAGTCCTTTGGTGTTAAGGCTGAGACTTTTATTTTTTTCCTACAGAATGTGTTTATTCTAATGAATCGTTTCTTGTCTTCCAAAATGTATACGAAAAAAAACAGCGAAACAGGCTTTCCTAGCAGTGGTTGGCACACGTTACAGATAACATTTTTGGGGAGATAGCACCCTCATGTGGTAATATGATGCTACAAATATTCTGCTATTTTATTGTATGTGTTGAGCAACCACAAGCTAACAGTTGCTGGTAACTTGTACCACCAACCCATTGCATCATATTTCTAAAGAGCTTTTAGAGCAACTTTTTATTAAACCTAAAGAAGATATTCGTGTGCAAAAATTAATACATTCCCACTGTATATTTTCATATTCCAATAACTGTGGCTTCCTTTATTGAGTCAAGAAACCTGTATCAGTGTTTCTGTTAAGTTATAATAAATGCACCAAATTAAGCTTCTGGGGACACAGTTCATCAGCACACAAACACAGCATTCTATTATTAGTCTAGTGGTTTTCCTGGACCATGGGAATAATTTCATTCTGCTCCAAAGTCACAAGTATCAAGAATATTCTAAGATTTAGGGAAAATTTTGAATAAACACTAATTCAAAACAACAATAAATATAATTTTTCACATAAATAAAACTGCCCTGAACTTGAGCATGAAGTCCTGTGGATGAAAAACATTTCTGCAGAAGGCAGATATCCTGCTCACTTTACTGCTGTTTGGGGAATACCAGAACTTCTAAAAAACAGAAGCAATAACTCCAGCTGAAAGAATAACAGTAACCTTACTAAAATAAAGGATATTGGAGTCAAATATACACTCTTGATTAACATGTACAATAATGTAAGGGAATAATTGTGAATGCCTACAGTGAAATTGATAAATCATTTAAAATGAAACACTCACCATTTCAGTGTCATAGCTGGCCATGACTGTTATATAAGGAGTGGAGTTCATTTAACACATACCTCCCTTCTCCCAGTGTACCCAGAAGTTAATCTGATTACACAGTGACTTCTCAAAAATTGTATCTTTCTTGGAAAAGTGTTACTTTGCTGTGTTTTTCAAAGCATTACTTTTTTTCTATTGGGTATTTTCTTTGTTTGACAAATGTCACTTACTCCATAATTAAAGATTTTCTTTTAATTAGTTATAATATAGATTTGCTTTTTCTTAATATCACTTCAATATAAGCAAGAAGCATGTGCTCATTATAAATAATATAGTAACAATTTAAAAAAAGAGAGAGAAAAGTATGTCACCTGTTAGAATCTCTCCTTCCCACACGCCCTTGGGATGATGGACAAGTATGTGTGTATGGTGTGTTTGAATTCAGTATTTTCATTCACGCAAAGAATATCTTTACAAATAATTACAGTGTATATAGAGAAAATATATATGAATATATATACACCTTTATACTTGTGATCATGTGTGTGTGTGTGTGTGTGTGTGTGTATATATATATATATTTATTTATTTATATCTTTTGACATTGTACCAGGAAAATTTTTCTGTTAATCAAATGTTCAAAACTCTAATAAGTGAATATATATAACAGTTGCTGGTATCTTGTACCACCAACCCATTGGATCGAATTTCTAAAAAGCTTATATATACTCTAGAGAGTACACTATATATATCTATATATACTATATCTATATATACTATATATCTATCTACTGTATATCTGTATGCTATATATAATATATATCTATATATATCTATATACTATATATACTATATATCTATATATCTATGTATACTCTAGAGAATATATATACTCATGTATATATGTACTCATGTAAGCATATAATACATATGAAAATCATAATAATATATATACCCTATTAATAGTATATATTTATATGCTCATGTAAGGATTAACATTTCTTTAGCTATATTTTTAAAATTTGGAGGTGCTTTGAATGTTTTAATAGTAATAAATAGTTTAATAGTATTTATCACATGGATTATAATCTTGATTATCTTCATTATATCATGATTATCATAATCAGTGCTATAAATAACAAATCAAGAAAATAAGAAAGCTTAAGAAAACTATAATAATGAAGGTAGTCATAGAGAAGATTCATTAAGAATTTGAATAAGATAAAAGTTTATTAAGGATTTGAATCTAATAATACAAATGATTGATATCACCATGTATGAGGAAAAAAACATTCATAATGACCAAAAACAAGAAAATCTGTAGTTGATGGTGTAAACTGACAATTCTTTAGCTACACAGCATGTAACTGACCTAAGGCAAGGGAGTGACATTTTCAAATATATGAGGCTTGGGAGTTATACAGTCCAGACGTTCTTCTAAAAATTTTACTTGACATATCTCAGCCAAAAGCAAAAAAAAAAAAAAAAAAAAAAAATGAATTATTGAATTAATCAGTTTAATATGTGAGTTGATTTTATTTATTATCTTTCCATTCAGCTTGCATTTTCCTGATGGCCTACAATTAGCATTCACAGAATTCTAAAATTAACTTATGATTAAATAATTTTCTAAAAGTTTATTTTGTAAATATCAGAACACATATTAGAAAAAGAAAATGAAAGTTATATGACATAATGTACTAGAAGGAACACCAAATTTTAGCAATCAGAAGGCTGTAGCCTTAGTTTATAAGAAACTTAATTTATTCAAGTCTACAAACATTCCTAAATGCTGGTCTTTTAGACATGAACTGGTTTTTAAGATAACCTCTATTCTGCTGATTTTGCTGCTCTTTAAAATAGTTCCTTGATTACTTATTCATAACATGAGTTAATGTTATTAATCATATGTATCACTGAAGGATAATACTTCAAAGATGAATGAAGTAACACTTTTTAATATAGGCATTAGCATCTGCCTAGCTTATTACCTTTCTAATGAGAAAGAGAACCCTACATTACAAGCAACAATGTTATCAGTGTAGCCCTGACTGTCTGTGGCCTTGCAGGAAGCAGGGATCCAGCCCCCTTATTCACCTATCTACTGCCAATATCCCACCCAAATGCTTACTCCACACTTGCTATTTCGTAAACTGTTGTGGAATTCAACAATTGATTAGCTAGTTAGTTAAAAAGGAAACTTAAAAAACTTTTCTAATAGTGGAAAGGTCTTAGGATTTGCTAAAGGAAAAGAGGATTTGTTGAGAAAAGCCAAGTCTACTCATTAAAATTAATTATGTTAATATTAAACATTAACTTAGATATAAGCATATTTGAAAAATTAAAAGTAATCAGATACAGCTACAATGTGGGTCTGTAGTTAGCAACTCAACTTTTTTCACAAAGCAATTGACAGTCTGGCTAGCTGTTCACCAATTTCCCTTCCTTCTCACATAAACAGGCTATAATATTCTATACCACACACAACAATAGTTCATACTAGTATGGCTCTATCTTTGCATCTGAATTTATTTATAAATTTCAAAGTTTTGAATCATTGTGCGTGCAACTGCTGAAAGAACAGCATTTAAACTATGATCTTAATCAGTGGTATTTCTATGGCTCTTGCTTTTACTTTCCATTTGTGATTTATATACACTGTAAGCAAGTAGAGGACAGTCACACTCACAGCATTTGCAAAACTTCTTTAGCATCCTATAATATGCACATTATGTTTTTGTTCAATTTATTTTTCCCTACCTTTGAGTACTGAATCTGAGTCAGACTATTAGCTGTATTCATGAAAATTTGTAGAAAAGTAATGGGTTTTGTAAGTCATGGCAATTCTGTTATATTTGATTTTTTAAATCTGAATCTAAGTCTTCCTTTATATTACCAATAACTAAAGAGAGGGGTCCCTTAATTGAATTTGTGCACAATATATGTTTTCTACTTTCTCTGATTCACTAGCTTTTTTACTTGGACAACACCTACCGTGCCCCCCCACACCCCACCCCACACACACATAGTTTCATGATCTGTGAAAGAAGAGAATTAAATGAATACCCTCAAATGTCCGTTTTGTCTCTAAAACACAGATCTGAAAAAAATGTTAAATTAAAACATATGAAAATGCCATTTTCTAGGTCAAATTGTTGAGTATTGGCATTTTATATGATTTGGTCTGGTAACTGAATATTTTGTAGGCCTAAAAGTATCTTTTAACTTTGTTTTAAACAAAAACAAAGAATATTCATCTTTGTTTCATGAGGTGGCATTGCTAGTAGACACCTTTGAGATTATGCCCTCTTTTTCTTTATTAACCTGGAATTCTGAGCTCTATTACAGTGGGGACTCTGTTTATGTTTTATGCCCCAGTGCCTGGAACAGTGCCTGACAAATACTAGACTCAGAGTAAATGTTTGGTGAAGGAATAGTGTTGTGACTTAAAATGATCAAATTTTACAGAATTGTAATTATTAATAATGATGATAATCAGACATGTTAAAATACTAGAGTAGATAATACCAAAGGTGAAATTTTTGACAGCTCTGTTAATGGGAAGGTGACAAGTTAATGTTAGCTAAAATAATCAAAGGTGTGGCACATCAGACAAAGATGTAAAAGCTGTGTCAGGTTAGTTCAGGGCTTACACGTGGTTTTATGAATATTTATCTTACAATTTTATGGATTTTTATAATTACAAATATTTTTTCATATTAGAAAATATAAACATATAGACATGTTTAAAGGAAAAAAATTATTTATAGTGTTACTACCCAGAGAAAATTATAAAATCAGACCCACATATGTAGCTGCTCACGCCATGGTCATTTTCCCATGTGATTAAATATTCTTTGAAACATTTTTTCATATTTTACTTGGACGTTTTCACACATAAATAAAAGTAGATAAATAAACATATACTCATCATCCAGATTCAGCATGTATCAAGGTTTGCCTGATCCGTTGCTGCATCTATCTTTTTTGCCTTTTCATTTTCATATTTTAAAACCAAACCTAAAATTAAGTCATTAAGTCATCTCTATATACTTCAGTATGTGTTTCTAAAAGTAATATGGCCATTTAACACAGCCATGATGCCAACAAAATTTTTAAATAAATAGTTAAAGTCACCTAATACCACATGATGGAATTGCTCCAATTATCTCAAAAACATATTTTTACAGCCAGTTTCTCTGAGTCACAAATCAAAGAAGATCTATACATTACATTTGATTGTTAGTTCTCCTTAATCTCTTTATCTTCAACAATCACCCTTTCCTTTTTTATTTTTTCCTGCTATTGACTGTTACAGAGAAGGAGTTAATTCTTCTGTGAAATATTTTACGTTCTAGATTTGTGTGTTTATCTCCTTGGTGTCATTTAACTTTTTTTTGTTGTTATATTGGTATACTCTGGAAATGAAAGTTAGCTCCAGAGACTGGATGAGCTTCAGTTCAACTACTTAAGGCCCATTTTCCTATTGTAAAATTCTCCATCAACTTTTTATCTAATGTTTCAACTGCTGATAATAATTGCCTGAATTCTGTTATTATGCTTGCAAAATAATGATTTTGTAATACTATAATTTCTCCCACATATATTAGTTACAATTCTTTGGTTAAAAACTTTCCCCTTTCAGCTGGGCACTGTGGCTCATGGTAGTAATCCCAGTACTTTGGGAGGCAAAGGCAGGTGGATCACTTGAGGTTAGGAATTAGAGATTAGCCTGACCAACATGGCAAAACCCCATCTCTACTAAAGATACAAAAAAATTAGCTGGACTTGGTGGCACGCGTCTGTAATCCCAGCTACTTGGGAGGCTGAAGTATGAGAATCACTTGAACCTTGCAGGCGAAGGTTGCAGTGAGCTGAGATCACGCCATTGCACTCCAGCCCAGGCAACAGAGGGAGACTCCATCTCAAACAAACAAACAAACAAAAAAACCTTTCCCTTTTCAACAAAGTGTTGTCACATTGAAATAGAGTTTGTAAGAGAAGAGTTAAATGCTTAATTTTGTTTTATTTGCCATTTTCAGTCAGGTGTTGATACTTTAGATACCTCCAATTCTTATTTCCACTATTTTACAGTACTATAAATTATTATACATCATTTATAAATTAATAAATAATAATAATAGTTATAGATAGACTGTCATAGATAGTTACAGGGAGCAAATTAAGTTATAGGGGGCAAATTAAGATTTTTTTATAGGTTTATTTTTGCTTAGGACCCATGTTCTTCTAAGCATGTATAGTCAAAATTCTGTGCTATAAGGTCACTTGAAATAATTCCTTTTTCTGACGCAATGAAATTCATTTATTTCCATTTGTTTCTAATTTTTAGGATTTTTTTTCCTTCACCATATATATTTAATATAATTCTTGAGTTAGGATTAACTCTGCCATCTTTGTATTTATTTTCTCTTTTTTCCATTTATTTTTCTTTATCTGTTCTCTTTGGATTAATCAACTACTTTTGATTAAGTGGCAGTATTTTTCTCCTATAATTGTTTATGGCATTTTTATTATTTTTTAGTGATTACATTGGAGATTTTAAAAAGAGATATTCTTAATTTGTCTACTTTAATACAGGACATTTGCCACCTCCCAAACAATGTAAAGCCTCATAACAGTTAAACTCTTTTAACCACCTCTGATACATTGTGTTATTGATATTTACTTAGTTTTATATATGTTATAACTTCCACAGGGCTTTATTTTTACTTTTATTTTAAATAGTATTTACTTTGATTTCAAAACAGCATTTCTTATACTCTTCATTCCTTTCTGCAGTTCCATGCTTCCATGCGAGATAATTGTCTATAGCTTGAAGAACTCTTATCAGTATTTCTTAGAATTCAAGCCTACTGGTGACGTGTGTGTGTGTGTGTGTGTGTGTGTGTGTGTGTGTAAGAGAGAGAGAGAAAAAACATCTTTTTGACCTTCCTTTGTAAAGAATATTTTTATTCCGTGTCAACCTCTAAGTTGGCAGAATATATTCATTTCTTAGTCTTTACAAATAGTCCGTTGCATTCTGACTTCTGTAGCCACTGTTGAAAAGTCATCTAACTTCTGACTGATGTTTATATTTAGATAATAACTTTATATTCTCTGGTGGTTTAACATTTTCCTTCTATTTTGAATGTTTAGCAGATTAACCCTAATGGGACCAAGTGGGTTTTTTGCATTTATTTTGCTTGGAGTTTTCTGAATTTATCTAATCTTTGGGTAAATAACTCACCAGATTTGGAAAATTGTTGACCACAAATTCTCCAAATATTGCTGTTATTTTTTTCTCTCTCTTTGTTTTTCTTCCAGGACTTAAATTACATATATGTTAGAACTTTTGACTGCATCATGTATCTCTCCTAATGATCTTTCCCTGAGTTCCCAAGTCCTATCCTCAGCTATTTTCAGTTTCCTGTTCAACCCATTCAGTGAGTCCTTATATTTCAGATGTTTTTAAGTTCTAAAATGTCCTTTGATTTTACCATAGATTCTACATCTATGTTACATTATTCTATTCATTTTTCTATCTTTTCTTTCTTCCTTAACATATTAATTACAGCTGTTTGTCTACTTGCCAAAGACAATGTGTAAATCTTCTCTGTGTCTGATTCTATTAATTTCTTATTATTTGAAGATTAGTTGCATTTTCCTATTTCTTTATATATCTGATTTTATTTCACTGTAAGTAGAATATGGTATTTCCAGTATTTAGGCTCTTGTTCTTACAATATTCCCCAAAAGTATTGGGTTATTTTACAATGCAGTTAAATTACCCCAAATCACCATCATTTTTAAAAATTAATAGAATTCATTTTTAGAGAAGTTTTTGGTTTACCGAAAATTGAACAAATAGTACAGAGAGTTCCTGTATTACTCCTTAGCCTCCAGATAGACATTCAGTTTTCCCTATTAACATATTTACTTAGTGTGGTAGTTTGTTAAAATTGATGAACCAATGTTGATAAATTATTATTAACTAAAGTCCACACATTAGGTTTCACTCTTTATGTTGTTACAGTTGTGAGATCTGACAAATACCTAATGACAAGCATCCATCATTACACTATCATACAGAATAATTTCACTGCCCTAAAAAAAACCCTGTTATTCACCTTTTCATTCCTCCCTCACTCCCCCTGCTTAACCCTTGACAACCACTACAACCACTGATCATTTTACTGTTTTTTTTTTTTTTTTTGCCTTTTCCAGAATGTTATACAGCTAATATCATGTAGTAGTTAGCTCTATCCAACTGGCTTCTTTGCTTAGTAATATTCTTTTGCTTAAGTTTCCTCCACATAATCTTATGGCTGGACAGTTTCTTTTTATCACTGAATAGTGTTCTCTTGTATGACATACTACAGTTTGCTCATCTATTTACCTTTTAAAGGACATATTGGTTCCTTTTAGTTTTTGGCAATTATGAATAAAGCTGCTATAAACATTGAATGGAAGTTTCTTTTGTGTGGAAATACATGTTTTTTTCCATTTGGGTGAATATTTAGGGTCATGATTACCAGATTGTTTGGTAGGACCATTTAGCTTTGTAAGAAATTATCAATGTCTTCTAAAGTGACTGTACCATTTTGCATTCCCACCATAAATTCATGAGAGTTCCTATTGCTTCACATCTTTACTAGTGTTTGGTTTTGTCAACGTTTTGAATTAAGCGTGTAAGGGCATCTCATTATGTTTTAATTGGCAATTCCCTAATGATCATGACATTGACCATCTTTTCATATGCCTTTTTTTTTTTTTTTTTTTTTACCACCTGTATGTCTTTTTGTTGAGATATCTGTTTAGATTTATTGTCCATTGTTTAATTAGGTTGCTTATTTTCTATTGTTTCATTTTAAGGGTTTTCTTATTTTAGGAAAAAAGCACATTATCAGGTATATGTTTTTTTTTTATTATTATGCTTTAAGTTCTAGGGTACATGTGCATAACGTGCAGGTTTGTTACATATGTATACTTGTGCCATGTTGGTGTGGTGCACCCATCAACTCGTCAGCACCCATCAATTTGTCATTTATATCAGGTATAACTCCCAATGCAATCCCTCCCCCCTCCCCCCTCCCCATGATAGGCCCCATGTGTGATGTTCCCCTTCCAGAGTCCAAGTGATGTCATTGTTCAGTTCCCACCTATGAGTGCGGTGTTTGGTTTTCTCTTCTTGTGATAGTTTGCTAAGAATGATGGTTTCCAGCTGCATCCAGGTATATGTTTTGCAAAGATTTTCTCCCAGTCTGTAGCTTGTCTTTTTTAGAGGAGTGTCTTCATAATGTCTTTCATAGAGCAGAACTTTTTAATTTTAACAAAGTCCAATTTATCGATGTTTTCTTTCATTGTTAATGCTTTTGGTGCTGTATCTAAAATGTTGTTACAAAATTGAAGGTCACCTAGATTTTCTCCTGTTATCTTACAGAAGTTTTATAGTTTTGCATTTTACAGTTACAACTGCTATCCAATTAACTTTTGTGAAAGATGTATGATATGTACTTAGATCTTTTTTTTTTTTTTTTTCATGTAGATGCCCAATTGTTCTAGTAGCACTGTTGAAAAACATTATCTCGGGCCAGGCACGGTGGCTCACGCCTATAATCTCAGCACTTCGGGAGGCGGAGGCAAGTGGATCACAAGGTCAGGAGATTGAGACCATCCTGGCTAACACGGTGAAAACCCGTCTCTACTAAAAATACAGAAAAATTAGCCCGGCGTGGTGGCAGGTGCCTGTAGTCTCAGTTACTCGGGAGGCTGAGGCAGGAGAATGGCATGAACCCGGGAGGCAGAGCATGCAGTGAGCCGAGATTGCACCACTGCACTCCAGCCTGGGCAACAGAGCGAGACTCCATCTCAAAAAAAAAAAAAAAAAAGAAAAAAGAAAAAAAAAGAAAAACATTATCCCTTCACTATTAAATTACACTTGCTGCTTTCTAAAAGGTCAGTTGATTATGTTTGTGTGAGTCTGTTTCTGGGCTCTCTTTTCTATTACACTGATGTTTTATATTTGTCTGTTCTTTCACAAATACCATTCTTCCTTGATTACTATAGTTCTATATACTGCTTGAAGTTTAGTATTTTCAGTTATAGTATTTCAGTAGTTGAAGCTATGTATTGAACTTGAATATTGATTATCCTGGGCCTTTGCTTTTCTATATGGAATTTTGAATCAATTTGTGTTTTTTATTGGGATTACATTGAATTTATAGATCAGGTTGGAAAGAACTGATATCTTGACAACAATCAATCTTCCCATGTAAGTGTATGGAATATCTCTCAATTTATTTAGATCTCCTTTTATTTCTTTCATCACAGCTTTATAGTTTTCTTCATACTGAACTTCGTGTTTTGTGGAGTTGTTATGAAGTATTTCACTATTTTTATGTGCTGCTAATGTATATGATATTGTGTTTTTAATTCAAATTATAATCGTTCGTTCAGTACATAGGAAAACAGTTGACTACTGTATATTAACCTGTTATTGTGCAACCTGGCTATAATCACTGATTAGTTCCAGGAGGATTTTTGTTGACCCTCTAGGATTTTCTATGTAAATAATCCTGTGATTTTCAAACAAATATAGTTTTATTCCTTATCTTTACATCTTTTATTTCCTTTGCCTGTATTATTCCTTTACCTAAGACCTTTGATATGAGGTTGAGGAGGAGTGGTGAGAGGCAACCTTCTTCCCTTGTACAAGACTATAGGGAGGAACTGTCTAGTTTCTCAACATTAAATAGGATATTAATTGTAGGTTTTCTTGTAAACTTTAAAAATCAAATTCAGAAGGTTATTTCATTCCTATTTGCTAAGAGTTTTTTCATTAAGTAGTAGTGGATACTTTTTCTGAATCTAGCAATACAGTCATATGATTTTTCTTCTTTAGCCTATTGATGTGATGAATTAAATTAATTGATTTTTGAATGTTTAACCAGCCTTGTATACCTGTATAATCCATCTTGTGTAGAGTATAACTCTTTTCCCACATTTTTGGATTTGATTTACTAATATTTTGTTGATTGTTGTACCTTTGTTAATGGCACATATTTGTCTGTAGTTTTCTTTACTTGTAATGTCTTTATCGTATTTTGGTATTAGGGAAATGTTGGCCTCATGCTGGTCTCATAGAATGAGCTAGGAAGCATTTTCTCTGCTTCTATTTTCTGGAAGAGATACTAAAAAATGGTATCTTTCTTTCTTAAATGTTTGATAGAATTCACTAAAATTCAGTAAAACCATCTGGACTAGTTCTTTTTTGGAAGGTTATTAATTATTGATTCAATTCACTTTATTTAATAGATATTGGCTTATTTAGATGATCCTTTTCAGAAGTTTGGTAGATTGTGTCTTTCAATAAATTAGTCCATTTCAATTAAATTATCAAATTTATAGGCATAAAATGTTACTATTTCTTTATTGTGATTTTATTGTTCATGTATCAGTAGTCTTGGGCCCTCTTTTAATTCTGCTGTTAGCAATTTGTGTCTTCTCTGTTTCCTTTGGTTATTCTAGTCAGAGTTTTATAATTATATAGAAGTTTTTTAAAGAATCAGCTTTTGGTTTCACTTATTTTCTCAATTGTTTTCCTCTTTTCAATTTTATTAATTTCTGCACTATTATTTCTTTTTTTCTACTAGCTTCAGGATTATATTGTTCTTTTTTCTCTAGTTTCCTATGGTGGAAGCTTAGATGATTAATTTTAAATCTTTCTTCTTTTCTAAGATGGTCATTCAATGCTATATGTTCCCTCTAATCATTGCTTTTGCTGCATCTCACAAACTGATGTACTTTCATTTTTCTCAAAATAATTTTTAGATTATCTTCAGATTTTCTTGACCAGTGTGTTATTTAGAAATTTGTGGTGTAATCCTATTTCTCCAGTGACTTCTGCTCTTGGTCATCTGTGACTCTGTATCTGCTTATTTCTTGAGTTTCCCCCTCCACCCCCCAGGGCAACAGTTTGGCCTGTGACCTTAGTTTCCTCATGGACCTAGGGAGAATTGTTGGCTTTTACCTTATTTGTCCCTTTCCTTTCCTTTCCTTTCCTTCTTTTTTTTTTTTTTTTTTTTTTTTTAATGGAGTCTTGCTCTGTTGCCCAGGCTGGAGTGCAGTGGCATGAACTCGGCTCACTGAAACCTCCGCCTCCCAGGTTCAAGCGATCCTCCTGTCTCAGCCCCCCTAGTAGCTGGGATTACAGGCACATGCCACCATGCCCAGCTAATATTTTGTATTTTTAGAAGAGACTGGGTTTTGCCATGTTGTCCAGGCTGGTCTCAAACTTCTGACCTCAGGTGATCCACCCGCCTTGGCCTCCAAAAGTGCTGGAATTACAGATGTGAGCCACTATGCCTGGCCTTGGTTGTTTTCTTATTGTGAGGATGGGAGTGATAGTTTCCAAGTTCTTTGCAGGTCAGGGATTAGATATGACTTTCATAATTTTCAGGTTTGACTTTAGCCTTAGTATAGGTGTTCTTCAAATTTGCCAGTATTCTTAGGATGTGGTCTTACTTCAAGTTCTTCACCTTTGTGAGATTTCAACTGAAAACCTGAGGTATTCTCCAAAAACTTTCTACTCTGGCAGGAATCGAATTCCGATTTCTCCTTGGGACTGTGTGTAATTGAAATCTGCTCATCTGTTCAGCCTGTTATCATTAATCTGTATAACAGACTCCATTAATAATACCCTGTGAAGTGGAATTGTTACACAGATAGCCATTTTGCTACCTTGGATGCTGATTTTTGCTCCCACACCCAGTGAAACTGTTTCGGAAATACCAGGGGTTTGATCTAGGTCCTGCTGCTCACCACACAGAAAACCAATCACTGAGATGGTGAGTATTGCCAAGGAAGAAGGCTTTAATTGGGTGCTGCAGCTGAGAAGATGGGAGATCAGTCTCAAATGCACCTTCCTGACTGACTAAAACCAGGGGTTTATATAACAGGCAAGAAATGTAGCAAGGTGTTAGAAAGCAAGAACTTGGGAGGAGCAAGGAAGCAATCATGGTGAATGAGGACTCTGGTATCTGGTGCAGTGATCTGGTTTCAATTCTTTGACACTTTTTGTGAGAGACCTAAAGGTTGTTCCTTAAAGAAGGAACTCAGATAAAAACAAAAGTTCCAAGCTTTTTAAGACCAGAAGGGCCAATTATTATGTTTATCCAAAAACAACTGTGGGACTCTTGGGCTGGTTTCAAAACTGTGACTTTCTGCATGGGCTCATCTTTCTTGCAAGATAGTGTCACAGGGTGCTTAGAGTGTTGCTTTGCCAGCTGGAAACCTCTGTGGCCCATGTCACCTTCTGCTTTAGTATTGCTTGCGCCTGCTGGACTCATTCCACCCACCTGGCCTGGCAGGCTGCACTCGGCTCACATTACTAGCCCAAATCTCATGCCTGCCAAGGGCGAGCCAGGTGAGGAGCAGTGACAGGCATGTGAGCAAGCAAGCACTGAGTGTGGCCACTGCACACAGCCAGGCACGCCAGCTGCTATGGCGGTGCAAGCAACTACAGGTGCTGGCACAGATGCCAGCTCCATTCAAAGTTACAGCTGGACCAGACATACCTGAAGCAGCTTTTGCTGCAGGCACCAGCACCTGGATGAGGGGAATGCAGTGGCATCTGAAAACTCCGAGACACCAGGAACTACAGAGGCCCAAAGATGATGTTACAACATGTCACAGCCCTGGCTTGGGGAGACCGAAGGTCTGCACTCCCAGAAAGGCTGCAGCTCTTCTCTCCTTGCAGCCTGCAGCATGGTGAGTGATGGGGCAAGTTTCCAGGGGGTGTGTTTCAGTCCATTTGTGTTATACCCCTTTCAGTCCCGCTGCCCCACTCTGGGCCACAGATCCTGGGCTGACCTGGTTCCGCTGCTGCTTTCTCTCACATGGGATGGCCACCCAGTGCCAGCAGAGGACTATAGTGTTACAGCAGCTCTGGCTCAAGGAATCCCAAAGTCTGGGCCCCCATAACGTCAGCACTCTTCACTCCTGCAGTCCGGGAGTGTGTCACTGCCCACAGCTCAGCGAGCCAGACAGAAATGTGTTACAGCTCCTTGTGCTCCTGGGTCCTGAGTTCTTGTCCCATGTCAGGGAAAAATGAGGTTACGTGGACAACTGGAGGATGAGCAAGGCAGAAAGAAACTTTATTGAGTAACAGAACAGCTCTCAGGTGACCCAAAGTGGATTGTTCCTTTCTGCAGGCAGGTAGTCCCAATAGTATCTGAGTCTGGCTGAGTCTGAGGGTTTTATGTGCTCAGAATAGAAGAAGTTTGTGCTGATTGGTCCATGGGTGTCCAGGCAGACCTGGAAAAGTACCATCTGATTGGCCAAAAGGCATCAATGAAGTTTTTATTCCAGGTGGCAGACTCCAGGCTTCTGGCTGTCCTTGGCTTGATGGTGGGGTTTCACCAGGGACTCAACCCTTCCCACCTAGGAACCTGTCTGCCTCCTGCCACCATCAACATGCCATCCATGGCACCCAGGCTGTCTGTGCTGAGGGGAGCCTGCAGACCCACGCTAAGCCACTCTCAGCCTCCCCAATCTCAGTCCCCCACTCTCAGCCTCCCCACTCTCAGTCCTCCCTCCCATGCTCGTCAGCACCCAAAATCTGGAAGGGGCCTGATGTGTCAATGCTGCCCCAAGCGCATGCATACCCAGCTAGGTAGCAACAGTTTCTAGGCTTGGCTACAACTTTGCTCCACACTGGAGCAGGCATTGAGAGTGGGGAGAGGCCAGGGAGTGGGAGCAGGCACTTCAGAGCCTGGGGGGCAAGGGGGCTTCCCAGGTCCCTGAGAGCACAGGGATGCCCAGGTCCAGAGACATGGCTGGGCAGCTGCAGCTGCACCCAGGAGTGCAGGCTCTCACCCCACCACCTCAGTAGGGTGAGGGGCTGCTGCTGGGATCACCTGTTCCTGATTCCTGCTGGCTCCAGGGAGCACACGGCCCTGACCATGCCTCCCCACCTCCAGCTGTCATCCTCACAGTGGCCACCCCAGATGGGCCGACACTGCCATCGTAGTTTCTAAAAAATTTTCAGAGAGAAAACCAAGATGTCACCTCTTGTGCATTTTTTTGTCCAAATAATGTAGCACTGTGTTAGTTGCTTTCTGATGCATGGAATCAGTTGTTATATATATATAGTAAAGCTTTTATTTATTTTTAATGGTGATGGTAGGCAAACGAGGGTTAAGTCCAATATTATGTATTCTGTCATGGCTGGCATTCTTACTCTTCATAATTTGCCTAAATATAGAATCTAGAAGTGATAGTTTATTCTTTTTCCACTTTGAAGATATTACTCGAAGTACATTAAGATTATGAAGGCTAAACTAACCATAGTTAGATTATTTATGAAACTAATGAACTAAGATTACCATTTTAGTAACTTTTACAGGGTTTTTTTTTTTTTTTTTACTTTTTAATCTACACCATGGATATAGAAACACTCGACCTTTTCACCTTCTAGGATTATTGTAGAGAAGCAATATTGGCTAAATTACTTCAAAATACATCAAAACCATTAATATCTCTACTGATATACAATACCATAATTCAAAATATTCATTTTCCTCTCTTTAAAAGCTTTCCTTTAACTTCATGTTTTTGGAAATTTAAGTTAACATGATTTCATATGCCTTGTTTGGAGTTTTCAAAATTCAAAGTCATAGCAAAGGTCTTTATCTTAGCAATAGCAGTTATTAATGACGGCTTGCTCTGTATAAATTCAAGCAGTAAAGTAACTCATTTATAAAAGTTCGGATGTATCTGTGCTATAAGTTTAATTGTGTTTCCCCCAAATTTATATGCTGAAGTCCTTAATTACAGTATCTCAGAGTGTGACTATTATTGGAGATAGGGTCTTGAAAGAGGTCAGTCAGTTAAAATGAAGTATTTGGGTGGACCCTAATATGATAAGACTGATGTCCTTATAAGAAAAGGAAATTTGGATACAGACAACCACAGAGGAAAAGCAATGTGAAGAGACAGGGAGAAGGCAGTCATCTACAAGCTACAGAGAGAGGTTTGGAATAGATCCTTCCCTCCTGGTCTTCTGAAGGAACCCACTCTGCCAGCACCTTGGTCTGGGACTTCCATCTTCCAGAATTATACATTTCTGTTGTTTAATCACCCTCATGATGGCACTTCATTACAGCAACCCTAGCAAACTAATGCAACCTGCTTAGTGATAACTAAAAAATTAAAATTAAAAAAATAAGAGATGTAATTTTACATAGTGGGAATGTGATAAAATCACATTTTGTGTTTTAATATACAGGGTTATATATGCAAAAGTATGTATGTTGTTATTATAAAAGTTTTTCTCTTTCAAAGGCAATGTTTACTATATATTATTTTTGTCCCTACAATCTGACTTAGGGTTATAGATGCCAAATAAAATACAAGTTCATTTTATCATCATAATAAGCATGTAGAGTGCATATCATCATTCCCATTTTATAAAGGAGAAAAGTGAGATCCAGCAAAGTTAATTTATTGTCCACAGTCACAGAATGAGTAATTAGAAAAAACTAAAATTTGACCCAAATCTTTACTATTCCAAGTCTAAAGCTCTTAACTGCTGCACTTCACTGAGTTCTGGCTCCTTTTTATTGCTTTCACAGCCAAATTCTTTAGAAATTACCTCTTACTTTTACCTCCGTCCCCACCACTATTCTCTTTAAAATCTATAATCTAAAAATTGTTCTTCCATCTGTTTATGCTTTTTTTTTTTTTTCATCAGGATGTTTCATCCTGCTTTTTGCCACAGTGCCTTTGCCTGCTCTGCCATTCACCACTGTCAGTTTAAATCCACATTGCTTTCAAATTCAGGACTTATTCTCTATAAAGAAATGTAGCCCTCCAGCAGATTTTTTTTTTCTTAGTTAAGAATTCAGTCAATATCAGGAGTTATTTTCCTAGAATTGTTTTAGGTGTGCATGTCTGATTTTCCAGATTAAAAGTTCTCAGAAGATGCAGACTGCATCTTGTTCTTGATTGTGGCTCCACTGCTTCAGAGCTCAGCAACTGGTTTAAGACCAATGCACATCCTAAATCAACACCACTGTTCACCTTAATTTTCTCAAGTGATATGAAATACATACATCGCAGTTTTCTCATCTCAAAATAGAGGAGATCAACTTAATATTTTCACATTTTAAGCCACCAGTAATCTTGCTGAAAATAGTTACTATTAGGCCTTAAAAGCTGCCTAACCCGCTTAATGTTTAATGTTGGCTCAAGCGAGTGTCTGAAACCTCTTAAACAGTAGAGAATTAGTTCCTTTAATCCTAGTAATAAAAATGATGATTCTTAGTCGAATGGAGAGGGTGAAAAGGTAGGGAGTATTTAATCGTGAGGATGTTATGATTACTCTCTTTATTTTTGAACCCCATCTTCATGTTTCTGTTCTGTGACTTTTAAAGCTTCCTGCAAAATCATATTCCTCCACCTATATTCATAAGTATAACTATATATCCTCATACAGGAATGGGAATCAAGGCCAGTCAAACACCCATGGTGTTGCAAGCGTGAAGTAAAGCTCAAGTAAGTAGCTGTCTAACACCAGTCTCTGGCTTCCTCATTATGTGGCATTCTCCCGTGTGCCTAAGTGTGTTCACCTGCTGACTTCTTGTGAGAACATCAGCCATATCTGATGAGGGCTCAGCCTACTCCAGTATGACCTCATCTTAACTATGTCTTCAACAACTCTATTTTCAAATAAGATCACTTTCTGAGATACTTGCTAAGGGGTTAGGACTTCAGTGTTTTTTTGGTTTGTTTGCTTTTTTGCAGGGGAGGAACGCAATTCAGACAATAACAATACTTTGTTCTTTTTAGAATGATGGTTATTAATGTCTGTTTACAAAAGATTATAGTATTTTGATTTTACTTTTTTCTGTTTTTCCAAGAAACTATTAAACAAGAATTAAAAATGAGTTATAAGTTGGCATAACATTTATGGGTAGAAAACATTAGTTTTAAAAATCCATGCAAGGAAGATAGTAAGATATAAAATGCTGATTCAGCTTTTGGAGTTACAAGAAACCAAATCAAAAGCAGTTTAAAGTATGACAGTGGAGAAACAGACAAATAGTATATAGTATATTTGAGCTTTCTTACTTTTATTTAAATATTGATAAGAGAATATGATATTTAAATTTTTGGGCACTTTCTCAATGTACCTTATTTGTTTGTTTGCTTATTGGTGGATAAAGCAATGCTGCTTCCTTTAACATGAAAAATAAACTGCACTTCGAAATATTCATTGAGAAAATAAACATTCTAGAAACCACTTTTATAGATGAATTTTTGTTGCAAAAAAGTTTATTTCACTAATATAACTTCCTATTGAAAGCCTATGTAATAATAGTCAGAAAAATTAATAAAGTATTTGTAATATCGGATATAAATTAATTTATGTGGATTAATCTGACATCCCCAGATACTATAACCTTCCTAAAAAAAGAGACCTTGTCATTTACATATTTGGAAAGCTACATGATACTTAGAACATCATTGAAATTGAAATATGTGCTCAGGAAAACAACAATTTGTTGTTAGTTTTTTAAATTGCCATTACAATCTCATTTAAAATATATTTGATTGGAAAAAAGTGAAACATCTCATTTAAATGTTTATTGGTACTTAAAACATATAACATGAGAAATGAGCTGACCACCCAGTCATGGTCTCAGTCCCATATTATAATTTCTCTCTTCATCAGTTGAGAATAGAGCTGAAAACAAATAATTATGTCCATTATTGCTACTTAACTGAGTCAACACATTGTTTCTAGGTTGGCTCTATTTTAGCTTTTAGCCTTTGAAATGAATACAATGTCTTTGTGTAACCGTTTCTAAGAGGACAGTCTATCAATATTTAATTTGACCAGCCAGAGAAAGCATTAACATAGCATAAAACAATTTATGAGATTGGCTTAGTCTTGAATTTTCTCATTAAATGTAGTTAAAATTTATCAACAAAAGCATTCTGTGTGCGTGTTTGTTATCTTAATAATTCCAATTAACTTTTGGTAATTACTGAGAATCTGCAGCTATCTATTTTTCATTGTTATAGTTCTCAACAACCAGCAGAGAAATGAGTAAAATAAGCCAATGACGAGTAGAATTTAGTGTAGGTCAACTAAGTTTTTATTCTTAGTGGAGAATATAAAATTTGTCAAGAAATCAAATCTGTATTTTTACAAATATTTGAAAAGAACCCAAAATATCAGTAAAGCTCTACAAAAAGCATGAAAATCCTTTAGAATATTACATACACACACATCTGTGCAGATACAGGTATGTGTGTTTTTTTTTTCAGACATATTCCTTATTATTACACCCTGATATGTGTAACTCCAAGAATAGTATTTTTCCTGATAACAGGTCTACTCTTTCTGGTGCTTACTTTATATCACTTTCACAATGGACATAAATTGTGAGGATGAATACACGAACTGAGCTACATAAATACCTCAGATTAATTTCAACTTCAGTCAGTCTCATAGCACAATATGGTGCTACTCAGTTACCAATTGTTTATGTCACAAAATAATTAGCTTATAATAATAGTTGTAATGACAGGTTTTAAAACTAGATATTTTCTGCAGACAAAAATCTATGATCTGTTTGCCACAGGTAATCATATGAAATATAAATAGTGAAGAAAAGAAAAATAATGAAAAAAAAAGCAAGTTATTACCTGTGTGATTCAACCAAAAAATCAATTATGTGGCTGACCCTAGAAAAATGAGTGATTATAAATTGTTAATTTAAATTAGAAACACACTAAGTATTTACATATTATGTTATTTATAGATAAGGGATAACTTACTAGTTTGTTAAACAAAATAAATAATATATTTTGAAGAGCTACTACCCTACATTATTCTGTAATGTAGAGAAGTAGTTTAAATTGACCAACTCTATAGCTAAAAATTGGTTCAAATTTCAAGTCTGTTGTTTATTAATCAACTTCATTAACATCTCTGAGACTTTCAAAATCTGAAAATTGATTTTAATAAATTTTACCTCAAAAGATTGTTATCATGATTAAATAGGACATACTATGGAAGAATTTGGGACAGAGAGTGACTAATAGATCATGGTAATATTGGTTAGCTGTGTTTTTCTTCCATCCTCAAGGTTCACAACTAGTAAGATATGTTTTATCATGCTTAAAGGAAGAGAGAAAACAAAATCTTGGGCCTTTGAAAAATAGGAAGATTGAATACAAACTGCTTTATAAATCTGAGGTGTTCAAAGGAAAGTATCAAATTATAAATATTCTGGTTTCTAGGTAGAAAAAAAATTAATTTTATCCTGAAAATATGTAAATATGTAACCAGTAACCTGCACAATACATAGATTCTATTTATCAGATATTTACTGTATGTATTTGGAGCATGAGTTTTCCAAGATAAGGTAATAACATAAAAAGTGATCTCATGCTGGTGATATCTTTGGGTCATTTGACATAATTAAACACAAAACGAATATAAGAAATAACATTGCAAATACTTGTAGCTTTTCAAGAGATAAACAACCCATATAAGAAAGATTTTTTTTTTTTTAAACTTTTAACTTCGGGGTACAGATGCAGTTTTATTATATAGGTAAACTTGTGCCATGGGTGTTTGTTGTACAGATTATTTTGTCACCCAGGTATTAAGCCTAATACCCATTAGTTATATTTACTGATCCTCTCCCTCCTCTCACCGTCCACCTCAAAGTTTTTGTGTCCATATGTTTGCATCGTTTAGCTCCCACTTACAAGTGAGAACATGTGGTATTTGATTTCCTGTTTCTGTTTTAGTTTGCTAAGAATAATGGCCTCCAGCTCCATCCATGTTTCTGCAAAGGATATGATCTTTTTACTTTTTATGGCTGTGTATTATTCCATGATGTATGTGTACCACATTTTCATTATTGATAGGCATTTAAATTGATTCAGCATCTTTGCTATTGTAATGGTGCTGCAATGAACATATGTGTTCATGTGTCTTTACAATAGAATGACGAATGATTTATATTCCTTTGGGCATATGCTCAGTAATGAGATTGCTAGGTTGAATGGTAGTTTTGTTTTTAGGTCTTTGAGGAAACACCACACTGATTTCCAAAATGTTGAACTAATTTACACTCCGGCCAACAGTGTATAAGTGTTCCCTTTTTTCCACAACCTCATCAGCATCTGTTATTTTTTGACTTTGTAACAATAGCCATTCTGACTGTTGTAAGATGGCATCTCATTGCAGTTTTGATTTACATTTATGTAATGATTAGTGATGTTAAGCTTTTTTTCATATGCTCATTGGCTGTGTGTATGTCTTCTTTTCAAAACAGAAAAATGAAAAAGGAAAAGCTTGGAATATAGAAAATATGAAAAACAGAGTTGTAAATTATAGTACAAGTAATCATAATAAATATAGATGTATTAAAATCTTTTGTTTTAGATTCACAGAATTTCTAGTTGAATAACCAAATTCAAGCATATGTTTTAAAAAATGAAATTTAAAATATCTAACATACAAAACATAAATAGTCAAATATTGGATGAAATAAGGTATCACAGGCAAATGCTACTCTGGTAGCTAAATTAATCAAAGTATATTTTAAAGTAAAAATCATTATTAGGATTATACTACACATTAAAAACAGTGTTCAGTGTATAATAATGATTCATTGGTTACATGCACATAACAGCTTCTAAGTACATAAAGTGAATATTGACATGTGAAACAAAACGAGAAGTTTAACCAGTAGAACACAAAACAAATACAAATAAATATCTACTTTTATTTATTGTGTAGATGTCATTTTTCCAACCACAATTCAAAAAAACTTGAAATAAAACACACCAAAAATGCAAACACTTGCATGTTGAAAAATGTTAAATCATACTTTTCAATAATTTATTAATCAAAGAATATATTAAAATTAATATCAAATATTTAGAACTGAATGGTTAAAAAATCAAAATTTTAGTTTTCATAAAGCAGTATCTTAGTTGTTATAGTGTGATTCAAATACATTTCATGAGAAATAATTGAAAATCTTAGAATCCTATCCATGAAGAAAAAAAAAAAGCATTACACTTTTGTTTCTAATACTATTCTCCAGTAAAAGAAGCCAGAATACCTTGGAAAATGGCTGAACTGGGGGCTGGGACAGGGAATGTACAGTATGAGCCTGTAACATCTTATAATGACAGAAAATAAGAACGTGCTTAAAACCAAAATATCTCTTGTACTCCATAAATTTATACACCTACTGTATACCCACAGAAATTAAAAGTAAAAAACAAAAAAAGATAAAAAAGAATGAAAACCAAAATAATAAGTACATGTTAAACAGACACATGACCCAACTGAAAAAGCTCTCAATGGTCAAAGTTGTAACAGTTTAAGCACAAAATAAATATTATTAAATTACAGCCTAAAATGTAAAATAAATATCCATGTGCACTTACAGATATAGATAAATGATTAAATAAATAAATTAATGGGCGAAATAATAGATTAGTTTCTCATATTGAAAGAGTCCACATAGCTTTGTTGATGCTTCTTTAGGAAAGTGGAGCATGATTTTCCAACCCTTGAATATGGAATGCACACAGTGACTTTCATCCATTCAGTACAATATGAACAGGGAGAATAAAGGAGAACTTTTCAGTGGAGAAACCTGGCAAACACTACCTCAGTCAGGTAATCGAGATTAATGTCATCAGTAATAAGTCATACTGATATTATGTATCCCTAATATGACATAATGAGAGTGATACCCTAGTCTAACCATGAAAAAATGTGGGATAAACTCAAATATAGTAACATTCTACCTTTATTTGATACCTCAAATATATTCATATTTGGTGAATACCTCATAAGTACTCAAAAAATGCCAGCACCATAAAGTCAAGGAGTTACAGACAGAATGGTGTTCCCCAAAGTTCATATGTTGGTGCCCTAATCCCAGTGTGATGGTATTTGGAGATGAAGCCTTTGGGAGGTAATTAGGCTTAGATAAGGTCAAGAGGAAAGGGCCTTTATGATGGGATTAGATTAATTATTTATATAAAAAGACCAGAGAACTTCTTTCTTTCTGTGCCATGTAATGAACACAGCAAGAAGATGATTATCTGCAAACTAGGAAGAAGGATCTCACCGGAAACCAAATTGGCTTGGTTTGATCTTGGACTTCCCAGCTTTCAGAAATGTGAAAAATAAATGTCTGTTGTTTAAGCTGCCTGGTTTATGGCATTTTCTTATAGCAGATAAACCAAACTAAGACATACAAAAACTGAGTAGCGGTCACAGAATAGAAGAGCCTAAGACATGATGACTAAATGCAACCTGATATCCTGAATTGGATTCTGCAACAACAACAACAAAAGAACATTAGGTAAAAACTAAGGACATCTAGATAAAGTCTGAATTTTAGCTTATTATAATGCAGCAAAATTATTTAGTTGTGACAAATGTACCACTGTAATGTAATATATTAACAAGAGGGGAATAGAGTGTTATATTTTCTGTACTATATTTAAAACTTTTCAAACATTTTAAAACTAAATTCTGAAACCTTTGTAAAGGTTTACTAAACACAACGATATTGTAAACCCAAATAAGTCTATCAGGAAATAATAAAAATTAAAAACATAAATATGTAATTTTTATCATGTAACAATGAAAGATATGGCATATTGAAATTTGTTTGAAAAAGTCAGTAAAACAGAAATACACATCCCAAAATGGGTCTTGAAAAAAGACAGAAAGCATAAATAAATACAGAAGGAATTAAATGGAATACATAAATATAATTATGGCATTTTTTGTAATCACAATAAAATATCACACATAATATTATAGTATTTCAATATCTAAATATTTAGGCCAAATATATTTTTTAATTTTTTAAACTTGAAAATTTAGATCAAAGAAGAATTTTCAAGAAAAACTATAATTTAGTAAAACATTACTGTGAAGAAATTGAAAGTGTGAATATATATTTATCGGTTAAAGAATAAAAATTATTAGATTGTAATCTACAATCCACCACTCTCAGGCACACATTAAAACACCGGGTCTAGATAATTTAAAAGTTAAATATCATTAAGACTGCGGGAAATTGTTTTTTTTCTATGTCAATTTTCATGACAAGAGAAAAAAAGGAAATTACTCAAAATAATTACAAGAGGCTATAGTCTTAATATTATTATAGTAAATAAAGTTATAGGCCATAATGATTTCTGAATATGAAGACAAAAATATTTAATAAAATACTAGAAAACCAAATCCAATAATGATGTAAAAATACACTATGACAAAGTATACTTTTTTTCTCAAAGGATGAAAGATGTTTTAACATAAGAAATATCTCTGAATATTACAACAATTAAAAATTAATGGAGAAATATATATTATTCTAGAAATAAAAACCGATGCAATTCAACATTTATGCATTTAAAAAACTTCTTAATATTTCAGGAATAAGCAGAAAATTCCTTTCCCTGATAAAGTTGTACACTAATAATCTATATTTTCTTTGACTAAAATGAAGCAATTATGATACAATGAAGAACAAAAATGCTTAAAATCATAGTTATGTAGTTAATATATTGGAGAGTTAAGAGCTATCTGAGTAAGAGAAGAAAAAAATAACAGAATGTATGAGACTTGAAAAGGAAGAAACTGCCTGAAGAGAAAAGCTGCAAAACTGCTGAAAAACATTCATATATATGAGAAAGTAGCATTCCTATATATCAGAAAAATGATTAGGATAAATCTTTTTATAAAAATAATGATTTATAGAGTTAGCCAAAATTATGTAACAGCAAATAATATCCCTAATAAAACGTGTAAGATATTTGTAAATTGTAGTGTTGTGTTTAAATATATGAAAATGACAAAAATAAATGGAGAGATTAGCAATTATTGTTGGAAAGATTCACTAGCATGAAAATAGCACTATCTATAAAGCAATGAGATGATGATTATATCCTAATAAAGTTTGTGTTTACAGAATTTGGCAAAAATCTTAAAATTGATATGAAAGGGAATGAGGCACAAAAAATAAGAAATATTCTTGAAAACAGGGTGTTACTTGGTCTTACTTTTTATTGATCCTGATATTGCTGCCTTTTAAGTGGAGTATTTTGTACATTAGCATTTAATACAACTTGAAATATTGCTGGTATTAGGTCTTGCTTTTATTATTTGTTTCTATTTATTTCCTCTGTTTTGTTTCTCTGTTTTTCTCTTCTTAATTTTCTGCTTTCTTAAGACTAAAAAAGGTCTAAAATGTTACCCCATTTGCAAGCAAGCTAACAAATTAGCTTGCTGTAATTTCATAGATTCTGGCAGAAGACATGAGACTCCAAAGTTAGAGATAGGGGTCCATTATTTACTGACAGCAATAACAGTAGCCATTGTACCAGCAATAACTTTCCTGGTTTCCTGAGACTCGATTTTCACAGGGAAACATGAAGAATGCCAGGTGACACCTGCAAACATAGTAAATTACATTATAGAAGAAACGTCCTAAGCTCAGGGGACCTGATTATCTTATAATACGCTGTAAATTTACCTGACCTTTGCTTTGGAGCCTAGACTGTGAATATGTCTGCCTATTGCTCAGAAGGAGAACACAATATCTCTATCTCAATTTTTTAAGGAAATTGGTCCTCTGCTCCAGAGGAAGACACTATCTCTGTCTTCAGAGCTCACTTGCTCTACCAACATCCTTGCAAAGATAGTCTAGAATAAAGACAGTAGCACCTCTGCTTAAAAGATGTGCAGAAATGCCAGGTACTTACTGCAAGAGAATTGTCCTTCAACAATATAAACGCCTTGTGCCTACACATGGAAATATTTTATCTTGAATACATCACAACATTGGCTACTCTGATGAATCCTACAGAGTCTGGAACTCATTTTGACTCATGTAGCATTTAATTCTACTTACTGTCAAGCTGTAGGATGAGTCCTATTTGCAACATTGACCTTGACCGTGCCCACAGAAAGCTGGACAAATCTCTTAAACTATCCAGGTCTACACTAGAAAGCTAGATGGCTTTCTTCTTCAGTTTCTGTTATTGACTTTTTCACTTAACTGAAGGCATTAATCCAGCAGATATATTACTGATTGAATAGACTAGACCTTAGCCCATAAAGAAGAGCTCCACTGCTATTCTAGTGCATAACAACCTTGGCCAATATATTGAGTCTCACCTGAAATACTTCCAAAACCAAGGTGGTGCCCTTGGTTCCTTAATGTCAGTGACACATTCTGCACCACCTCTTTAAGTTGGATGGCTTCCATTATAAGAATAGTTGTCCTCGCAGTGTACACCAATAATAAGTTAGTTACTCCTATGGAAATCTTTCCTGGAAGGGTAGCCTCATTCTAGAAACATGTCTACAGTCATTTGAAGACAACAAGATATACTAGGCATATTTTGTTAAGCACTTGAAAATCTCTTATGACCTCTTCTACAATGCAAATGACTTTATATATATATATATATATATATATATATAAAATCAACTTTATGCCTAGCTCCTCTAGAAGTAATACTGTCCTAGGTTTGCACATGTTGTTATAATGTTTGAAACCCCACAATGTATAAGCTACATGTTTTCACTCTGTAAGGGGGCACAGGATGATGTTGACTCCAATATGGCTTCCCAGTCAGCTAGTAGAACTTATGGGTTCACGGTTTCTTTTCAGTGACCATGACTAATGCTTTTTTCGTGGTGGGGAGGCGGACCAGGTGGGGGTACTGAATGATACTCTAACTTGTATATTTGTTTAGAAATGATCTAGAAAGCAGCAGAATATGTGACCAAATTTAGTTTCAAATTTAGCCAGAATCAACTGATGGGACTGGAACAGGAGCATCATAATCTAAGAAAATGTCAACAATGGTAAGGCAACAATAACACTGAGAAAGTGTTAAAAATGTGATGTAGTTAGTCTATCAGAAGCAAGCGGGGGCAAAACTTCATGAAGGGTAAACATGCAGTATGACTTCCCTCATTATAACATAAAATCTCAGCTTTTGGTAGGAGTGACAAATTTTGCGTGTAATGATAGCCTCTGTAATCCTTTTTAATGTGTACCCTCTGATAGTGTGCTGCCATGTCTGATACCATAATGGATTCTGGCAGCAAAGGTAGCAATCTAGGTGAAGCGGAATCAATCAACAGTTTGATTCTGGTTTGTCTTTTTGGAGAATGAGCATCTATACAAGTGGCCCAGAGAGGCTGATCAGCAAATGTAATTTGTTTTCAGAATTGGTGGCCTCAGTTTCTTTCTTTTTTCTCTAAATTTTTTAATTTTTTAAAATTTTTGTGGGTACATGGTGTACATATTTATGGGGTACATGATATGTTTTGATATAGGCATGCAATGTGAAATAAATACATTGTGGAGAATGGGGTATCCATCCCCTCAAGCATTTATCCCTTAAGTTACAAACATTCAATTACTTTTTTTTTTTTTTTTTGAGATGGAGTCTCGCTCTGTCTCCCAGGCTGGAGTGTAGCGTCCGGATATCAGCTCACTGCAAGCTCCACTTCCCGGGTTTACGCCATTCTCCTGCCTCAGTCTCCCAAGTACCTGGGACTACAGGTGCCCGCCACCTTGCCCAGCTAGGTTTTTGTATTTTTTAGTAGAGACGGGGTTTCACTATGTAAACCAGGATGGTCTCAATCTCCTGACCTCGTGATCTGCCCGTCTCTGCCTCCCAAAGTGCTGGGATTACAGGCTTGAGCCACCGCTCCCAGCCCCAATTACTTTCTTTATTTTAAAGTATACAATTAAGTTGTATACTTAGTAATAGGGTTACTATAGTAACCCTATTGTGCTATCAAATAGTAGGTCTTATTTATTCTATTTTTTTTTTTTTTTTTTTTTTAGCTCATTAACCATCACCACCTTCCCCCAAACCTCAACTACCCTTCCCAATCTCTGTTGGGAGCTACCCTTCCCAACCATCCTTCTACCCTCTATGTCCGTGAGTTCAATTGGTTTGATTTTTATATCCCACAAATAAGTGAGAACATGTGAAGTTTGTCTTTCTATGCCTGGCTTATTTCACCTAACATAATGATACCTAGTTTCATTCTTGTTGCAAGTGACTGGATCTCTTTTTTTGTGTGGTTGAATAGTCTCCACTGTATACAGGTACCACATTTTCTTTATCCATTTATATGTTGATGGAGACTTAGGTTGCTTCCAAATCCTAGGTATTGTAAGCAGTGCTGCAACACACATAGGAATTCAGATATATTTAAAATATACTGATTTCCTTGCTTTTGGGTATACACCCAGCTGTAGAATTGCTGGATCATATGATAGCTCTTGTTTTAGTTTTCTGAGGAAGCTCTAAACTGTTCTCCATGGTGATTGTGCTAATTTACATTCCCATCCACAGTGTACAAGGGTTCCCTTTTCTCTGCATCCTCAGTAGCATTTTTTATTGCCTGTCTTTTGGATATAAGCTATTTTAACTGGGATAAAATGATATTGTAGTTTTGATTTGCATTTCTCTGATGATTTATGATGTTAGAACTTTTATATGTTTGCATCTGTATGTCTTCTTTTGAGAAATATCATGGATGCAGCTGGAAACCATCATTCTTAGCAAACTATCACAAGAAGAGAAAATCAAACACCGCATGTTCTCACTCATAGGTGGGAACTGAACAATGACATCACTTGGACTCGGGAAGGGGAACATCACACACTGGGGCCTATCATGGGGAGGGGGGAGGAGGGAGGGATTGCATTGGGGAGTTATACATGATATAAATGATGACTTGATGGGTGCTAACGAGTTGATGGGTGCAGCACACCGACATGGCATAAGTATACATATGTAACAAACCTGCACGTTATGCACATGTACCCTAGAACTTAAAGTATAATAAAAAATATTAAAAAAAAATAAAAAATAAACACAATTCTTTTTGTTTAATCTAAAAAAAAAGAGAGAGAAATATCTATTCAAATCTCTTGTCCTTTTTTATTGGATTATTGAATTTTTTTCCTATAGAGTTGTTTGAGCTCCTTATACATTCAGGTTTTTAATCTCTTGTCAGGGGGGTAGTTTGTAAATACTTTCTTCCATTCTATGGGTTGTCTCTTCACTTTGTTGATTGTATCCTTTGCTATACAGAAGCTTTTTAACTTGATGTGATCGCATTTGCCTTAGTTGCCGGTGCTTTTTGGGTATTGCTCAAGAAATCTTTGCCCAGAAACGTCCTAAAGATTTTCTCCGTTTTCTTGTAGTAGTTTTTTATTTCAAGGTCTTAGAGTTAAGTCTTTAATCCATTTTGATTTGATTTTTGTATATGGTGAGAGTATAGGGGTCTAGTTTCATTTTTTTATGTGGATATCCAGTTTTCCCAGTACCATTTGTTGAAGAGACAGTGCATGTTCTTGGAACTTTTGTCAAAAACCAGTTCACTCTAGGTGTGTAGATTTGTTTCTGGGTTCTCTATTCTGTTCCATCACTCTGTGTGTCTGTTTTTGTGCCAGTACCATGTTGTTATGGTTACTACAGCTCTATATATAATTTGAAGTCAAGCAATGTGAGTCATCCAGTTTTGTTCTTTTTGCTTAGGGTCTGGCTCTTTTGTGGTGCTGGGTATTTTGTGGTTCCATATAAATTTTATGACTTTTTTTTCTATTTCTGTGAAGAATATCATTGGTATTTTGATAGGGACTGCATTGAATTTGTAAATTGCTTTGGGTAATATGGACATGTTAATAATATTGATTCTTCCAATCAATGAAGATGGAATATTTTGCCATTTTGTGGTGTCCTCTTCAAATTCTTTCATCAACGTTTTAAAGTCTTCATTATAGAAATCTGTCACTTCTCTGATTAATTCCTAGGTTTCTAATTTTATGTGTGGCTATTGTAAATGCGATTACTTTTTATTTTTTTTTCACATTGTTCACTGTTGGCATATATAAATACTACTGATTTTTGTATGTTGATTTTGTATCCTGCAACTTTACTAAATTTGTTTATCATTTCTAATAGTTTTCTTGTAGGGTCTTTAGAGTTTTTCTAAATATAAGATTATGTCATCAGAAAACAAGGATAATCTGACTTCTTCCTTTCCAATTTGGATGCCCTTTATATCTTTCTCTTGTCTAATTGCTCTAGCTAGAACTTCCAGTACCATGTTGAATAATAGTGGTGACAGTGGACATCCTTTTCATGTTCCAGATCTTACTTGAAAGACTTTCAGTTTTTCCTATTCAGTATGATAACAGCTGTGCATCTGTCATATGTGGCATTTATTATGTTGAGATATGCTCCTTCTATAGGCAGTTTTTTAAGGCTTTTTATTATGAAGGAATGTTGAATTTTATCAAATGCTTTTTTCAGCATTAATTGAAATAATCGTATGGTTTTTATCCTTCATTCTGTTGATATGATGCATATGTTGAACCATCCTTGCATCCCAGAGATAAATCCTTCTTGGTAATGATGAGTGATCTTTTTCATGTACTGTTGAATTCAGTTTGCTAGTGTTTTGTTGAAGATTCTTGCATCAATATTTGTCAGAGATATAGAGATATTGGCCTGTAGTTTTCTTATTTTGATGTGTCTTTGTCTGGTTTTCATATCAGGGTAATTCTGGCTTCATAGAATACATTTGAAAGTATTCCTTCCTCCTTTATTTTTCATAATAGTTTGAGTAGGATTTGCACTGTTTGGTTTTTTAAGTTTGGTAGAATTCAGCAGTGAAGCCATCAGGCCTGGGCTTTTCTTTACTGGAAGACTTTTTTTTTTTGAGACCAAGTCTCACTCTGTCACCCAGGTTGGAGTGCAGTGGCACAATCTCAGCTTACTGCAGCCTCCGTCTCTTGGGTTCAAGCAATTTTCCTGCCTCAGCCTCCTGAGTAACTGGGATTACAGGAGTTCACCACCACACCCACCTACTTTTTGTGTGTTTAGTAGAGACAGGGTTTCACCATGTTGGCCAGGCTCATCTTGGACTCTTGGTCTCAAGTAATCCTCCTGTCTTGGCCTCCCAAGGTGTTGGGATTAGATAACGGGCATGAGCCATTGTGCCCAGCCAACTGGAAGACTTTTTATCATGGCTTTCGTCTCATCACTTGTGATTGATCTGTTGAGGTTTTGGATTTCTTCCTGGTTCAATCTTGGAAGATATATGTGTATAGGAATTTGGTCATTTCTTCTAGATTTTCCAATTTATTGGCATATAGTTGCTCATAGTAGCCACTAATGATCTTTTGAATTTCTGCCATATCAGTTGTAATGTCTTCTTTTTCATTTCTGATTTTTATTTGGATCTTTTTTTCTCAGTATGGTGAAAGGTTTGTCATTTTTTTTTTTTGACTTTTCTAAAAACCAACTTTGTATTTCATTGATCTTTTATATTTTTAATTTATATTTCATTTATTTCTGTTCTAATCTTTATTATTTATTTTGTTCCACTAATTTTGGGTTTGGTTTGCTCTTGCTTTTCTAGTTCTTTAAGGTACATTGTTAGATTGTTTATTTGAAGTTACTAACTCTTTTTTTGATGTTGGTGCTTATAGCTATACACTTCCCTTTTAATACTGCTTTTGCTGTATCCCAGAGGTTTTGGTATATAGTGTTTCCATTATTATTTATTTGAAGAAATTTCTCAATTTTTTTCTTAATTTCTTCATTGCCCCACTGGTCATTCAGGAGTACATTGTTTAATTTCCATGTATTTGTATAGTTTTGAAAATTCTTCGTTATTAATTTCTAGTTTTATTCCATTGTAGTCAGAGGATATGTTTGATATTATTTCAATTTTTTGAATGTTTTGATATTTGTTTCGTGACATAACATATGATCTATCCTTGAGAATGATATATGTGGTGAGGAAAAGAACATGTGTTCTGCAGCTCTTGCATAAAATGTTCTATAAATATCTGTCAGGTCTATTTGGTCTATGGCACAGATTAACTGATGTTTCTTTGCTGATGTTCTGTCTGGAAGATCTGTTCAATGCTGAAAGTGGGGTGTTTAAGTCTCCAACTATTATTTGATTGGGCCTATCTTTCTCATTCTGGTAATATTTGCTTTATATATCTGGGTGCTCTTACGTTGGGTGCATATTTATTTAAAATTGTTATATCCTCTTTCTGAATTGACCCCTTAGTCATTACATAGTGACTTTTATCTCTTGTTACCATTTTTGTCTTGAAATCTGTTTTGTCTGATATAAGTATAGTGACTCTTGCTTTCCCCCCCACCCCCCATTGGCATGGGATATCTTTTTCCATACTTTATTTTAGCCTATGTATATCTTTATAGACGAATTGTGTTTCTTGTAGGCAACAGATAAATGGGTGTGTTTCTTGTATTCAACAGACATTCAGCCAGTCTATATCTTTTGATTAAAGAATTTAGTTCATTTACATTTAATACTATTATCTATAAGTAAGAACTTACCCCTGTCATTTCATTATTTGTTTTCTGGCTGTTTTTAGTTTTCTGTTTTTCCTTTCTTTAATTCCTCTCTTCCTCTAGTGAAGATGCTTTTCTCTGATGATATGATTTTGTTTCTTGCTTTGTATTTTTTTGTGTATCCATTGTATGTTTTTTGGTTTGAGGTTACCATGAGGCTTGTAAATCCTATCTTATAACCCATTACTTTAACCTGATAACAACTTAACATTATTTGCATAAACAAGCAAAAAGAAGACTAATATTTACATTGACTTTCCCCCACTTTTACACTTTTTGTTGTTTCTTCTTATATCTTATTGTACTATGTCATGAAAAGTTGTTGTAGTTATTTTTGATTGATTTTTTGTTTAGTCTTTCTACTTAGGATAAGAGTAGTTTACACGCCATAGTTACAGTGTTATAATATTCTGTGTTTTTCTGTGTACTTACTATTACCAGTAAGTTTTATATGTTCAGGTGATTATTTATTGCTTATTAATGTCCATTTCTTTCTGATTGAAGTACTCTCTTTAGTATTTCTTATAAGAGAGATCTGATATTGATGAAATCTTACAGCTTTTGTTAGTCTGGGAAAGTCTTTATTTCTCCTTCATCTTTGAAGGCTATTTTCACCAGATATGCTATTCTAGGGTAAAAGTTTTGTTCCTTCAGTACTTTAAATATGTCATGCCACTCTCTCCTAGCTTGTAATATTTCCACTGAGTAGCCTTCTGCCAGGTGTATTGGAGCTCCATTGTATGTTATTTGCTTCTTTTCTCTCGCTGCTTTTAGGATCCTTTCTTTGTCCTTGACATTTGGAAGTTTGTTTATTAAATGCTTTGAGATAGTCTTCTCTGGGTTAAATCTGCTTGGTATTCTATTACCTTCTTGTACTTGGATATAGATATCTTTCTATAGGTTTGAGAAGTTCTCTGTTATTATCCCTTTCCATAAACTTTCTACCCCTTTCTCTTTCTCTTAGATTTGCCCTTCTGAGGCTGTTTTCTAGATCCCATAGTATGCTTTTTGTCTTTTATTCTTTTTTTCTTTTGTCTCCGTGACTATATTTGCAAATAGCCTGTCTTCAAACTCACTATTTTTTTTCTGCTTGATGAATTCTGCTATTAAAGGACTCTGATGCATTCTTCAGTATGCCAATTTTAATTTTCGGTTCCAGAATTTCTTCTTGATTCTTCTTAATTATTTCAATCTCTTTGTTAAATTTATCTAATAGAATTCTGAATTCCTTCTCTGTGCTATCTTGAATTTATCTGAGTTCTCTCAACACAGCTATTTTGAATTCTTTGTCTGAAAGGTCATATATCTCTCTTTCTCTAGAATTAGTCCCTGGTGCCTTATTTAGTTCATTTGTTGAGGTCATGTCTTCCTGGATGGTGTTGATGCTAGTAGATGTTTTTCAGTGTCTGAACATTGAAGAGTTAGGTATTTAGTGTAGTCTTTACTGTCTGGGCTTATTTGTAGCTGTTCTTGGGAAGGCTCCCCAGATATTTGAAAGGACTTCAGTATTGTGATCTTAGCTGTTTCTCCTGTAGGGGGCACCCCAAGTCCAGTAAGTCTGTGGTTACTTGCAGACTCATAGAGGTACCTACCAGCTTGATGGTCTTGGACAAGATATGAGAGAATTCTCTGGATTACCAGGCAGAGACTCCTGTTCTTTTTCCTTACTTTCTCCCAAGCATACAGAGTTCTCTTTCTGTTTTGAGCCACCTGAATCTAGGGGTGGAATGACACAAGCACCCAGTGGCCACCACTACTATGACTGTTCCAGGTCAGACCTGAAGCCAGCTTAGCACTGGGTCTTGCTCAAGGCCTGCAGTAACCACTCCTTGGCTACTCCCTATGTTTGTTCAAGGCCATGGGGCTCTACAATCATCATTTGGCAAAGCTAGCCATGCCTGTGTCCTTCCTTTCGAGGCTATGAGGCCCCCAGGCCTCAGGTGGATCCACAGTGCCATCCAGGAGTCAAAGACTATAGTCAAAAACCATAGAAGTCTACCTGGTATTTTATTGTATTGTGGCTGAGCTGGCACTCAGACCACAAGATGCCATTCTTCCCAATTTTCCTTCCCCTTTTCGAAGGCAGAGGAACCTCATCCTGTAGCCACTGCCACCTCTGACCATGAAGAGTAGTCAGACTACCACCAATGTTCCCTTAAGGCCCAAGGTTTCTTAAGTTAGCTTGTGGTGACTGTTGCCTAGTCTGGGACTCACCATTTAGGGCAGTGTGCTCCCCTCTGACCCAGGGCAAGTTCAGAACTGCCACCCAAGAATTAACCTGAAATAGGGGATCCCAAGAGCCCGCTTGGTGCTCTGCTCCCCAGTGGCGATGTTGGTACCTAAGGTGCAAGACAAAGTCCCCTTTATTTTTCCCTTTGCTTTCTCAAACAGAAGGAGTTTTGCCCTGAGTCCAATGCTTCACAATTGCTGTGTTCTGTGTTCTCCCGCCTCCAGCGCCCAGAGATGCTTTCTGTGCCCATACCTCACAGCTGCTGCCAGGGGTGGGGGAAGGGTGGCATCAGCAATTCGGGACTGTTTTTTCTATCTCTTCAGTGCCTCTTTCAGCGATATGAAGTGAAAACCAGGTACTTCAGAGTGCTCACATCAATTTTGGTTCTTGTGAAGGAGTTTTCTCTATGTAGATGGTAACTTGGTGTCCTTGAGGTGGCATTGGAGGAGTTTTCTATTCACCATTTTGCTTTGCTTCCTCGAGGAGTTTCTTTAATCTCGCAGTTTATTATTTCCCAAGTGGCTGACCAAAAAGCTAAGGCATTGGCAACATCCCAAAAGTCAGTAAAAATGTGACTTTTTCATCAAGTGGACAGTGATATGAGAGCAGCCTTGAGTTCTGACCACTGAGAGCAGTCACACCTGCTTTCTATTCTGTATAGCTGGTGATGAGGAGGTTGAATAGCTGCACTTGCTCAGTTGACATCATAGGGTTTCAACTTAACTAAATCACCAATGCAAATTAATACTTAGCATTTAGGAGAACCTCTTCAAATGAAGGATACTATTGAATCAGCAACTTTGTTTCAGGTAGAATAGAGAGTAGAGCATAAAACTTCTTCCAAAGGATAGTTGACACTTTTTCATGTAAAGCCAAGATGATGTTCGTAGCCAGGCTGGTTCTGTTCTTTTTTGTTTGTTTGTTTGTTTGTTTGTTTGTTTTGAGATGGAGTCTCACTCTGTCCCCCAGGCTGGAGTGCAGTGATGCAATCTCAGCTCACTGCAACCTCTACCTCCCAGTTCAAGCGATTATCCTGTCTCAGCCTCCTGAGTAGCTGGTTCAACAGGCACCTGCCACCATGCCAAGCTAATTTTTGTATTTTTAGTAGAGACGGAGTTTCATCATATTGGCCAGAATGGTCTTGATCTCCTGACCTTGTGATCCACCCGCCTTGCCCTCCCAAAGTGCTGGGATTACATGCGTGAGCCATGCCTGGCATGTTCTGTTCTTAAATATATTATTTACATTTGACAAGATAGATTTGTTGAGCCCTCCCTATCTTGTTAGTTATTGAGTTAAAGTTGAATATCACAAAAAAGGAAATCAGGCTAGAGAATCACAAAACCTCCATGGATGAAACATTCAGTTTCTACAAGATCCTAGTAGCAAACTAATAGCTAAGATCAGAGGGCTAATGAATTCAAAACCAAATTGTTGCCTCTGGATCTAGACTCTCCCTCTTTCCCAGGTGTTTTAACTGGCAAAATTATCAGTGGTAGAGATTTGTGGCTCAAAGAGTTTATTATGGTTGAGGTGTTCCAAAGGTACTAGCTCTAACCTACACGTGGCCCTTGCAATCTGGATAGTCCCTTCTGCCACTTAATGAGCATGTATAGTTCAGACATGTAAAATATCAATAGCATTTACATATTTAGTAGCCGAAGACACAAAGATCTCATCAACAAGTTTACATTAGCTTCTCTTCCCTACTGTGAAGTCTTCCCAAGGCCCATTAGCTGATTCTTGGTATTTGCTACCCTACAGACTAGATAAGATGTTGATCAAATATAAGATAGGAACTTGTATCCAACTGAGCTATAAAGATTTGAGTCCCTTTTCTTCCTTATAGCTTCCCAGTATACTCTTATATGTGTATACGACCTTTGCTCTTTGGAGGCAGAAGAACTTAGTAATACTACTGATTATTTGTCCCCTTAAAACAGCCAAGGTCAAGAGTGGAAGTGCTGCAAGGTATCAGAGGGTGTGGAGGTAGAAATCAGCTCCACACCAGCATATAAGTCACATTTGCTTTTGATATTGAGTAGCCAGTTGCTCACAGATAGAATTGTACTATTTTCTGATGTTTTCTATTCACCCAAGCCCCTTTATCCTTATTGCTGACAGCTCCTGCCCTCCTGCCTTTTTTTAATTGCTCTGGGGGTTTCTAGACTGAGAAGCAGGGCTAGAACTAGAATGAAGGAGTGTGGCACTCACTTAGGACACAAAATTTTTAAAACATGCCAAGAAAATGAATAATTAAGTAATGCTTTAAAGCAATATTTTAAAAATAAAAAATAAAAAATGCAAAATCTCCATGATGAACAAAATATCAGTATTTCAAAAATGCCATCTGAAATTACACTTGCATGATTCATCTCATTTGCTCTGCTCTAATCCTGACCTGTCCGATTCTGTTTCATGGATACTATCAGAAGATGATGAGAGAGGAGAAAGAAAGAAATCAGTCAGGGAGGCAGTTAAGGTGGATCCTCAGTTGAATTCTTTCAAACAAAAGAACAGCCTGAAAAATCAAGCTACAGGCACAGATAAGGGACCTTGCACAGTGGGGGCTTGCCTAAGACATGCTCACAGCCAGACAGAAAATAAAGGCTAAACAGGTGACTTGCCCAGACATGCCCACAATGGGAAATTTCATCCCCTGATACATGCACAGTAAGGGGAGCAAAGCAATATGAAGTAACTCAAGCTAAGGGCCCACATGTGCATCAGGAGGATGGGGTGGAGCTACCAGAAATTCATGCCTTATGCAAATGAGATGCCCATCTCTCACTGGTTTCCAATAAATGCTTTCAGATTCAACTGTAAAAATGGCAACCTTCTTTTGGGTTCCCTCTCCACTGTGTAGAGCTTTTTTCTTTTGCTTAAACTTTCACTCCAACCTCATCCATGGTGTCTATGCTCCTTAATTTTTGTTAGACAAAGAACCCTCGGTGATGCCTCAAATAATGAGAGACTGCTACATTGGGGTACATTGGTGAGACTGCAACAGTGAGACTCCTGGTGTGAAGAAAAGCATTTTCCTTCTTCCCTTCCTTCCCTTCCTTCCCTTCCTTCCCTTCTTTCCCTTCCCTTCCTTCTCTCTCTCTCTCTCTCTCTCTGTCTCTTTGTCTCTCTCTCTGAGGATCTTGCTCTGTTGCTCCATGCTGGAGTGTGGTGGCATGATCCTAGGTCACTGTAACCTTGAATTCCTAGGCTCAACTGATCCTACTGCCTTGGCCTTCCTAAGTGCTGGGATTATGGTGAGCTACCATGTCCAGTCTTTAAAAAAAAATGTCATGGCACAGCAAGAAGCATAAGCTTTATGTTTATGAGAGTTCATCTTCACCCTATATTTCATGATGGCAGTGTGGAGGGGTGCAAGGATATGCTGCATATCCAGAGGGTTTTGTCATGCCTGAGATGCTTTGGACTTAAGGAATCTGATCTTTTATAGTGGATAGAAAATTTGTCTGACTTTTGCTTCAGAAAGAGACATGATTTTTATTATAGTGGACATGAAACAAACTTGCCCCTTCTTCCAGAGGTGATCATTCTGTCTTCAGAGCCTGTTTGCCATACAAACATCCTTAAAAAGATAGGAAAAAGGCAAGCAGTGCCTTTGTTTGCAAGACATATAGAAATGCAAGTAAATCATAGGAAGTTGTATCCTAAAGTATCCTCTAAAATATTCCAATTGAAGTGAATAACTTCTAAATCAGTAGGTTAAAAAGGGGGCATAAAGAAATAAAAGAATCTGTATTCAATCTAATAGAAGAAAAGAAAGAAGGGGGAAAAGCATTACAGAAAAAAATGTGACCAATAGGAAACAAAAAAATTTATAGAAAGTGTCATGCACTCCGTGTGAAGAGACCACCAGACAGGCTTTGTGTGAGCAATGAAGCTTTTTAATCACAGGCGGGCTGAGTCTGAAAAGAGAGTCAGTGAAGGAGATATGGGTGGGGCCATTTTATAGGATTTGGGTAGGTAAAGGAAAATTACAGTCAAAGGGGGCTTATTCTCTGGTGGGCAGGAGTGGGGGTCACAAGGTGCTCAATGGGGGTGCTTTTTGAGCCAGGATGAGCCAGGTAAAGGACTTTCATAAGATAATGTCATCAGTTAAGGCAAGGACCAGCCATTTTCACTTCTTTTGTGGTGGAATGTCATCAGTTAAGGCGGGTCAGGGCATTTTTACTTCTTTTGTGATTCATCAGTCATTTCAGGCTATCTGGGCATATACCTGCAAGTCATAGGAGATGCAATGGCTTGGCTTGGGCTCAGAGGCCTGACAGAGAGAATTCCAAGTATATAAGCAATCACAAAAAATTGTACCTGATTAAATTTACTTGTGAAAGAGAAATCTCAAATGGGTGAAAGAAAAGGTAACTAAATTCCCTATTTTTATTTATTTATTGAACACATAGCACTTATTATTTCCCTGGCACAGTTCAGGCTGCTTTACAAATAATCTACTTTAATTTTCATGAAAACCAGAAGAGGTTAATTACAACCAGTACTATATTACTCTAATATTATGACTCTAATATTAGAGTAATATATTACCCTAATATTAATATTACCCATTTGACTGCTGAGAAAAATGAGACATAAAGAGGATAAATACATTTCCCAAGGTCACCTGTTACTAAGTGGTCAAGATAAGATTTGAACCCTGGTATTCTGACTAAGGGTCTGCCCTCTTACCATATCTGCTTCCTTTTTAACTCTTTTAAGCGTATTGCTTTCCCTGTCCTATCCTATTTCTCTTTCAGCCCTGCCCCAGCCTTCCCTGGTTTCCCCAAATCATTCTATAGCTCAAAAACTGGAATTGCTAATGCCAGGAGAAAAACTAAAAATCACAGAATTGTTAGAGTTATACCTGGGAATATTAATCACAAAGAACCTAGAATAGCTATATTCATAACAGATAAAATAGACTTGAGTGAACTTTACGAAAGAAAATTTAGAATAATAGTGGATGCACTGTGAAAGCTTACCTCACATAAAATTCTTCATGGCTGGGCGCGGTGGCTCACGCCTGTAATCCCAACACGTTGGGAGTCTGAGGTGGGCAGATCACGAGGCCAGGAGATCCAGACCATCCTGGCCAATATGGTGAAACCCTGTCTCTACTAAAACACAAAAAATTAGCCTGGTTTGCACCTATAGTCCCAGCTGTGTGGGAGGTTGAGGCAGGGGAATTGCTTGAACCTGGGAGGTCGTGGTTGCAGTTAGTTGAGATCACACCACTGCGCTTCAGCCCAGTGACAGAGCAAGACTCCATCTCAAAAAATAAATAAATAAAAATAGGCCAGGTGCAGTGACTCAAGCCTGTAATCCCAGCACTTTGGGAGGCCAAGACGGGCAGATGATGAGGTCAGGAGATCGAGACCATCCTGGCTAACACGGTGAAACCCCATCTCTACTAAAAAATACAAAAAACTAGCCGGGCGAGGTGGCAGGCGCCTGTAGTCCCAGGTACTCGGGAGGCTGAGGCAGGAGAATGGCATAAATCCAGGAGGTGGAGCTTGCAGTTAGCTGAGATCCGGCCACTGCACTCCAGTCTGGGCGACAGAGGGAGACTCTGTCTCAAAAGAAATAAATAAAAATAAAAATAAAAAATTATTAATTTATGGGGCACATTGGAAAAAGAAACCTCAAAATCAGAATCCCAAGTGCCTCAAAAATAAGGGGATGTGTCTTTTATAGGCATGCAGAGGCTTCCAAGAGACTAAAGGATTTAGAAATATCCTCTCCAAAAGAGTCCTTATAAAAGGCAAAAAAAAAAAACTTTAATTGATCATGAAAGAAAAAGAAAATATACGTTGACTGACTTAACTTCAACTGCTCAGTTCTGTATCCAAATTACTCTGAATGTAACCTTTATGCTTAGTTTTCTTTTCTCTGCAAAAGTAAAAAACAAACAAACAAAGAACACTACACAAATGCCTTATAAATTTAGGCCTTTATATCAACCAAGCATTCTTTAAACATCTTTATACCTTAGTCAAAACCTGAGTTTGGCCAGACACTGTGGCTCATGTCTGTAATCTCAGCACTTTGGGAGGCTGAGTGAGGAGGATTGCTTGAGGCCAGGCATTCAAGACCAGTCTGGGCAACATAGTGAGACTTCATTTCTACAAAAAAACAAAATTCAAAAAAAAAAAATTGTTTGGACATGGTCGTGCACATCTTTAGTCTCAGCTACTCAGTAGGCTATGGTGGTAAGTTTCAGGCTTCTGAGCCCAAGCCAAGCCATCACATACCCCGTGACTTGCATGTATATGCCCAGATGGCCTAAAGTAACTGAAGAATCACAAAAGAAGTGAAAATGCCCTGCCCAGTCTTAACTGATGATATCCCACCACAAAAGAAGTGCAAATGGCCGGTCCTTGCCTTAACTGATGACATTACCTTGTGAAAGTCCTTTTCCTGGCTCATACTGGCTCAAAAAGCACCCCCACTGAGCACCTTGGGACCCCCCCCACTCCTGCCCACCAGAGAACAACCCCCCTTGGACTGTAATTTTCCTTTATCTACCCAAATCCTATAAAACAGCCCCACCCTTATCTCCCTTTGCTGATCTCTTTCCAGACTCAGCCCGCCTGCACCCAGGTGATTAAGACTCAGCCCGCCTGCACCCAGGTGATTAAAAAGCTTTATCACTTGAGGAGTGGAAAAATACTGAATATGAGAGGTCAGAAAAGTCAGGAAACTCCCCTTAATGCTAAAACAACAAGGTTATCTGGAAAGCCCCTAGCAGGGCAAGCGGCTGTTTGTGGTTTGGTCAAAGGGTAGGAACCAATGAACAACTGACTAATGTTTAATTTTAAATGTCAGCCAATTGTAAACCTACAACTGTAAAAATCCCCAGTGACTCTGTAACTTGCTGTAACTTGTTTGTGTCTGACTATAAAAGACGGCTGAACACCGAGCTCGGGGTCTCTCCCTAGGATCTGATACCTAGCTGGAGGGAACCGAGTTCAAACTCGAAATAAAGCGATCCCTGCCACTTGGCTTTGTCTCTGGACTCTGGTGGTTGCTTTCGGGTCATCGCGGGTCTGGGCATTACATCTTGGGGGCTCGTCCGGGATTGTCCCTAAGCCCACCAGACCCCAGGCCAACGGGTCATCGCAAAAGTGAGTAAGCCGGCTCTGTTTATATGTTGTCTGTCTGCTTCTGAATAATCCCGCAGGGTCTGTATATGAGACTGATCTAGTCCTGGCGGACGCGCTATAGGACAGTCAGTGGAGGCCGGTGGGAGACATCCTCCGGTACTCATCTGGGGCTCTGTATTCTGTGGCCAATCTGCTTCTGGTCGGGTCCTAAGCCCGAGATGGGCTAGCGATCAATATATCTTGGTTGTTGGAAGTTATCTGTTGCACACCCCTTACTAATTTACCTTGATTTACAGGAGCTTCGGAGCCAGTCCTGTACCAGGCACTAATATCCCTTACCACCCATCTTCTATCAACAGGACTTCCTCGGAATGGGCAACTCCCAGACCACACCACTTTCTCTCCTTGTCAATAATTTTAAAGATGTGAGAGCAAGGGGACATGATCTCAGTATAGAACTTAAAAAGGGAAAATTAATAACCCTCTGCCGCTCTGAGTGGCCCACCTTTGGCGTAGGCTGGCCAGCCGAGGGAACTCTTTGCCTCCCCATTATCCTCCAGGTAAAATCAAGGGTTTTCCTGCCAGGTCGTTCGGGACACCCAGATCAGATCCCCTACATTTTAGTCTGGCAAGATCTGGTGGAAAATCCGCCCCTGTGGCTAGCTCCCTTTCTGCTGACCTCTGAACCCTGTAAAACCCTAGTCGTGCAACCAACTGGGACCACCAAAAGACCAAAAACTCCAACTGCCCCCTTGCCCCCTGTGTTGCCTGACAGCCAGGACCTCGCATCCTTGGAACCCCCGCCTTATCCTCCCCCTCCCGGACCCCATGCCCAAGCCCAACCGGCCGCACTCCCAGGAAGCCATGAGGGCCGAGAAGCGGCCGCGGCACCAGGAGAAACTGAAAGTGAACATGGCTCGGGAGGGCCGGCAGGGCGAACGCGCGGGCGTGTCCAGCGTGAGGCAACTCCGCGAGTTCCCGATTCCACTGTAGCGCTCCCCTTAAGGGAAATAGGACCCCCCGATGACACAGGTAACCCTAGACTCCAGTATTGGCCATTCTCTACCAGTGACCTGTACAACTGGAAGACTCAGAATGCCCGGGTCTCTGATAACCCCAAGGACCTAACAGCCCTTCTAGATAGTGTCATGTTCACTCATCAGCCCACCTGGGATGACTGCCAACAGCTCCTCCGCATTCTGTTCACAACGGAGGACGGGAGAGAATCCAGGTAGAGGCTAGAAAGTTGGTTCCTGGAGATGTCGGTCAACCGACTGCAAACCCCGACCTCATTAATGCAGCATTTCCCTTGACCAGGCCAATGTGGGACTACAATATAGCAGAAGGTAGGGGAAAGCTACTCGTTTATTGCCAGACTCTAATGGCGGGTCTCTGGGCTGCAGCTCGCAAGCCCACTAATTTGGCTAAGGTATATTCTGTTTTACAGGGAAAGACAGAAAGCCCCGCTGTTTATCTAGAAAGACTAATGGAAGCCTTTAGACAGTATACACCTATAGATCCAGAGGCACCTGAAAATGAGGCAGCAGTCGTTATGTCCTTTGTCAACCAGGCAGTCCTAGATATTAAAAAAAAGCTATAAAAATTAGAAGATTTGGAGGGAAAACAGGTCCAGGACCTCCTTCGCATAGCACAGAGAGTTTACAACAACAGAGATGCTCCAGAGGAAAGACAAATTAGGGCCACTGAGAAAATGACTAAAGTCCTGGCGGCGGTCGTCCAAAAAGAACAACCACCGCCAGGAAGCACCCAATCCACGCGTGCCCCTAGGTGCAATCTGAGTAAAGATCAATGTGCATACTGTAAAGAAATTGGTCACTGGATAAAAGACTGCCCCAAAAAGAAAGCGCCAGCCAGGCCAAGGACAATGGCAGCCCAAATCTATGCCGATACTAGTTACCCAAGATACAGACTAGGGGAGACGGGGTTTGGATCCCCTCCCCAAACCTAGGGTAACTTTACAAGTGGAGGGGTCCCCGGTCCAGTTCCTGGTCAATACCGGGGTACAACATTCGGTCTTAGTCAAGCCCTATGGAGAGTTATCTTCCAACTCCTCCTGGGTTCAAGGGGCCACAGGAACCAAGAAATATCCATGGACAACCCAGAGAGCAGTAAACTTGGAAACCGGGAAAGTGTCCCATAGCTTCCTGGTCATCCCTGACAGCACTTGTCCCCTGTTGGGGAGAGATCTGTTGACTAAAATGGGGGCACAAATCCATTTTCAACCAGAAGAGCCCAAAGTGACTGACTCCCAAAACAGGCCACTATCTGTTCTTACCGTAACTCTAGAGGATGAGTACCGGCTTCACCAGGAGTTAACGCCTCCTAACCAAAATATTGACTCCTGGCTCCAGAACTTCCCGGAGGCTTGGGCAGAAACAGGAGGGCTAGGGCTAGTAAAGCACCGTCCCACCATTTTTGTTGAGCTTAAGCCCGGGATGGACCCTGTTCGCGTGCGCCAATACCCAATGGCCCTGGAAGCCAAAGAGGGAATTATACCACACATCCGCCGACTCCCAGATCATGGAGTCCTACGCCCCTGCCACTCACCATGGAACACTCCGCTGCTACCAATACAAAAACACAACGGTAAAGAATATAGGCCGGGCCGGGCGCGGTGGCTCAAGCCTGTAATCCCAGCACTTTGGGAGGCCGAGACGGGCAAATCACGAGGTCAGGAGATCGAGACCATCCTGGCTAATGCGGTGAAACCCCGTCTCTACTTAAAAATACAAAAAACTAGCCGGGCGACGAGGTGGGCGCCTGTAGTCCCAGCTACTCGGGAGGCTGAGGCAGGAGAATGGCATGAACCCGGAGGCGGAGCTTGCAGTGAGCTGAGATCCGGCCACTGCACTCCAGTCTGGGTGGCAGAGCGAGACTCCGTCTCAAAAAAAAAAAAAAAAAAAAAAAAAAGAATATAGGCCGGTACAAGACTTAAGAGAAGTCAATAAAAGGGTAATGGACATACATCCGATGGTGCCAAATCAATACACCCTCCTGAGTACCTTCAGTCCTGAAAATCAATAGTATACTGTTCTAGACCTAAAAGATGCTTTTTTTAGCCTGCCTTTAGCCCCTAAAAGCCAGGAAATTTTTGCCTTTGAGTGGATAGACTCTGAGAGAGGCATAAGTGGCCAACTGACGTGGACCAGACTGCCACAAGGATTCAAAAACTCCCCAACTCTGTTTGATGAAGCCCTCCACGAAGACTTGGGTGAGTACTGGCACCAACACCCCAGTATAACTCTCTTGCAGTATGTTGATGATCTCTTAATAGCGGCAACGTCCCCAGAGGCCTGCATCCAAGGAACCAAAGACCTCCTGAAAACCTTGCTAAACCTGGGTTATCGAGCCTCAGCTAAAAAGGCCCAGATCTGCAGGCCAGAGGTAACCTACTTGGGGTATCTACTTAGAGGGGGACAGTGCTGGCTAACAAATGCTCGAAAAGAAACTGTCTTACACATCCCCAGACCGCAGTCAACATGACAGGTAAGAGAGTTCCTGGGATCTGCAGGGTTCTGCAGACTCTGGATACCTGGCTTCGCTGAACTGGCAAAACCCCTCTATCAGGCTACCAAAGAGCAGCAGCCCTTCAATTGGACTGAAGAGGCTGAACAAGCTTTCCAGCAAATCAAAACTGCTCTGCTCTCGGCCCCCAAGCTGGGTCTTCCGGATGTCTCTAAGCCTTTCCACTTATACGTGGACGAAAGCCGGGGCATAGCGAAAGCAGTATTAACTCAAAATTTAGGTCCCTGGCCCAGACCGGTTGCATACCTCTCAAAGAGACTGGATCCGGTAGCTGCAGGATGGCCTCCTTGCCTCCGGATGATTGATGCAATGGCCCTGATGGTCAAAGACGCTAACAAACTGGCCATGGGCCAAGAATTACAAGTCACCACCCCTCATGCTGTCGAAGGCATCCTCCGACAACCCCCGACCGATGGCTCAGCAATGCTCGGCTTACCCATTATCAAGGGCTATTACTAAACCCCCTCAGAATAACATTTAAGCCCCCGACAACCCTAAACCCAGCATCATTGTTGCCAGACCCAGACTTAAGTAAGCCGCTCCACAACTGTGTTGAAATACTAGCCCAGGTGCATGGAGTCAGAGAAGACCTCCAGGACTGACCGCTGCCAGATGCAGATCTCACCTGGTTCACTGACGGAAGCAGGTTCGTTCACCAAAGACAGCGGTATGTGGGGGCGGCGGTAACCTCAGAGACTGAGATAGTTTGGGCTGAGCCTTTACCTCCAGGAACATCGGCTCAAAAGGCTGAGTTAATAGCCTTGGCACAAGCCCTGAAACTAGGCAAAGACCGTAAACTGACAGTATATACTGACAGCCGGTATGCATTTGCCACTGCCCACATACATGGGGCTATATACAGAGAGAGGGGGCTTCTCACAGCTGAAGGAAAAGACATTAAGAATAAAGAAGAAATCTTAAATCTTCTGGCTGCCCTTTGGGAACCCAAAAAGCTGGCTATCGTCCACTGTCCGGGACATCAAAAAGCCACTAACCCAGTCACTCGAGGAAACAACCTGGCTGACCAGACTGCAAAAGACGTGGCTAAAACCACTCCTCAGCTGCTGGCCCTCCAGCTGCCTGATCCTGGGCCCGGAGAATTGCCCCTTCACCCAGAGTACTCAGAAGAAGACCTCCAGTGGATAAGTAAACTCCCCGGAACACAGGTCAGTAATCAGTGGTGGAAAGATTCTAACAACAATACCATTCTCCTGGACAGGTTGGGGCAGCAAGTAATAGCACAAATCCACCGAAGCACTCATCTGGGCCCGCGGTGGATGTTAGATTTGATTCAACACCCTGGACTAAAAATTAAAAATGCCCCTGAAAAAGTAGACGCCACGGTTAAAAACTGTGTAGTATGTCAACTCAATAACGCCAGTCACGGGACCCAGACCACGGGAAAAAGACACAGGGGAGATAGACCTGGTATATATATTGGGAAATTGACTTTACTGAAATAAAGCCAGGAAAATATGGATACAAATATTTACTAGTTTTTATAGATACATTCTCAGGATGGGCAGAAGCTTTTCCGACAAAAAAAGAAACTGCACAGATTGTGGCCAAAAAGATCCTAGAAGAAATCCTGCCCAGGTACGGCTTTCCAGTCATGATAGGGTTGGATAATGGGCCGGCCTTTACCGCAAAGGTAAGTGAGGGACTGGCTTCCATCCTTGGGGCTAATTGGAAACTACATTGTGCTTATCGACCCCAAAGCTCAGGTCAGGTAGAAAGAATGAATAGAACATTAAAAGAGACCCTAACTAAATTGACCATGGAGACTGGCGCTAACTGGGTAGTCCTCCTCCCCTACGCTCTGTTCCGGGCACGTAACTCTCCTTATAAACTAGGACTTACCCCTTATGAAATAATGTATGGCAAACCACCCCCTATCCTCCCTAACCTTAAAGACAATCTCCTCAAAGCTGACACAGATAATGGTCTTGAACTTTTGTTCTCCTTACAAGCCCTACAGAGAGTTCATGAGGAAGTCTGGCCCAAGCTAAAAGAACTATATGAAGCTGGGCCTCCACCCATTCCACATCCATACAAACCGGGAGACTGGGTCCTCGTCAAGGGCCACCGACAAGAAACCCTAGAACCTCAGTGGAAAGGACCATTCCAGGTGATCCTGACTACACCTACGGCCCTCAAAGTGGAAGGCATCGCGGCCTGGATTCATCACACCCATGCCAAGCCTATAGACCTGCTCTCGGACCTTGTTACATCCTGGACGGGAGAGGCAGCAACCTAGACAGTTGACCGGACCAAAGAAAACCCTCTAAAACTTGTTCTACGCCGTCAGCAACCTAAACTGTAACTATGACACCTACCTCCTTTATAACTCTTCTACTCTTATGGATCCCTTGTGGGGAGACCCAGGTGAACCCGGCAATATCCCCTTTCGCTTGGCATTTCTTCCTGACTGAGAACTGGACCAATTATGCTCAGACAGAACAAAAGGGCTATGTATTAGGCACTGCTGACTGTCCCCTGGGGGGTTGTAGCACTCCCATACATCTAAATTTCACTGATTTTAAACACCAGCCAGGAAAAGCAGCACCCGCAATTTGTTTCCTCTTTGACCAAACACGCTCTTATTGTAATAACTCATGGGTAGAACAAAGTGTCGGCTGTCCATATAGGCCCTGCAAAATCCACACCATTAAAATCCTAAAAACTTCTGAGTCCCTATCCAGTCAAACATGGCAGTCACACAATTTCTTTAAAACCACATCAGGCTATACCTGGGTTATCTGGGACCCCTGGGACTCCCGCTGGACTTCCTAGCAAAAAGGGGCTATGTACTTGACTTCAGGAACTACCTGGCCTAGTAGCCGTCTCTTTCTCTGGCGTTCCCTTGTTCAGATCCAGACCACCCTACACGCGGCTATACAGAACCAGGAAAGGGAATTAAATGTCCAGCTTTCAACTTTCACTCCTACCCGCCCCTTTTCCTGGTTATCCCTATTAAGAGAAGGGTTAGAAATCACAAACGCCACTGGCCTAGGCAATCTCTCTGCATGCTTCTTCTGCGCGGCTCTAGGGTGACCGCCGTTAACCGCAGTTCCACTTCCAGGCCCGTCTAATGCTTCTGTCAGCCTAAACCCTAACAATAGCCACATACCAACCCCGATCCCTGATGTCCCCTTGTTCCTAAACCCTGGACAGACACAAGTTTCCTTTTGTTATTCAAATGCCGGCACTACCCTCTGTAATACAACTTCCACTCCCAACTCAACCCTCTTTGCCCCTCCTGGTTCTTTCTTCTGGTGCAATGGGACCCTATATAAGAACCTTTCCACTCAGGCCACTATAACCCTACTGTGTCTCCCTGTCACGCTAGTCCCCCAACTAACCTTGCGCACCCCTGCAGAATTTTCCAGGTGGGATTCCGCCCCTTTCCCTAGACCAAAACGAGCTATATTCCTCCCCCTAGTAGCCGGAGTCTCACTCACCATGTCCTTAGTTGCTGCAGGACTAGCCGGGGGAGCTTTAGGTTACTCCCTTATCAGCACTGCAAAACTCTCTCATCAATTCTCCATAGCTATGGAAGCTTCCACCGAATCCCTTGCCTCATTACAGAGACAATTGACTTCCCTTGCCCAAGTTACTTTACAAAACCGCCGTGCACTAGACCTGTTAACGGCCGAAAAAGGAGGGACCTGTCTTTTCCTCAGAGAAGATTGTTGTTTCTACATAAATGAATCTGGACTCGTAGAAACGCGAGTTCAACAACTACATAAACTCAGCCTAGAATTGCAGAAACAACAATTCACCTCTGCTGCCAACAGCTGGTGGAATTCCTCCATGTACTCCCTTCTAGTGCCCCTCATAGGACCATTCATAAGTATACTTCTCTTACTCACTATAGGACCATGTATAATAAACAGATTAACAAACTTTGTAAAAGAAAGACTCAACACTGTCCAGCTTATGGTCCTGAGAGCCCAGTACCAACCTGTACTCACCGAGACTTCCGAGTCAGACATATAAGACCCAAGATTGGCTCTCAAGATACTAGAGAGAGGGGGGAAAGAGGAGTGGAAAAATACTGAATATCAGAGGTCAGAAAAGTCAGGAAACTCCCCTTAATGCTAAAACAACAAGGTTATCTGGAAAGCCCCTAGCAGGGCAAGTGGCCATTTGTGGTTTGGTCAAAGGGCGGGAACCAATGAACAACTGACTAATGTTTAACTTTAAATGTCAGCCAATTGTAAACCTACAACTGTAAAAATCCCCAGTGACTCTGTAACTTGCTGTAACTTGTTTGTGTCTGACTATAAAAGACGGCTGAACACCGAGCTCGGGGTCTCTCCCTAGGATCTGATACCTAGCTGGAGGGAACCGAGTTCAAACTCGAAATAAAGCGATCCCTGCCACTTGGCTTTGTCTCTGGACTCTGGTGGTTGCTTTCGGGTCATCGCGGGTCTGGGCATTACACGCTCACACAAAGTGCGTTTGGTGGTCTCTTCACAGGGATGCGCATGACAGGAAGATAAGGCCAGGAGTTCTAGGTTGCAGTGAGCTGTTCATGCCACTACACTCTAGCCTGGGCAACAGAGGAAAACCCCGTCTCTAACAAAACAAAACACCTGAGCTCAGAGAAATAAAGACTTCCCTGTCCTCCCTATCCCAAAGGCAAAACCCATGAATTTATTAAGGAATTCAAAATTTTCATTGGAACATATAATCCAAGATGCTCTGATTTTTATCAGTTTGTTCACATAATTTTGGGACCTGGAGAAGTCCATAAATAGATGGCTGAAACCAAATGGGAGGTTCATGGGAAATATATCAAAGATCTAATAACCACTCAATTTTCCAGGGATACACCAAAAAGAGCTAGAAAAATAGTGACTTCCAGGCATCAAAAATGCATGCCCGATTCATCAGTCAGCTCCTCCCTAAACTCAGTAATCAAGTTGAAAAACAATGGCTGGTTTGGGAAGTTACCAGTCTGACAGAATTAGTCCCCCAAATATGCCTCCCTAACATATTCTGAGCTGGCTATTTTTAGACCCTTTGTAAGAGATATTTACATCTATAAAGGAAATCTTCATGTGTAAGAGTGACTTCACTCTGTGAAAGAAAGAGAAGGAGGAGTAAAACACTAGAGAATGAAGAAGGCATTGACTCAAAACTACACCACAAACCTTGCCTTCATTTAAGGTAATTTTCTTGGCCATCTAGTCTTAACTAGACTTTTATCCACACCCTTTTTTATTTGGGTAAATATCCTTTTTTGGCATTTAGGCCTAGTGTCTAAACTCTGTGTCTTTGAGATGTAAATTTTCTATAATTTCTCCTCTAGAATCATAGGGTTATTTCTTTAATATGCAAATTTTAGGGATATGCCTCATCAGAAAAAAATGATTTTTGAAAATTGGGCAAATGAATAACCTTAAAAGTCTTTTTCACAAATATTGGTAAAAATATTTAGCCATCTGGATGAATTGTTATGCCCAGACCGTTTGTTCCCCGAAGAAGACCACCAGAGTCCAGAGTCAAAGCCAAGCGGCAAGGATCTTTACTGCAAGTTCGAACTTGGTCCCTCCGTTCTACAACATACAAGAGGGCCCCAAACAATGCGTGCGCTTGCTATTTATAGCTCGAGGTAAACAGGACTTGTCAGGTTACAGAGGAACAAGGCATTTCTCTAGGCTACAGCATTACAATTGGTTTACATGTTAATGTTAAGTTATGCTTTTAGCAGCCTTCTTATCGGTTCCTGCGCTTTTACAAACGGTTGTAACCTTATTGGAGCTTCCCCAGGTATTGTTTTTCTAATGTGTTTGTCCTTACAATGTCTGGAGTCTATAGATAACCTTAATCGGTTAGGTCGGGGTCGATCTTTAACTAGCTCAGGGCGCCGCCCGGGCTGTCAGGGCGCCGCCCGGGCTATTTGCCTGTGGACTTCATTTCTGCCTCTTAGTCTCTTCATTTGATCTCTTTCATTCCCCCCTTTCTCAGGTACCTCTGGAGCCAATCTTGGGTCTTATAAGTCTGATTCTGTTTCAGCGTTTACAGGTTGGTATTGGGCTCTGAGGACCATGTGCTGTATGGTGTCAAACCTTTCCCTGACAAACCGCAAAATTCTGTTAATAACACAAGGTCCTACGGTAAGCAGAAATAGTAGACTTAGCAGGGGTCCAAGGAAGGGGGCTAACAGGGGAAACATAGAGGAATTTTACCATTGTCATCATGACACTGAGATTACAAACTTTACAAAGTAATAGAATATTACAAAGTAAGTGGGGGCAGGATGAGAGCACAGGATGGTGTTAACATTAAAATTGCTAATGAAATTTTGGGCACACATAGTCATTGATAACATTTTATCAGGAAATAGGGTTTGAGAGCAGACAACCTGACTGACCAAAATTTATTAGGTGGGAATTTCCTCATCCTAATAAGCCTGAGAGCACTACAGGAGGCCGGGGCTTATTTCATCCCTTCGGCTTCAACTGCAAAAGGCGGCACGCCTCCAAGGGGGTCGTTTATAGGCCTACCCTCAGAGCGCATTCTCTTCTCAGGGATATTCCTTGCTGAGAAAAAGAATTCAGCGATATTTCTCCTATTTGCATTCAAAAAGAGAAGAAATATGGCTCTGTTCCGTCCGGCTCATTGGCGGCCAGTTCAAGGTTACCTCCCTTGTTCCCTGAACATCACTGTTATCCTGTTCTTTCTTCAAGACGCCCAGATTTCATATTGTTTAAACACACATGCTCTACAAACCATCTGTGCAGTTAACTCAGTCATCACAGGGTCCTGAGGTGACATATATCCTCCTCAGCTTACAAGATGATGATGGGACTAAGAGATTAAAGCAAAGACATAGGAAATTACAAAAGTATTAATTTCAGAGAACTAATAAAATGTCCATGAAGCCTTCATATTTTATGATTTTTTTGCGTGGCTTCAGCCAGTCCCTCCATTTAAGGTCTCTGACTCCCCGCAACATTCTCTCTCCCTTTTTTTTCTATATAAATGTGCCATGGCGATGAAGGCTCGTTCGTTCTCTCCATTGTGGCATAGGATTCTTTGACTGGTCCAGCACACTAAAAACAAACCGATTAAACAGAGACACATAATTCCAAAATTTACTGCAGTAGAGTTCTCAATAGACTTAATCTAAGTTGTGGGGTTTTAATCCATAAAAAATTTTTTTTTTACTTGATCTAATGCCTCAGTTCCAGCACAAATTTTATTTTTTATTTATTTATTTTTTTGAGGCGGAGTCTCGCTCTGTCGCCCGGACTGGAGTGCAGTGGCCAGATCTCAGCTCACTGCAAGCTAGCAATATTAAATGACTTTGAGAGGCTTTAAAATTTGTTGTTCTAATTTAGAAATGTCTAAAGTGAGATAATTTCCTCTTCCCTGTAGATGGTGTTTTGCCATGTCCCAGTGATGTTTAGACTCATTATAAACTTGGGGTATAATACAAAAATCTGAAGTATTCCAGTCACACTGTAACTGGAAACGATACCTAATGGAAATATTTATCATCAATTCTTTTTTTTCCGGTTAGGCAGGGCAACAATCATCTGTGGGACCAGGTATCCACACTATTATTAACATATATTTTAATAGGATTATCCATCCTTGTGACTGCCCAAATTAAGGGCGGGAAAGGCACATAAGCCCAGTAGGTATAGTTAGCTGCAGCTGCTCCTGCAGGCATGGGGAGACTTACCACCATTGATACAACCATTAAAGCTGCCAGCAGCATTTTTTTTCTGAGGTTTGTGTCACCTTTGCGCTGGCTAGGCTTTTTCTAGCTAACAGTGTCAGCTTCTTTAACTGTGCTCAGGTCGGCAGCTCTGCCTTCCTGGTGCGTGGTGACTTTATCTGTTTTTCTAATATCACCACTTGATTTATCCTGCGAGTCAATGGTGCTCGATGGCGGTGTTTCCGTCTCCGTGGAGGCGCTTTTCTTTGCATCTCCGATGGGTTCATTGTAGAACTTCAAATGTTTAGTGGGTATCCAAATAGGAAGCTGATTTTCTCCTAGTGAAGCACAAGCAAAACTTCTTCCCCAGGTTATTACCTTCCCTATTTCTCATGTCCTATCTTTGTTGTAACAAAGTGAACAGCTGGTGTAACTGATTATCTATGCTATATTTAATTAGAGCTGTCTTAACATCCTTTGTAGCCTGTACTACATATGCAGAATCTGATATAATATTAACAGGTTGATTAAAATCTTTTAACACTGTAATGACTGCAACCAACTCTGCTCTTGAGCAGATTGATATTGAGTTTTGATTACTCGCTCTTTTGGCCCTCTGTAAGTCACTTTTTCATTGCTGGGACCATCAGTGAATACTGTCAGAGCATTTTCTAAAGGTTTGTGTCTGGTAATTTTAGGTAAAATCCAAGTAGTCAATTTTAAAAACTGGAAGATTTTTGTTTTTGGGTAATGATTATCAATAATTCTTACAAAATCTGCAAGGCCAATTTGCCATGCACCAGAATTGATAAAGGCTCGTTTAACTTGTTCCTTGGTTAAAGGAACAACTATTTTGTCTGGGTCATTACCACACAATTTTATTATTTGTAATCTTGTCTGACCAATTAATGTAGCCATTTGATCCAAGTACAATGTAAAAGTTTTAATTGTACTGTGAGGAAGGAATGACCACTCTACAAGATCAGTATTTCGAAAATGATACCTTTTGGAGAACGCGCAGTGGCGAAAATCAAAAGTTGGAGTGGGGCTAAAGAATCTATTATCTATTTGCATCCTTAAATAATGAAAAGGAGCAGAGGTTTAGATCTTTTTAAATGCTATTGTTAGTCCTGTGTTGGCAACCTCTGCTTGCAGAAATGTGTAACAGTCAATTAATTTGTCTCTTGTTTCTGCAGCACATAAAATATCATCAATATAGTGAATGATATAACAATCTGAAAATTTGTTTCTAACTGGTTGAAGGACTTGACCTACGAAAGCTTGACAAATAGTTGGACTATTAAGCATTACCTGAGGTAAAACTTTTCACTGAAACCTGGTAGCTGGTTCTTTATTATTTATGGCTGGTATAGTAAAGGCAAATTTTTCACAATCTTGCTCTGCCAGAGGAATGGTAAACAAAAGCAATCCTTTAGACCAATTATAATTAAAAGCCAGTCTTTTGGGATCATGGCCAGAGAGGGCAATCCAGGTTGGAGAGGCCCCACGGGTAGAATTACAGCCTTTACGGCTCTTAAGTCCATTAACATACGCCATTTGCCTGATTTTTTTCTGAATTACAAATACAGGAGAATTCCAGGGTGAGAATGAAGGCTCAGTGTGTCCCTTTTCTAATTGTTTCTTTGCTAATAAGTGTAAAGCCTCCAGTTTTTGCTTTGGTAGCGGCCACTGATTTACCCATACCAGTTTTTCTGTTTTCCAAGTTAATGGAATGGGTTTAGGAGGCTCTACAGTGGCCGCCCCTAAAAAGGATACCCCATTCCTTTTCTTTTTTGATTTTTCTTAGTCTCAATTGGGACTTTAATGCCATTTTCATTTTTTCATAATCCCTTTCCTGGTATATATCCCATCTTAGTCATGATTTTTTTGACTCATGGGGCTGTATAATGGAGCAGGCATAATGATTTCTGCACCCCATTGTTGTAACAAATTTTGACCCCATAGATTAACAGGAATTGAAGTAATCATTGGCTGAACAGTACTTTCTTGATTATCTGGCCCTAAACAATGTAAAATCATTGTACTTTCATACACTTCTGAAGCTGTGCCTACGCCGATAAGTCTTGTAACAGCCTTTTGTTTAGGCCAATTTTTTTGGCCACTGATTTAAAGCAATGGCAGATATCTGCTCCTGTCTCTACCAACCCTTCAAACTGTTTTCCTTGAATAATGGCCTTACACACAGGTCTGCTCTCAGAGACCAGACTTGCCCAATATGCAGCCTTTCCTGCCAGATCAGTGCTTCCAAACCCTCCTGTTCTTTTTATTTCACTGTTTCCAACTTTAATATAAGGTAGGAGTAATAATTGAGTGATCCTGTCTCCTGGACTGGCACTCCAAGGAATTGAGGAACTAATAACCAATTGAATTTCGCCTTCATAGTCTGAATCAACCACACCAGTATGAATTTGAACTCCTTTTAGATTTAAACTTGATCTTCCTAAGATTAGTCCTACAGTCCCCTCAGGCAATGGCCCGTATACCCCTGTGGGGACTTTTCGTGGAGGCTTCCCTGGAAGCAGAGAGACTGCTTGTAAAGTACATAGATCTACTGCTGCACTACCACTTGTGGTGGGGGATAATTGCTATATTGTGATAACTGGCTTATTCCCTGAGACACTTGTGACAGTGGGGGTTGTTGTTCCTGAAAACGCTGAGGAACAAAGCGTTGAATTTTAAATGCCCCAGTTTGTTGCGGGGCCTGAGGCTGGCCCCTCCTCTCGTTTCCTGACAGTGAAAGGAGGGGCAGGCGGTTCCTGGGTCTTGGATTTTTCTCCCAGGTCCTAAGGCAGATAGCCCTGATTTGCTCAATGGCCTCATTTGGCATTATTGCTTGTTGGTCAACAGTGCTCCAATTTTGACCTATTCCTAATAGTTGATCTGCCTCTATGTTAATTGGAGGATTGGCAGTCCTATTTCTTCGGACCTGCACTTGTGCCCCATCAATCCACCAAGTCTTAAATTGTAAAAATTGAGAGGGTGAAAGTGAGGATTTTGCCAGAATCTCCCAATCATTCCATACTGTAAGTGGGATGATTTTACCTTCCCTACTTGCTTGTTTTAATCTTTGCCAATTTTTTCCCAATCTTTTAGATCTAAAGTTCTCTGTTCCGGAAACCATGGACAAAACTGTTCTATTGTTTGAAAGAGCGTATTTAGATTTTTGCTAGACACTTTAACTCCCCCTCTTTTTTAAGAGAATTTTTATAAAGCTGCAATGAGGCATATTTACTTTTAGTTTGCTCCATTGTTACCCTAGGTTCTTCCGAGCGCGCAAGCTTACCACAAGGCTGACTGTAGACGTACTCGGGAGTCTCTCGTCGACTTGTCCTCAATGACCATGCTCCGCGTACCTTCACCTTAGAGAAAAGCTTCCACGTTGGGCACCAGATGAAGGGGTGGCGTGCCCCTCCACACCTGTGGGTGTTTCTCGTTAGGTGGAACGAGAGATTTTAGAAAAGAAATAAGACCCAGAGACAGAGTATAGAGAAAGAAAAGCGGGGCCCATGGGACCAGCGCTCAGCTTACAGAGGACCCACGCCAGCCCTTCAGAGTTACTTTCCCTGTAGTGGGTCCAGGTGCGCTGGCCACCTCCCGTCCGCCTGCTCCCTCCCGCGGCTCAACCTGGGGGGGGGGGCTGAGGCCTGCGGCCGGAGAGGTACGGAGGGGGTTCTGTGGACAGTGGTTCCCCGCTATCAGGTAAACAGGTCCTGCAAGGGAAAGTGAGTTACAGAATATCAACAACAAGTTATGTCAGTCGCAGGCGCGCTCCAGAAATCTGGGTCAGAACAAGTTATGTCAGTCGCAGGCGCGCTCCAGAAATCTGGGTCAGAATAAATTCAGACAAGAATCAGATGAGAGCCAGGGGACGTCTCCCACCGGTCTCCACTGGCTGTCCTATAGCGCGTCCGCCAGGACTTATGCCAGCTTTCAGCTTCAGACCTCGCGAGTCACAGATTCAGAGCGGACTTAGAGAGCCGCGGATTCAGACAGGCTAACAGCCTCAGAGCGGACTTAGAGATCCGCAGGTTCAGAACGGACACAGACAGACAAACAGACGAGCCGGCTCACCTATTAGCAGATCGATCCTAGTAGATCCGTTGACCAGGGGTCTGGTGGGCTTGGGGAATCCCGGGAGAGCCCCCAAATGTTATGCCCAGACCGTTTGTTCCCCGAAGAAGACCACCAGAGTCCAGAGTCAAAGCCAAGCGGCAAGGATCTTTAATGCAAGTTCGAACTTGGTCCCTCCGTTCTACAACATACAAGAGGGCCCCAAACAATGCGTGCACTTGCTATTTATAGCTCGAGGTAAACAGGACTTGTCAGGTTACAGAGGAACAAGGCATTTCTCTAGGCTACAGCATTACAATTGGTTTACATGTTAATGTTAAGTTATGCTTTTAGCAGCCTTCTTAATCGGTTCCTGCGCTTTTACAAACGGTTGTAACCTTATTGGAGCTTCCCCAGGTATTGTTTTTCTTAATGTGTTTGTCCTTACAATGTCTGGAGTCTATAGATAACCTTAATCGGTTAGGTCGGGGTCGATCTTTAACTAGGCTCAGGGCGCCGCCCGGGCTGTCAGGGCGCCACCCGGGCTATTTGCCTGTGGACTTCATTTCTGCCTCTTAGTCTCTTCATTTGATCTCTTTCAGAATAATCTTAACTTGTTTCATCAGCCAAGACCACAGTTCGGATCCAGAAATATTCTTTTATAAACTAGTGCATTTTGTATTACTGTACCTGGGACATTGCTAAAACTTTAGAATGAAAGCTATAAGATCTGTTTCTGTCTGTATATTTATGTATGTCTATATGTATGTTATGCACGTGTGATACTTTTTCTACTTCTAAATGAGTTTGCCAGAATTAAATTTGCAAAAGAGCCCTATTTACTTGGCTTATTTTACTTGATAAAGAAAAATAAGTGCTTATATAAATTATTTCCATAACTCTCAGAAATACAGAAACTAACCCAAATGTTTTTCAAGTGCACTGATCTGGGGATAATCTTTGGCAAATAAAAACCAGTTTCAGTTTGTTGGTTTAATTAAAACAGATATGTCTTCAGAGTTGCCAATATTAAATATGATGCAGACACACAACTTTATTGCTACCTGGGTTTACAAGTCAAATAAATTTATGTTATCTCAACAAGGTAGTTAAGATGATAAAACTATGAGTTCAACTTAAGAAGAATTGTGAAAATGTGGAATACATTATCTCATGTGTATTAAGCACAGCAGCAAAACAAAACAAAAAGAACTATCTATTTAAATTTGTTAAGGTTGCTTTCTTGAGGATGGTCTATCATGCACACGCTGTAAAAATAGTTAATAGGAAAATAACTTGAGACAGTGGCTTTCTTTGTCTAATATCTCATAACATTTTCATGGATTCACATATAATTGTTAAGAACAAGTGAAGTAAACAGATGTAAGAAACAAAATTTTATACATAAACCTTTCAAACATAATTATGTCTTATATATATCTATTTAAAAATAGCTTCTCGAATCGCCTTGTTAGCCTCCACCATTGGAATTTTGCTAATTTAACTTAAATTATGGATATTCATAGAATATATGGATTTTAAAATAAGATAAAGTATCTGAATATTAATTACTGAACATAGGTTTAAACTGATCTATTTTTGCCTTTTTATTACAGAAGAACTAAAGGAATTTGAGTCTGTTAGAAAACTTGTTCTGTGCCATAGTGAAAAATTGTACTATGAGAAATCATATGCTTCTCGACATTATGAAATGATGCAGTCTTAGATTTGCCAATTTACAGAATGCTAATATGATAGACAGCTATTTTATAGTTTTTGCTAAAAATTAAAGGTACTAAGGTTTAAAAATTCTAATAAATATAGGTTAATTAAAACAAATAATAATTGAAGCAACTTTGTATACAAAGAAAGTAAGACATGTTTTGGTAAGAAAAGCTATAAAGTATGAGATTTAGTTTTGTTTGTTCATCTGTTTTCTTAAGGGACAAGTAGAGTAATTTTTGGCCTAAAGTAGAATGACTTGTTGTTCTAAAAGAGAAGGAAATATAAGACAAAGTCTAAATAAATATAAGTAAGTTGTAGAAGTTTTGTGGAAAGGGAATCTTGGAAAAGGAATTTTATGTATGGTTAAGATGGCTAAGATTAGAATGTGTTTATTTTTATGTGTTCTTTATAATTGAGCTTTAACAGCAAAAGTACATTAATCCAAAACTAGAATTTAGTCTTCTCTGTTAAAATGACAAAGTTTTCTTATTATATAGGTCTGCTCTTGGTAAGAAAGTGTGAAATATTTTTCCTTACCTTTTGAGTAATTTTCTTAGAAAATGAAAATTCTGTGCCTTAAAACAATTTCCTGTGCTTCATGTTATCCTTTTCTGGTAATCAGAAAACTGAGATTTCTCACTATTAAAAGAGCTTATTTTTTTCAATTATGTAATTAAAAATCTTTTCATTTTCATTTTGGTATTGTTTCACAGCGACCTATGATCATAGTTAATTGAGTCTCTAAACCATTTTATATTTTTGATAAACTTCCAAAAATAAAATTCAAAATTAAATCTTTTTTGACCTTGAATTTACTTTGGAATTTTCCAGATGGATGCCTGAAATATCTCAAGTGAATTTGTTTTCTCTTCTTGCAAAAAGAGAGCTATTAAACTAAGTAGACTTATTTGATATGTTCAATTTGCATGGGAAGCTTTGTTAAAGAAATGATGTTTGACCTTCTTAAAGTTATATTTATATGGATATATGTTACTAATATAAATGTTACAGAATTTGTCTAAAATTCCTAGAACTCTTATGTGTCCTAATATAATGTTATTAAGCACAATTTTAGTTAATATGTTAGAAAAGTGATATGTTACAGGAATAAAATTTTCTTGCCAATTTTATTATAATAAACACTCATCAGATCTTTAACCACGGCCACTTTAAGTCTTGTCACCCACAGGCAGCTCTTTGCAAATGCCTATAATCCTTAAGTGTTTTGTCTTCAAAGGGATTCATGGAAAAGACTGATAAGTACAGGTTCTGGTAACGTTATTAACATATCATCAAACAGGATAATAATTTGTACAACTCTAATGGAAAAACTAGATTCATAAAACCGATAACCTTTGAAGCAGAATAAGAATTAATCATGTAGGACTGAATAAATTGATGATTGCAATTTTTTTGGAGACATTGCTAAATCTTTAAAGTTTTGTTTTTCATACTTAAGGAAATATTTTCTCTTTTCTCTAAAGATACCTGTAAATTTCAGCAATTTGGTACCTTTGTAAACCAAAATTAAAACAATAAAATGTAATGTAAAAATTTGTTGTCTCTTCTTGCAAAAAGAGAGCTATTAAACTAAGTAGACTTATTTGATATGTTAAATTCACATGGGAAGCCTTGTTAAAGAAATGATATTTGACTCTTGAAGTTATATTTGTATGGATATATGTTACTAATATTACTTGAGATATTTCAGAGACCCATCTGGAAAATTCCAAAAAAAGTTCAAGGTCAAAAAAGACTTAATTTTGAAATTTATTTTTGGAAGTTTATCAAAAATATCAAATGGTTTAGAGACTCAATTAACAATGATCATAGGTCACTGTGAAACAATACCAAAATGAAATACAAAGATCCCTTTGTAAACCAAAATTAAAACAATTTTTTTTCCCTTACCTGATTTCTTCAGAATTTGGAAACTATCAGTGACTATTCGTGTTCGTAACCAGATATGGTTATTTGTACAAGTTTTATAAGAATCTGTTCTTAAAACAGGATACAATTGGAAACTTTGGTTATATTGCAATGACTTTGATTGAAATATCATATTTGAGAATGTGTATAGAATTAGATATGACCAAATAGTTTTAGGGAACTAAGTTTGACTTTATGGGGCCAATAAAGCCCTTACAGTGGGGAGTGGCAGGGGGTCCTAGACTTACAGGTTGAGAGGTTGTTTTCCTGGAAGGCCCAAGAAACTTATGAATATTTGGGGAAACTTGAGGAGAGAAATTCCCCCAAATCTGTAGGTATTGCAATTGAAGTCTGATGGCAAGTCCTTGGCTTGGTTTCCTAGTCTGAAGAGAATTGTAAATGTCTAATCTGAGATTTTTTGTTGTTAAAAGTTCCAGTAAAGCAGACTTAAAAAGAGCTCATATAATCAATCACTATTCTTGCTGCACTTTTGCAAGTAATCAGGCCAAGATCAATGAGACTAGAATCTTATTGTAATTATCTTTAGTAGAAATGGGGGTGACTGTATGGAGAAAAGCTCTTTTTCAGTAGAAAACTATAGTGCATCCATTATTAGATTCTAGCCCTGTTCATTGTCTTTGGAGTTTTGTTATTTACAAACAACAATCAGATAGATGTGGATTGGACTGCATCCTAATTTTTTTCATTTCCTCCAACATCTGGCTACAACTCTCCAAGCTAATGTTTGCAGTTTTCTTCCCCCCTTTTTACTTAGAATCACTAATAACAAAAGCTGCCTTTCTTCTGAAGCCCCACAAGCTGAAACTGGATAATTTCATATAAAATTCAGAGGCCAACTTTTATGCCTGCTGCTGTGTAGGCCACTCAGGGATTTCACTGAGATAATTGAGACATTAACATTGCAAACCAGAAATATTGTCAGATTGCAACTGCCATACTCATTCCACCATCTAAACATGCTCCAAGCTGAAATCTAGAAATATTCTTGACTAACTGCCCTATCAACTCAAAGACTAAATTAATATTTTGTTCTAGCCATTAATCCTTGCTTTTTTTTTTCTTGTCTTTCTTTGTTCATAGAAATTCCCAACTCATTCATCATTTGATTTACTTGACTTTAGCTGGTTTGGTTTTTAGAGACCTTGGCTAAGGAATATGTTCAGTCTCTTTGTATTATCCTCCTGATAGTCATCATTGTAATCTTCCTGGTGTGCTATGTTCCCTCAAGAGTCTTAAATGCATCCTTGCATCCATCAACAGTATGCCAGATGGTCTCACTGCTATTAGAATGACAAAACAAGAACCTGACATCCTGACTTATGAGTTTCACAATGACACAAAGGCAAACCAGGCATGATGGTGACACAGAGCAATAGTTATGCCAGAGTTTTGGTCAGTCCCTCATAAATGAGAGGCCGACCCAAAGAGGGGATTATTAAAATAATTAACTTAGAGGCTATTAGACTGAGGTAGCTCTAGTGCCTTAAGCAAACTGAAGTTCCCACAGAAGCAATTTGAAACCTAATTCATTGTAAAGGGTCACATCCTAGGAAAACAAAACTTAACGCTTAACCAATCGGAAATTGCCAGCTAACCTTTAAATGGGGACTTTGAAGCTACTGCTCCACTTTAACCAATAAAAATTTTCTTTGCCTTACTTCGTAGTATACCTTATAAAAGTTTTCCCCTTACACCCCATCAATGGAGCCCTGAACCTCTTGCATTCTGAAACTGTCTGATTCATGAATTTCTATTGCTTGAATAAACTCTTTAAAATTTTAACGTGCCTAAGTTTATCTTTTAACAGAATATTATATAATTTATGAAAATATATTTGGGTGCATGCACAAATACAAGAGGTATATTTGTAAGGAAGGTGAATATTTAGACTGAAGTTTGCCAATAACTACACTCAACAGGAAAAGAGGGAGATTACCCTTTCATTTTCATTCTTAGTTCGCTTTATTAAGCAAAGTTTTAACTGGGAGTGTGGTGTGTGTCTGTAGCCCTAGTTACTTGGGAGACTGAAGTGGAAGGATGGCTTGAGGCAAGGAGGTCGAGGGTTCTGTGATCTATGATTGTGCCACTGCACTCCAGCCTGGGCAGCAAAGCAAGACCTTCTCTCTTACAAAAAAAAAAAAACAAAAAAACAAAACTCTTTTGGAGTCACGCAGAGTGGAGGATTGTTTATAGCTCAGATAATGATAATTGTGCCCAATATGCTATAATAGCGAAAATCTAAATGTAGATATTAAATCAAGACTTAGCACAAATATTATAAAAGTGACACTTTTTCCAATTCATGACTCTGTAAAGTCTGCAAAGAAAGATATATAATTGGCAATAGCATTTTGAGTGGCTTCTAGTAAGTATGTTATCACTTTTTATTACTCTTAGAGACCAAATTTTTTCTGGTTGAAAGTGTATGTTGACTTAAATGTGAGAGCTATGTTGAGCAACGTAAGAATTATCATGGCTATTTGAGGGTTTCCACAACAACTTTGCTTTAAATACTCCCTTTTCTTTGTCCAGGGAAAAGGAAAAGAGCTAATCTGAAAAGCAAAAGCTTGGTCGTTTGTTTAGGTGGAGGTGGCATGAAGTGATTTCCGTTTTCTAAGGTGCTATATTGATAATACCTACATCATAACTCAGAAAGTACATGTTGTGCTCTATCTGTTGATCTTGTTTACACATTCTGCATTTCTGGAAAACACAATTATTGTTTTTGTCTGTTGATATTTTTTAAAAATAATCTATTTATATACATTTATATGGAATGTAGAATGCATCTGCAGAATGGAATTTGGAAGAAAACAACTGTCCTTTCTAGATGCTTTAGATTTTACTTTTCTTTAATATAGTTAGATTGCATGGTAAACTTTAGGTTGCAAATAAAAATACAAAATAAATTTGTTTGTTCTTAGTATCTAAATCTACTTGTCTTAACGATGTATCACATGCCAATAGTTTGCAACACAAGAAGATTATAAACTGATAGATGTTAATAACAGTAACACAAAACATTAAGGCAAGTGACATTTACATAAGTATCTTGATCTTAATACATGTAATTTACATATGAAAATTTAATCACCATAGAGATAAACAGCTGCAATGTTTAATTAAACTCTCCACACAAAATCAGCCTGCAAGAAGTAGTTTGTCATTGCTAATTCATCACAATTCTCTTAAGTATTCTTTAAAATAAAAATGCAAAATAAATGACTCTTATTGATAATTTAACTTCTGGTTACTTTGTATTTTAATTGTATCATCAAAGCCTGTTGAGAATACGATAAAGATTCTAGATTCATTTTCACTCTGTTTAGAAGGCAAAGAATAAATATATAGAAAACAAATGTATTTGTTTACAAACTTATAAGGGTCACTAGTACAATAACACTAAAGAATAATTTAAGAATGTTAATGTAAAAATAAGTCGTGGGTAATGAAGGGATGTAAGAGTCTTTCTCAGTGGAGGTTTTAAAGAATGAGTGTATTATACACAAATTCATGCCAACATTAGCAAGAGAAAAAAATTGCCAGTTTGGAATAGATAAAACTAAAAATCCGCATTGAATTTTAAGATAGCAAAAACACTGACAAACAGAAAAGAGAATGGTTAATACATAAATGCTGTAAGAAGTCATCTTTGAGAAATAAGACATAAAAGATGAAAGGTTTTGTTTCTATATGTCTTATTTGTATAAGCAAGTGAAATTATTCATTCATCCATTTAAAAAGATAAGTACCTACTGTATGCCAGACATAATGGTATATTCTAGCATAAAAGAGGGACCTAGTCAGACAATGTGGCTCTCACTATGAAAGTGATATTTGTTGCAGTCTTTTCTTTATAGATATAGATTCAAAATGTAGAAATAGAAGACAATTTGATATATTCATGTCAAAGTTAAGGGCTTCTGGTATTCAGGACTATGCTTCTCATCTCTAATGTTTTGCAGCTAAGTTCAGACTGTTGGACAACATTATAAATAAAATTCACATCACTCATTCAAGTGAAGATAAAATCAAATTGGAATTTGAAAGTGACATTGTTCATAAGCTGGTTCCTAGGATATGCTTTTAATGTTGAGAGCATCCAAGTTCTCTCCCAAAATGTTTTTCCAAATTAGTAAGTCTAAAAGACTGGTCTAGAAGAAATAAAGGCTATCATTTCCAAATATACCAATAATACACTATTAATTGTATTAAAAATTTCAATAATTTTAGTTTCTCTTAAACTGAATATTTGCATCTTTAAATTAAAAACACAGCAGATATTTTATAGTCTCTCATAGGTAAAGAAATTAAGCCAAGACTAAAAAAATTTTAGGAATAAATCATGTCATAGAGTGAATCACAGGCCAGAGCATCTCAATGACCTATTATAAGAGAAAAATATTATATGCATTTATATTTATTTCTATGTTTTATATAAAGCAATTCATCTTGGGTCTGGGGTTGCTCAGTTTCTTCTTTCCAAAATGAATAGTTTGGCTTAGACAATCTAAAATCTTATGCACAAAGTGTTCAGCAGTACATGATTTTATTTCACATATTTAAATATTCAGAGCTATTTTGGGAAAAAATAATATATTGAGACAAATATATGGTGTACTGTTCCTCTAAATTAGCTTGGCAAATAAATGTATTTTATCATGAAGACTTAGAAAATAATGCTTAACTTAACACTTCACAGTTTTGTGTGTGTGTGTTTGTGTGTGGAGAGAGAGATAAAAATATCTGTATCTTTGCTGTTTATCTAATTATCTACTTATCTCTCTGATTTATTTATTTTGAATTCTTCTTACCCAAAGATATTAGAATCTGAAAATGATTGGTTAGCTAAAACTATCAGGAGGCATAAAAAATGATACCTAATACCTTAAATATTTAGTTCCAATTATGAACATTTATTCAGCATTCTTTTGATATAATGTCTAAGTCTGCTGATTGGGATTTGAAATGGACTTTCTTGCATAAACAAATGCTATATTAAATGTTCTATAGTTTCAAGCTTAAAGGAGGCACAAATTGAAATATACTTGTACTATAATATGAGCAGAAAAACTCTCTTGATATATGCCAAACTTTTATACGTGTCTCTTGCATGGAATTCGATATTTTTACAACCATATTTATCAGTTCGCTTTGTACCAAATTATTACATTATCCATGGAAAAATAGGCACATCTGGCAGAAGCTGATTTGTGGATGACCACAACCAAAAGTCAACATATAATTCAAGTATGCAAGCAAAAATGTACAAGTGTTGTAGAGCTTCATCAGAGATAGGTCAGTTCAGTGGAAATTGTTATAATTTTTATTTTATTTTATTTAATCTTCAAAACAATTCCAGAGAGATTAAGTGATTCACATGAGACTATGAAATTATTTTGATTTTCATAAAGATATCAAGGATATTAGGTGATTCCCATGAGGCTACAAAAAGTGGCAAAGTCTGAACTCAAACTCAAAGAAAACTTACATCTATAATTTTATGATATACATCCATAATAAAATCAATAACTTGGATTTTTCAAATGAGTTGTGAAAATGAGTATAGAATTTTTTTTTTGAGACGGAGTCTCACTTTGTCACCCAGGCTGGAGTGCAGTGGCGCGATCTTGGCTCACTGCAAGCTCCACCTCCTGTGTTCACACCATTCTCCTGCCTCAGCCTCCTGAGTAGCTAGGACTACAGGCGCCTGCCACCATGCCCGGCTGATTTTTTGTATTTTTAGTAGAGACGGGGTTTACCGTGTTAGCCAGGATGGTCTTGATCTCTTGACCTCGTGATCCACCCACCTCTGCCTCCCAAAGTGCTGGAATCACAGGCGTGAGCCACTGCACCTGGCTGAGTATAGAATAATTTCTTTTAACTATTCTGCAACTATATTGAATGAAAAAAATCACTGCCTAGTTATAGATGTTGCAAAATGTGGTACCTAATTTTAAAAAGATACCCATCTAAATATCTTTTTAGTAATTCTGTGACACTTTAGCAGCCTACTCTTTTCCTGGAATACTATAAAGAAATTGCTAAAAACTAAGATGGTTATTCTATTAGTATTAATGTGTTAGTGGGTTATTACTAAACCAGAATTCTCTCACAACAGAAGATATAGCCTTGGGTTTAAATGTTTTTGTGTTGCATTATTATTTTTTTAAGCTTAAAAATTAAGTGCTTGATATGGTTTGGATCTGTGTCCCCACCCAAATCTCATGTCGAATTGTGATCCCCACTTTTTGGATGAGGGACCTGGTAGGAGGTGATTGAATCAAGGGGATGGTTTCTAATGTTTTAGCACCATCCCGCTAGTGATGTCTTGTGATAGAGTTCTCATGAGATCTGATTGTTTAAAAGTGTGTAGCACAACCCCCTTTGCTCTCTCTCTCTGTCCTGCCACTATGTGAAGATGTGCCTCCTTCCCCTTTACCTTCCACCATGATTATAAGTTTCCTGAGGCCTCCCCAGCCATGCTACCTATACAGACTGTGGGACTGTGAGTCAATTAAACCTATTCTCTTTATAAATTACCCAGTCTCAGGTGGTTCTTTATAGCAGTGTGAGAACAGACTAATACAGTGCTGATGTCCTCATTTAAACTTTAATTTTTAGAATTTTTCTCTCTTTATAGTCTCAATTTCTTTTCTTTTTATGTTTCTTAGTTTTCCTTACTCTCATATATTGATATTTTATTCCAGAGAGCACATGATTCATTTCAGCTTTCAATTTTTCAGTTTCTATCACCTAACTGCTGTAAAGTATAAGGTCAAGTCTTTAGGGAATAGATTTTAAATACGAGGAGTTGGATTGGATTAAATGTAAAGGTGTCTCTTTCCTATCAGGTGACAGCCTCTCATAGTCTCACTCTTCTCTTCCTTCCCTCTATGATGACTGGGGACAAGATTGCTGAGTTAAATGAAAAGAACAAGAGTCTCAAATCAAAAACAGTATCTGAAGAGTTTGGAAATGTAAACTAATTTGTAGACATCAGAAGTTGTACATTAAACGTGTTACAAACATGAAGTATCATTGTATATTTATTTGTGTATTTTGCCAGGACTATTGGGTCACAAATGATCCAAGCAATGTTTTGACAAAAGAAACCCATTTTAAATGTAAGTTTTCTATAAGCTATGAAATAAACATAATTTAAATTACAAACTCTCCTCTTTCTTAGGTAAACATTCACTTCCCATTTCTTTTGGATTTGGTAGAATTCATTAAAATATTCTGTTATATATCTTAGATGGCTGCTTATGGGGAATGGACAAATTATTGGCCATTTTATATTACAAACTGTAGCAATTGAAGCAATAATGAATACTTTATTCTGTGTTTCTTTTTACCCCCATAAGATGAAAATGAGTCTTGAAGAAAAATCCTTTATAAAAAAGAAATATAATTTAGCTTACCTTTTCTTTTCTGGATTAGTGAGCCAAGCATTACAGCTGCCCATGTTGTCAAAATGCCATGGGAGAATTTAGTAGAAGAGAAGCCAATAATGTAGTCAGTTTCTCACATTTAAATAAATGTTTTTGCTGTTCTGTCAAAATTAATCATTAACTTCAGCATTAGAAGCATGGATTTCAATAGTAGAAGGGAATTTTCTCACCATCATTTCATAACAAAAGTAACCCTGCGGCGTTATAAATATATATTTCAGACTTAGAGAAAAGATGGATCCCACAGGATATCTCTTCCCTCCATCCGCTGATGATGTCAGTGAGTCTCTGATTAGCTGCTGACATTTGAAATTATGGTGGGTCAGCAAGGTTAATGAGAGCCTTCTTTATATAGCCATGTCCCCATTGCCTCGGTGCCTTCCTGGGCTTTTGGCTTGTTTGCTGACCTCAAAAAGCAAGGCAAAAATAAGAATACACATCAAGAGAAGTACAGTTGGAGCACTCATCTATTGATGATTTCTAATGCTGCTATTTAATAAGAAAGAAAAAGGTTAATGAATAGTGACAACTTATTTAGGAATGGTTGAGTACAAAGGGTCTAGTTAATAACCTTAGTGAACTTATTGAGGATAAACTCTGTTTAGATGAAAACATTTCAGTAGAATTGGCTCGACTACAATTTTTCTGCCTTTAAGTGACAGAGTTACATAAATTTCCCATTTTATAATATTAAGTCATCCTCTGTTGAGGCAAGAAAAAGGTATAAAACTGAATTAGGTATCCTGACTCATCGATCATAGTTTCTTAGAGCTAGAGAGGGCCCTTGAGACCTAGTTTAGTGTTTTTCAAATTGTGTTCTGTGGCACTTCCAGGTACCCTGGAGTGACCTTGCAAGCCACCGTAGTGGAGGGAAGGAACATCTTGGGCCCTCATCCCCATTCACTTTTATCATGCCACCTAGGTTGTCATGGAAGAAAGGCTTTGCTGGAAAAATAAAATTTGGAAACTACTGATCTCCAACTAACACCCTCATTTTACAGTTGAGTAAATGGAGGTTTGCAAAATATTAAATATCCCTTGACTTTTAATTTAGAGTTCTTTTGACCAAAATCCTTTTCAGTATATTTTTAATTGCAGAGAAAAGGGTGCCATAGCAAAAATAATGTTTTGGATTCATCTTTCCAGTTGGCCTGAATCCTGACACAAGGTGGAGCATTCTGCCTTGTGGAATATGGGGCTGAGTTGTCCCCAGCTATTTTCTGATCATTTTATCTCTGCAAGTAGAGAGCTGGTTTGCAGTATCTGTACATTTACTTTCCTTTACATATCAGTTGAGGGCATGGACATTGATTCTGGAACTATAGAAACCTCGAAGGTCTCCAGAAAAGATCATCCAGTTCTAGTCCAGATATATTCACATCATCAACAACAGACATTAGCAACATTTCTACCTCCCGTGGCAGGACAGGTGAAGGCAGAATTAAACTCCAACACAGATGCTCAAAATGCTGGGGAAGTGCCAGATGAGCCATTAAAATAGCGATAGTTATTTTCATCTAAAATAGGAAAGAAATTATGCATTTCTATATGGCTTGTCCCTGGACAGTGTGTCAGAAATCTGTATTTAGAGCTGGGGTGCAGGAATAGGAAGAAACTTTGATGATGGCTCATTTCGTTTGGGGTTTGCTCTCACCTTATTGCAGCCAATGGCAGTTTTTACCTGCCATCTGTGATGGCATGTGGATTTGGGATGACATGGGTGGTTGTTGTTGTTGTTGTTGTTTTTAGAGAGGCTCTCCCTTTGTTGCCCAGGCTGAAGTGCAGTGGCAAGATCACAGCTCACTGCAGTTGTGACCTCCCAGGCTCAGGTGATCCTCCTGCTTCAGCCACCCAAGGAGCAGGGAATACAGATGTGCACCACCACCCTGGCTAATTTTTGTTTTTTTGTAGAGACGAGCTTTTACCATGTTGCCCAAGCTGGTCTCAAACTCCTGGGCTCAAGCGATCCACCCCTCTTGCCCCTGCAAAGTGTTGGGACTAAAAGTGTGAGCCATTGTGCCCAGATGGGATTATGTTTTTGATCAAATCTTTATGTTACTATGTGAAGATATTGACAGTGATCATGGAAATCTTTATTTCATATAGACAGTGTTTATTATTTTGTTACCAAATGTGTAAAAGTGTTCTTTAGGTTAATAATTTTTATCCAGAAAAAGTGTTCCCTATTTGCTGCAATTTTCTAGTATGATAAATGGCATTCCGTAGCATGATATATAGCAGATATTTTTAAACACATAAACACTCACACACGTGTGCACAAACCCACACCCACTCTCTTACACTTCACTGTTTCTTCAAGTTAAGATGCATGGCTGAGAAAGTGACAACTTTTCAAAAAAAACTGATCACATGAAGAGTTATTAGAAGGTGTTGGGAAAAATGCTCTGTCACTTATAAAATCTGTTACATGTTCGTCCATGTGTAACTAGAGATAAGAAATAACACCTATTTTATAGCATTGCTATGAGGACTAAATGGAGTTACAATAGAAAACCTAGGAGACTGCTTGACTTGTAGGAAGTTTGTAATTACTGTTTGTTAAGATGACAATTATTATTAAAAACTTGGAAATTCATAACATTTTAAAACCTGACAAGTGAAGAATTTTAATGAGCATTGAACTCATTTGTTATAATATTAAAATGCTACAATTTCCAATTAGCTTTTAAAAAAAAAAAATGAGTGACATCAGGGAGTGTGGAAATTTACTAGATAAATTTAAACAAATAATCTTTGTGCAAATTGTGCACAATATTGAAAAATGGTTATAATTAATTAGAAGGTAAAAATACTGATGCACTTCTTTTACATCTATCTACATATTCTTACAAAGTATGTTTTTAAGCTGCGACATACATTAAGACCAATGGTTGAAATAAGCTGAATCAAGAATTTCTATGTAATTTAAGTGTTAAAAATATTTTTAAAAATAATATAGTGAATTTATTCACATTACTGTAACTAAAATAAGGTTGAGGTTTTTTTTGTTTTGTTTTGTTTTTTGAGACAGAGTCTCACTCACTCTGTCACCCAGGCTGTAATGCAATGGCACAATTTTGGCTCACTGCAACCTCTGCCTTCCAGAATCAAGCAATTTGTCTGCCTCAGCCTCCCAAATAGCTGGGATTACAGGTGTGTACCACCATGCCTGGCTAATTTTTGTATATTTGGTAGAGACAAGGTTTCACCATTGTTGACCAGGCTGGTCTTGTACTCCTGACCTCAAGTGATCTGCCTGCCCTGGCCTCCCAAAGTACTGGAGATAATGAAAGGAGGCAGAGATATTCTGGAGATAATGACAGGAGGCAGAAAAGAGTGGGTCCCTGGCAAAGCCCCATCCTGAAGCCAAAAAGTCTGAGCCCACAGCCCAAAGTGAGAACTTACATTTCTCTTTTCCTGCTGGAATGACTTCATCTCAAAAAAAAAAATCTGTGTTTTATATATATTTTATAATGTACAAATCATTATTAGGGTCATAATTTATAAATAGGTTATTATTAATTTATAAATCAGTAAACATTCACAAGTAGGGATGTCCATTCCAAAAAGTTTAAAGAAATCAGATGTGAGCCTTTTAAGGTGTGATAAAAATAGAAGTGATAACTAGGAGGAAATGTGATGCTGGTTCTAGGAAATGAGAAAGTAAAGAAACAGGGGCCTTCATCTTGAGTTTCTGAAAGATTGATGAATAGGTTGAGAGAACACAGAATGTTCTCACTGGGCTTTGTTAGCCTCTGAAGTAGAAATGTACAGGATAAAGCAGAGGCCACTGCCTATAGAGGGTGCAGTGGAGAAGCCTACTGATACACACGGGACATCTGTTTATTCGGAAGAACTAAGCAGTTCTTCCATACATTTTCTAAATCCCAAACTCTCTGGTTTGTCTATATTGACAATGTACCTATTCTCATGTCTTATTTACTATAAAGATGGATTAACATTGTTAGATCCAGATTACAGGGGTATTTTATCTTGATAATTGATAGTTATTTTAATGTTTTATTGGTTTAAAATTGTGTAATCTCTTTATAAGAAGAAGACGTTCTCTCTACATCTTTAGAATACGGAAGGCCGTATCTCATAGGGGCTCCCGTTGATGAGGGGTTGATGACATGCATGCCTGAAAGCTCTTTGATAGATGTAAAAGAAAAATTAGTAAAGGATAAATCAACAAGCCTACTAGAAATAAAATGTACAAAATATTTCAGAGATAATATGAGGTAGTAAAAACTATACTGGAGTAGGAATCTGCAGTCAACTTTCTACTTAATTTTATGACGTTCCTAAAAGCCCTGAACTACTATATTTCTCAATTTCTTAAGATGGTTTTACAACTTAAAACAATTGATGAAATACCCTGTAAATCTTCTATCTCTAAAATTTTTTGATTAAAAAAAGATGGAATTGCATTTCTTGCCTAATCATTTATAATTGTTAGATTTTTCAAGAATTTAAAAAATGTATATTGTCCACTCTGATCTCCCTCCCAATTCAATGTGATTAAAGTTTCAGGGAAAAGGTGAAAAAATGGGAGATTGCTGCTAGACTAAATATTGAGGTTCATAATCAATATTACCACCACTCCTTCAATTAATTGTCCTACAGGATACTCCCAGGATTTGCCAATTTTCATCAGTGTTGTTTTCAGCGGGGATAGGAAAATGTGTTACCTCTTTATGGGGAGAAAAAAAAAATAAGACACTGTAGATGATGTGCTCCATTCTTGTTAGAGAATTATCAACCTTAAATAAACAATTCTTGGAAAATTAATCAGTTCTATATAATTATTTTGTATGAAACTAACCCTGCACCATATGAAAGTAGTATAATTCTTGAAAAGAGGATAGTGAGTCTGATAACACTGGGGTAGAGTTCATTTAAGATAAAAGCCATTCTCAACTTGATTTTTCATTCACAATATGTAGAATTTTTAACAAATAGGAAATGAACTTTGAGATGTTTTTCTTTTGATTCCTATGGGGAATAGTGGTTTTTTGTGTGTATGTTTCCATATTTTTCTGTTTTATAAAACAATTGCTTTGAAAATACTTAAGATTTTGTATCCTATATAGAATATCGGAATTATAAGCGAAGTCCTCCCTTTGCTGCACTTACAAGCAAATGATTTGTAGAATTCAGCTTCTTAGATTTTCTCCTGCTTCCCTTTAATGTACATTTCCTTGTTCCTTGGAAAATAAAGCCAGCAGATTGATTAAATGGGAATTACATCTTTTTTATATAAAGGGAAAATACAGTAAAGAAGACCTAAAAAAATAAAAATGCTTGGTTGACAGCTCAACATGGTAGCAAACATAAAATAAACCACTTATGTGAATGAGAAGTAGAGTTCTGTGAGGGCTACAGCTGAGTCCTCTGCTCAACACAAAATGCTGGATAGTTAATTGTGACAGATGATAATTTTGAAAAAAAGAGAGTCACAACAGAATAAAATACATGTGGTTTTTTTTTTCTTCTGCATCTGGGGCTTGTATAACAATATCTTTGCCAGAAATAGCTAAGTTGATATGGTATTTTTATGTTCTTAGGAAATTTGTATATGATATAATTTAACTAAATCAAATATGGAAAATACATTTCATCTTACAATCCAACTCTAGATGTTGCTGCATGAAGAGTTTGTTAAAAATGATTCTAATACACTATACCAGCTTGTTGGAAAAGACCAATACAATCAATTAACAATATTTGCTTTGGTCATTTTTAGTCAAATGATGACATTCATTTTACATCCTACTGTGAGACTATTTATTAACTAGAACCATTTATAACATCTAATTTTTAAAATCTCATTTACAATGTCCATATATAATTGTGTGTTTGTGGGTATGGATGTGTTTTGGTAGTGGTGCTTGTGGATTTTGTTTTGTTTTGTTTCATTTTGTTTTTGGTTGAAAAAGGTTAAGGTAGTTCAGGAAAAATTAAGACATAGGGAATTAGATATTCATTACATATAGAACTTATAATATTTTTACATCAGATTCTTTCTGACTTATTCCACCCAGATTTTATTGTTCTTATTTGAATTATTATATTCAGACATGAAATGCCCTTTTGAAATGATTCTTAAGGAATTCTCCTGGATTTTAGTCACTTATCAAATACTATCTGTGGTGATTTGAGAGAAACCAAATAGTGCTAAAGTGGTAAGAATATTCTGACTGTAGAAATATTTAGGAACAGACTATACTGCAGTGAAATAAGTTTGGTGTGAGGCTGGCTGTCCATAAGGAAGTATGAGGAGAAGGTAGAAAGGATGATGGAGGCTCTCGCTGTACAGGACCATAATATGATGATCCAAATTAGAGAGTGTCTTGGTGGGGAAAGCTCTGTTTCCCTTGAACCTAATTTGAATCAAATGGAATTTATTTACAATTTATGTAGTATTGGGCAACTTGTGTACTTAGTGTTATATTGTTCAAACTATTGGCAAGGGACGAAGAAGAACATGACTACCTATCCCTATAAATAAGTTCCATCAAATACCAATTCTGTGAAATTGACGTCAGTTTTATCATCAGTAAAATGGAGATATTCACAGGGTGGTTCTGAGGATTGCATTGATTAATACAAATAAGGCATGTAGAAGGTCGAAAAGTGAATCTGTTTTTAGTATTATTGTATATATAGCTAGGATTTGTCCCAGTAAAAGAGAATTTCATTCCTGAGGCTGCTGACTCAGGGATAAAGAAAAGGACCATGAAGTAATTATAAAATATCATGAGGAACTCAAAGAAGTCAGTTGTGACCATGACAGTGTGGAATGATGTTTGTTGAAGCTCAGTTAGAGAAAGCGCAATGGAAATTTGGTTATCAATATTTTAATCTGCTTGTGCTGTCCTCTATGACTTTTGACATGTCACAGAAACAAAGAACTGGGTAGACTGGTAAGTAGAGACTTAGGAAAGACTAACTGCTTGTATGTTTCTTTCCCATCAAGCCCCTACAGAATATCAGGCCCTCAGAAACTGTCATGCAGTAACATTTGGAGATAGAATGCAAGCTGAATGTCCCTCACAGCTTTGGTTTAATTAAGTTCTATTATAGACAAACTTCCTAAGAAAGGAGGAATAATATATGGAATTCTTGAGACTCGCAGTAGCCTGAACATGCTATGAGTCTTCAGGGAACAGCACATAGAGTTTGTTTTTTTTTTTTTTTTTTTTTAATGTCCCCAGTTTGCCAGCACTGTTATTTTTCTTATGATGATGTGGGCATCTGCACCCTAATGGTTAAGATTCTCTTCTCACCAGATGTGGTCTTTTGGAGAAGAGTTCAAGCTGCTTGGCAGGTCAGTGGAGGGGAAGTGAGCTTTTTCACTGCAAGTGCTCTCTTGATTTTGTGAATAAATGGATGACTTTACTTTCCAAGATTGTCAGTCTCTCACAAGAACTTATATTTAAATCATAATAATGATGCCATTTAAACTTCAGTTCATTCTGCCAGTGTTTGATTAGCAAGCTGGCTGAGCATAGAGATAGAGAGGATGGCAGATCTTCATTTCATCGAGTGTATTATTATAGCTTACCCTGGCTCTCACATTACCATTATTATTATTGTTAATTGTTATTTGTGGGGCTGATAGAATTTCTACCATTATTCTAAGTGGGGAAGATGACATGGTCCCTTTCTGAGGGCTTCATGATCAAAGTTAAATAGATATTATCACACTTCAGAAAGAAATGAGGGAGTTCCAATTCTGAGAGTTTTGTGTAGAAAGTTATAATTTAGATACATTTACCTTTGGAGAATTAAACTCAAAGGCATTAATACTGTACATTTTTGCATGCATAAGCTGCATCTGTGTTTGAATGTCTATATGTATTTTTATACATGGGCATAGCCCACGCTCATATTTGTGCTGTTATACTTTTAATAATAGGAGCTCCAAATAAAAATCTTCTGCAACATGCATCATTAAATGCAGGCAAACATCACTTACACACATTTTCTTGTCATAAACGTGATTACTATCCGCCTTTAGCGCTCGCTGTGCATAAGATTTTAGTTTTTGTTTTTAAGCAAGGCAGGTGGGACAGCTTAAGAGTTAAGGCTTTGGGGATTCACTGAATGAAGAAGAATTACAAATTTATCTCTGCATCTTTCACTCTGAACAGTTACATGCACATGTTATGGGCTGGTTAAATCAGAGGCTAAAAATCCTCTCCTTTGCTAATTTTGTAAAAACAAGTTTCTCAGAAAATTGAAAGGACATTTTGCTATATGTTTTTCCAACATAGTTGTATTTTTTAAGATACTTTTTAAAATCAGTTTTTACTTTAAAGAAAAATTGATCAGAAAATACAGAGTTCCCAACTATCTCCTCATGCACCAAACTCCCACTCCCAGCAGTTTCCCCTTTATTAACATCTTATGTTAGTGTGGCTCATTTGTCATAATTGGTCAATAATATTGATACATTACTAATTACTAAAGGCCATAGTGTGCAGTAGAGTTCACTGCCTGTGCTGCACATTCTATACATTTTAACAAAGAGATTATGACACATATCCAACATTGTAATATCACACAATAATTTCAGTGCTCTGGAAATCCCCCAGACTCTACCTATTCATCCCTCCTTCCTCCTGAAACTCTTAGCAGCCACTGATTTTTTTTTTAATGCCTCCAAATTTTGCTTTTTCCAGAATGTCATATAGTTGGAATTACAAGTACTGGAATTACATAGCAGCCTTTTAAGATTGGCTTCTTTCATTTAGTAATATGTATTTAAGGGTCTTCTATGGCTTTTTTGTGGCTTGATAATTCACTCCTTTTTCTTGCTAATTAATTTTAATTTTTTTGGATGTTCCACAGTTTGTTTATCCATTCACCTTTTGAAAGTTACCTTGGTTGCTTCCCCGTTTTGGCAATTATGAATAAAAATGCACGTGCAGGCGTTTGTGTGGACATAAGTTTTCAGTTCCTTTGGGTAAATACCAAGAAGCACAATTGCTGGATCATATGGTAAAAGTATGTTTAGTTTTGTAAGAAACTGCCAAACTGCCTTCCAAGGTGGCTGCACCATTTTGCATTCCCACCAGCAATGCATGAATGTTCTTGTTGCTTCATATCCTCACTAGCATTTGATTTCATCAGGGTTCCAGATTTTGGTTATTTTAGTAGGTGTGTAGTGATATCTCATTGTTGTTTTAACTGGCTTTTTCTAATGACATACAATGTTGAGCATCTTTTCATATGTTTATTTGCTAGTAATATATCTTCCTTGATGAAGTGTCTGTTCAGATCTTTTGCCTATTTTTAAATTGAGTAGTTGACTCTCTTATTGTTCAGTTTTAAGTCTTCTTTGTATATTTTTGGATACCAGTCCTTTATTGGATAGATGTTTTGCAAAGATTTTCTTCCAGTTTGTGGCTTGTCTTTTCTTTCTTGTAATAGTGTCTTTCATATAGTAAAAGTTTTTTATTTTAATGAAGTCCAATTTATCAATGTTTTCTTTCATGGTTTGTGCTTTTGGTATTATATCTAAAAAGTCTTCACCAAATCCAAGGTCTCCTAGATTTTCTCCTCTGTTATTCTATGGAAGATTTATAGTTTTGCATTTTACCTTTAGGTCTGTGATTAACTTTTTATTCCACATAATTTTTGTACATAGATATTAATATTATATTTCAGTCCCTCATTCTTAAAAACATCTAAAGCTGTCACAAAGGATTTCTACTTTGTCTAAGACGATTTAGAGAATGTAGAATAGAATTCTAATTCCAAATGGTTAACTTAAGAGCAAATTGACTTTCTTAGCCTCAGTTTTATCCTATGTGAAATAGGGATAATATCATGTGTTCACCTTCATCACTTGTATTTTTGCAAAGATCAAATCACATGCTGTTTATGGGAGCATCTTAAAAATACTAAAGAACAAGCCGTAAAATTAAAAGGGTTCCTTAGTGGAATTCCTAGACTTCCTTTCTCAACTAAACACAGAAATATTAAAATTGAATTCAGAGCATGTAACTGACAACAAGGAACCCAAAATAAGAAGTAGTATGCTAAAGCAGCCTAAGTCACATCTGAAATATATTGATAACTAAACTTAGTATCACAAAAGCCTTAAGTCTATGGCTATTACTGAAGATGAAGATAAATTAGTTGGAAGTAATTATGATTTCATCATCTTCTTTAGGCTACGGTCATATCTGCTTGTTATTGAATTACCAGATTATACAAATACAATAACTGAAATAAAAATGAATGTAATTGGTTAAACTTACAAAATCAAGTGACTTTCTTATACTAGATCAGGTGTCTCCTTAAGCTGTAAGAGGGGTAGAAAGTTCCAACTTTCCTTTTGAATTATGAAAAGGTTCTACTGTCTTTTTACACAATAGGTCCATATATTTAATGTGGTCTTAGTGATTGCATTGGAATTCAAATGCAATTGAAAATTCTTGGCACCAATCAGTAGTTGGAAAAAAGGAATTTTCAACCTTCTAAAAGGTGAAACAATGTGATTAAAAAGCTCAGATATAGACAAAATCACTGGACTGATATGAGCTATGAAATATGCTAGAGATGGCATTGTACACATCGAAAGACAACCCTTGGCTTTTATAGTCAGTGAATTTTCAGGCATAACTAATTTCACATAAATTACTCCATGTGAAAGTGATGCCAAAATTACTTTCTCTTCCTTTTATTTTTTTTCTTCTTCTCTTCCTCGTTATTCTTACTTTTCCTTGCCCCTCTTCCTCTTTCTCATCCAATGGCAATTCATTCTCTTTCTCTCTTTATCCCCACACATAACAACAATATAAAACTGGGACTGAATAATTTTATCCGGTAAGTTAAAATATAATCTGGGTCAAATAATTTGTAAGTATAAATTCATGAATACAGCCACATGACCCAATGTTCCATCTTATTTTTAATATATGTTTTATTTATTTATTAATTATATGGGGGCTTGGGGGCAAGAAAAAGGATATAATTACAGTCTTGTCCACATTTGTTAGAGTAGTGTATGCAACATAAAAAACAACAACAACAACAACAACAAAAAACCATAGTCTTGCCATCTTGCCTTTGAATTCGTCTAAGACCTTCTTGAATTGGATTACATTTTTGGTATATCTGGCATATTTTCAAGGTGTTCCAAATAGTTGCTTAAATAATGTTGCTGTTGGGAATTTAACTTAGCATTGGTAATTGGGCCAATGATAATACAAAAGTGTGCAGAATTGCAAAATGCATCTGTCACATTGAAGAAAACTGTATATCTCAGAATATCAATGCATCTCAGAATATCAATGCACTACTTAGGCTGTTGAAAGACCACATAACTCTGATGCTGCTAGTGTGCAGGTGGAGCATTAGTGTCACAGTTGAATAAGGCAGTTATTAAGTTTTGGAGGCCATGACTGACTCATATCTACATGCTCTCCTAAACTGAAGTTGTCTTGAGCCTGTTACTTCATCTTTGTTCTGTTAGGTTGGTGTAAAAGTAATTGCGGTTTTGCCATTACTTTTAATAGCAAAACCTGCCATTATATTGCATCAACCTAATAGAACAAATTAGGTTTGTGCAAAATGCAGGCACACATATTAAATAATTGTGCCTTCATTCACAAGCATGGCTCACCTATATTACTACTGTGTGTGCCTGTAGCATGCACAGAGGAGAGGCAGTACAGGATAGAGGCTAATGAAAGAGCCACAATTGTCCTTTTGCTTCAGTGTAATTTAGGCAAAGTCAAATGAGTTTCTGAGGAAGAGTTGTTTTCATTCTGCAAAGGTCCTATGCACAATCATGTTTTAACAAGATTCCCAATTTGCATTAGGAAAAGCTGGCTGACTTTCCTACATAAGGCTATTTACTGCACTTGCCCTTTTGGTAACATTATTATGTGTTTGCATTGAAGCCTATTATTAAATGAATAAATAGCAGGAAAATGCAATATTAGGTAAAATAAAATGTTGGGCTTTCAAACAGCAAACAAATGTGTTGAAAAGTCTTATTCGTTAAATGTGGTTCTGTGGGCCTCTGAAAGATTATAAAAGATGTCAGAGAAAACTTGTAAATAATAAATAAGAACTTTTATTATGTGGCTACATGGACCTCACCAAAGAAACAATTTATGGAAATATGGTACAAGTTTTCTCTATAAGGTATAAAATTATTTCTACTGTTTTATGTATTTCCATATACAAGAGAAGATGTTGCTGGGGGTTCAGCACACAAGACTTTCCAGAAAAGAATTCCCAGTGTTTCTATTGCTCTCTTGTCTCCCGGTGAGTATAAGGCTTTCAGTCCTCAAACCCTTCCTAATGAGCCACATTTTTTTTTTGGATAATCCACAGTAATCCACAAACTGTAAACTTTTCTATAAAATTAGCAGTGGACTACTGGGTGATTTAGCAAATGACAAAAGGAAGGATGCTAAAGATTTTCCTCGGAGTCTTTTTGGCTCTTTGCCATTCTCTGGATGGTGGCCGATACAAAATCAGGGCCCAATTTTATGCCGATTTTGTGCCCCAGTTAGCAGTGCTAATTGGGGCACACAAGTAAATTGCACTCTGCCCTGTGGAAATTTTCAGTTGGTCAACTAAATCAGAAAATCATTGAGAGTACTAATCCATCACTCAGTCACTACCTAATTAGGTGCAAAATCTATGCTCCCTCCAGGAAGGACAAAGTGGAGACATGGGATCTCAATGATCAGTTATTTGAAATCGGATCTTTTATCTTTTGTTACAAACTCATTTAAAAATATACGTGTGTGTGCTTTTGAGGAGTGGGGCCACTAGGATGTTTTAGTAAAAATTAACAGTCCAAGTATTATTAAAGTAGACAGGAGTAAAGGTCATTTGGTTTCTCTCACATTTGAAAGACATAGATTTTCTGAGGAAAAAAATATTTTTACACACACAGAGTATAAATACACTGATAAATTTAACAGCAAATGTTCCATATTTCAAAGGGTCAAGTTACAGTTTGGGTTCAATCTCATTGTCTTGTACGGCAACCGTGTCTAATGAGAGGGCAGGAATTTTTGTCTGTTTTAGTCACTGATGCATCTCAAGTGCACAATCAATATTTTCAAATGAATGAGTGAATGGACAGATGATGCTTAGGCAATAATTGATCTTAAAATATTGTGTTTACATGCTATTTTAAGTTATAAAATAGTATCTGTGATATGTCTGGTACCATGTCCATGGTACTCAAGAATATTATAGATTTGGTAAAATGTTTCAGTAACTCTGAGAGACAACATGGCCTTTAAAATATCTTTACTTTTCTAGAATACAAGAAGGTGATTTGAAAAATTTTGCTCTAAATTTCCCTCAGATTTTTGTTTTAGAGAAAATATAAATTAAGTAAAAGAGAAATATTGTTCTAAAATTAGAATTGTAGCTTAGAATCAATGTCTTTCTAAAAAGCAGTTAATTTTCTCTCTTGATAGAGTGCATAGATTTATTTTTATTTATTTATTTATTTATTTATTTTTGAGAAAAGGTCTTATTCTGTCACCAGGCTGGAGTGCAGTCATGCAATCATGGCTCATTGCAGTCTCTAACTTCCAGGCTCAGGCAGTCCTCCCACCTCAGCCTCCAGAATAACTGGGAAAACAGGATGTGCAACCATGCCCAGCTATTTTTTAAAAAACTTATTTATAGGAATAGGGTCTCCTTAGGTTGCTTAGGCTGGTCTCAAACTCCTGGGCTCAAGCAGTCCTCCTGCCTCAGCCTCCCAAAGTGCTGGGACTACAGGCGTGAGCCACTGCACTCAGCCATAGATGTTTTCATTGTAACATGCAAATCACTTTCAGCTCCAGAAAAGCTAGAATCTTAAGGAAACGAATTTTGGCAAAAATTATCGCTAGAATAAACCCATTTTTTTTCAATTTTTATGTTTTTTAAACTGATGTATTTACTTGCAAATTTTAGTAAAAGATAATAGACAGTTTTAGAGAAAATTTTAAATTCTGAACATGAAGAGCTAATTAAAATATTGCCTGAAGTAATGCATTTAATGAGTTGAATCAGAAACCATTTCTCTTTTGAGAAATGTCTCTTCAGCTCCTTGTTTTGTTTGTTTGTTTGTTTGTTTTTTGTTTTTGTTTTGTTTTACCTGGATCCTTCCATTGTCTTTCCCTTAAAGGAATCACACACTCTAATCCATGATCTCTTGTCTGCATTCCAGTTCTGAAATTCCAAATTCCTAAGAACATTTCCAAATAAAAGTCCGAACGGAACATCTAGATCAAGAAATATTACTCTATTTCTATTCATATTTCCTTCAAACCTTGCTTTTACTTCTGGCATTATAATATCTGTTAATTTTACATTACTTTCTGGAGTTCATCCTTGGCTTAAACCCTTTTGTCCCTTTTTCTTTACCTCACACTTTCAGGAAGAGTTCTCAATCCTGTTAATTTCTTTTTGTTTTCCACAGATTGTGCATCCATCCTTTTTATCTGTAAAGCTTTCCCTTATTCTCAGTTATTAACTTCTTAGGCCAGGCTTAGACAATTGATTTTAACAAGTTTCACTGCCTCTGATGGCATAACTTCTGCAATAACTTCACACCAAATTAATTTTCCAGATTCTATTGGAAAAATATATCTGAGATCATGTCACACTCTTGTTGAGTTACTAACCATTGCCTACAGATACCTTTTCAAAATCCTCTTTCTAGTTTCTCATATTCCACGTTCTGGCTATACCCTACATTCCCTGTCATATGACTCACATATTTTCTTCAAGCAAACAAATAAAACAAAGCCTCAATATGATGTAATGGACATTCCCCAAAACAATGAGCTTTGAAACCTTCATTTCTTTGTTCACTCCACGTTACTGCCTCCTGTCTATCAAAATCTTATTCTTTTGTTAGGAGTTATGAAAACATCACCTTTTCCCAATTCCTCCTTCACTAGATGTTTTAGGGATTGAGGGATGGGGTGGTGTGAGGAGAAGAACACTTCAGGCCTCACATTGTTCCAATAGCTCTTAGTAGAAGACAGTAAAAGAACACTTTAGAGTGTCAAGACTTAGAGATTATTTACAAGGGCTTAACAAATTCCTAATTTTAACTCAAGTTAACCTAAAGTTATAATCAGATATTGCCCATTCCATGATTTCACCCTTTAGATAGTTACTTCTCTCTGAGCAGTTTTAAAATTCTCAGCAAACTTTGTTGGTTCCTATTCTCAATATGTCTTTCACTCAGCAACCTGTTTCCAGTTCGATATCCAAGATTACTGATAAGCACAACATCTAATTGCAACTTTTCATTCCTCATTTGGGGCCTGGAATAAAGTTTTCTGTGAGTTACTAATAGAAAGATACCAAATAGGAAAAACCCTTATGAAGGTAAATAAACTATAGAACATTTTTTCACTTATCTGTTAGCCATTCATGTGTCTTCTTTTGAGAAATGTCTCTTCAGCTCCTTTGCCCATTTCTTAATTGAATTATTTGTTTTCTTTCTATAGAGTTGCTTGAGTCCCTTATGTTATTTGCATATTAATCTCTAATCCCTTATCATATGTAGTCATAGAGATGTCTGCATACCCATGTTAATTGTAACACTATTCACAATAGCCAAGTTATGGAATCAACCAAAGTGCCCATCAGTGGATGAATGGATTTAAAAATTGTGGTATATATACACAATGGAATACTATTCAGCCTTAAAAAAGCCATGTTGTCATTTGTGACAACATGGATGAAACTGAACATCAGGCTAAATGAAGTAAGCCAAACACAGAAAAATAAACACCACATTATCTCACTTATATGTGGAATCTAAAACAATTAAACTCATAGAACCAGAGAGTAAAGTGGTGTTTACCAGAGGTGGGGGTAGGGGTGGAAGAAATGGGGAGATAATCATGAAAGACTGCAAGGCCTCAGTTAGGAGAAATAAGTTTGATTTTTTCTGAGGTCTGTTACACAGTAGGATGAATACAGGTACAAACTACCATTATGATTTTTTTAATACAATGTGAAAGGATTAGATTAAGCTAACTAACCTATTCATCACTTCAAACTTTGAAATTTTTTGCTGTGAGAGCTTGAGATTTACTTTCTTAGTGATATTGAGATGTACAGTACTCAATTATTAGCTATACTGTATAACTATAATTTGTCCGTGTATAATTTTAAAAACTTTAGAACATATTGTGCTTTTGTTCTATCTTCCATTTGTATTAGGCTAATTACTATAGGATTACAGCAGTATAGCTCTTGCTGTATAGCATTCTTTTAGCAAAAGTATAAGAAGTCTAAATGTTCACAAATGAAGGGAATGCTAACATACAAAATGGCTGAGAGCCCTTGGGTGGGCTGAAGCAAGATTTTACAAGGGTTTTCTGCCACATTTGCTTTATACAAGATACTCTTCTCCTTCACAATTAGGTCATATTCACATGGGATTTGTCATATCCTGCCTTATATCATAGATATTTGTATACATAGCTTTTTCCAAAATTATATTTTAAAGTGGTGGAGAACAGAGACCAGATCTTATATATCAAAGCATTTAGAATGGTGATTGAACATGGGAGCTGTTTAATAAATACTTGATGAAAGAATAAATGAAGAAATTGTTTTATGAAATTAAAACACCCTAGTGTCTTTGCTTTGTCTGCTCATGGCAGTTGTGTTACAGCCAGATGAGACCTGGACTTGGAGTTATAATTTGGGTTTGAATCTCATCCCTGCTCCTTTCCAGACTTGAGAGCTTTGGTAAGTTTAAGAATCTCTCAGAACTTAATTTATCCATTCATGTAACAGATTTCATTTCCTTTATATGTAAAATAGTAATGGGAATAATTTTACCTATATCATAAGTGGCTCAATAAAGTTCTATAGATGCCCAAATAACAACTTCCCTGGCTCTGTGAACATTGTAAAGCCAAGTTCTCTTACCCAAGGATCAATGGTATTTTCATTAATGCCTATTACCTTATACCCAAACATCTCAGTTTTAGGAACTCAAACCTCATCACCAACAAATCTACAATGAGATTTGTTCTGCCTCGTCTCTGTAATTGCACTACCTAAATTGGAATACCAACTACCAATTACCAGCTTGATGACTTTGGACAAGTTTTAAAATTTCTCAACGCCTCATTTTTTTTCCCATTTAAACATAAGAAAAATAATACCTACATAATAGAATTGCTGTATATGTTGAAAGTGTTAATTTGTTTAAGGTCTTAAAAAGGTGCCTAGCATATGATGAATATCCAGTAAATATTAACTACTGCCATATATATAATAATTTGTTTAATATGCATTTCTCCTGCTGTACTGCATCATAAGGGGGAGTAAACACATGTTTGTGTGTATGTGTGTGTATGTGTCTTCTATATGTTCAGCACCTAAAGCAGAGACACTCAATAGATATTAATTTGATGAATGGATATACTGTGGGTGGAGAACTGTGTGGTCCTAGATTCGATGGTGACAGGAAGAGTAGTGAATGCAATAGTGATAAAAATTTTTGCTTATGTATTGAATTTTAGAGTAAAAAAAGTGTTTAAATGATTGATATTATCTACCTGGTTATTGTTACCTATTACAAAGATTACCACTCTGACATCAGCAGCATTAATAGCATATAGTTATTGAATACTAGATGTGTGTAGAGCCTTCTGCTTGTGTGCTGGGAATACACAGTTCTGTCACCTCACATTTAATGTCAAAAGGATTTAAATCTAGTTGGAGAAATAGACTAAAGAGAGAAAAAAAGAGCCAACAATATGTGTTCCTTATATGCATGATGACTCCTACGGATCTCAAGTTTATGTAAGCACAATGAAGAGGTCACTAAATGAGTGTGCTTTTTAAGAAAAGATAGACTATACCGAGGAGAGAAAGGAGTTTTCCAATGAGAATGACATGACCAAATGCATAAGAAAATGAATTGATTCTATGTGGTCTCACTTGTGCAGAATGAAACGTGTTCAAGGTCGTATTTTCTTAGAATGTGGTGCTCAAACCAGGTTTTCTTCTTTCTTTCTTTCTTTCTTTCTTTCTTTTTTTTTTTTTCCACCGCAACCTCTGCCTTCTGAGTTCAAGTGATTCTCCCACCTCAGCCTCCCGATTAGCTGGGATTACAGGCATGAACCGACATGCCCAGCTAATTTTGTGTTTTTAGTAGAGAGAGGGTTTCTCCATGTTGGTCAGGTTGGTCTTGAACTCCTGACCTCAGGTGATTTGCCTCCCTCGGCCTCCCAAAGTGCTGGGATTTCAGACATGAGCCACTGTGCCTGACCTTCAAACCAGGTTTTAAGTGTAGAGAATTAAATTTGATTCTAAATAGAAGAATAATGTTCAAATGATGGAAACTTTAAATAATATTGGAAAAGTGAATTTTTTAGGTCAGAGCATAGTTCTATACAAATTGAATTTGAAATGATAAGCTAGATGGACAAATATTTGTGCCCCTAAGGCAGAGGGAAAAAATTGTTGTTGAGTGTTCGAAATCAGTGACTATATTTGTGTATTGCTTGGATAGAAGTGATAGCTGGTTACATAAGCAAGAAAAGTCAAGAGTCATAGAAACTGGGCTTATTTACATTTAAAGAGCAATGGAGGAAACTGAGGAAGGCAAAACAGAGGTTCAAAAAAGCATATTTTCCTATTTTCTTTCATAGAAACTGGGGAAAAAGGGAGTTTTTAAAATTCAACAATTTTCAAAATAGCATATACATTTTTAAAAGTCAGGAATAATTAGATTTTAAATAAATTATTAGATTTAGTATGGAGGAGTTGATTGATAGCATGAGAAAAATGATTTCATTAGAATGGTATATAGATACTTAAGTAAATTATGGTAGAAATTGGATTAGTTCTTTGTCTATATCAGACTGGATTCAATTCTTTGTGTTGAAAATGAAGAAACTGTTTATGTTGAGCCAAGTTTGAATATATAGGTCGTTATAAGTATGTGCCAAGGGTTATATGTAATGATGAGTTGTGTTGAATATTCGAAGACTGTGGTTCCCTGGTTTCCATGTAATCTCAATATCAAGTACCTTTGAAAGAAAGGTTGTAAAGTTATTGTGTTTCATCTTTTGCTATAGTAAATGTAAAATCAGTTACTATTTCTAACGTATCTTTTAAATCATTAACTAAGATTTTAACAATTTGTGTGTGTTAAAATCTTATTTTTTTTGAAACAAGATAAAGGAATTCTATACTTTTAACATTTCATTATATTATTTTCATTAGCTATATCTATTTCTGTTGTATTGCTGAATCATCTATGGTCAAAATTGTTTGTTCAAAAGGAAACACTGTCAATTTACACTTCTGTAGGTGAGTTTGGTGTTTTCCCATTTTCAGAACAATATTAAGAAAAAAGAGTATGTGGTCACTATTCTGTTTCCTCATTCTTAAGAAAAGATGCCAAATGAAGAATTTTTTTTTTTAATTGCAGCATATAACTAGGTGTCTTCTTCAGTGTAAGCCCCTTGACCCTGCCCTCACAGGAAAATTCTGGAAAGTTTAACATGTTTAATGGTCAGTATCCCATTCCCTGAATCTTTGTTTCTCCTTAGTAGTCACTTGCTGTCACAAAAGAAGCCCACTAGATGGTGGTAAAAGCACAAGCTACCTACTCTGATTTTATTTAAAAAAAAAAAAAAAAAAAAGTCTTCAAAAGGGAATGATTACAATGTTTCATAGGTTGTATTTTGCCCATTTTTTATTAGATAGAGAAGAAGCAAGAAAAATAAAGTAGAATAGTATTTTCCATGAAACTTAATTGTAGTTATGAAGTGGAATACCTTTTGGTCCTAAATTATTTTCCAATGAACTGCTTTCAAAATTAAGTTGTTTTGTCAAAATAAATATCAAGTAAAATGATTATGACTCATTGTGGCAAGTTTTAATGCAGATCAGAAAGTAATCCAAATCTGTCGGACTCATCATGCCTTTTTCTTCAGATACAAATGAAGAGTAAACAATGTTTTGGCAATTTTTAGGTTAATCATGTAGAACTGATTACTCTAGAACAATGCTATTAACATTTAGTCAATTTATACCCTACAATAAGACAAATTAAAATTAATGTTGCTGTTTTTAAGATATCAAATGGGTCATGATTTTAAGAAAAAATGAGAACTGCTATAGAAAATGATAATGTCTCTGGGCCCAGTGAATCTAGTGACTTCTAAAATACCCACTTAAATCTCTCTAAGAAAACAGGACAAATAATTAAGTAAATATAACTCCAAATGAGGGAGAGTGTCTGTCTTTAGTTTAAGCAGGTTGTCTTTTAAAGTGTAAAGAGGAATAACGATCCATTGTCAACCATTCTCTGTGGAATAGCAACAGTTAAATCTTGCAAATAGCTTAATAACAAAAGAAAGATCTTTTTAGATAGAATAAAGTATCCTAATGAAGCTCTATTGCATAATTTTTCAATGTTTATAATAATTTCTTCCCTTTAGTATACATTTAATTAGTTCATTTAATATACTTTCTTGATGATATAAATATGCAAATATATTTTTTAAATAATTAACTTTGCTTATAAAGTAAAAGATATAAAGAAAATATGTAACTATTAACTTTTGATCAGGTCTAAAATAATACAAACTACACATTATGACAAATTATTGGACAGAAATCTTTTTATTTTGCTTATTTAATATCATCATAATTGTTCGCCTGCCATCTTTCCACATATAAGAATATCAAGTGCTTACAAGCTCCCATGGGGCCCCTACCTTTAAAATGCATTTAATAATAATAGTGAGCATCATTTAAGGGTCTTAAGGTGACAGCCATTGACCTTCCTACAGTCAATAATGTCACAGATCTTGGCTGAGAAGTCATTTTAAAAATATACTTCTTTTCATACTGGCATACACGTGACATCGATTTGAGCATTATCCATATCTGGCCATGATCAGTGGTGAATTCATCTATCTCTGGTGGCATGACTGTTGCCACACGGCTTGATCTACTGAGGCAATTTTAAAGCCCTGTGGCTTTCTATGTTTTCTTTCTTGAACATAGCAGGAAGAAAGCTGGGAAACCTCTTCCTGATTTAAAGGATGGTTAAAGTGCCTCTAGCAAGGCCCTGTTGAAAGGCTTAGTAACTCTGGACATATTTTCTCTGAAAGCTGACTCATTCTGCTCAAGCACCATTAATTCTGAATAGGTTAGAAACAACTAGGTCAAATCTAGAAATTAGGCCATTCTAGTTTCTTCTAAAGGAGTGCAACCCTTCTCTTGGTCAAGAGGACCCCAGAAAAAAACTTAAGAATTGAATTCCCAGCCATGATGGTAAGGGAAGTGCAACATACCTCATTATATCCCTTCCCTTTTGGAGTTTAGGCACAACTGACCAGCATTAATGTTAATCTAGAGATCATAAGACTAACAAAACAAACTCTTTGAGACAATAAGATACAAAATTATAAACAAAAGCAAAAGCTGTGCAAGGCAAGGATTAAGTCACATTTGCAGGCCATCAATGTTACTACATAGCATCCTTAACTTAAAACATTTCTTTTTGCTAACTCCAAATTTTAGACAGAGCTTTACTTCTTTAACCAATTGCAAATTAAAGAATCTCTGAATTTACCCATAGCCTTTAAGGCCCTACCTCCACTTCAAGATAGCCTGTCTTTTTGAGCAAAACCAATGTATACCTTCCATGTACTGATTTAAGTCTTTACCTATAATTCTTGCTTCCCTAAAATGTATAAAACCGAACTAATCCGACTGCCACAGGTCAGGACCTCTTGAGACTCTGTATCCCTGAGCTACAGTCACTCATACTGGCTCATAATAGACATCTTTAAAATATTTAATAGTTTTGCTTTTCCTTTAAGATTGCTCTGACTCAGCATATGGATATGTAGCAGTGAGATGCCATTGGTCACTTATTCAAATGCCATCCCACCCCTGACTTTTTAAAAAATGGCTTTATTAAACTGCAATTTTAAAACATACACTCTACCCTTTAAAAATGTGCAATTCAATGTTATTTACCGTATTCAATATGTAGTGCAGCTGTGGATTTTAGAACATTTTCATCACCTCAAAAAGAAATTCCATACCTATTAGCAGTAACTTCCTATTCACATTTCTCCCCTACCCTGCAGACTTGGGCAACCTCTAATCTACTTTCTGTCTGTATAAAGTTACCTAGACATTTTATATAAATAGAATAATACAATATGTGGTTCTTTGTAATCAGCTTCTTTCACTTAATATTTTCAAGGCATGTTGCAATATGTATCAGTACTTCATACCTTGCTATTGAAAAATAATATTCCATTGTATGGCTAGATCATGTTTTATTCATCCATTTAGAAGTTGATAGACATTTGGATTGTTTAGACTTTTGGCTATTAGGAAAAATGCTGCGATGAACATTTGTGTACCAGTGTTTGTGTCAAAATAAAATTTTATGTTTTCATTTCTTGGTTATATACTGAAGGGTGGAATTGCTGGATCATATGGTAACTCCATGTTCAACGTTTTCAAAAAAATTATTTTTCTAAGCAGCTGCAACACTTTACATTTTTACCAGCAATGTATGAGAGTTCCAATTTCTCCACATACTAACCAACACCTGTTATTATCTGTCTTTTTTATTATAGCCATCCTAGTGGGTACAGAGTGGTATATCATTGTGATTTTCATTTGCATTTCCCTAATGGCTAATTATATTCAGCACATTTTCATGTATTTATTGTCCATTTGTATATCTTTGGAGAAATGTCTATTCAAATCATTTGCCTATTTTTCATTTGAGTTTTCTTTTTTTATTGTTCTTTTGAAGTACTTTATGTATTCCTGAAGCAAATCTATTATGAAATACATCATTTGCAGATATGTTCTTTCATTCTGGGAGTTTTTTACTTTGAAATGATGTCCTTTAAAGCACAAAAGCTTTTAATTTTGATGAAGTTTAATTAATCTGCATTTGCTTTTGTTCTATTGGTTCCTTATTTAAGAAGACATTTCTTGACCTTAGGTCATGAAAATTTATTCCTATGTGTTCTTCTTACAGTTACACACTTTCAGTTCTTAAATTAAGGTCTATGATTCATTTGAGTACACTTTTGTGTCCACCCCTGGCTTTTATTCTAACTTCCTTTCTTTAGAAGGTAAAGGGTTGTCCTTGAGTAAAGGACAATATGTTTTAATTAATTGGTCAGTGGAAATAAGAATTTTAAAACAGGTAAAATCTGTATTCCTTTTTCTCTTTTTAGGCAGTGACTTTATAGTTGTCTAACATGATTCACTTTTTAAAAAATCTGTAGATTGATACAACCAACAGAAGTCCCTTTTAATATTAGAGAGACCTAGGATATGGAATATAATACAATTTTATTGTTTCTTATTTTTAAGGACACTAAATTTGGGTGGGCATAATTGAAGTCAGCTCAAGACTTTTCCAGGGCTAACAAAGAAGTGTAAGTGACAAGATGCCAGAGTTCCATAGAAAGATAATATAATCGTCTGATAAATATGCATAAGGATAAGTAACGTCAAGTTGTAGGAAAAGCTGTGCCTGAAGACCTGCTCCTCTCAAATCTCTTTGCAAACTCCTATTTATAATGGAATATTATTTATTATAATAATTGGTAGATGGGCTGAAATGCAAAATAATTTTGAAATATGGTGAGAGGCATAACTTCTTCCAATGTATTGCCTTGAATAGGATTTGAAATGCAGCACTGCTAGCTCCTATGATACTGGCAGGCATCACTAGGTCAAGAGTGGTGTCTAAGATTCTGAAAACAGTCCCTTGTCTTAGTTCATTCAGGCTGCTATAAGAAAATACTATTGGCTCGGTGATTATAAACAACAAAATTTATTCCTGACAGTTCTGGAGGTTAGAAAGTCTAAGATCAAGGCACCAGAAGATTTAGTATCTGGTGAGGACCTGCTTCCTGGTTCATGGATGACCTTCTTCTTGCTGCATCTTCACATGCTAGAAGGCAGTAAGGGAGCTCTCTGAAGTCTCTTTCATAAGGGCACTAATCCCATTTATGAGGGATCCACCATTATGACTGAACTACGTCCCGAAGATTCCACCTCTCAATATCTCAAATTTTTGATTAAGTTTTCAGTTTATGGATTTTGAGTTAGGTTATTAGGTTGTCACCATATGACACAAACATTAGTTTATACCATTCCAATCATTTCTAAATTATACCAGAAGCCCAGATGGACTTAACAATAGGCAAAGATCCTGCCATGATCATATATAGCTTATTCATTCCCAGATGCCACTAAAACTTGCTTGCTACTTACTTTATTGCCAAGGGACTCTGACAGTCACTATAAAAATAAAGAAAATTGCCTTTTCTCAAAAATTAATTTAAGTGTTAAATATTTTTCTGTTTAGAACATGTCAATGCCTTTGACACATTTTATAAATTCTAGTTTCTACATATTTGAAGTCATTGAGTAAAAAAGCCATACCTTATTATACGTTTATGTGTGAAAGTGGGAAAAAGTAAATATCGTAATCTCATATGGGTAAGTAACAGACTTTTTAGGGAAATATAATTCAAGGCTCAGCAAAAGGAGGTAAGAGGGTCCTGTTGCCTCTTAATCCAGAAGAAAGACAAACTAGGACTATGGCATTGGTGGATATACAGTGGAATAAGAGTCAGGGAAAGAAATCCTTTCCCCTGCTCTTCAACATTCTTATGATACAAGGGTGAGAAAAACCTTGTACTTTAGTGCCCCCCTTATTTATGGGGGATACATTTCAAGACCCCCAGTAGATGCCTGAAGCCACAGATAGTACCAAACCCTATATACACTATGATTTTTTTTATAGAGTAGTAGGTAAGTGGTATAAATGGCATGAATACATGGGACAAAGTGATGATTCCTGTCCTGGACAGAACAAAGAGGGACAGTGCAATATCTCGTCACACTGCTCAGAAGAGCATACCATTTAAAGAGTGAAATTTATATATTTCCAGACCTTTCCATTTAATATTTCTGGTTGATCATGGATAAACTGCAACAAGTGAAACTATGAATAAGTGGGGAGCTACTGTAATGTGTAAAAGAGAGTACTTAGGCAGTAGAGTGAGAATTCTAATTCTTTATGAGAATTCCAGCTGTAAAGGAAATTTTCTAAGGGTGAAGGTGGCTAGTACCTGGTAATTCTGAGATAAGTTTGAAGTTTTAGGGAAACTAAAAGGAGGTCATTGCTTCAGTCAACTTGAGCTATTGGGATTTTTACTAGACAACTCAACTTGTATTTTCATATACTTTGTATTGTGCCCCAATCTAAAACTCAGTGCCCTCAAAAATGGCTTATTAGTTAATACTTGATGAATAAAATATGCAGTATCTATACATATAAAATAAAACCGTAACCATTTTACTTTCTGTCTGGGACTATGGCATTGCTGGATACACAGTAGAATGAGTTGGGCAAAGAAATCCACCCAAATATAAAACCTAGAACTCTCATTTTTTGTCTTTTTTTTTTGGTTGTGGGGGAGAGGGTCTTACTCTGTTGCCCAGGCTGGAGTACAGTAGGGCAATCACAGCTCACTGTAGCCTCGACCTCCCAGGCTCAATTGACCCTGCCACCTCAACCTCTAGAGTAGCTGGGGCTACAGGCGCACAACACCGGCCTGGCTAATTTTTTTATTTTTTGTAGAGATGGGTTTTCACCATGTTGCTCAGGCTGATCTCAAATTGCTGAGCTCAAGCTATTTGCCCACCTCAGCCTCCCAAAGTGTTGGGACTACAGGTGTGAGCCACCATGTCTGGCCATGTTTTTACATAACAATTAATTTGCTGTACCATACTTCATAATAACTTATCATTTAGCTATTATTATCCCCATTTCCTGAGGGTCAATCAGTGATTAAATAAATTGTCCAATTTTATATGGATTAATTAGAAGCTCTGTAATTTTAACCCAGATTTATCTGATTCCAAAGCCCATACTCTCATTTTGATTTATCAAGCATTAATTTCATAAAAGTCTATGAAAACTGTACTCAGTTGTACCTCTTTTGATGCATTTGAATGTTTTTTGAACAGGTGAATTCTTTATTTTTGTTCTACCAAATCTCCACTGTGTCATATGAACATAGTTTTTCTCATGCACTGTTACCAAACTCAGGGTTATAGAATTGGTAGAGTGGCAAGAAGAGCTGCCAAATGAGAAGAAATGATGAGATTTTTCTATTCCAATCCATAGAGAGCAAGTTTGGAACCTGAATAAAGATAGATCTGAGGAGTGGAGTACAAGATGCTGTGTGTTACATCTTTTAATTTTTGAAAAATGTTTTCAGGAAACTTTATAAGCAGGAGGATAGGGAGAAGTTGATGTGAAATTCGCAGGCATGGAAGGGAGGGAGTTGTTTCAGTAACTGCATAGTGACCTGTAAACTGTGAAACATAAAAGGGATGTACAGTCTGATAGTTATTGGACTATTTGTTTAGCCAAGAATCTCTTTGTTCACACCAAATACTACGTAGATACGTAACTGAGTAACGCATAAAATGGAACTGCTCCTGGTTTTGTTCCTGTTATTGTTTAGTTGGGAAGTGTAATCAACATCCCATTTTCATGATTTCTGCTCCCTCAGATGTCTTAAATCAATGATTTTTGTGTATCTCCATTTAATGTAGCTTAAGATTTGTAGTAATGTTTTTAAATTAAATTGTATGACCTTTGAAGTCAAAGGCTACATTTTCACTACGGCTTTACTCAGTGTATAACAAACACATCATGTATGCAATAGCTACCCACAGTATTGGCTAAAAGCTACTGATTGGCTGTCTGGTAAAAGGAGAAGAGTGTGCAATAACCTGCATATCTTATTTCTGGATCTGACTTCAATGTCTGCCCTTAATAGGTAGTTGGCTTATTTATTATTGTATCTACAGTACCTGCTTTGATACCTGAAAGCTGAACACACAGAAAAAATGTCTGTTCTGCAAATGTCTGTTCTATGAATATTCTGCACAGAAAGAATGGATGAAAGGACCTCTCAGTTTTCAACTATAGACTGGTTTCAATTAAATTTTGAAGCAGATTTTTATGTCATTTGGTAAAATTCAACAGCATCTATGTAAAGTGCTTGACCCTGAGTCTGGTAACCAGTAAGCTCTTTCTGAAGCCAGACCACAACGAAATTCTGGCTTTGCAGCCTACTAGAAGGCTGACTTCTCTATGCTTCAATTTCTACACCTGTATACTAGGGAAAATAACAATACTTATTTCATAGTGTTCTTATGATAATGTAATAAGCTAAAAAACAATAAAGCATTTAGTACAGTGTTTGATTCATAATAAACTCTCAATTTTATTTTTATTACCTTCATAAAGACAGATTTTATTAATGACTAGAGAGATTAGAACTTCCCTTCAGGCAGATCATATGTAAATTAATCTTTTTTAAACAAAGGTGTTTGAGTTTCTTCAGAGAATAAAGGTATAATTGAAATGTAGAATTTTCTAAGAAACAGAAAAATAAATGTAAGTCATAGGGAAATAAATCAACTAAGACTAAAGAATATTTTACCAGCAAAGAAGAATTTATGTGAGAATATGCAGGCTTTTCTTTTTCCTCGATACCAGATGATGCAGTGTGCAAAATAAACTTATGTGACCTCTGAGGCCTGGGCCTGATCTTCTGCAATGGCAAGAAGAGTGAAGAGTTGTGGTCATTCATGTACTGATCATAAAAACCAGCCCTTGCTGAGCACTGACCACATGGCAGGGCTTATTTAAACCATGAGTCTAAGTGCCTTACATTTTTAACTTATTGAATCATCACAACGAACCTATAAAGTAGAAACAGTTAATAGGATTATTTTGCAAATGACACTGAGAAAAAGATAAAGGTTTTGTGTCCAAGTCACATAGTAGTGAGGATCAGAACCCAAGAGATCTGACCGCAGAGTATATTTCCTAAATAAAACATATTTTGCAAAATAATTTTTAAAAATATTTTATTCTTTTAGAGTTGTTTTAGGCTCATAGAAAAATTGAGAGGAAAGTACAGAGATTTTCCATATATCCTCCTGACCTATGTATGGCCTCCTTCATTATCAATATCTCCACCCGAGGGGTACATTTGTCAGAGTTGAGGAACCTACATTAACACCTCGTGATCACCCAAAGTCCATAGTTTACATTAGGTTCACTCTTGGTGTTGCACATTTTATGGGTTTGGACAAATAAATGGTAACACATATCCATCATTACAGTATCATGCAAGAGTATTTCCATGGCCCTAAAAATCCTCTGTGCTCTGCCTTCTCACCCCTTTCCCCACTCCCAGCCCATGAAAACCACTGATATTTTTATTGTTTCTGTAATTTTGCTTCCTGCAGAATGTCATATAATTGGATTCACACAGTATGTATGATTGGCTTCTTTAACTTAGTAATGTGCATTTAAAGTTCCTCCATGTCTTTTGTGGCTTAATAACCCATTTTCTTTTTAGTACTGAATAATTTTCCATTGTTTGGATGTACCACAGTTTATCCATTCATCTTCTAGGGGACATCTTGGTTGTTTCCAAGTTTTGGCAATTATGAGTAAACATGAATAAACATTCATGCAAAGGTTTTTGTGTGGAAATAAGTCTTCAACATTTTTGGGTAAATACATGGAGCTCAATTTGTGAATCATATGGTAAGAATATGTTTAGTTCTGTAAGAAACTGCCAAACTGTTGTCTAAAATGATTGTACCATTTTGCATTCCTACCAGCAATGAATGAGAGTTCCTATTGCTCCACATTCTTGTCAGCATTTGGTGTTGCCAGTATTCCAGTTTTTGACCATTCTAATAGGTAAGAAGTGGTATCACATTTTAATATATTTTAATCTTACATTTTTTGACTCTTCAGAGTAGGTACTTTTTAACTTCTGGATAAGGAACAGTCTCTACCATGTTTAGAAACTCATGAAGTTTTTGATATGGCCAAATATCTTTTCCATTTCAGGCCCTGTTTGAGGCTATCTATGCCTCCAGTGGACTGACTTGCTTCTTGTTACTGACAGAATACTTTAACTTCATGTCTGAAACATGCGTATTTCTTAATCCTGCTCACATATCTGAGCCTCCAAGGACTTAATGTGTGACTTTTATTTTTAAATTTTCCTTAACCATTATACTTTCTATAGACTATCCAAATGCTCAGTAATTATGACTATCTACCTATCTACCTATCATCTATTTGTATGTCTACTGTCTCTCCATCCATACACCCCTTCATTCATAAGTTGTAGAATAAATGTCACCTCATCTTTTTCCTAGACTCTATACAACATAGTCATTTATGGATCCAGTAGTATGCACTGAGATGATATGACTCCTGGTATAGTTATCTGTTATATTTTGGGCTAATACCTTTTAGCCTCTAGCTGCTAAATGACATAGGAGACTTAAATAAGTAAGATAATTTCCATTTCTAATAAAGAAAGTAATATAATACAGAGACAAATATGCATGTTAAAACAATTTTTGACTATTTTAAAACAATAAGATTTCACATTTGGATAGAGTTTCCAGTTTGCAATTTCACAAAATTTTTAAATTTATTTCTGACTACAGCCCCATTAATAATGTGAATATTGTCATTAGTAATGAGGAATAATGATGGAGTGTCTCTGAAGGACCTGAAAATAAGGGAAATATTATTTTTTCTGCAAGTATTAATTTTTTAAATCAACATTTATTAGATAAGAGATAAGCAGAGACACCTAGAAGACTCAACTTGAACTTGATAGTGTATAGCCTTTTATTTAAATAAATATTGCAAAATGAGGATTGATAAGTGATGAATATAAAGATGATATGATTACAGAGAATAATGTTGGAAATAAATACTATTTCAAGCACTGTCCAAAAAAGAGAGGCTTAAAAAAATGGACTTGGACTATTATTACAACTTCATCGGCAAGATTAAGACATGCTATTATGACATTAAAATGTAAAGCTATGTGACTCTGATCTATTAACACTTTAATTTAGCTGTTTTTGTGTAGCTTCCATATTTACCAAATAAGCTACTTATGCTATGGCCTCTGCTATCAATCTGACAAGAGAGAAAGGACTGATTTTGCAGCTTTAGGGGTACTAGGTTATGGGATAGTTATTATATTAGTTGAATATTTTGGGTTGCAAGTAACAGAAGTCTCCTTGTGCTAACTTAAGCCAAAAATAAAAAAACAAAAACACTAAATGTGAATATGTGAATGAATAACAAAGATGTATTCAGTAGATAGTGTGTCCCAGAACGTGTGAGGCTGCATGCAAACTGGTCTTGGAAGTGGGTAAGAATGAGAACCTAGAACCACAGAGAACCCGTAATATACCTTCTCTCCAGCTCTCGTTTTTCTTCTCTTTGCGGAAGCTTCCTTTTTCTCTCTCTATAAACAATTGCTTCAGTTTCCCTAACTACAAGGGAATTACAAGGTTACTACTTTGTATTTCCCTAGCATACACAGTTTAGAGTTAGCCATACAAACATAAATTTTCTGTTTTCTTTATTTTTATTATTGAAGTATAATCAACATGAAATGAACTGTTCCTATTTAAAGTATATCATTTGAAAAGGCTTAATATGTAAACTCATTATTTCTTCACCACAACCAACATAATGAACATATTTAACAACCCCCAAAGTGTCTTTTCCTTTTTTAATCCCTCCTCTCTGTCGTACCACACTCTCTCTCTAGGTAACTACTGATGTTTTTGTCAGTATACATTGATGTGCATTTTTAAAAGGGTTTTGAGCCATGGAAAAATACTGTATGATTATTTTTTGCTTGTGTTTTGGTTTGGCTTCTTTTATTCTGTATAATTATTTTGATATTCATCCATGTTTTTGTCTGTATCAATGGGTTTATTTCTTCTTATTGCTTGGTAATATTCCATTTTATGTATATATTAAAATTTTCTAATTTGTACACCAGTGGATGATATTTGTGGTTTTACCAGAGTTGCTTTTAAAATATAAGCTGCAATACCTATCAGTATGCAAGCCTCTATATAGATGCATGTTTTCATTTCCCTCATCTAAGAGTAAGATGGATGAGTCATATGGTAGATATATGTGTAACTTTATAAGAAACTGTCTTCCAAAGTAGTCGTATATTTTTCATTTCCACCAGTAGGGCTAAGAGTTCCAGTTCCTCTGCAGCCTCATCAAAACTTGTATAACTTACATAAGTAAATATTTTTAACTTTAGCCATTCGAGTAAGTGTATAGTGGTATCACATTGTGTCTAATATTAACTTGCTTAATAGTTAATGGTGTGCATCATTTCATGTGTTTATTTGACATATACATTTTCCTTGATTAAGTGTCCTTTCATATTCTTTTCCCCTCAAACAAACAACAAGCAGATTGTTTCCTTGTTGGTGATTTTTAAGAGTCTTTATGTCTTCTGGATATAAGTTATTTATCAGAAATATAATTTGCAAATATTTTCTCCCAGTCTGTGGCTTGTCTTGTCTTTCTCCTAAAAACCTTTCAAAGCACAGAAGTTTTTAATATGGAAAGAATCAAATTTGTCACTTTTATTTTATAGATCATGCTTTTCGTGTCATATTTAAGAAAGCCGTGCCTAAGCCTAGGTCAAAAAGATTTTTTTTCATATTTTCATCTATACATTTTAAAGTCTTAAATATTACATTTAATAGTATGATCTTTGTGTTAATTTTGCATATAGCATGCGGTATGAATCAAAGTTTGTTTTTTAAAATATGGATATCTAGTTGTTCCCATACCATTTACTGAAAAACTATTCTTTCTCCACAGAATTGCTTTTGCATCTTTGTCTAAAATCAGTTGTCTATATGTACACAACCCTATTTTAGAACTCTCTTCTGTTGCATTGACTTGTTCATCTATCACGATGCCAATACCACACATTTTGCTTATTCTTGCTTTCTAATATGTTTTAATATCAATTAATGTTAGCCCTCCAATTTTGTTCTTTTTTTCCACAGTGGTTTCTGCTATTGTAGGTACTTTAATTTTTTATACAAATTTTAAAATCAGTGTGTCAATTATTACAAAGAGAGTCTTTCTGAATATTTATTGGGGCTACTTTGAAGCCACAGATGGATTTGGGGAGAATTAAGACCATAAAAATTTTGAGTTTTTAGTATATAGAACTTGCATATGTTAAGCCACATTTATCCTTTCATTTTAAGTTCTAGGGTACATGTGTACAACGTGTAGGTTTGTTACATAGGTATACATGTGCCATGTTGGTTGACTGCACCAATCAACTCGTCATTTACATTAGTTAATTATCCTAATGAAATCCCTCCCCCAGCCTCCCACCCCCCGACAGGCCCCAGTGTGTGCTGTTCCCTTCCCTGTGTCCAAGTGTTCTCATTGTTCAATTCCCACCTATGAGTGAGAACATGTAGTGTTTGGTTTTCTGTCCTTTTGATAGTTTGCTGAGAATGATGGTTTCCAGTTTCATCCATGTCCCTGCAAAGGATATGAACTCATCCTTTTTTATAACTGCATAGTGTTCCATGATGTATATGTGCCACATTTTCTTAATTCAGTCTATCATTGATGGACATCTGGGTTGGTTCCAAGACTTTGCTATTGTGAATAGTGCCACAATAAACATACATGTGCATGTGTCTTTATAGTAGCCTGATTTATAATCCTTTGGGTATATCCCCAGTAATGGGATGGCTGGGTCAAATAGTGTTTCTAGTTCTAGATCCTTGAGGAATAGTCACACTGTTTTCCACAATGGTCGAACTAATTTACATCCCCACCAACAGTGTAAAAACGTTCCTATTTTTCTACATCCTCTCCAGCATCTGTTGTTTCCTGACTTTAATGATCACCATTCTAACTGGCATGAGATGGTATCTCATTGTGGTTTTGATTTGCATTTCTCTGATGACCAGTGATGATGAGCATTTTTTCATGTGTCTATTGGCTGCATAAATGTCTTCTTTTTAGAAGTGTCTATTTATATCCTTTGCCCACTTTTTGATGGGGTTGTTTGTATTTTTCTTGTAAATTTGTTTAAGTTCTTTGTAGATTCTGGATATTAGCCCTTTGTCAGATGGGTAGATTGCAAAAATTTTCTCCCATTCTGTAGGTTGCCTTTTCACTCTGATGATAGTTTCTTTCACCGTGCAGAAGCTCTTTAGTTTAATTAGATTCCATTTGTCTATTTTGGCTTTTGTTGCCATTGCTTTTGGTGTTTTAGTCATGAATTCCTTGCACATGCCTACGTCCTGAATGGTATTGCCTAGTTTTTCTTCTAGGGTTTTTATGGTTTTAGGTGGAACACTTAAATCTTTAATCCATCTTGAATTAATTTTTGTATGAGGAGTAAGGAAAGGATTCAGTTTCAGCTTTCTACATATGGCTAGCCAGTTTTCCCAGCACAACTTATTAAATAGGGAATCCTTCCCTCATTTTTTTTTTTTTTTTTGGTGAAGTTTGTCAAAGATCAGATGGTTGTAGATGTGTGGTATTATTTCTGAGGGCTCTGTTCTGTTCCATTGGTCTATATATCTGTTTTGGTACCAGTACCATGCTGTGTTGGTTATTGTAGCTTTGTAGTATAGTTTGAAGTCAGGTAGCGTGATGCCTCCAGCTTTGTTGTTTTTGCTTAGGGTTGTCTTGGTTATGCAGGCTCTTTTTTGGTTCCATATGAACTTTAAAGTAGTTTTTTTTCTAATTCTGTGAATAAAATCATTGGTAGCTTAAAGGGGATGGCATTGGATCTATAAATTACCTTGGGCAGTATGACCATTTTCATGATACTGATTCTTCCTATCCATGAGCATGGAAAGTTCTTCCATTTGTTTGTGTCCTCTTTTATTTTGTTGAGCAGTGGTTTGTGGTTCTCCTTGAAGAGATCTTTTACATCCTTTGTAAGTTGGATTCCTAGGTATTTTATTCTGTTTGTAGCAATTGTAAATGGGAGTTCACCTATGATTTGACTCTATGTTTGTCTGTTATTGGTGTATAGGAATGTTTGTGATTTTTGCACATTGATTTTGTATCCTGAGAGTTTGCTGACGTTGCTTGTCAGATTAAGGAGCTTTGGGGTTGAGATGATGGGGTTTTCCAAATATACAATCACGTCATCTGCAAACAGGGACAATTTGACTTCTTCTTTTCCTAACTGAATATACTTTATTTCTTTCTCTTGCCTGATTGCCCTGGCCAGAACTTCCAACACTATGTAGAATAGGAGTGATCAGAGAGGGCATCCTTGTCTTGTGCAGTTTTCAAAGGGAATGCTTCCAGTTTTTGCCCATTCAGTGTGATATTGGCTGTGGGTTTGTCATAAATAGTTCTTATTATTTTGAGATACGTTCCATTAATATCTAGTTTATTGAGAGTTTTTAGCATGAAGTACTGTTGAATTTTGTTGAAGGCCTTTTCCGCATCTATTGAGATAATCATGTGGTTTTTGTCATTGGTTCTGTTTATGTGAGGGATTACATTTATTGATTTGCATATGTTGAACCAGCCTTGAATCCCAGGGATGAAGCTGACTTGATCATGGTAGATAAGCTTTTTGATGTGCTGCTGGATTCGATTTGCCAGTATTTTATTGAGGATTTTCACATCGATATTCATCAGGGATATTGGTCTGAAATTCTCTTTCTCTCTCTCTCTTTTTTTTTTTGTGTGTGTGTGTGTGTGTGTGTGTGTCTCTGCCAGGCTTTGGTATCAGGATGATGTTGACCTCATAAAATGAGTTAGGGAGGATTTCCTCTTTTTCTGTTGATTAGAATAGTTTCAGAAGGAATGATACTATCTCCTCTTTGTCCCCTTTGTAGAATTTGGCTGTGAATCCGTCTGGTCCTGGACTTTTTTTGGTTGATAGGCTATTAATTATTGCCTCAATTTCAGAGCCTGTTATTGGTCTGTTCAGGGATTCAACTTCTTCCTGGTTTAGTCTTGGGAGGGTGTGTGTATCCAGGAATTTATCCATTTCTTCTAGATTTTCTAGTTTATTTGTATAGAGGTGTTTATAGTATTCTCTGATGATAGTTTGTATTTTGTGGGATCGGTGGTGATATGCCCTTTGTTGTTTTTTATTGCCTCTATTTGATTTTTCTCTCTTTTCTTCTTTATTAGTCTTGATAGCAGTTTATCAATTTTGTTGATCTTTTCAAAAAACCAGCTCCTGGATTCATTTGTTTTTTAAGGGTTTTTTTTTTTTTTTTTGGTCTCTATCTCCTTCAGCTCTGCTCTGATCTTAGTTATTTATTGTCTTCTGCTAACTTTTAAATTTGTTTGCTATGGCTTCTCTAGTTCTTTCAATTGTGATGTGTCGATTTTAGATCTTTCCTGCTTTCTCTTGTGAGCATTTAGTGCTCTAAATTTCCCTCTACCCACTGCTTTAATTGTGTCTGTCCCAGAGATTCTGGTATGTTGTGTCTTTGTTCTCATTGGTTTCAAAGAACATCTTTATTTCTGCCTTCATTTCGTTATTTACCCAGAAGTCATTCAGGAGCAGGTTGTTCAGTTTCCATGTAGTTGTGCAGTTTTGAATGAGTTTCTTAATCCTGAGTTCTAATTTGATTGCATAGTGGTCTGAGAGACAGTTTGATGTGATTTCTGTTCTTTTACATTTGCTGAGGAGTGCTTTACATCCAATTATGTGGTCTATTTTAGAATAAGTGTGGTGTGTTGCTGAGAAGATTGTATATTCTGTTTATTTGGGATGGAGGGTTCTGTAGATGTCTATTAGGTCTGCTTGGTGCAGAGCTGAGTTCAAGTTCTGGATATCCTTGTTAACCTTCTGTCTCTTTGATCTGTTTAATATTGACAGGGGGGTGTTAAAGTCTCCCATTATTATTGTTTCAGAGTCTAAGTCTCTCTGTAGGTCTCTAAGGACTTACTTTATGATTCTGGGTACTCCTGTATTGGGTGCATATATATTTAGTATCGTTAGCTCTTCTTGTTGAATTGATCCGTTTACCATTAGGTAATGGCCTTCTTTGTCTCTTTTGATCTTTGTTCATTTAAAGTCTCTTTTATCAGAGACTAGGTTTGCAAACCCCCCCGCTTTTTTTTCCATTTGCTTAGTAAATATTCCTCCATCCCTTTATTTTGAGCCTATGCATGTCTCTGCACAGGAGTTGGGTCTCCTGAATACAGCACACTGATGGGTCTTGACTATCCAATTTGCCAGTCTGTGTCTTTTAATTGGGTCATTTAGCACATTTACATTTAAGGTTAATATTGTTATGTGTGAATTTGATCCTGTCATTATGATGTTAGCTGGTTATTTTGCCCATTAATTGATGCAGTTTCTTAATAGCGTCAATGGTCATTACAATTTTGCATGTTTTTGCAATGGCTGGTACCGATTGTTCCTTTCCATGTTTAGTGCTTCCTTCAGGAGTTCTTGTAAGGCAGGCCTGGTGATGACAAAATCTCTCAACATTTGCTTGTCTGTAAAGGATTTTATTTTTCCTTCACTTATGAAGCATAGTTTGGCTGGATATAACATTCAGGGTTGAAAATTCTTTTCTTTAAGAATGTTGAATATGGGCCCCCACTCTCTTCTGGAGTGTAAGGTTTATGCGGAGAGATCTACTGTTAGTCTGATGGACTTCCCTTTGTGGGTGATCCTACCTTTCTCTCTGGCTGCCCTTAACAATTTTTCCTTCATTTCAAACTTGGTATATCTGACAATTATGTGTCTTTGGATTGCTCTTCTCGAGGAGTATCTTTGTGATATTCTGTGTATTTCCTGGATTTGTATGTTGGCCTCTCTTGCTAGGTTGGGGAAGTTCTCCTGGATAATATTGTGAAGAGTGTTTTCCAACTTGGTTCCACTCTCCCCATCACTTTCAGGTACACCAATCCAACGTAGATTTGGTCTTTTCACATGGTCCATATTTCTTCTAGGCTTTGTTCATTTCTTTTTACTCTAAACTTGTCTTCTTGCTTTATTTCATTAATCTGACCTTTACTCATTCAATCCTTTCTTCCACTTGATTGAATTGGCTATTGAAGCTTGTGCATGCATCACAAAGTTCTAGTGCCATGGTTTTCAGCTCCATCAGGTCATTTAAGGTCTTCTCTACACTGTTTATTCTAGTTAGCCATTTGTCTGACCTTTTTTCAAGGTTTTTAGCTTCCTTGCTATGGGTTAGAACATGCTCCTTTAGCTCAGAGAAGTTTGTTATTACCAACCTTCTGAAGCCTACCTCTGTGAACTCGTCAAAGTCATTTTCCATCCAGCTTTGTTCTGTTGTTGCCAAGGAGTTGTGATCCTTTGGAGGAGAAGAGGCGCTCTGGTTTTTAGAATTTTCAGCTTTTCTGCTCTGGTTTCTCCCCATCTTTGTGGTTTTATCTACCTTTAGTCTTTGATTTTGGTCACCTACAGATAGGGTTTTGTGGGGTTTTGGTGTGGATGCCCTTTTTATTCATGTTGATGCTAATCCTTTTTTTTTTTTTTGAGTCAGAGTCTTGCTCTATCGCCCAGGCTGAGTGTAGTGGCACCATCTCGGCTCACTGCAAGCTCTGTCTTCCAGGTTCAAGCCATTCTCCTGCCTCAACCTCCCAAGCAGCTGGGACTACAGGTGCCCGCCACCACGCCTGGCTAATTTTTTGGTATTTTTAGTAGAAACGGGGTTTCACCATGTTAGCCAGGATGGTCTCGATCTCCTGACCTCATAATCCACTCGCCTTGGCCTCCCAAAGTGCTGGGATTACAGCATGAGCCACTGCACCTGGCCAATGCTATTCCTTTCTATTTGTTAGTGTTCCTTCTAACAGTCAGTTCCCTCAGCTGCAGGTCTGTTGGAGTTTGCTGGAGGTCCACTCCAGACCTGTTTGCCTGGGTATCACCATCAGAGGCTGCAGAACAACAAATATTGCAGAACAGCAAATATTGCTGCCTGATCTTTCCTCTGGAAGCTTTGTCCCAGAGGGGCAACCCCCTGTATGAGGTGTCTGTCAGCCCCTACTGGGAGTTGTCTCCCAGTTAGCCTACACGGGGGTCAGGGACCCACTTGAGGAGGCAGTCTGTCCGTTCTCAGAGTTCAAACACCGTGCTGGGAGAACCACTGCTCTCTTCAGAGCTATCAGGCAGGGACGTTTAAGTCTGCAGAAGTTTCTGCTGCCTTTCATTCAGCTCTGCTCTGCCCACAGAGGTGGAGTCTGTTAGAGGCAGAAGGGTTTGCTGAGCTGGGGTGGGCTTCTCCCAGTTTGAGCTTTCTGGCCACTTTGTTTACCTACGGAAGGCTCAGCAATGGCGGACGCCCCTCCCCCTGCCAGGCTGCTGCCTTCCAGGTCTATCTCAGACTGCTGTGCTAGCAGTGAGCAAGGCTCCATGGGCGTGGGACCCACTGAGGCAGGCATGGGAAAGAATCTCCTGGCCGGCCGGTTGCTAAGATCGTGGGAAAAGCGCAGTATTTGGGTAAGAGTGTCCCGTTTTTCCGGGTACAGTCTGTCATGGCTTCCCTTTGCTAGGAAAGGGAAGTCCCCCAACCCCTTGCACTTCCTGGGTGAGGCAATGCCCCGCCCTGCTTTGGCTCACCCTCCATGGGCTGGACCCACTGTCCAACCAGTCCGAATGACATGAAGCAGGTACATCAGTTGGAAATGCAAAAATCACCTGTCTTCTGCATTGATCATGCTGGGAGCTGCCGACCAGAGCTATTCCTATTCAGCCATCTTGAAAAGGATCCTGTTAGTCCAACTTTCAGTTGTGTGTTGCTAGTATATACAAATTCAATTAATTTTCGTGCATTGATCATTTCTACTGTGATATTGCTAAACTTAATAGTTATAGTAGCTTTTGGGTGGATCCCTCTACATTTTCTTTATATTATCTGTAAGTTATATTATCTGTAAATTAAATTATCTGTAAATCATATTATCTGTAAATTTTTATTTCACCTTTAATTCTGTCTTTCTTAGTTGAATACCTCTTATTTCCTTTATGTTCCTTATTGCATTGGCTAGAAATTCCATGATGGACATCCTTTTCTTCTTCCTGATTGTAGGAGGGAAGCATTCAGTCTTTTAATGTTAAGTGTGCTGTTAGTTGTAGGTTTCTTTGCAGATGCCTTTTGTCAGGATTAGGAAGTCTTTTTTTCTCTCCTTTTCTTGGAGGATTTATCAGGAATGAATGGTAAGTTTTGTCAAATGATTTTTCTACTGAGATGATAACATTGTTTTGGAAATCCAGGTTTCCTTGCAATTCCATTTGAATTTTAGAATCAGCTTTTCCATTTCAGTAAAAGAGGTCTTTTGGATTTTGATAGGGATTCTATTGTATGTGTAGATCACTTTGGGTAGTAGTGCCATCTTAACAACATTAGTCTTCCAGGTGAACATGGATGTCATTCCATTTATTTAGGTCCTCTTAATTTCCTTCAGCAGTATTTTATAGTTCTCTGTGTACAAATGTTTTACTTCTTTATTTAATTTGTTCATTCTTTATGATACTGATATAGTTTGGCTATTTGTTCCCTTCCAATTTTATGTTGAAATTTGATCCTTAGTATTGGAGATAGGGCCTCATAGGAGATGTTTGGATCATGGGGGCTGATCTCTCATGAATGCCTTGGTGCTGTTCCTGTGTAGTGAGTGAGTTTTTTTTCTATCTGTTCCCATGAGAACTGATTGTTAAAAAGAGCTTCTCACCTCCCCCACTTCTTTTACTTCCTTCCTCTCATCACGTGATACCTGCTACTCTTTCACCTTCCACCCTGAACAGAAGCAGGTGTTGTTGCCACTGTTCTTGTACAGCCTACAGATATGTGAGGCAAATAAACCTCTTTTCTCTATATAAATTACTCCGACTCAGGTATTTCTTTATGGCAACATGAATGGACTAACTCAGATGTTATTGTTTTGTCAAATGCATTTTCTGTACTAATTGAGATGATGATGTGGGTTTTCTTCTTCATTTATGTGATATATCACATTGATTGATTTTCATGTTTAACCACTCTAGAATTCCTGAGATAAATCCCACTTGATCTTTGCATATGGTCCTTTTAGTAGGCTGTTGTGTTGAAGTTGCTAGCATTTTGTTGAGACTTTTTTCATCTATATTAATAATGGATATTGGTGTGTAATTCTCTTTTCTTGTGATGTCTTTATCTGACTTTCAGGTTTAAGTAGTGATGGCTTCATAAAATGAATTAGGGAGTATTCCCTTTTATTTTCTGGAAGAGTTTGAAAATGATTGGTATTAATTCAAAGAATAATATTGGGTATATTTGGTGGAATTTGCCATTGAAACCTTCAGGCCCTGGGCTTTTCTTTGATAGGAGGATTCTTGTTACTGTTCAATTTATTTCTTTCTGATAGTCTCTCCAAATTTTCTATTTCTTCTTGAGTGCATTTTGGCAGTTTTTGTGTTTCTAAGAATTTGTCCATTTCACCTAGGTTATCTCACTTATTGCCATACAATTGTTTATAGTATTCGCTTATAGTCTGTTTCATATCTGTAAAGTCAGTAGTAATGGGCCCACTTTCACTAAAATCATCTGATTTTAGTTATTTGCATCTCCTGTTTTTGTTTTTGTTTTGTTTTGTTTTGTTTTTGGAGATGGAATCTTGATCTGTCACTCAGGCTGAAGTACAGTGGTGTGATCTTGGCTCGCTACAACTTCCACCTCCCAAGTTCAAGTGATTCTCCTGCCTCAGCCTCCTGAGTAGCTGGGATAACAGGTATGTGCCACCACGCCTGCCTGATGTTTGTATTTTTAGTAGAGACGGGGTTTCACCATGTTGGTCAGGCTGGTCTCGAACTCGTGACCTCTTGATCCACCTGCCTCAGCCTCCCAAAGTGCTGGGATTACAGACGTGAGCCACTGTGCCTAGCTTTGTCATTTTTTTCTTAGTTAGTCTAGTGTATTTTTTGATAAATTTGTTTCTATCTGTGCTTATGTAATAAGTGTTTAACTTAAGAATAAACTATAAGTTTCATTGATTTTTCCCATTGGTTTCCTATTCTCTGTATTATGTCTGCTTTAAAATACAGAATGTTTCTGTTTTCTATGTTATGTCTGCTTTAATTCTTCCTTCTCTTAGCTTTGGGTTTAGTTTGCTTTTCTTTTTCTAGTTCCTATAGTTTTAAAATTACACTGTAGATTTAAGATCTTCCTTTTCTTTTTCTTTTTCTTTTTTTTTCCTTTAAGAGACGGAGTCTTGCTCTGTTGCTGGAGTGCAGTGGTGCGATAATCTGCAACCTCCACCTCCTGGGTTCAAGCAATTCTCCTGCCTCAGCCTCTCGAGTAACTGGGACTACAGGTGCATGCCACCACATCCGGCTAATTTCTTTTGTATTTTAGTAGAGATATGGTTTCACCATGTTGCCCAGGCTGGTCTTGAACTTTTGAGCTCAGGCAGTCCATTCACTTCGGCCTCCCAAAGTGCTAGGATTACATGCATGAGCCAACATGCCCAACTGAGATCTTCTTTTTATAAAGAGGCATTTATAGCTATAATTTTCTCTATATGCACTGTTTTCTATGCATCTCACAAAACTTGGTATATTGTATTTTCATATTCATCTATCTCAAAGTGCTTTTTAATTTCCCTTATATTTTTTCTTTGACACATTGTTTGTTTAAAATGTGTTGTTTAATTTTCTCATATTTGTAAATATTCTAGTTTTCTGTCAGTTATTGATTTCTAGTTTCATTTTATTATGATTGGAGAAGATACTTATACAATTTCAATCTTTTTATGTGATTGAAAAGATTTATGTGGAGACTTGTTTTGTGGCTTAATATGCGGTTTATATTAGAGAATGTCTTTGGTGCATTTGAGGAAAATGTGACGTTTTCTAATGTTAGAGTGTTGTATAATAATTATGAATGTTAGGTCTAGTTGGTTTATAGTATTGTTCAAGTCACCTATTTCCTTAATGATCTTCTACCTCGATGTTTTATTCTGTATTAAAAGTGGGTTAATACTGAAGTATCCAACTATTATTGTAGAACTGCCTACTTCTTTGAATTCTGCTGGTTTTTGCATTTTGCTGTATCATTTACTGAGAGAAGGGTGTTGAAGTACCCAACTACGATTGCGTATTTGTCTACTTCTTTTTTTAGTGTTTTCTTTATGTATTTTGAAATTGTACATAAAGGTGTTTGAACATTTGGATTTATTATTTATTCTTAGATAACTGACTTTTTTGTTATCATATGATGTTTCTCTTTCTTTGATAATATTCCTTTTCTAAATTCTACTTTGCCCAATATTAGTATAAGTCTTTCAGCTACTTTGCCCAATATTAGTATTACTCTTTTAGCTTTGTTTTGATTCATGTTTGCATGGCATGAATTGGTATGCATTTTTTCATTCTTCTCCTGGTAACACATGTCTTTAAGAAGATATGTATTTGTGTCTTAGTTTTTATCTCATGTAATAATCTCTATATTTACCTGATATATTCAGACCGTTTATATTTATTATAATTATAGATATGGCTGAATTAAAATTTACCATCTTGTTAATTGTTTTCTTTTTATTACCTCTGTTTTGTTTCTTTTTTCTCTTTTTTTATGACTTTTTTTTCATTTTTGGTATATTTATTTTTTATTACAACAGCAAGCTCATCCTTAATTTCTGACTTATTTTTGTTAATTTTGTATCTTTAGGATTCCTTTTTATCTTCACTGTTGCTTTACTATTCATGCCTGGTTATAAAAAATTTTTCTTTGGTTGCCTCATACTTTATAATATTTATTTTTAACTAATCAGATTATATCTTAAATGTTAGCATAGTGCCTCATATGTTGTGTAAGGAACTTAACAGCAGTATTCTATTTCCTCTTTCCATCCTTAACAATATTTTGTCATGCATTTTACTTTTACCTACTTGAAATATACACATACAATACCCTTGCTACTATTTTTGTTTCCTACATCCAGTTTTTTAAAGCAATTAAAAATAAGAGGAAAAGTCATATTTATTTATATTTATTTATTTTCCTGTACTTTTCATTTTTTTAATGTAGATCCAAATTTCTACCTGATATCATACTCTTCAGAAATTTATTTCAATATTTCTTGCAGCACATGTCTGCTGACAATACATCTCTCAATTTTTTTTATATGAGAAAGTACATCTTCTTCAGTTTTAAATATATTTTGGCTGGGTATAGACTCTTGGTTTAGCATTTTTATTTCTTTCAGCACTTTGATGGCATCACTCCATTGTCTTTTGGCTTGCATGGTTTCTTCAATGAACAATATATTACTTTATTTTTAGTAATAGTAGTAAATAATAATGAGGATAATTCACTTTAAGTACAATTCAAAAAGCATCCAAATATTACTTATTTTATATATTTCAGTTTTGGTTTTTAACTCATATAATTCTTGAAGGAGTGTACATACATACATACATACACACACACATTTTAAAAAGAAGAGATAAATAAATATTGCCAATACAGTAAAAAGATCTTCTGTAAACATTATACATTGTTCCATTATTTTTTAAAAATTAGAGATTGTTGATGTTCTCAGTAAAAGCCTTTTTTTGTAAAATCTTTAGGGGGATAAAATCAAACTACAGTAAGATGCAAATTTAAAGGGAACTGAAGAAAAATAGAGTGATATAAAGTTTGCCTTTCAAAAAAATTATATGGGGAAATGGAAAAGTGTGGAAAATGGTAATGAGAATAATTTTGAAACTGATTATGATAATATTATGAACATAGAATACCAACTTCAAGCATTTGTTATTTGCTTACTATGCTGAGAACTTTACAATATTATTTCAGTTATTTCAGTCTTTATAACAATATTGTGAGGGAGACTGTGTTAATCTAAATGTCCATAAATTAGAGACTGCTTAAACAATTTTAGAATATTCATACTATAAAATACTCTGCCATCATTAAAAAGAACAAAATATAACTACATGGAAAGTTATTTAATTTATACTGTTGGTAAAGACAGCAAGGTACAGTGGAAATGTAACACTTATGTAAAACACATAACACATAAACCCCAAATAATATATTTTTTCTGTGGAAATATAAAAGTGAAAAATTATCTGATATATTGCACACTAATCTAATTTGTAAATGAAGTTAAAATAGTATTTTAAACTCAAACTCATATGAGTTAACCAGGAAGAGGAAGATGTTATTAAGATGCCTGTTCTGTGCCTGTTATTGGGCTACGAGTCTCCTTGATATTATTTTATATATTTCTCACAATATCCTATGAAGCATGTATTATTACCATGCTTTTATAGATAGAAACTAGAGTGAGAGTATTTAATCAGCATAGAGCCAACTATATAATTTTCTCTCGAGAGCCTAATTTCTCTCTACTTAGTATACGTGAGCCCTTTTGGAGATAGATACTGCTTTTTTAATGTACATTTGGTTATGTAATTTACTAAACCCACCTAGCCTTAGTTTTCTCATGTGCAATACCACGGGGTTAACCAGTTATGTTATATGATTACTATAACTCTGAAATTCTGAAGCAAATTGTGGTATAATCAAACTAAATAGACATAACATATTGATCTCAGGTTATTTGTTGCTTCTTTATTTCAATCCATATTTCTATTGCATCAATCTCTGGGCACATTCAAATCAAAGATATACAGAGTTCTTTTGATTTTTCTTTGAAGATTACAGAGAATGATGCAGAAATGCTTTTATTCTCAGAAGTGTTGACAAATACTTGTATAAAGCTTGTTTTATTTATTGATACCAACTCCACAGGTATGTATGACAGGTCATTTAGCATAGTGTAAGCAGAGTTTGAGTATGACTTAGTTGAAACTACATTACCATATGTGAGGAAACTGGACCTTCCTAGATGATGGCTCTCTCACAACTGATACACACACACATACACACACAAATTCTAAACCTTGTTCCTACCACATGGCTATGCTTGGGTTCTATGAGAAATGGCCATGTCATTTGTGGCATCCACATTTTGGCTTAAATTTGTACCGGTTTAATTTCTTTCATTGTAAACCAAATATTTCTGGGAATCAAGATCTATACTGGGCCCATAGTAGAACAAAGAGTAAAGGAACAAAGAGTAAACAAGGAAGTTTTGAGTAGATGGTACTAGAAAAACAAAATGTCAGTAGTGTGTACAGGTATGAAGTAGTCAAGAAACCGCCAGAAGTCAAGTTGGTAGGTTACAAGTATGTGCTCATGTGTGTACATTATGTATGTTGCACACATACAGACAAATACGAAACATGAAGGGGAGTGAGGAGGGAAATTAGCAGCTAGTGATGAGATTATCTCTTAGGCCCGGGACCAGGTAATGTAAGCCTAAGGCATTAACTTTGTTATATTCATATGATGTATTGGTTCTCTTTAATTCTCAACTGCACTTTTCTTAAACGGATACGATTTAAATTATCATGAGCGTTCAGGTACTCCAATTTATCATCTTATGTCAATGCTATCCGTCTTATGTGTATAGTGCTGTGCTTTGTCACTTGGCCATTATCCTACCCATTAGTTTCCTTGAACATATTCTTTTCTATAATAATGAGTCAGTGTCAAGACATCTTGTGGTAAGATCTTGATATATTTTTAACTGGAGCACTCCGTTAAAAAATGAGTCAATGATGAAGGATTATCTTGTACTAAAGGAAAAAAAAAGCAGAAATGTAATGAATCTGGACTTTGACATGTCATATATCTTATGCAGGGACATCCAAGAATTGTTGGAGAGTGTTGGCAATATGCCAGAAATCATCATGGTGGGATAGTGTCCAGGTTGACGAAGATGCATTGTCATTTTACTTTTGGAAAATCCTGCGAGGCTCGCTATGGAATCTGGCAATAGCAATTACAATTACTGTGCTTCATTTTATTCACTTGGGCAAAATAATGTCATTCCACTTAAAACATACAAAATTACAAACTAATAATAAAGCTCTCTTAACAGCCCTTAGAGTGAGGAGTTAACCTTGATAATAAAGTGATGTAAGGCTTAATAAACCTTGTCTCTGGCCAATTCCCAGGGTGAATGAATTTCATGTGACTCAGCTCTATGGAATCAATAATAACTAACTCCTGTTTGGCACTAGTTGAATATGAGGTGCAGACAAGTACTCGTTCAGGTATGTGGATTACTCAAGGTTTCCCTGCTACCCTCACACTACTTACTTTTGGTTTTTCTTGGCGTCAGATGATTCTACTTTCAGAGGTGAGCCTTGACTGCTCTGATGTATGAATATACCTCCTTAACAAGGACAGTCTCACTTATAGATATAAACTAAGCACAATGAAATATTTTAGACATTTATATGCCAAATAGCAATAAATCTTGGGCTAATATTTATAAACAGCCAATAGCAAGTTTTTAGTAAATTTTCCACCAGCATTGTATTTAGAGATCTTTTATAAAAGAAAATTGTGGAGCAGCTCTGCTTAAGGCTATCACTTAAAACATCTCACACCTGTAATCCCAGCACTTTGGAAGGCCGAGGCGGGTGGATCACAAGGTCAGGAGTTCGAGACCAGCCTGGGCAACATGGTGAAACCCGTCTCTACTAAAAATACAAAAATTAGCTGGGCTTGGTGGCGGACACTTGTAATCTCAGTTACTTGGGAGGCTGAGACAGAGAATTGCTTGAACCCGGGAGGCGGAGCTTGCAGTGAGCTGAGATTACACCACTGCACTCCAGCCTGGGCAACAGAGTGAGACTCCATCTCAAAAAGACAAAAAACAAAAACAAAACAAAACAAAAAAACATGTAAAAAACCTTTACATTAGTATGATATTGTAGACCTGGAAAATTCATATTGTAGAATTTTGAGGAAAGAACACTGAGACAAATATTCCATAGAAGAAAGCAGTTGCCTAACTAATTCACCACTTTTTTCAGTCTCATGATCCCAGTGGTGGCAGGAGGGCAGGTACTTTCTTCTGAGTATCCTGGCATAAACCAGAACTGAGAATATGAACTTATGTAAATAAAACTCTTTAGAGGATGATGTATAAAATTATGCTGATATATTCATGTACAATAAAATGTATGAGAGTTCACCAGTATATTTCCTGTATCATTTGGGAAGTTAGCTTGCCAGAGGGTTATTTAAGTGAGTCTAAAATAAGCATAGGGATAATTAGTTACATGATCCAAATGTGTAATGGCCTCATGCTATAATATTTGAAGCAGATGAGATTCTTGATTTAGCTTGACAGGTATGCATTCCTCTGACCAGTGCTGGGCAACTCCTTCACTTTGGAGTCTGACCTGTTGGCACTCTCATTGCCCACTGATTCTCTGGTTGATCAATTTGATACATTATTTTATTAGATATGTTCTGTTTTACATAAATAAGTATATTTATTACATATTTATGACAACTGTTGCAATGTAATCTAAGAACCAGTTTAACTGCTTACAATTTAAAAATATTTCTAGTGCTGGTGGGCATAAAGTGAGAGTCTCCAAAGGGGGGCCCTATGTTCAGTGTTCTAGACTGAACTCCAGGAATATGATAAAACTAGGTAATTCTGCAGATTGTGAGAATAGAAGGGTCAAGTGATCTACTGCCTATATAAAACACTGCAAAACAGTAAACAAGGGACTTTTTCATTACCCATAACTGGGGAATAATATAACCTTTACAGAATGTGAGAAAGTGTGTGAGTGAGCTGGTCAGGGCCCTAGAAAGTATCAGGTTGGACTGTTTAATTGGAGGCTCGTTGCTATGGTCTTAATGTTTGTGTGCCCTCAAATTCCTATGTTAAAATTCCAACCCCCAAGGTGATAGTATTAGGAGGTGGGGCCTTTGGAAAGCGACCAGGAATGGATTAGTGTCCTTGTAAAAGAAGCCAGAGAGAGACACCCTTTGCCCCTTCCAACATGTGAGGACACAGTGAGAAGGTCCCATCTATGAACCAAAAAGTGGGCCCTCACCAGACACTGAATCTGCCAGTACCTTCGTCTTGGACTGCCTAGCCACCAGAACTGTGAGAAATAAGTTCCTATTACTTATCGGCTACCCAGTCTATGTTATATTGGTAAAGCATTTGTAATGAACTAAGACACTGCTTGATATTATCAGTGTGGAGGAGCTAAGAAGTAGAGATGTGTTTACAACCCAAAAAGGCTGAACAGAAACCAACTCCTTCTCTTGAGGTCATGGTTAATTAAAGCCTGGATACCTAAACTGTCCAACCCACGGAGAAAGCAGGGAAAAGAAAGAAATCTTATTTGGCTGAGTTCAAATTTGAAATGGCTAAGAAAAATAGTAGAGTATCCAGTTTATCTGATGTTAACTAGATTGTTTTTTCTGCCATTAGTCAGAAAAGAATCTCAAAACTTTAAGATGAAATTATTTTAAAAATCAAGTTATATTTTTGCCAGTCAGAATTTATGGCTTGAAAATCAACATTTGCTTTTTGTTTGCATATACATAGTTTTGGAGTTTATACTGGGATATGTTTATACTGAGATATGTTTATACTGAGATATGCATTTAGAACATTATTAAAATATAGATTATTGAGGGTTTTTGTGGCATAGAAACTTGAGTATCTATCATTCAAATTTATAAAAGAACTATTCACAAATATTTCAATATTATTGGTTTAATAACAAAAGATACATTGTCTTGATATAATTTTATGATGAGATTTATAATTGAGAATTAACGTTATCAACTTGGCTGTTAGGTTTCTTTAAAAATTCTGCTTATTAAGTGTGTAATGTTTTAATGGTACCATGTGGAGAAGAGGAATTGGGACATTCCTGACCAAAATTTGAGCTATAGTGGCCTCAAGATAACTTTAACTTCTTTATTTCTCTTATACGGCAATTTATACTAATTACAGCAATTTATTTTAGCTAACACATGTAGAAACAAATAAAAACGTGGAACCATACATAATGAAATCTAAACTGATCATAAAATTTTAAAATAAATTTTAACATGAGAGGTTCCATGCAGCTGCATATTTAGAATTTAATTCTTCTTATTTAGTGCTCCAAATAGTTCTATAGGTTTTTTTTTGTTCCACGAACAATGTGAATGCCATAGCCCAAACAATTCTAAGCAATAAATGAAACAGGAAAATTCATTATGATATAAACTTCTTAGAAACAATATTGAGTTTCAAATCATTGGAAATAGTAATAACCAAATTAGATGTTATCAAGACTTTACTAATACAAAATGTATGCTTCAGCATTCTATTACTTGAATATTTGAGCAATTAGATGCCACAGGCTATGTTAGATTTGATTAGGGGTTTTCAGCGTACTGCTCAACAAGCTTAGCTATGAATATTAGCTAACTATCTTTTAGATCTAGTAAAAAAAGTCAGAGTGTTACAAATGGGTTGGATTCTTTTTTATTGTATTTGATTTTAAGAGACCAGAAATCACAGGATAATGAAAGTACAAACAGTGCCAGAAATTGACAATTTAGGTTAATCCTATAAGTAAATGAAATATACGCTTATTTGCTTCCTACCTCACGTCAGGTACCATTCTGAGAAAATACAATTATCAAGGCACTATTAGCTCTCACAATTAATTAACAGTCTATTTGGAAGGTAAACATAAGAAAAAGAATGCATCCTGCAATTTAATACAATACATACTCTGAAAGAGGTGAAGTACAAGGAGCAGTGAGACAGAGAGGCCTAGCTGACCACTAATATAGAGTTATTGGTGAAGATATGTTCCCAGAAAAGGACCATATCTTCCAGACCTTGTTATATCAATGTGCCTTCCCAACTCTTTCCCCTTCCCCTGCCCCAACAAGGAAAGTGGCACCTCAAGATAGAAGGAGTTTGGGTTCTAAATCATTACTGACCAGAAACATTATAATTGGACTGATGTGTCCACATATCAGTCCGCTGACATTTGGGGATAATTTATTGCAGCAGCAAATGCTCCTATAACTAATCTACCAATGTGTCTGAAGGTAATAGGAAATGCTTACAATAGACTCCTTAATTGTATATATGAATTGGTTTTTTTTTTTTTTTTTTTCAGGTGGTATATATAGAAGAGATGGAGGGTGGGGTTTGGTAGATCAATTACACATAGGAAATAACAAGAGCAAAGGCACAGAGAAATAAAAACTGTTTATATGCAATGTTTCCTATCATTCAGTATTTTTGTCATGTCAGGTAAGTGGAGGAGAGAGGTATGGAGAGGACTGGGGAAGTAAGTAAACAGGGCCATATTATAGAAATCCTTATACTCCCATGCATAGACTTGGGACTAAATCCTTATGCTGCTTATTTCTAATATACCTTTCACAGGGCCAGAGGGCTGTCTTAAACATCACGACTGTCATTTTATCAAGGAAGAAGAAGAAATAAAGAATATTCAGGTTGATTATGGGTCTTGAAAGGAATATTGCCCATTAATAATAGTCAATGAGGAAAATGGTAAAATGTGTGACCATTGACCAGCACCCGTATTCTAAAGGGACTGTGAGGTTTAGCTAAGATTGTGAATCAAAATGTTGTTATAATGCCTACACGTAGTTTTATTAAACTGGACTAAACATGGCATGGGAATAGAAATGCTGAAAAAGAAAACTAATCAAAATTGTTATGATATAGAAAAACTTCACATGATATAGAATAAGTTAAGAAGAGAGGGTAAGGCCGAGACGGGCGGATCACGAGGTCAGGAGATCGAGACCATCCTGGCTAACACGGTGAAACCCCGTCTCTACTAAAAAATACAAAAAAACTAGCCGGGCGAGGTGGTGGGCACCCATAGTCCCAGCTACTCGGGAGGCTGAGGCAGGAGAATGGCGTGAACCCAGGAGGTGAGACTTGCAGTGAGCCGAGATCTGGCCACTGTACTCCAGCCTGGAAGACAGAGCGAGACTCTGTCTCAAAAAAAAAAAAAAAAAAAAAAAAAAGAAGAGAGGGTATCCTGTGGTACTACACCTCATATATAAATATATAGTATATTATATTCTATATTATAAAGTACAGAAAAAGTATGTCAAATAAAAACTAAATTTTTGTTCACATGTCTAATGCAGATTGGGTGGTGTTACAGGTTGTGCTGTGTTTTCCAAAGAATAGACATTGAAGTCCTAACACCTAGTACCTCAGAATATGACCTTACTTAGAAACAGAGTCTGTTCCGATCCAGGCAAGTTAGGATGGGATCATCAGCATGGGCCCTGATACAATATGATAGGTATTCTTATAAAAAGGGATAAATTTGGACATAGAAACAGATACACACAGAGCAAAGACCACATGAAGAGACACAGGGAGAAGACGGCTATTTGCAAGGCAAGGAATGCCTAAAGCTACCAGAACCTGGGAGAGAGAATTGAAACAAATTCTTCCCTAGAGTTTTCAGAGAGAGCAGGGCTCTGCTCACATCTCAATTTTAGAGTTTTGGCCTCCATAATTGTAAGATAATAAATTTTTGTTGTTTAGGTCACCTAGTTTATGGTGCTTTGTTACAGGAGCCCTAGGAAGCTAGTAATACAAGAGGACATTCTCCTTTATGTAATTTTACCATCTGGAAGCCTCTAAAGAAGGCTTAATAGAAAGAAGCATGGAGATTGTACACTGTTTCTTGCCCATCTTGTCGAGAAGTGACAACACATCATTTCTATTCCAAGTTTGTTAACTAGAAATAGACACATGGCCTCAATATAATAGCAAAGTAGCCTGAGACAGGTAGAAAAGTGTTTATAGTATTTGGTGTACAAGCACTGTTTTCATCACAACTGCCATTGAAGTACACACATCTAGCCTCTTAATTCAGTTTCTGCCTTTTAATAACAGTGGGAAAATTGTTCATATCTCAAATCTTAATTTCTAGATACATTAAATAAGGGTAATCATGCCTAATGGATATGAAGCACTTAGTAGGATACCTGACATAGAGAAAATGTTCAATAAACTATTGCTATTTTGTGAATTCGTAGTATATGGAGTGAAATCTGCAGAAGAATATGGAGACTAATACATGAGTCCTAATTATACTTATTTTAACATATTGAATATTTTTTGAAATGTTTCAGATCTTGCATTTTACCAAAACAATGCAGTATTTCATAAGAATTGAACAATTTTGGGAGCACCTACGTGAGCACTCTACCTCTTTTTCTTAACTCTTTTCACCATCCATTCATGAAATGATGTAATATTACATAGGACAACTTGTTAATAATTAATCACTAACAAAAACAAATTTAGACAGAAACTTAAGTATGTAGAGTGAACATATAGGCAAATAATGATTTAGACTGGATAAAAGACAGTTTACTTGACATCTTCTTTAGATTGAAGGCTTCTTATATTGTCCAGACATATTTTTCAGATAAAGATAAAATAAGTTTTGAGATTCTATTTATCTACTCATTATAAATAATATTTTAGAAATCTATGTTTCCATACACTTTGTATTTAAAACAAAGCCAATGCTCAATTAATTTATGGCACTGAAAAGGAGAGACTGTTCTACAAGATCTGTTCATTTACCATATAAATATAATATTCATTTGTATATTTAAATAATTTTAAATATAAGAATGGTGCCAGAAAGTAGCTATAATGAGTAGCATTTGGTATTGTTTAACTAATTCTCAATTACCCTGTCTTAATAAAATTTACACATAATAAACTGAGTGGTATGACGTATACTAATGAAGCCAAATAAGATGTTAATCAGTATAGAAAGAACACAACAAAAGGGATTCCATTTGCAAAGTATTATAATTTGCAAAAGATTCTAAGACTAGATGAAAATTTAGTATAAATAACTTCAAAAGAGAGTGAAAAAGAGACAGAAAATGAAAAGTGTGCATGATTGTTTGGCAGTTAAAAACACAGTCACAACAATAGTGATTTCTTAACATTACAATAGAAGTAGGATTTTTGTTGTTGTTGTTGTTGTTGTTGTTGTTTTTGTTAAGGAAAAGTTTCATCCTCTATGCTATCATTAAAAGTGGACAGGACACATGTTTTTGCCACCCCAGTCTTTGCCATCTGTTCATACAAATATTCTCTGTATGAACATCACAGAGAATAGTAATGGAAATAAAATGATTAAGGATAAAGACCTATTAAAGAATACACCAAATGAATATTTGCTATTACAGTGTGATTAATTAGTATAACTTCAGAAAGTCCTTGATTCTACACCATACTCTATTATTAGTTGATAAAGAAAGATCAGTGGCAGGTATGGCAAACTGTGGTCTAAGTCACCTGTTTTCTTAGTCCATTTTTTGTTTCCATAACTGAATACCACAGACTGGGTAATTTATTTATTTATTTATTTATTTATTTATTTTAAAAAGTGAGAGAGAAACTTATTTCTTATAGTTCTAGAGGCTGGAAAGTTGAAGATCAAGGGGCTGGATCTGATGAAGGCCTTCTTATTGCTTTATAACATTGTGGAAAGCATCACAGGGTAAGAATGGCACATGAGAGAAAGTTAAACTGGCTTTTATAACAGACCCACTATACCCACTAGTTCTATAACTATCCTACTCCTATGATAACTCATTACCCCATTAATTATGAACAGATTAATCCATTAATGAGGACTCTGCCCTCAGGCCCAATCATCTATTAAAGGCCTGATTTCTTAATACTCTTACATTGGGGATGAAGTTCCAACATGAGTTTCAGAGTGGACAAACATTTAAACCATAGCACATGTAGACTGTCATTTATGATATTGTAGCTACAGTAAGTCTCCTCTGCTTATGAGCCTCTCCAGTTGTCTCCTACCATTGCAGAAAACAGCTTGTAACTCAGTTCACCTTCTATGGCTCAATTTTAACAGTTAGAGCTTTCTACTCCCTCTGAGAATATTCAGTGTTATTAATTCCTGCTTTTCTCCACAACAGACACAGACTTCAAGTAGAAGATAACTGAAGTCATAATTCTTAAGACTGCAATTTGACTATTTCCTACATGCCTGGAGTTTTGCCCTAAAAGAAGATTAACAGCAACAAGCTACAGTAAAGGTCACATCTTAAAGCCATGATCATGTTGCTCCAACAGAGGCCAGCGTTTCAGAATAACCAGACATATCAGAGAAAGTTAAAACATAAGTAATTACTAGATTAAGACTGGAGCGTTGGGCCTTTTAAGTGATATGTAGTGGTGATCTGAATCATGAAGTCATGCCAGTTTTGTTTCATTTGTTTTTGTAAATCAGGAATTTGACAAGCTTAATTAAAGAATGGTACTTATTTCCTTTTTAATTTTCATGTATTCTCAACTATACAGCAAGAGTAAAACATGATTTTCAAAATGAACCTTTTTGATGGTTTAAAACATTACTTAAGGCATAATATAGGAACTACCCACTTTACTTCAAGTCACTATCCTTTCCAAGTCATTTTTACTTCTGCAAAAATATTCTGTAAACATGGGTAAAAGAGTAATGCTAATAGCTAATATTTATAGGGTGCTTACTATATGCTAGATGCTGATCTAAGCCTTTTACATCCATTAACTAATTGATTTTCTCAGTAATGCTATGAAAGTAAGTACTGCTCGTATCCCCATTTTATCAATGTGAAAACTGAGGCAAAGAAAGTAAATAAATTCTCCTGGGTCATACAGATAGTGCACTAGAAACCTAGACACATTTTAAGCAGGATGGTTCCAGAGTCATCCTCTCAATAACTATCTTATGCTGGCCAACTATAGAAGTATCCTCCTGCCATATCTACCTTGGAACTTTTCACAGGTAAGAAATAACAAAATAGAGGAAGCCTTATACAGTCAGTGCTTCCTAAATTTTGTATACATCAGGATTATCTAGAGACTTGCTAAAGTTGTTTCCTGAGGCCCACCCCTGGAGATTCAGATTTAGCAGATTGGGATCTATACATTTATATTATAACAAGTTCCCAGGTAATGCTGGAGCTGCTGGTATATAAATTACACTTTGAGTGCCACTGCATTAGGTTATATTTAATTAGGTTATCAAGTATTTCCTATTTACAAAACATCCTAACTGTATATCTTTAAGAACCTAAAGACACGGCTGTTTATTGGTTTGTTTGCTTTTACCAGTTCTAAAATTAGTAAGGACCTAAAAGCAGAGCCCTGTATGGAAGTCAAAGTTTGTTCACTTACACCCAGCAAACGTACTTTAGTATTTTTTTTTTTTTAGTTGTGGGAAAATCATTCCTATGAATATGTGGCACAAGAGATATTTCGGTTAGAGTTTAGTAGAAAGTTTTTTTTAAAAAAATTTCATGACATGAGTAGAAATTATGAGAGAAATTAAAGTTGATTCACTTTTTGGCCCACATATGCTGAACCTTCCATTTAGCTTAATCCAACATTTGGATTAAAAAGAAACTTTATCTTGAATCAAGTTTTTGTTGCATCATTTCTCTATTTTCTTTCTGATTTGTGTGGTTCATTATGCAAAAATTATCAGCCACCTGAGCTAGTAATGGAAGCCAACGAGAAGACTGGTGAAACATCTGCCAGAAGAGAGTAGAGTAGTGCTTTAAGAGGAATTATTGTTTCTTATTTTAGTATTATCATTTTCTCCATAGCATTTTTGACCAATACATTGCTTTTTAAATATTCTCTTAAAGTATTAAGTTAGCAACGAAACAGTTAAAGAAAAAATAATTACTTTCACTGTCTCACTCCACTCAGGCCTAAATAATATTTTTCCCCCCTTTGGAAAGATACATTTTAATATGTCACACTTCAGTTCCAGCTCAATAAACAACCATTTATTTACAATTTTAGAGCAATCTTCAGCCTAGTCAGGTAAGAATTATTTCAAAAGAATAAAAACATTTTCATTTCCCATCACTGCCAAAAAAGAAAAGAACATGAGTTATGAGTCTTGCTATGTTGTCTTAAGTTGATTACTATGGAATGATTAAAAAACTAGCTGTGCTGTCAGTGCAGAGGAGTACATTATAAGTGTAATAACAGCTTAGGGATACAATCCATCAATGCCGCACTTGGAAGAAGAAAAAAAGTTGATCTATTTCTTTGGTCATCATTTTCAGCATATTAGATGACAAATAATTGTACATTCATCAATAACAATAGATTAAAGTTGAAATGATTTATTGCTATTACACTGCTGTTATGATGGAGCACCGGGTCAGTCAAGCATCAGCAGGGTCTGTATTTAATTTTCACGGGTCTCTTAACAGAAATAATAGACAGAGAGTAAACCACCTGAAACAAGGTAGATCAAAGTTGTTGACAAATGATTTGTAGGTTGGTTCTTCATGAGTGGTGGAAGAGAGGCAATAGGACCTCTTTGGCGGGCTTGTTGAACCACTAAATCAAGCAGACCTTGCTGGCACTCAGGCTGACATCCAGCCAGGCAGCACATGGAAATATGAAAGCTATGCAAGTATGAAGTTAGTTTAATATTACCCGAAGGTAATGGAACATGGTATACGTTCCTGGGACCAAACTGTGTGATTTCAATCTTCTGCACATCTCCAGTAGGCTAATGAGAGTCTGCTTTTCAGCAAGTCGTAGTTTAATTGTTCTCACATCCACTGACTGTTGATAGATTGGTATGATCCATGGAAAAATATGTAATATGTTTCTCTTAATATATTGTATTTCTTCCTGCTTAAGCAAGGTGAGAAGTATTTATAGTCAACTTGTTTGAACATTTAAATTTCAATTCAACAATAACTAAGTACTAATTTGACTAGGTTTTCTGAAAGTTCTGTCTGTGGACTGTCTATTTCCGAATTTTTTAACCAGGATTTTTGCAGAAACATATGTAACTTGTTTGGCCCATCCCAGATGTATTGAGACTTTCTGGGGATTTTTGAAGCTAGAAATTTGCATTTCTAGAAAACTTTTTGGGTGATTCTGATGAAATCTAAACTTTAAGAACCAATGTATTAGGCTCAGATACTATGGGAAACAAAAACAACTACACTGTGTCAGCGAGTTTCAGGAATGTCTACCCATCTTGAGGTTCAGCTCTTTTCCTAACAAATGTAGTTGACAAGATTGAACTGTACAAGGAGTTTCATTAAGCCTTACCTTGGGCTTCTGAGGCTTTTTAAAAAATATTTTACATTTTAAAGAGATTATTAAGATTTCCCACATGAAACACAAAAACATAATCACCTAAACACTTTTATAATAGGTATATATTTTGTTACAACCTCCTCTCAAAGTATCTGGTTAGTCTATAAAATATTATGCATTATGTCATCCAAAATGCATTATTGTATTGATGTATTTTATATTTACTAATTTATGTGCATTTTAAAATATATTATTAATGTTTTATTTTAGCATACTATTAAATATATCATTTATAATAATTATAAAAGCTTTTAACAAAAACCAGTAAATAGCATAATTCATTAAGGGGAAATGTTTAATGATGTTGAATTTAGAAATAACTATCTCTAATTAGGGTATCCCGCTATTTTAAAATAATAGATACCAGTTTTGGATTCAAGAATAGGTAATTTTTTTTCAATTAAAAGTAATGGGAAAATTTGTCCTTCTGGTAAATTACCCTCTGAGGAATATTTTCAGTAAGAACTTGTCCATAAAAAGCAAGCGATGCTTGTTTGTAAGGTATCTACCTAATTTATAAGTACGGTAACTTGACTTTGCCAAACTAAACAAAGAGTCTCAAAATAATTTGGTCTTGTAATTAGTTATACAGAAATGACTGTGACAGAGTGGGAGGAAATAAAATAATAAATCAATATTCGGTCTATTGCTGTTTGAGTAGAAGTCAGATTATAATATTGCCAATACCTACTGCTGCATTGGCAGAGAATTCTCATCTTGTAGGCAGCTATGGTGATTGGTAATACCTGCCCAGAATTCTGTGTTGAGAAATTGCCACAGAAGTAGACCCAAAAACAAATAGCTTATTTGGCAGATGAATTAGGAGAGGGAAAGGAGGTAAGCAAATAAGGGCTCAGTTAATGTGAAGTTATTACTCTGGACAATTGGGGCTCAATCCCACTAGAGACCCTTTAAAACATTGTAAAGAATACAACTCAGACAAGTTGCTGTCAGAGGTGAAGAGTCTGGATAGTAATACCATCCCTCGTCACTCAGTGTGGAAGGGTGGTCTCTCTGGCATGCTCTTGGGATTGTCACACCTTGGCACTCTGGTCTACTCTGTGCTCTGGTCAAACAATCTTCTCAGAAACAGGCGCTTGACACAGAAACCTCTGACAAATACTGAAGCTAACCACAGAAGTGCCATCTGATCTCCAAAGTGGGCCAGGGAAATGTGGACAAGCACAAACACTATGCAGCACTCCAAAAAGATTCGTAAGTCAAATCTGGACTTAATGAGGGAAAGTCTGTCAACAGATATTGCAGGTGTGTTTGGCAGCATTTGCCATTCCTTAGTTTATTATAAACCCCATGAATACAATTTAGGAAAACTAAACCTTCTCAGATTTCTGAAGTATGTTTGTTTCCTCTGCATGGTTGATAGATGTAAAAAGAAGTACAGAAGCGCCATTGCCTTACCATAGTGTCTTTACTTAGCAGTATCACTGGAAACATATAGAAATGACTTGCACAATAGAGAATGCCAACAATGTTCCAATTGTTTGATGATGCTATTTGGGACAGTGAAGGCTGAGTTCTCAGATTTAAATTTGGTAAAAGTAATTTTGTCTAAGGTGGTTGTCACAATACTGCATATATTAGAAATCATGTCATTACATTCTCTAAATTAGGCCTTTTTAAAAAGACATATTTAATACTCTTAGCTGTGAAGGCAACAGTGTCTAACAAGAAATCTGTCTACTGATGTTTGTAATTTGTAACAGTATCCCTGTACAGAGCAGTGTACTAACAATCCCAGATAGTATTAATTACTCCTTTCAGTTTAAGAAGAAAATGAGAAGTGCTTAATAATCAATCTCAAGTTTATTAGGAGCTAAATTCCATTGGAGGTGAGAGGCAGTTTTGCAATAAGAATGCCAGAGGAACACATTCAGTGGCCGAGAGCATTGTTGAAATCAAAATCATTAGATAACAAGTAACGTATGTGTACTTAGCCAACTAGATGACTAACTGGCTGAATTCAGCTTAAAAAAAAAAAAAAAAAATCCCACACCTGTCAATAGTTACCACCACCAAAATAGTACATATAGTGAAGAAAAAAAGCTTTAACTTTCTGTCCAGTCAAATCTAAGTGTATCACACTCAATTTTCCTTCCTTAGTAATCTAAATAATTTCCCACCTTGCTCATGATGAATGTCTTGCCAGCTCCTACTCAGTTCCTCCACTTTACAAGACCTAATTAAAGAAAACATTTCATGATTGCCTATTTTTTCTCATGCATGACAACCTATTATTTTTCCTACCACCTGATTAGGGCTTTATTATCCTTGGATTTAGATTGATTTGCTGAGCACTTTAATAAAGCACTACTTAGTTTGATTTAAAGGACTACAGGTTTCCTTCATTCATACAATTATTCTTATAACCGTCGTACATTCTAAGTACTCTACAGTCCCTCCAAAAAGCAGTTTTAGATTGCCACCAAACAAGGTTATAAAATAAGAATCACAGGTGACATTCCTGTTGAATATGGGAATGAGAGTTCCATTGTGGGCAGTCATGAGAGGACATTTTGCAATATAATTTGTCAAGGGTGATAAATCTATTTCATCATATCTGTCAGGGATGGCTCCTGTGTATTAAAACTACTATAAAGTTTGCTCAAGATAAACCAAAAGTTTCATATGATTAAATAATCATAAATTTATGATGACAAATTACATTTACTGTGTTATCTACAACCCGAGCCAAAATTAGATAGGGTTCAAATGGATGATGATGCATTTTGATTTCATATCTAGTGAATTTTTATTAAATAAATGAGATGTGCAACATTTATAAAACTGTCTTTTATTTTGAACCTTTTACTAGAAAGTTGTATCTTGTCAAAAATAAAGGGGCACACATATACACATTGAATTACTAATTAAATGAGTTGCTGGTAGAATAGTAAAGAAAGTTATTTAAATATTAACTGGAGAACACATGGTGCTTGGTAGACGCTGAGCCATCACAGATGAGAAGAAATTCCAGTCCTAAGAAAGAAGCATAAGTCTCACCCTGCAGTGGTGAGAGACAGGTGGTGTTCAGTGGTAGATAGTCCAGTGAGCCCCACTGGAGTCCAGGGATTAAAGAAATATTGACAGAAGGTTCAGTTATACATAATCTAATCAGACATTCAATCCATTTATTTATTTATTAAGTGCATGCTATGTGCAAGGTTTAGAACAAAATTCTTCCCATGATTTTAAAGAATCTCAAGGGATTTGAATGCTCATTGGGGTGACTGAGTTCATCTGTTAAAAAGAATTTAAAGGATCCAAGCTTGGAATATGCCTATTGGTTTTCAGGTACCTTAATAATACCAACTCTTTGATTTTAGGATTCTTATCTGAGGGAAATCAAAGAATGAGGATGTAAGGTGGCATTTGGTCAAATGGGAATTTCTGTGACTTTCAACATCACTCACAAATACATACACACATTGTTCATACTCTTGTTAGAATTGAGAGTTGTTCCGATGTGGTAGCATTTGTTCATCACATCAGGACATTTCTTAAAGTTTACTTATTTTGATTGAGAAAAATGGTATATATATTTATGAAATAAGACATGTTTTGAAATATGTATAGAAATGGCTTACATCAAACTAACATATGCATTGTCTCATATACATCATTTTTTGTGGTGAGAACAAAATGTCCTCAGTGATTTTTAAGACTGAATATATTATAATTAACTACGATCTCTTGAATTTATTCTTCCTATTGAACTAAAATTTTGTATATGTTAACCAATGTCCCCTGATATATCAACAGTCCCTGGAAACCACCACTCTACTCTCTGCTTCTATCAGTTGGACTTTTTTAGATTTCGCATATAAGTGAGATAATGGGATATGTATCTTTCTGTGACTGGCTTAATTCACTTAACATAATGTCCTCCAGGTTCATTTATGCTGTCATAAATGACAATATTTCCTTCATTTTAAGGCTGACTAGTATTCCATTGTGGATATAAGCCACATTTTCTTTATCTATTTATCCATTGATAGCCACTTAGGTTGATTGCATATCTTGGCTATTATAAATAATGTTGCAATGGATGTGGGAGTGCAGATATCTTTGATGTTGTGATTTCATATTCTTTGATTATGTGATTGCAGTGGGATTGCTGGGTCATTAGGCAGTGCTATTTTTAATTTTATGAGGAACCTCCACATTGTTTCCATAATGGCTGTACTAATTTACATTCCTGCCAATAGTGTACAAAGTTTCCCTTTCTCTACATCCTTGCCATCACTTGTTACTTTCATCTTTTATATTTTTATTTTTATTTCTTTTTTAAAATTTTACTTCAAGTTCTGGGATACACGTGCAGAATATGCAGGTTTGTTACATAGGTATACACGTGCCATGATGGTTTGCTGCACCCATCAACCCATCATCTACATTAGGTATTTCTACTAATACTATCCCTTGCCTAGCCCCCTACCCTCTGACAGGCCCCAGTGTGTGATGTTCCCCTCCCTGTGTTCATGTGTTCTCATTGTTCAACTCCCACTTATGAGTGAGAACATGTGGTGTTTGGTTTTCTGTTCCTGTGTTAGTTTGCTGAGAATGATGGCTTCCAGCTTCATCTGTGTCCCTGCAAAGGACATGAACTCATCCTTTTTTATGACTGCATAGTATTCCATGGTGTATATGTGCTACATTTTCTTTATCCAGTCTATCATTGATGGGCATTTGGGTTGGTTCCAAGTCTTTGCTATTGAGAACAGTGCTTTAATAAACATATGTGTGCATGTGTCTTTATAGCAAATGATTTATAATCCTTTGAGTATATACTCAGTAATGGGATTGCTGGGTCAAATGGTATTTCTGGTTCTAGATCCTTGAGGAATCACCACACTGTCTTCCAAAATGGTTGAACTAATTTATACTCCCACCAAAAGTGTAAAAGCATTCCTATTTCTCCACATCCTCTCCAGCATCTGTTGTTTCCTGACTTTTTAATGATCATCATTCTAACTGGTGTGAGATGGTATCTCATTGTGGTTTTGATTTGCATTTCTCTAATGACCAGGGATGATGAGCTTCTTTTCATATGTTTGCTGGCACATAAATGTCTTTTTTTTGAGAAGTGTCTGTTTATATCCTTTGCCCACTTTTTGATGGGGTTGTTTGTATTTTTCTTGTAAATTTGTTCAGTTCTTTGTAGATTCTGGATATTAGCTCTTTGTCAGCTGGATAGATTGCAAAAATTTTCTCCCATTCTCTAGGTTGCCTTTTCACTCTGATGATAGTTTCTTTTTCTGTGCAGAAGCACTTTAGTTTAATTAGATCCTGTTTGTCAATTTTGACTTTTGTTGCCATTGCTTTTGGTGTTTTAGTCATGAAGACTTTGCCCATGCCTATGTCCTGAATGGTATTGCCTAGGTTTTCTTCTATGGTTTTTATGATTTTAGGTGGAACATTTAAATGTTTAATTCATCTTGAGTTAATTTTTGTATATGGTGTAACGAAGGGGTCAAGTTTCTGTTTTCTGCATATGGCTAGCCAGTTTTCCCAACACCATTTATTAAATAGCGAATCTTTTCCCCATTGTTTGTTCTTGTCAGGTTTGTCAAAGATCAGATGATTGTAGATGTGTGGCATTATTTCTGAGGCCTCTATTCCATTCCATTGGTCTAGATATCTGTTTTAGTGCCAGGATCAAGCTGTTTTGGTTACTGTAGCCTTGTAGTATAGTTTGAAGTCAGGTAGTGTGATGCCTCCAGCTTTGTTCCTTTTGCTTAGGATTGTCTTGGCTATAAGAGTTCTTTTTTGGTTCCATATGAAATTTAAAGTAGCTTTTTTTCTAATTCTGTGAAGAAAGTCAATGGTAGCTTGATGGGGATAGCATTGAATGTATAAATTAATTTGGGCAGTATGGTCATTTTCACAATATTTATTCTTCCTATACATAAGCCTGGAATGTTTTTCCATTTGTGTCCTCTCTTATTTCCTTGAGCAGTGGTTTGTAGTTCTCCTTGAAGAGGTCCTTCACATGCCTTGTAAGTTGGATTCCTAGGTATTTTATTATCTTTGAAGCAATTGTGAATGGGATTTCACTCATGATTTCATTCTCTATTTGTCTGTTATTGGTGTATAGGAATGCTTCTGATATTTGCACATTGATTTTGAATCCTGAGAATTTGTTGAAATTGCTTATCAGCTTCAGGAGATTTAGGGCTGAGATGATGGGGTTTTCTAAATATACAATCACGTCATCGCAAACAGAAAATTTGACTTCCTCTCTTATCTAAATACTCCTTCTTTCTTTCTCTTGCTTGATTGCCCTGGCCAGAACTTCCAACAATGTGTTGAATAGGAGTGGTGACAGAGGCCATCCTTGTCTTGTGCTGGTTTTCAAAAGGAATGCTTCCAGCTTTTGCCCATTTTGTATGATATTGGCTTTATGTTTGTCATATGTAGGTCTTATTATTTTGAGATACAATCCACCAGTACCTAGTTTATTGAGAGATTTTAGCATGAAGGGCTGTTGAATTTTGTCGAAGGCCTTTTCTGCATCTGTTGAGATAATCATGTGGTTTTTGTCTTTGGTTCTGTTTATGTGATGGATTATGTTTATTGATTTGTGTATGTTGTACCAGCCTTACATCCCAGGGATAAAGCTGGCTTGATCATGGTGTTTAAGCTTTTTGATGTGCTGCTGGATTCGGTTTCCAGTATTTTATTGAGGATTTTTAGATTGATGTTCGTAAGGGATATTGACCTGAAATTGTCTTTTTTGTTGTGTCTCTGCCATGTTTTGGTATCAGGATGATGCTGACCTCATAAAATGTGTTAGGGAGGAATTCCTCTTTTTCTGTCATTTGTAATAATTTAATAAGGAATGGTACCAGCTCCTCTTTATACCCCTTGAACAATTCAACTGTGAATCCATCTGCTCCTAGGATTTTTTGGTTGGTAGGGTATCAATTACTGCCTCAATTTCAGAACTTGTTTTTGGTCTATTCAGGGATTTGACTTCTTTCTGGTTTAGTCTTGGGAGTGTGTATGTGTAGGAATTGATCCATTTCTTTTAGATTTTTTAGTTTTTTTTTACATAGAGGTGTTTATAGTATTCTCTGATGGCGGTTTGTATTTATGTGGGATCAGTGGTGATATCCTCTTTAACGTTTTTTATCATGTCTATTTGATTCTTCTCTCATTTCTTCTTTATTAGTCTTACTAGCAGTCTATCTATTTTGTTAATTTGTCTAAAACCAGCTCCTGAATTCACTAATTTTTTGAAGAGTTTTTCATGTGTCTATCTCCTTCAGTTCTACTCTGATCTTAGTTATTTGTTGTCTTCTGCTAGCTTTTGGATTTGTTTGCTCTTGCTTCTCTAGTCTTTTAATTGTGATGTTAGGGTGTCAATTTGAGATCTTTCCCACTTTCTCCTGTGGGAATTTAGTGCTATAAATTTCCCTCTAAACACTGCTTTAGCTGTGCCCCAGAGATTCTGGTACGTTTTGTCTTTGTTCTCCTTGGTTTTAAAGAACTAATTTATTTCTACCTTCATGTTGTTATTTACCTGGTACTCATTCAGGTGCAGGTTGTTCAGTTTCCATGTAGTTGTGCAGTTTTTAGTGACTTTCTTAATCCTAAGTTCTAATTTGATTGCACTGTGGTCTGAGAGACTGTTTGCTATGATTTCCATTCTTTTGTATTCGCTGAGGAGTGTTTTACTTCCAATTATGTGGTCAATTTTAGAAAAAGTACAATGTGGTACTGCAAAGAATATATATTCTATTGATTTGAGGTGGAGAGTTCTGTAGATGTCTATTAGGTCTGCTTGGTCCAGAGCTGAGTTCAAGTCCTGAATATCCTTGTTAATTTTCTGTCTTGTTGATCTAATATTGACAGTGGGGTGTTAAATTCTCCCAATATTACTGTGTGGGAGTCTAAGTCTGTTTGTAGGTCTTCACAAACTTGCTTTATGATTCTGGGTGCTCCTGTATTGGGTACATATATAGTTAATATAGTTAGCTTTTCTTGTGACATTAATCCCTTTACCATTATGTAATGCCCTTCTTTGTCTTTTCTGATCTTTGTTGGTTTAAAGTCTGTTTTATCAGAGACAAGGATGGCAACCCTTGCTTTTTTTTTTTTTTTTTTTTTTTTCTTTCCATTTGCTTGGTAAATCTTCCTCCATCCCTTTATTTTGAGCCTATGTGTGTCTTTGCATGTGAGATGGGTCTCCTGAATACAGCACACTGATGGGTTTTGACTCTTTATCCAATTTGCCAGTCTGTGTCTTTTAATTGGGACATTTAGCCTATTTACATTTAAGGTGAATGTTGTTATGTGTGAATTTGATCCTGTCGTTATGATGCTAGCTGGTTATTTTGCCCATTAGTTGATGCACTTTCTTCATAGTGTCAATGGTCTTTACATTTTGGTATGTTTTTGCAGTGGCTGGTACTGGTTTTTCCTTCCCATATTTAGTGCTTCCTCAGTAGCTCTTGTAAGGCAGGCCTGATGGTGACAAAATCTCCCCACATTTGCTTGTCTGTAAAGGATTTTATTTCTCCTTCACTTATGAAGCTTAGTTTGGCTGGATATGAAATTCTGGGTTGAAAATTCTTTTCTTTAAGAATGCTAAATATTGGCCCCCACTGTCTTCTGCCTGTGGGGTTTCTGCTGAGAGATCTGCTGTTAGTTTGATGGGCTTCCCTTTGTGGGTAACCCTACCGTTCTTTTTAGCTGCCCGTAACATTTTTTCCTTCATTTCAACCTCGGTAAATCTGATGATTATGTGTCTTTGGGTTGCTCTTCTCGAGGAGTATCTTTGTGGTGTTTTCCGTGTTTCCTGAATTTGAATGTTGGCCTGTCTTGCTAAGTTGGAGAAGTCCTCCTGGATAATATCCTGAAGAGCATTTTCCACTTGGTTCCATTCTCCCCATCACTTTCAGGTACACCAGTCAAACATAGGTTTGGTCTTTTCACATAGTCTCATATTTCTTGGAGGCTGTGTTCATTCCTTTTCATTCTTTCTTCTCTAATCTTGTCTTCATGCTTTATTTCATTAAGTTGATCTTCGATCTCTTATGGCCTTTATTCCACTTGATTGATTTGGCTATTGATACTTATGTATGCTTCACAAACTTCTCCTGCTGTGTTTGTCAGCTCTATCAGGTCATTTCTGTTATTCTCTAAAGTGCTTATTCCAGTTTGCCATTCTTCTGACCTTTTTTCAAGGTTGTTAGTTTCCTTGCATTGGATTACAACATGCTCCTTTAGCTTGGAAGAGTCTGTTATTACCCACCTTCAGAAGCCTACTTCTCTCAGTTCATCAAACTCATTCTCCGTCCAGTTTTGTTCTCTTGCTGGCACAGAGTTGTGATCCTTCGGAGGAGAAGAGGTGGTCTGGTTTTTGGAATTTTCAGACTTTTTGCACTGGTTTTTCCTTATCTTCATGGATTTATCTACCTTTGATCTTTCATGTTGGTGACCTTCAGATGGAGTTTCTGTGTGACATCCTTTTGTTGATGTTAATGCTATTCCTTTCTGTTTGTTAGTTTTCCTTCAGTCAGGCCCCTCTGCTTCAGATCTGCTGGAGTTTTCTGGGGGTCCACTCCAGACCCTGTTTACCTGGGTATCAGCAGCATAGGCTGCAGAACAGCGAAGATTTCTGTCTGTTCCTTCCTTTGGAAGCTTTGTCCCAGAGGGGCACCTGCCATATGCCAGCCGGAGCTCTCCTGTATGAGGTGTCTGTTGGCCCCTACTGGGAAGTGCCCCCCAGCCAGAAGCCACGGGGCTCAGGGACCCACTTGAGTAGGCAGTCCGTCCCTTAGCAGAGCTTGAGTGCTGTGCTGGGTGATCTGCTGCTTTCTTCAGAGCTAGCAGGCAGGAACATTTAAGTTTGCTGAAGCTGTGCCCACAGCCACCCCTCCCCCCAGGTGCTCTGTCCCAGGGAGATGGGAGTTTTATCTATAAACCCCTGACTGGGGCTGCTGCTTTTCTTTCAGAGACACTGCCCAGAGAGGAGGAATGTAGAGAGGAAGTCTGATTACAGCGTCTTTGCTGAGCTACGATGGGCTCCGCCCAGTTTGAACTTCCAGGCAGCTTTGTTTACACTGTGAGGGGAAAACCACCTACTCAGTAGTCAGTAATGGTGGACGCCCCTCCCCACACCAAGCTCAAGTGTCCCAGGTCGACTTCAGATGCTGTGCTGGCAGCGATAATTTTAAGCCAATAGATCTTAGCTTGCTGGGCTCTGTGGGGGTGGGATCCACTGAGCTAGACCACTTGACTCCCTGGCTTCAACCCCTTTTCCAGGGTAATAAGTGGTTTTTCTCTTGCTGGTGTTCCAGGTGCTACTGGGGTATGAAAAAGGAACTCCTGCAGCTAGCTTGGTGTCTGCTCAAATGGCCGTCCAGTTTTGTGCTTGAAACCCAGGGCCCTGGTGATATAGGCACCTGAGGGAATCTCCTGGTCTGCAGGTTGTGAAGACCATGGGAAAAGCATAGTATCTGGGCCACAGTGCACCATTCGTCATGGCTTCCCTTGGCTAAAGGAGGGAGGTCAATGACCCCTTGCGCTTCCCAGGTGAGGCATCGCCCCACCCTGCTTTGGCTTGCCCTCCATGGGCTGCACCCACTGTCTAACCAGGCCCAGTGATATGAGCCTGGTACGTCAGCTGGAACTGCAGAAATCATGCGCCTTCTTCATTGGTCTTGCTGGGAGCTGAAGACCAGAGCTGTTTCTATTCTGCCACTTTGCCAGCCACCAGCTTTTGTCTTTTTTATAACAGCCATTGTAAGAGGTGTGAGGTGATATAGTGTTTTGTTTTGTTTTGTTTTCATTTCCCAAATGATTAGTGACATTGAACATTTTTTGCCTATCTTTTAATCACATTATTTGTTGCTACTCAGTTGTTTGAATTTCTTATATATTTTATATAGTAACCCTTTATCAGATGTATACTTTGCACAAATTTTCTCTCATCCTGTGTTGTCTCTCCACTCTGTTGATTATTTTCCTTGCTGGGCAGAAGCTTTTTCGTTTTGTATAATCCCATTTGTCATGACATTTTTAAATACATGGTTTTTCCAACCCCTGCTTCAGATATGCTCAATTGAGGTCTATCTCCTGGAGATTTATATGCAACAACCAGTCCTGTACTAATCAGTATATGGAAATCCAGGTGTCCAGTAGGATAACTGGACAACTGGTTTTTAATTTGGTCAGTAAGATAATTCCATGCACACATTTACCTGTCTGAATAAGAGACAGAAAGAAGAATGTTGTGAAGAGTTTGATTTCCATAGATAGGTCCCTGAGAATGCTGGCAGCAAGAACTGTTTCTTCTTCCAATCCTTTGCTCCTTGACCTGTGTGTTCTAGTCACTGATTGTTGGCTATTGGTTAAGTGTATATACCTTATTTTAGTGGATGGCCACTCAACCTTGAAGGTGTTGTTTTTGAGCTGGTACCTTAGCTCACCTCTCAACAAGCAATTTTCCCATTATATCAGGGCAGCTGTGTACACAGAACAATAAATTTCATGATTATTATGTTATAATATGGTTTCGTGGTTATAGGAGTCCCACAGTGATATATGTGACACCATGACAATGGATTGGGCCCTTGAATGGTGCTGGCAGAGACATTTGAGCAGGGAAGACTGAACTTTAAACAGGCCACTCAAAGAAAAAAGAACCCCAAATTAATTAAATATAAAGAGATCTTGACCAGGCGCGGTGGCTCACTCCTGTAATCCCAGCACTTTGGGAGGCCAAGATGGGTGGATCAAGAGGTCAGGAGATTGAGACCATCCTGGCTAACATGGTGAAACCCCGTCTCTACTGAAAACACACAAAAAAATTAGCCGGGAACTGAACAATGAGATCACTTGGACTCGGGAAGGGGAACATCACACACTGGGGCCTATCATGGGGAGGGGGGAGGAGGGAGGGATTGCATGGGGGAGTTATACATGATATAAACGTCATGCACATGTACCTAGAACTTAAAGTATAATAAAAAAAAAAAAAAAAAAAAAAAAAAATTAGCCGGGTGTGGGGGCGGGCACCTGTAGTCCCAGCTACTCGGGAGGCTGAGGCAGGAGAATGGCGTGAACCTGGGAGGCAGAGCTTGCAGTGAGCTGAGATCGTGCCACTGCACTCCAGCCTGGGTGACACAGCGAGACTCCCGCCTCAAAAAAAAAAAAAAAAAAAAAAAAAAAAAAAAAAAAAAAAAAGATCTTTATCAAGACACATTATAATCAAATTCTCAAAATTCAAAAGAGAATTTTGTAATAACAAAGGAAAAGCAACTTGTCACATACAAGGAAGTTTTTATAAGACTATCAGTAACTCTCTCAACAGGAACCTTGTAGGCCAGGAGAGAGTAGGATAATATATTCAAAGTACTGACAGGAAAAAAAAAAAAAAAACTGCCAAGCAACAAGAATATTATACCTGGCAAGACTGTCCTACAGAAATTAAAGAAAGATAAGGGCTTCCCCAGACACACAACAGCTATGGGAGTTCATTGCCACTAGTCCTGCCTTACAAGAAATGCTAAAGAAATTTCTTCAATTGAAATAAAAAGATGCTAAGAACATGAAAACCTATAAATTCAGTGTACAGGTAAAAATATAGAGAAATTCAGAATATTCTAATTTTTAATTCTAACAAGACAGTTAAAAGGTAAAAGTGTATGAATAAAGTGGAGCCACATGATTTGGTAATGAACACTCAAGATTTGGTAATGGATGTAAGTTGTGGCATTAGTAATGTAAAATGTGGGGAGAAAGGAAATTGAAATGTAGTTTTTTAAAATTTGGTTGAAGTTAAGTGGTTATCAGCTAAAAAACAGACTGTTATAAATGTAGTAAACTCTATGTAAGCCTCACAGTAATCACAAAGAAAAAAACCTGTAATAGATACACAAAAGATAAAGAAAAAGGAATTAAAGCATATGTCTACAAAAGTTATTAAAACACAAAGGAAGAAAACAAGGCAGGAAGAGTTAAAGGAAATATAAAGCAGGTAACAACAAAATAACTGTAGTAAGTCCTTATCTATCAATAATTACTTTAAATGTCCATAAATTATCTTCTCCAATCAAACAACACAGAGTGGCTGAATAAAGAAACAATTTCTAACTATATGCTGCCTCAAGGAACTTTCTTTAGCTTTAAGCACACACATAGGCAGAAAGTGAATTGTGATGATTGGAAAAGATGCTTGATATAATTTCAGTCTTCTTAGATTTGCTAAGACTTGTTTTGTAGCCTAACACATAATCTGTTCTGAAGAAAGTGGTTGAGAAAAAAGTATATTCTGCTGCTGTTTGATGGAATGTTCTAGATCCTTTTAGTATATAGCATTGTTCAAATGACAAATATGTGGATATACACAACATGCTCTTGAAAAACCAATGTGTCAAAGAAAAAATCAAAAAAGAAATTTTAAAAAACAGTGTCAGTTAAACAAAAATGGAAATACAGCATACCAAAATTTATGGGATGCAGCAAAGCAGTTCTAGAAAGGAAGTTTACATCAACAAATGCCTATCAAAAAAGAAGAAAGATCTTAAATAGCTTAATGTTATACCACAACGAACTAGAAAAGTAACAAACTAAGTCTATTGTTAATAGAAGAAAGACATTAATAAATATCAGAGCAGAGACAATGAAATAGAGATTAGAATACCAAGAGAAAATATCAACAAAATGAAGAGTTGTGTTTTTTTTGAAAAGATAAACAAAATCAACAAACTTTAGCTAGACTGAAAAAAAAAGAGAAAGACTCAAGGAAATAAAATTAGGAAAAAAAGGGGAAACATTGTAACTGATACCACAGAAATATAAATAATTATATAAGACTACTATAAATAATTATTTACCAAGAAATTGGATAACGTAGAAGAAATGAATAAATTCCTAGAAACTTAAAACCTACCAAGACCAAATTATGAAGAAATAAAAACTCTGGACAGGTCAATAAGGAGTAAGGAGATTGCATCAGTTTAAAACAGTTTCTTATCAAAGAAAATCCCAGATGTATGGCTTCACTGCTGTATTCCTACAGACATTTAAGAGGAACAAATATTAATCCTTTTCAAAGTTTTTTTTTAATATTGAAGAGGAGAGCATACTTCCAAATTCATTTAATGAGGATAACATTACCTTGATACCAAAGACAAACAAGAAAACTACAAGAAAGGAACATGACAGGCCAATATCCCTGAAAAACATAGATGTAAAAATCTTCAGCAAAATACTAGCAAATAAAATTCAACAGCACATGAAAAGGACCATTCAACATGGAATGTTCATTCCATCACGAATGGAATTTAGTACTGGTAAGCAATGATAGTTCAATGTATGCAAATTAATAAATGTGATATACCATGTTAAGGAATGAAAAACAAAAATCATGCACTTATCTCAACAGATGCTGAAAAAGCATTAGGCAGAATTAAACATCCTTTAATGATAAAAACTCTCAACAAATTAGGTATGGAGGAAATGTAGTTCAACACCATAAAGCCATATATAGCAATCCTTCAGCTAATTTGATACTCAATTAAACAAACTGAAAGCTTTTTCTCTAAGATCAGGAACAAGACAAGGATGCCCACCCACTTTCACAACTTCTATTAAATATAGTACTAAGAACAATTAGGCAAAAAAAAAAAAAAAAAAAAAGAAATAAAAGGCATTTAAATTGGAAGGAAGAAGTTACATTATGCCTATTTGCAAAGAAATAATTTTGTATGTAGAAAACCCAAAGACTCCACCAAAAAAAAAAAAAAAAAAAAAAAAAAACTATTAGAAACTATTAGAACTAATTCAGTAAAGGTTCAGAATACAAAACTAACATACAAAAATCAGTAGCATTATTATACACTAACCAAGACAAATCTGAAAAGGAAATTAAAAAAAAAAAAACTCATTTACAATTGCTATTTTAAAAGCAGTCAAAAAACTTAGGAATCAATTTAACAAAAAGGGTGAAAGATCTGCACACTGAAATTTATAAAACATTGATAAAAGAAATTGAAGGCACAAATAAATGGAAAGATATCCTGTGTTCATGGATTAAAAAAAATCAATATTGTTAAAATGTCCATACTACCCAAGTGCTCTACAGAGTCAATGTAATCCCTATCAAAATTCCAGTGACATTTTTTACTGAAATAGAAAAATAAAATCCTGCAATTTGTATGGTACCATGAAAGAATTCAAATAGTCAAAGCAATATTAGGGTGGTGGGGGGTGTGGAAACAAAGCCAGAGGCATCACACTATCTAACTTCAAAATCTACTACAAAGTGATTGTAATCAAACACCATGATAGTGACCTAAAAACAGGCACATAAACCAATGGAACAGAATGGAGAGCCTGCAATATACCCACATGTTTATGGTCAATTGATTTTTCACAAGACTGCCAAGAGCATGTAATGGGGAAAAGAGTTTCTTCAATAAATGTGTTGGAAATACTGGATGTCATATACAGAAAAATGAAATTAGATTTTTATTTCATACCAAATAAAAATATCACCTCAATATGGATTAAAGGTTTAAACATAAGACCTGAACTATAAAATACCAGAAGAAAACATATGGGAAAAGCCCCATGACATGGATTTGGGAAATTACTTTTTTGAATATGACCCCAAAAGCACAGACAAAATAGACAAAATTAGACAAATGGGATTACACCAAACTATAAAGCTTCTGCACAGCAAAGGAAATCATCAGCAGAGCAAAAAGACAGTTTATTAATTGGGGGAAAATATTTGTAAACCATGCACCTGATAAAGGGTTAATATCAAAAATATATATATTAAACACTCGATAGCAAGGAAATAATCCTACTGAAAGACGAGCAAAGGACCTGAATAGACATAAAAAATGGCCAACCGGTACATGAAAAAATGTGCATATTACTAATCATCAGGGAAATGCAAATAAAAACCACAATGAAATATCACCTTATACCTTTTAAAATGGCTATTATGAAAGAGACAAATGCTAATAAGTTTTGGTGAGGATGTGGAGAAAAGGGAATTCATGCCCTTGTTGGCAGGAATGTAAACTAGCATAGCCATTATGGAAAACAATATGTAGGTTCCTCAAAAAAATAAAGCTGTCATATGATCCAGCAATCCCACTACTGGGTGTATATCCACAACATATGAAATCACTGTTTCAAAGAGATAACTACACTCCCATGTTCATTGAAACATTATTCACTATGGCCCTGATATACAAGCAACCTAATGTCCAACAATAGATGAATGAATTAAAAAAAATGGTATATATACACAATGGAATACTAGTCAGCCTTAAAATGAAGGACATCTTGTCATTTGGATGAACCTGGAGGTCATTATGTTAAATAAAATAAACCAGACATAGAAAGATAAATACTGCCTTATCTCATGTGTATGGGGTATCTAAAAAATCCAACTGAGAGAAGCCAAGTAGAACGGTGGTTGCCAGGACATAGGGCAGAGAAAAGTCAGGGAATTGGGAAAATGTTGGCTACAGGGTTCGAGGTTTTAGTTAAGATGAATACATTCTGGAAATCTATTGAACTACATTGTCACTATTGTTAATAATATTGTATTATTATTGATTAAAGATTAAATCTCAAACTTTCTTACCACAAAAAAGTCATGTGTGTGATGTGCCGAATATGTTAATTAGCCTGATTTAATCCTTTCACATGAATATATCGAAACATCACTTTGAGAATTATATATATACAATTTTAATTGTCAATTATACCTTAATACAGCTGAAAAAAATGTTTAAAATGTTCTAGCTTCAAACATTATATAAATGCTTGCAAAGTTACAGATAAATAAAATTTATTTATCTAATAAAAATAAAATTAATTTTATTTCTCATTTTTATTTGAGTTTTTATTATTACTAAACTGAACACATTTTATAATGTTAAAAAGCAGGGGTCGAATTGACTATCTTTTATTCTAAATACTTCTTTGGTACATATCATGGTATAAAATTAAAGAAAACACCCACATCTAAATTTTGTAAAGGAATCAAAGAGAAATATTTGATGACATCAGGTCTTTTATATGTTAGCCTTAGACAGTATTAAAAATTTGTGTTTCTTTTAAAATTTGTTTATAGATTATATGGTCTCTTTTTTGTTCACTGCTTTAATCCTTTCAGATGAATATTTCACATTATACATATATTATGATACATGTGTATCATATATGCAAATATTTATATAATGTTTGCAAGATAGAACATTAAAGAAAACTTTTTCCAGTTTTATTAAGGTATAATTGAGCAAACATATATACAATGCTCAAAGTGACGTTTTGACATAAATAATCATGTAAAAGGATTAAATAGTCTTGTCTTAATTCTAACTTACAAAAAAAGTATGCTCTTAAAGGGGGATGAGGAAAGAAAAAGAGAAACATCATAACCCAATAAAAGTTCTGAGGTGAGAATTCTGAAATGGTATGCTATTCAGAAAACTCATATTGATCCACTTGACACATTCAAGTTCATCCTAGAAGTTCAATTCTTACACAAAAAAGCCCACTGTCTAGGAGACATCCCAATGGAATAGGAACTTTTAGTAAAGATTTAGCAAAATGCTTTCTTTTCCTATAGCAGAAATAAAGAACAATCTCCCTAGCGGAATAAGCTTGTTGTAATTTAGACCTATTTTTTAATCTTATCCAATATTCAAATAGTTTTCATCTTTCCCCCTCCCTGCCTAGGAATTCCATTACTAAGAAGGTGAGTCAATACATATATATACATGTATTCCTCACTTTGAATGGAAAAGGTTAAATTCCTAATTTTCAATAAATGTTTTATGTTTTGTAATCCTTTGATGAACACCCCTTTACCATATGAAGGCATACTTTGTGAAAGGTAAGTGAATTACCACATAAACTTCTATTTAAGTTAGTTTCAAAATGAAGAATCTGGGAATTCACAGCATGTTTTAAACTGGCCTACATGAGATCTTTCTACTCATACACTTAGGTAGATTAATTAGAAATTTGTATTGCTTTCTTAAATTCCAGAAACCATAAACAAACAAATTCAACAAAAGCCAAGTCTGATAGTCATGAACAAGATAAAGGAGTTATATTATTTACAGTATCACAACAGTAAGTTCTGTTAGTATGGAACATAGACTTACTATTATTTTTAATCATAGTTCACTTGTTAACACTAGAGATTAAGCAAAATAAATTCTTTGAAAAAAATAAGCTTACAGAATTTGTTTTTTTGTTTTTGCAATTCAATCTCATACTTGTTTAATTCTTGGGGAAGTTGCTTTGTATAGATTTATGTTACTGCACTCAGCAGAACCTTTTACATTTGTGCTATTATAAAAAAGATGTATATTCTTTTCACTTTGGATATTCTAGAACTGGGATATAGCAGGATTTCATATATTCATTTTACTTGCAAGGTATCACATGAGATGTATTACAACAGATGAGGAGGAGATCACTGGCCAATAGGCAGTCAATAGAAGAGCCTCGGGCAGCTCGTAAAGTAGGTACAAGGGCTTTGTTGCTGAGTGGCATGCCTTTGGTCTGTTTAAATTAATCCAATTGCCTCAGTTTGTAAATTTAATTTCCACATTCTGGAAGCCGTGTTTACAGTTTTTGTTAATGGAAGATGCTTACTGTGAACTTCCAGAACCCGAAGAATAGAGTCATCTTGCTAGGCATGGTGGCTCATGCCTGTAATCCCAGCACTTCAGGAGGCTGAGGTAGGAGGATCACTTGAGGCCAGGAGCGTGAGACCAGGCTGGTCAACATTGCAAGACCTTCTCTCTATCAAAAAAAGAAATAATGATAGTAATAAATTAATTAATTAATTTAATTTTTTCTTTTTAAAGAGAGTGTTAAAACCCCATCATCTCAGCCCAAAAACAGCTTAAGCTGATAAACAACTTCGGCAAAGACTCAGGATACAAAATTAATGCACAAAAATCACAAGCATTCCTATACACCAATAATAGACAAGCAGAGAGCCAAATCATGAGTGAATTCTCATTCACAATTGCTACAAAGAAAATAAAATATCTAGTAATAAAACTTACAAGGGACATGAAGGACCTCTTCAATGAGAACTACAAACAACTGCTCAAGGAAATAAGAGAGAACACAAACAAATAGAAAAAAAAGTCCATGCTCATGGATACAAAGAATCAATGTTGTGAAAATGGCCATACTGCCCAAAGTAATTTATAGATTCAATGCTATTCCCATCATGCTATCATTGCCTTTCTTCACAGAACTAGAAAAAAGCTACTTTAAATTTCATGTGAAAGCGAAAAAGAACCTATATAGCCAAGATAATCCTAAGCAAAAACAACAAAGCTGGAGGCATCACGCTACCTGACTTCAAACTATACTACAAGGCTACAGTAACCAAAACAGCATGGTACTGGTACCAAAACAGATATATAGACCAATGGAACAGAACAGGGGCCTCAGAAATAACACCACACATCTACAACCATCTGATCTTCAACCAACCTGACAAAAGCAAACAATGGGGAAAGGATTCCCTATTTAATAAATGTTGCTGGGAAGACTGGCCAGCTATATGCAGAAAACAGAAACTGGACCCCTTCCTTACACCCTATACAGAAATTAATTCAAGATGGATTTAAAACTTAAATGTAAAATCTAAAACCATAAAAACCATAGAAGAAAACCTAGGCAATACCATTCAGGACATAGGTATGAGCAAAGGCTTCGTGACTAAAATACCAAAAACAATAGCAACAAAAGCCAAATTGACAAATGGGATCTAATTAAACTAAAGAGCTGCTCAGCAAAATAAACTATCACTAGATTAAACAGGCAACCTACAGAATGGGAGAAAATTTTTGCAATCTACCCATCTGACAAAGGTCTCATATCCAGAATCTACAAAGAACTTAAATTTACAAGAAAAATACAACCCCATCAAAAAGTGGACAAAAAATATGAACAGACACTTCTCAAAAGAAGACATTTATGTGGGCAACAAATATGAGAAAAAGCTTATCATCACTGGTTATTAGAGAAAGGCAAATCAAAACCACAATGAGATACTATCTCATGCCAGTTAGAATGGTGATCATTAAAAAGTCCAGAAACAACAGATGCTGAAGAGGATGTGGAGAAATAGGAATGCTTTTACACTGTTGGTGTGGTGTAAATTAGTTCAACCATTGTGGAAGACAGTGTGGCAATTCCTCAGGGATCTAGAACTAGAAATGCCATTTGACCCAGCAATCTCATTACTGGGTATATATCCAAAGGATTATAAATCATGCTATTATAAAACCACATGCACATGTATGTTTATTGCAGCACTGTTTACAATACTAAAGACTTGGCACCCACCCAAATGCCCATTGATGATAGACTGGATAAAGAAAATGTGGCACATATACACCATGGACTACTCTGCAGCCATAAAAAAGAATGAGTTCATGTCCTTTGCAGGGACATGGATGAAGCTGGAAACTATCATCCTCAGCATACTAACACAGAAACAGAAAGCCAAACACCACATGTTCTCGCTCATAAGTGGGAGTTGAACAATGAGCACACATGGACATAGGAAGGGGAACATCACACACTGGGGTCTGCTGGGGGATCAGAGAAAGGGGAGGAAGAGCATTAAGACAAATATCAAAAGCATGCATGGCTGAAAACCTAGATGATTGGGTTGACAGGTGCAGCAAAGCACCATGGCACATGTATACCTATGTAACAAGCCTGCATGTTCAGCACCTGTATCCCAGAATTTAAAGTAAAATAAAAAATAAATAAAATAAATAGTGATCTTAAATCAGGGTAGAGGAAAGGAGGAGGAGCAAGGGCAAAGAATATGTTTCAGCCTGTGTTCCTCTTCCTATGTAAATCAGAATCAGTGGGGGTAGTGGGATCTACCTACCTTAGAAATTCACCAAGCTGAAGATTTCCAAGGCTATCAGACCCACTGCATGAAGAAAACTAATTTACAAACATAAACTCTAAAGACAAAGGAAACGTACAATAAAATAATAGATTCAGTGGCACAGGAAGCAACCAGAGTTTCTTTTTTAAAATCTATTTTAGCTTAGTTTATTTTAATTTATGTATTTATTGATAACTCTAACTTCTAATAAGGTTGTTCTCTGCATGGCACTATGGTGCAGACAATTCAGTCCGCAGAAAAGAGCAGGGACAATTTCACACATATTGAATGCTCAAGTACAGCATATAAATAAGTGGATATTGTTATTCATTGCAATATTATTTTAGTAGCAGTAAATGGTTCTTATGAAATAAATAAATCCATGAGCATTAGACAAAAGTTGAGTATCTTATCAAAAAATATGTACAAAATTTTACTGATTTTTTTATTCCTAATAAATTGTGCCCAACAAAACTTTTATGGATAAATGATAATAAGTAGGGCTTTTGTCCACTGCATTTCAATTTCCAACATAGTATTTGGAAGTACATAGGTTTGATGGCAAAAGAAACTTTCAAGGAAGAGCTGGTCAGTAATGAGACTGTAATTTTTCATGATTCTGTTTATGACTTAAGGGGGTATGTACTTGTATACTACCCCAGTTTGTGATATATTCATCAAGAACAATAAAGAAACTGACATGAGGGAATTTCAGTTCTCAATACCCTGACATATTTTAAAGCTTAATAGATGAGGGTTATTCAAATGCAAAACAACTACATTCAAGTCAGTACATAAAAACATGTTGAAATTTTCCTTTTATCAAAATATGAAGCAATGCTTGCCCAAATTCAAAACAATTACTATTTTTGGGAGATAAACAGTAAAATAATTTTCTGCTTTTGTTGGTGTTAGAATTAGGTGCTATATCAGTGTAATAGCTGAGAGTGATATGGTCTAGTAGTATTTTGATGAATTACTGCTTATAGTAAAAATGAGCAATTTCATCATGCTTGAATTAATAATGGTACTATGATTTGGCAAGTACTCTTGCAACATTCTCTAACTCATCACTTCAGAAGACAGACTTATATAGTCCAGCCATTGCTTTAGAAAATACAGGCTGCAATCGAGTTTAAAAAACAGAAGGGCCAGGAGAAACATTTCAGCTTTAGAAAGTAATGCATGTACCGGTTCTCATAACATTATTGCTTGATTATATCACTTCTTACTGATTATTTTAATCTCTCGCACAACTAACAGTAAATCAGAAAATAAAAAGAAATTTTGGAACATTACAATGTTTACCAAATTTAATTAAAAGTGCTACACACCCCAAGGTACTCCTGAGACATAGATATTGTACATATATATGTGTTATTTTACATTTAGATTTAAGATAATTAAGAAGGATAATATATAATCAATACAGCATTCATTTGGGTATCAATCAAGTAAAACACACATACAGAACTGAACATTACATAATTTCAGTCATAAAGAGTACAAATTATGAATTGATTTAATAGATTCATAACTAAGTACTCTTCTTTAATGTAACTCACAGTTTGTTTCACAAAATTATTCTGTGCTTTTTCTTTAAAATCTTACATGCCTGGATACATTTCTTAAAAGATACACATTAAGGATTTATCTTTTAAGGATTTATACTTAAAGCCTGCATTGTAGATCAGAAATAGTCAAAATGAACAGTTTAACATCTTATTTACAGAGATATTTGAACATAAATCTAAATTACAGATTATTCTTCTTGAAACAACTTGTAAATATTTTAATAAATACCACTGTAATGTAAGTACAAAAAGAGCATTGAAAACCAATCTACAGTAAATTTTATGTTTCTTGCAAATTTTAAACTGATGTCTTATCTGATATACAGGTTTTATTTCTTTTTGAACTTTTAAATAGCATAAAATTGTGTATCCATTCTTTTAATGCTACTTTTTTTTTTAGCAATCTCAAAATGTATGCTCATTTTGTAATATTTTATCTATAACTGTTTGGGTGGTATCAAAAAGACAAAATCTCTTATACTTTCTAGAGTAGATTATTTCAAAACAGGTATATCTTATTAAAATTTGCATTACCTTTTTATCTCTGAATGGTCTTTAAAATACGGTTGTTTTGAACTTGAGTTGTAAAATAAAACTGAAAAATATTTATGTTTCATTTTTATCAAAGACATTCACAAATGAAGGCTGTATTTTTATGCAATCCTATGCAAAACTAGGCAATGGTTCTGGTCTCCATCATTATTAGGTTATTCACAGGTGGTGAAAGAAGAAGTAAGGTTTGATAAGAACTTAGTTTATTTGATTACCTTAAGCAAATCATATGCTTCAAACTTAGGAATTATATACAGTGTCCTAGAATGCAGTAGTTGACAACTGATAGAACCTTGCCTCCCAAAATAGAATAAAACTATTTTGAAGATAGAGAAAAAACAAAACAGTGTCATGTTTTCCCGAATCATTTGTTTTAATCAAAGGAAAAATATATTTGTGTTCTTAAAAGTTGTTTTTATCCATAAACATAAGCAAATGTTATCAACTGAGTTATTTATTTTCTCTGAAGTCAACCTTGTGTAATTCATGAGCTAAGAGAACAAACCATAATTAATGTCAATGAATGACTGAAAATGGTGTGTGTGTGTGTGTGTGTGTGTATGTGTATGCGTGTGTGTGTCTTTAGAGCTTGAGGGTATAAACAAGGCATTCCCATTCCTAGTCATGGAGTATTACCTTGGCAGGAAGGATAGTGTTTATATTAGTGCCTCACAGACGGTGCACATTCACAAGTCCTCAGAGGCCTGCAGAGTTAGCTTTCTAAAAAAAAAAAAAAAAATCACTTGTTTGATTTTTTAAAAAATATTTCATCACGAAAAGCCAAATGACTTTCACCAATTAGGTCAAATTCCTGCAGACTATGTTTTGTTTATAATCTCTGGATTGTTCCTAGCTGTGTTTCTTCCAATTTGAACTATTTGTAAAGTATATGTCCTTAACATTGTGTATGGAGACTTCCTCTTCTTAAAATTGAAGATTATAAAATAACTGAGTAACCTTCTCATTGAGAAAACTAGAAATTAGGAAGTGGGAACAGTTACTCAAAATAGCTGCTTGAAGGCATAATAAAGCTAAAAGTTATGAAATGTTTCTAGCTCAGTTTCCAAGAGGAGATTGAAATCCACGAGGTGAGTCACCTTTGGGACCTCTGCAGATTCTCAGAGAGGTGGCTGAAAGACTGAATAGCTCTTCTGAAATTCTTTCATGGCTAGCAGTCACAATTCGGAGCAAAGGGTTCACAAGGACAGTGACGCTGGTATAATGCCCTTATCTCTGAATTGGGACAGAAGGTGAAGTGGACACAAATCAGTCCTCATACAGGTCAAACCATAGTCCAGTCTCTAGTCATTTGAATGGCCCTGGAAATATTTGTTACTCAAACTTCTTTAGGATATTCTGGAAAGCTACTTCTCCCAGGTGACACACCAGTGGAAAACAATATCCTAAACTTCAAACTGTATCTACAAATAAATTATCAATTATCGTGTCAAGCATCAAATTATACACAACCAAAGAGAACAAAGAAATATAAATCAGAATAATTTGGAAAAAAGGGAAACTGAAAGACACCCACCGGGGCTTCTGATATTGGAAATACAAAATGCAGACTTTCAATATAAACAATGCTTACTACACTTCAGGTCATTTCAAAGATAAGAATAACAATCTGGAAAAATAATTTGAAATGATAAAATATTAGAAGACAAATATGGCTTCTAGAACTGGAAATTCTAAGCAACAAGATAAAAAAGTTTATGAATAGTTTTAATGCAGAATAGCTGTGAATAAAAGAGAATTACACAGGTATGAGAGACACCAGTAGAAGATACCAAGAGTGGATCATGAGAGACAGCAAGATTTTAAAAACTTATAGAAGAAAGGATAAGAAACAGAGTGTACAGATATTAGATCTAGTGAAATTTTATTTGGAGTGCGTATTTCAAGTGATGCCTTCTCTGTAGTATACAAGAATATCCCAGGACAGGTCTGGACCCTCAGTCCTGATGAAATGTTACCTCCTTATGGAAGACTCCCTTGAACACACATTTTAAAACTTCATTTACATACCTTTATAAGACTTTATATTCTATCCTCATATTATTATAATTTACTTTACATAGATCAATTTATTTATTCAGTAAGTCCCCAAATTGTTTGTTTTGCAAGGACATTTACGTGCTCAGGAGCGGAAAAAAAAAAAAAAAAAAAAAAAAACGGTGAATGCTATAGATCTTGCATAAAAGTTTGGGTCATCTTACTTACTAAACTCTCTATTCTCTTTTATTCATATTACACAGAGCTGTTTAAATAAAGATTGCTCTCTTTTTTGTGAGTAGCAAATTCATGTCTTTCTGTTTGCTTTATTTCAGATATAATACAGGTCCTGTAGTTTCAACCATGGATCAATTGTGTGAACCATCTGTGGATACCTTATGTCAGTGTACCTAAATTAAAAGATCAAGTTATGAGACCTTAATTAATCTCTTGAAAGTAATGTTTGCAGTTTTTCATATTCAAAGTAATTGAAAACAACTTGCTCTTGTTAATGGTAGAGGCATGATGAAAAGCCAAATCTTCCATACTGATTCTTTTTAACAAACAAATAAAAACAATCTGCAAACTACATTAACTGCTGAGTTATAAACTGCTTAGTCTCATAATCTTCAGGCATATTTCTTAAATTTATAGGTTAATTTTTCCACCGTCTGAGGTAAATAATTGTGATTAGATTACCCATTGCTTTAATTCTACATGCTTAATTAATTTTTTTTCAGAATACTAATACATGTTCACAGTAGAGAGAAACAGAAAATATTCTAAAACAAATGGAGGTTAATTTAAAAGTACTGGTTATCACACCAAATCAGAGATAAATTTAATATTTTTCCTATAAATATATGTGTGACTGTATTTATGAAAATGGGATTATATTGTAATGGAGATAATACCTTATAGGGCTGCCAGTAAGATAAAATGAGAGCATGTTGCAGAGTGCCTGGTATACCACAAGTGCTCAATAATCTAGCTATTGTAAGATAGTATTTACAGTTTTAAAACCTGCTTTTATCACTAGACTGCATATAATGAACATTTGTTATGGGTAGATATTCATTTACAACTCCTGTTTCTCTAAAATTATAGAACCATATTTAGTTGTGCAGATAAATAAAATTTTTTTCCTATTGCTAGAAAAAATTTATTTCTAATTCTTTATAATAATGAGAAAAAGCAAGACATATCCTTGCTGATTATCTTTTTTAAAAAAAAATATTTTTAATGAGACCTCTTTGGTTAATTTTTAGTATGATATACATCTATATGTTGAAACTACTTTATTTTTTATGTCCCAAACAAAAGAAGTATCTCACATTGATTTAACTGTTTACCCTCCTCTCACTCTTTGTGCTGGTATAGTCACATATTTTACAATTACACCTTTTATATTTCCTACAAGATATCATGTTAAACACCAGTTATAAGTTTATTGCCTCTCAGCTGTGATCTGCCCTACATTACCTGCTCATGATACTAGAATTGAACTCCATAATCCAGAGATGTCCAATCTTTTGGTTTTCCTGGGCCATATTGGAAGAAATGTCTTGGGCCACACATAAAAAACACTATCACTAACGATAGCTGATAAGCTGGAAAAAAAAAAAAAAAAAAAAAAAACAGAGTGTACAGATATTAGATCTAGTAAACTTTTATTTGTTGTGCATATTTCAAGTGATGCATAAATCTAATAATGTTTTAAGAAATTTCACGAATTTTTGTTGGGCTGCATTCAAAGGTATCTGAGTAGCCCATGGACTGTGGGCTGGACAAGCTTGCTGCAATCAGTTCTCCTTCATCAGTTGGCTCAATAGTAAGCTTTGCAGTGGAGGGGGCTATTGGGACACTGCAGGGCAAAGGAAGGGAAGAAGCTTGTCTTCTGAGTTCTGCTGGCCTTTCTTTCTGCTTCCTATGACAATAGCACATGAAACAATGTTCAGTGGCTCTCAAGTTTCAGATTTTCACCAGAAATCAAGCAACTTCCTGCTCACCATTCCTAGTTTACTGGCTGTGGAACAGGTCTGTGCCATGGCACCCAGTGAATGTCTTCACCCTTCACCTTAAAGAGGATAAGACCACAGACTTACCCTCTTTAGCAAGGACTGAATCTCAGGCTGGTAGTAGTGTTGGGAAGCAAGGAGTCACCCAGGTTTATTTCATCTTTGGATGCTCTTCCTTAGCCTTGGAGATAGAAGGCTATTTGCTATCCCTGTATTATTTAGCATTTTCTTACATTCTTTTGTTATGTTTGTTAACCACTTTTTACTAAATAATTTTATTTTATTTATTTATTTATTTATTTTTTGAGATGGAGTCTTGCTCTGTAACCCAGGCTGGAGTACAATGGCATGATCTTGGCTCACTGCAACCTCTGCTTCCCAGGTTCAAATGATTCTCCTGCCTCAGCCTCCGAGTAGATGGGATTACAGGCCCCTGCCACCACGTCTGGATACTTTTTTATTTTTCTGGAGACAGGTTTTTACCACGTTGGCCAGGCTGGTCTCAAACTCCTGACCTCAGGTGATTCACCCACCTCAGCTTCCCAAAGTGCTGGGATTATAGTTGTGAGCCACCGAGCCCAGCCTAATTAATAATTCTTTTATATTAATATTTTTCTGCTCAAATTATTATTGTGCTTTCTGTTTCCTGGTCAGAACATGATTTTTAAAATAACTTTAAGTTATTAATATTCATTTTCACTTACTTACATATTTATCATTTCTGGTCATTTCATCCCAACTCGAAGCTTTGAGTTTGCATCTGAGATCATATTTCTTCATGGTGATGAAATCTGTTCAGTAATTTTTGAAATGCAAGTGTGAAGAATGCAAGGAGTCAGGGTTTTTGTTTTGATCTGAAACCTTTATTTCACCTTCGTCTTAAAAGCACATATTGAGTGGATATGCACTTTAGTAGCTTTTTTATTCTTTTCAGTACTTTAAATATTTCAATCTATTGTTTTCTAGCTCCCCAAATTTGGTTGACATGTATGTCATCAGTATACGGCTCCCGTGAATGTAATATCAGATCTTGCTTTGGCTGCTTATGGAATTTTATCTTTGTATTTGATTTTTAGCAATTTGACAATGATTGCCTATGATTAGTTTTCTATGTATTTATCCTATGGGATTTGCTGAGATTCTTTCATCTGTGGATTGATAGTGTTCTTTGGATTATTACTTCAAAAAAATTTTTTGCATCATTCTCTTACCCCTTGCATTCTAGGAGTCTAGTCAAAGCTTATTTGATCTTTTCGTTGAGTTCCACCTATTCTTCTCATATATTCTGACTTTTTTGTTTAGAATTCATTTTTCTGTCTATACTTCAGTTTGAATGTTTTCTGTTGACATCTTTTCTGAATTCATTCATCTGGTTCTCTGCCGTGTTCAGTATGTTAAGCCCATCCAGTGGGACATCTACCACCAACTAGTGAGGGGGTTTTTAGTATTTTTTTATTATTAAGATAGAATCTACATAGGTGTATACATGGTGTTTGTCAATGACTATGGACAAATATTTATATCTAAGTACAAAACCCATAGTCAACATATAAATCATTCATTCTTATCATCTCAGAAATTTTCTTCATATCCATTTGCAGTCAATTCACATACCTCATAAGTACGTATTCTTCACATTTCTGTAACCATAGATGAGCCCTTCCTATTCTTGAACTTCATATAAATGAAATCACACAGCATGTACTCTTTTATATCCACATATTTTTATTTAACATCATGTTTTTGAGATTTACTGATGTGGTTGCAGGGACTGGTAAGTTATTATTACTATTACTCTTATTACAACTACTACTATACACACACACACACACATACATATATATAGACATAGGTATATATGTCTCTAACTCTTGACCTCAAGTGATTCACCCACCTAAGCCTCCCAGAATGCTGGGATTACAGGCATGAGCCACTGCACCTGGCCACTAACTCTGTTTAAATCGTTTTTGCACATTTTTAAACACTGAGTTGTAAGTGTATCACCCCATATAAATTTTCTTCCATTTTTCATTGGTTTTCTTGATTCTTATAAGTCAGCCATAACTATTATTATAAATATATATATGTATTCATATTCACATATTTTTCCTTTTATAAATTTTGGCTACAGACTACACATATACTATTTTGAGTGTTTTAGATATTTATCAGTTTTTCTTTTGAAGAATTCATAGTAAAATTGAGTCCAGCTATTGTTCCTCAGAATATAATTTAGATAATAAATAGGAAAATGATTAAATGTGGGTGAGAGTATTTATTTCAAATTTTACCTTTTTAATACAGGATTTTTGCTGGGGAAATAACTATTCCATTTGATTCTGAATGATTTTGATGTTTGTTAGTCGTCCTTTGTATAAATTGTTCATCAATGTTTCTGTTCATTTTCCCATTAAGTTTCAGCAAATTTCCTAGTTGATTTGCAAAAGTACTTGAATTGCAAGCATTAATTCTTTGCCCACTTTTGTCTCTGAACACATTACTCACATATTAACCTTATCTGCAGTATCTACTGTTCAACATAGATATTCCTATGGCATTCAACTTTATCTATTGTTTGTAATTTTGGGGTCTTACTCAGAAGTCCTTCTTTACCTAACTTTGACATTTTAGCAATCATAATTCACCATTGTGGACTGTGTAACTGTGATATATCTTAATTGTATCCAAATAGTAAACCATTTTCTCAACATTTTCTATCTAACTTGTTCATACTTCTGCTGGTTTACTGTGCCACTGCTCTCATATGCCAAGTGCCCATGTATGTATGAGTGTTGCTTACCTTTCCATTCTGTTCCGATTTAAATGTTTATTACTGAACCAATTTTACACTGTTTTTAATTCTATAAATTTGGAGTATGTGTTCATATGTGGAAGTATGAGTTTTACAGTTAGCTGTTTTTTTTTTTTTTAAATACTTAGCCAATTATAGCATTTAATAAAAATGAAGCCATTGTATTGCACAGCTCCAAAACATGCCCTTTACATAAACTACAAAGTGAAGGATGGTCCCTGTTATTACAATATATTCCATGTGAATGGTGCTCACTAGAGTTAGATGACACAGCAGTTCTGGAGTTTTGAATTTTCACTCTGAATTGTTTTATGTGTGTGTGTGTTGTGTGTGTATAAGTGTGTGTATGTGTATTGTTTGTAGCAAGTATAAATGCAAGCTCTGGAGCTAAACTACTGGGTTCAAATCCTGGCATTTTTATTTCCTATGTGTGTGAAATTTATTTGCTTCAACTTTGTATTCCATAATATAGAGATAATGATAAGACCAACTTCAGGGGATTTATATGTTTGATATTATTATTTATCATAGTTTTTAATACTCTCTTTTCTGCTGATAGAAACCACCCAAATGTATTTATCTTTTTATACCCAATGGTACTATCAAAGAGGGTCTTTGTGTAATGAAACTTATCAAGAAATGTGCTTGAGAATATCTTTATTGGGCTTTGGTCATTTAAATGATAGTTTATATATATAACTATATATTTTGAATTTCTTTTTCTTTATGATGCTGAAAATATTACTGCTCTCCTACTTAGTACATTATCTATAGATGTTGAGAAGCATAATGACTATCTGTTTCTCAGTTTATTATAGAAGATCTATTTTTTTTCTCCTTGGTGGCCTTTAAAATTGTCTTTATGTTTCTGCAATTCTTAGATTTCACTGCATTTCTAGGTATCCGTCTTTTTATTATTTTTCCTGCTTGCCTTGCCATAAATCCTTTGTATCTGAGTTCTCATAATTTTATTTGTTAAACTCTGCATCAGTAATTCATTAAATTCTTCCAGTCATTTCTTTTTTAATCTGTTTGAATTTTTCGGATATGTAACTTAACCCTTCCCCTTCATTCTGCATTCCTTTATTAGCATTCTCCCTTTGTAATCCTTCTCAATGAACTCCTTCACCTTATTTTCTATTTCTCTTACTAATTCTTCAGCTGTATGTATGTGAACCATATATTGAGTTCTCTTTTCTGTGATGTTTTCACGCCCAGACTACTGGTTGTCATTGTTATTACATTTTATTATTGTTTGTTTCTGTTTCAATAAACAAAGTGTACAATACTTTCTTTTGCTTGAAGATATTTAGCATATTCATTTTAAAGTTAATCTGTAGGTTTGCAGTTTGTTGTCTTCAGCCTATAGGTTTGCTGATTCTTGTCTTTGCCTTATATTTGTCTTTTTACTTTCCCTCACGAGTCTGTATTGTCTTTGTGAGTTAGTCACCTTTACTGGGTTGTATACTTGTGGATGGGAAGATAATTTTTGTCCTGGCCTTTGTCTTTCTTTGTGACTTTAGGGCATAGGAGACATGCCATAGCATAAAGAGCTTTTATGAGATAATGGGTACATTTACTAAGACACTGTCTTTTAAAGAGATATTTCTTTTCTCCCCTTCTCCTAGGCCGACTATTCCTGCAAAGGTACAAAATATAGGAAAGCAAAAGCCACATTTCCACCAAAACCTATGACTACCTAAATTGACATAACCTAGACTGTTTCTACTCCAAGTTCTTCTGCCTTGCATTCCTTCCACCTTGACCTCCACCTCCCAACACTCTCCCATTCACATACAGCCCTAACCATCTTCTTTTGCCCCCACACATCCACCAACATTTCTATGATATATCTGTTGGCTGAGAAATTCATCTGAAATATCTTCATGTTTGGGTTAGTAGAAGGAGCCAAAATAGCATATTATTACACCAACTTCTCAGGAACTAAAACTTGGAAAAGTTCCTCAAAATATAAATATAGAGGCATATAAATTATTCACACCTTAAATTATTCTCACCACTGTAGAATCTCAGAAGCTAAATAGCATCCCGAAATTAGATACGTAAACCTACTCCCAGAGATCTTTGAGGATGGGTAATGTCATATAGCCTTTTCTTGTATTTCCCTATATCAGAATTTTGCACTGAGTAGGGCATCTATAAAACATTACTAAGTTACCAGTGTTTAAATTTCCATGTTACATTGTTGCTAAATCTGTGAGCTATTATGACCAAACTGATTGTAATATCTAGGAAAAGCAAAATAAAACAACAGTATCTTAAGGCTTAATTCCAGAATAACTCACGTCAATGAAAAGTTGTTAATATACAATCAGCCTACATTATACATCTTTCATTGATATATTTAGCATATAAATAAGACTTTAATATGTATTGCCCCATACACAAACACATTTTAGTGTTTCTAAAATATTGATATTTGTATTAATTAATCTGATCTGATTCTTTAAGTCCTTTTAAGTTAATACTAAACCAATATGTAAGAAGGAAGAGAGGTGAGGATTTCCATAAACTTGGTCAACAGTTTCAAAACGAAACACAATCCGATGGGGATTTTGTTTTCCTCCAGTTCCATAAGGTGAAAAAAAAGATGAAATGAGAGGAGATGGCATTCACCCATCCATTTAAAGTCAGTGCTGTATTTCCAAGGGCTAAAACAGTTACAGTTGCATTGTTCATTACTTTGGAAGTGTCACATTTTCTAGTATGACAATATGTATTATGGATGGGGGTTTTTATAGATGTGGAGAAATCTCTCTCAAAGTTATTTATTTGATTTTCTCCCCTTCTGCCTCTTTGTACTTCAGCGGCCAACCTTGGGATAATGGGATTACTTTATGCCTTCCACATCAGGCTCTGGATGAGTGCACAGAGGCCAGTGGCAAGAGAAATAAGATGGTTGTAAAAATGCAAACGTTGGAAGTTAAAAAAGGTGCACCCAATAACTTGCCCTTAAATTTAAAAGGAACTAAATGAGGAACTTCTGGACAATTTATCTTACTGTTTACTGATAACAAGTCACTTTGTTTTTATGTGCTCAGTCTAGTATTCCATAATTTATTTGAAAGAAGAAGAGAAATAATGTAGATAAATGATGAAGTGTCAGGGTCTGACACTCTTAAATGAAGCTATTATGGTCAAAGAGAAAACGTAAAACCTGCGGCTCATTATGAGAGTGTTCTACTTGTCAGTTAAGTGAAAAGGCCTGGAATGATTTCCAGTTTATTTGTCATTGCAGTTATTAAAGCTGTCTTTTTGGTGCCATGAAAATGAATTGAAGACTTTATTCGAAGTAAATTTGTACTAAAGCTTTCAGATGTATCTTATGTGAGCTCAGTGAGGCAAGGAAGCAGCTTAAAAGCTGAAATATTACAAGGAGACAACTACCAAAGTCTTTGAAACACAAAGAATAAATGAAGTGCTTTTTTGACTAGGAAACAAATTTTTGACTGTCATAATGGAATAAGATTGGTAATGGGATATAACATCTACTAATTGTTGGAAGATATTTTATCCCTATGAGGAATTAATTGCCTACATATTTTAGTAACAGTTCTACCAGCCTATCTTTCCAAATATTGATTTCCAAGAAAGGTTAAAGAATGCATCATTTTTGATAATACATACTTAATACTTAGTAAATATTAATGGAATAAATACATCATAGAAACAAAAAAATGTGTTTTGAGTAATAATAACTGCTAGGCTAGAACAATAATCTCTTAAAAACTTGAAAAGAAGTTCAAAAAACCAGAGTAGCATATTCCATTTTCCTAATTGAAATATCAGACTGCAAAAGGCTGCATCTTACTGCAATATATAAGTATATTATTGACATTTTAATCTTACAGGGCTCGTCTTCAAATACCTTACATCCTTACTGAGGTGTGAGAATAACCTGTACTTTAGCTTACATTGGAAGAAAATCAAATCAGATGGACTACTGACATGGTTGAGATGGATTCCTTTTAAGCATTGAAAAAATTAAGCCATTTGTTTCCTTCTTTCATGGCTGAGAGGTCTTTGCTTTCCCTTGTGCTACTCTGGCAATCACAAATATTTTTTGCATTGTTTAGTTACGCTTTTTGAAAGTCTGGAAGTGGACATTAATAGGGATACCAAAAGAAAAATGGATAGACTATATCAATTTTTCACCTCACCACATTAAATAAGAAAAATCACTAAAATGAATATTTTATTTCAGGCCTAAGAAATCTCCCAGTCATGCCGTTGACTTTTTATTGTGGATATTACAAATGTTTTGACACATATTCAGGGTCAGTTTACAAAGAAAACGGATTCTGCATCCTCCCCAAAGGTAATTCTTCAGTGTTTCCATCAGATTTTATAGCCATTTTCAGTGATATTGTCAGAGTACACGGTCTACCAGGCTCTTTATTATATGCCTTATTTTCAGGCATATAATAGTCTAAGTGTAAAGTCTTTAGTGTAAAGTCTCCCTCTGAAATCAAATTTGTTTTTATATTTGGAATATTTGAAATATTCCTATAGCTTTGATATTCTAATAGCTACAAATCCCAATGCTATAAAAATAAATGCTTTACAAAATCATAGCTGTGATGTAACAGTGAAGAAAGCTATACAACATAGCAATTGCTAGATAAAGGTGTAGAGAGTTTAGATGTAACCTGTTTGAGAGTCAGATTGTGTTTATACTCCCATTAAGGTTTGAAAAACAAACAAAATGGTTGAATTAGGTTAAATAAGCAATTACTTTGGAAACAAATTGACTAATTGATTCACATATTAGTATTAATATATACACATCTCCGTTTTTGTTGTTGTTTGTTTTTGAGACAGAGTCTCGCACTGTCACCCAGGCTGGAGTGCAATGGCATGATCTCCGCTCACTGAAACCTCCACCTCCTGGGTAGCTGGCTCAGCCTCCCGAGTAGCTGGGATTACAAGAATCCACCACCACGCACGGCTAATTTTTTGCATTTTTAGTAGAGATGGGATTTCACTATGCTGGCCAAGCTAGTCTTGAACTCCTGACCTCATGATCTGCGCACCTCAGCCTCTCAGAGTGCTGGGATTACAGGCGTGAGCCACCATGCCTGGCCACATCCTCCTTTTATGTGTACATACACTGCATAATCACCTTATGTTTTTGAGCCTATCCATTTTTTTTTAACCATTTAAGGAATTTTTATTAAACCAAGAATTTCATAACCCAAGTTACATTTCCTTGCTTAGTTATCAATTCTGTTATGTAAAACATAACTGACATTCTGAGCTATTCCACAGTTAAGAGTTACAAAATTAAATAAATGCTTTAAATTTTCATACTTTGCTGAAAATTCTTTTTCCCAGGGTCTATAAAACATTAATTTGTTTTTAATTTTAATTTTGAGATGGAGTTTTTTGCTCGTTGCCCAGGCTGAAGTGCAATGGCATGATCTTGGCTCACTGCAACCTCTGCCTCCCAGGTTCAAGCAATCCTCCTGCCTCAGTCTCTCTAGTAGCTCAGATTACATGTGCCCGCCAGCATGCCCAGCTAATTTTTTGCATTTTTAGTAGAGATGGGGTTTCACTACATTGGCCAGGCTGGTCTCGAACTCCTGACCTCAGGTGATCCACTCCAGCCTCCCAAAGTGCTGGAATTACATGGATGAGCCACCATGCCTGGCTTGTTTTTACATTTTCCTATATTTTTGTGTTTTGTTTGTTATTTTCAAATCAATAAGTAACCTAGGACTAGTAAGTTTGCTAGACTTGGTATTTCCTCAGTACATAAGGTTCACAGTTTGTTTTCCTTGTTTATGTTTTGCAATTTTTTCCATCGTATTTTAGTTTTTTGATGTTTAGTTTTCTTTGTTGAAACACAAGTTTTTTGGTTTTTGCTTCCCCCCCCCCCCGTGGTCCCTGATCAATTTTAAGCAGTTGGTACACCAGTAGCACTGTTAACTGCTTTCAGGAGCCTCTTTCGCACGGTAGGCTTGTAGTACAACTACAGCTTCAGAGACTCCGGAGACTCAAGCATATGAAGAAGTTTGGAATTATCAAGCTCCACTAATATGCCAGTGATTTTACCAGCAAGAGTAGTGTGCGTGGCTTGAATAAGAGGAAACAGTCGTTCACCAGATACAAACAGAAGTATCTACTTCCGCTGCTGAAGAGGGGCAAATGCCAACATGAAAGCAGTAAAAAGTTTTTGACCTTGGACATGAACAGCAAGCTGCTGCCTGGTAACCTGTGGATGTATATTAAGATGTTGTTGAGGAATGTGAATTCCTGCAGCATATTTGTACTGTGGAATGATGTGGACAGCAGGAGTGGAGCCAGCAGTAGCAGCTACAGGACATGGACTCGTTGTCTATATTGATGAGTTAGCAACACACTGTGTAGACATGACTGGTAGAGCCTGTGAAGAAGCTGGTCTCAGAGTGGTGGTTAGGAGCAGCTGAGCGGATAGCACAGGTCATATTTTGGAATGGATAAGGTCTGACACTCTGAGCAGCCCAGGGAGGACTTGGTCTTAGTTGAGCAATCTGGCCAGGAGGATAGTATGCAGCACGGTTCTGGGTCTTCGAGACAGCTGCCATGAAGTAACATGAAGAAGGTGCTGGCTGTTAGGGGTTGATTACAGGGTGGGGCACAGCTCGTACACTTGCCATCTTCTACACATATTGGTTGGTGAGGTGAGCCAGGTGCTCTTCTTTGCGGTGAGCTAAAGCTACATACAATGGCTTGCTGGCCACAATTTTACCATTCATTGCTGTAACTGCTTTAGCTACTTTTTCTGGAGAGGAGAAACATACAAAGTGAAACCCTTTGCTGCAACCACCCTCCATCGTAACATTTGCACTAGTGATTATACCAAATGGAGAAAACTCTTTCTGGAGACGTTCATCATCAATACTGTCATCAACATCTTTCACATAAACATTAGCACCCTGGTATCTGGTGATTCTATCTTGCTTCATCTGTCCAAATTTGCACTTAAGTTCTGTCTGCCCTTCCACTTTTTTCTGAGCTTGAACAATATATATTTGATTTCCACTGAACTCCTTTCCATTCATCTCATCCATAGCTGTCTGTAGATCTTCATGTCTTTCAAAGCTTACAAATCCAAATCCTTTGGATTTTCCACCTTCATCAGTCATTACTTTCACACTTAAGGTCGGTCCAACTTTGAACTCTTTTGCCCTAGCTCCAAGTTCTGCTGCTCTTTTCTTTAGGAGACCTAAACCGTCCAACAAATACGTTGAGACCATTCAGGCGCATCCCATTCATTTTTTTTAAATAGCTCCTTCAGCTGCTTCCTGTGTCTCAAAGTGTACAGATCCACAGCCCTTGGAATCACTTTTTTCACAAACTACCTTACACGAAAGGGAGTTACCAAAAGCAGAAAATGCATCACACAGTGCCTTCTCAATGGATTTGTCCTGATTTTTAACGAATACGTTCCCCACTCCACTTCTGAGCAGTGATTGATCACGATGAGACCACAGGACTCATACTGACTTGCCCTTTATAACATCAAAGTTCATGGCGGCCAGAGCACGCTCTGCGTCCGCTGGCTGCAGGAAGTTCACGTACACGTAGCCCAGGAAGCAGCGGGTGATCTGGTCTCTGAAGACCCGGATGGTGAGGGCGGCCCGGTTGAGCTGAACTTCTCTTGTAGCATCGCTTCAGTCACATCTGGGTGCAGGTCTCCCATGTACAGCGAGGCAATGGGGTAGCTGGGGGCGCTGGGGTTCATCGTAGCACGACTGCCCGCAGGGCCACAGGCCGCCACCCTTTCGTGAGAGGAGGAGAGCGAGTGCGCGGCAGGGGGTCTTGGATCCGGGGGCGGGAAGCAAAAGCATGCGCCGAGGGACAAAAATCAGCCAAATCGGAAATGACTTACCGGCCACAGAGTGAGGTCGGTTGGCCGCCGGCAGGAAGCCAGGGTGCCGGTCTCCGGTTCGGGCGGCAGGAAGGCCTCGGTCTCCTGGTTCCTCCTTGCAGCTGCTGCAGGGCCGCAGGCAGGGTCGGTCTTGGCTGTTGACTGGGTTATTTTATAAAAGAGGAAGAAAAAATATTATAATTCTCTGGCGGAGTAGATGCCGATTTGGGGGAAATTTTGGGAGGTCTTTTTAAAAGATTTTTTTAGGGCAAAAGACCATATTCAAGTTTTTATGTCAAGCTAATTAGTCCTCTGATCAAATATATTTTACCGGGGTTTATTTACTTAGTATGTAGATGTCAAAAACTAAATTAGTTGTATGATAAACATTGCAGTTTCTCTTTTTATTGAACTCATGGAATAAAGGAGGAGGCAGAATCATAAAACATACGAAATACATATTAAGTGCAATTAAAGGACCGCATAGGAGTCCAGAGGCATCTAATTTAGCTAATGTTTGTAGGCAAGGAAGACTTCCCAATGGAAAAAGATTCCTGACCTTAAACGTTGAAGAAACAGAAGAATTGACCCAGTAAGACTGTATCAGAAGGATTCTACCTGCATTTAGGTTTCCATAACCAACAATCTATCTAGCTAGTTCCTTTCCTTTCATGACACTAGGCCAAATTTCTTTGGAAGAAAAACCATTGAGCTGCTGCTTCCCCCACAAAACACTTAGAGTCAGTGTGGGACTCTAGCCAAATTAGTAACAGGGAGTTCAAAGCCAATTACGTTAGAAATGATTTGCTTTATTGTAGATAGCCATAGATTAAAATAATACTAATTTCCCTTCTTCCCTTCTTTTTCTTTGTAAATATGTATTCACAATGCCTACATACAGAAATAACATATGGTTATTAAACGACAATGGGAAACAAGAAATTTAATCTTTTACTATATAAGTTTACATAAACTTAGAAATAACAGAAAATCGTTTTTTAATGCTCCAGATGCTTTTCTTAAAGTTTTAATTTTCCATTTTTCCCTCAAAGCATGACAAGTAATTTTAACATTAAACTATAAGTCATTTGGATTATAGTCTCTATTAATGATTCAATTTCCAGATTAGATTGTTTATTATAATATGCCAACATAAGATATTAATCAATGAATGTGTGTTTATTGGTTATGCTTAAGTATCATTTTCAGGAAAGTAAATCTGTGGCTCTGAGGCAAATATTAAATAGATATGTGTCAAAGATTTTATTTAACCTGTTAATTAATGAATGGACCAGGAAAGTTAAAATCAGTTCAAAGAACATTTGATGAGGTAGGTATAGAGGTAATTTTAAGAAAACATATTAGGGTGAGATTCTTGGGTTAGATATAAAACTAGTTAATGTCTTTCTGGGCAATAAATTGTGACTTTCACAGTTATCTCTTCATTGGAGGGAAATGATTTGCATATCTGTACATTAGGTTGTGTTCCTAAAGAGTCGTAAATTTTGAAAAGTAAATAGAAAAGTAATAAAAGAGCATCTAGTACTCTATTGCTTGTTTCTGAACTTCAGGTAATTTTTCTAATAATTATATGTAGGCACTTCTTCAAAGACATTTTTCTAAAATTCAGTCACTACACTAGTACCTAAGTGTGGTTTGATTAAATTGGAGAGTCACTTCAATAATATACCAAAGTAGACAGTGTTGGCTTTTATGCTAAATCGGCTGCTTACAATTTCTGGTTTGGTCAAGATCTTATTTGATATTTGAAATTTTTTTAAATACACTTCCTAAAAATGGTCTTATAAATCTAGGTGCATTATTCCTATTAAAAGAGAAGCTAAAACTTAAGTCATAGTAATAACTATTTTAAAGAGATGGATGAATAAGGAAGGAGTCTCTTTATAATAAGAAAATGCATTAGAAATGTTTATAGTTATTGCGTGCTGGATCTAAACTGGATTGTTTCCTACTAAAATTCATGTGTTGAAACCCTAACCCGCAATGTGACTGTATTGGGAGACAGAATCTTTAGAGAGGTAATTAAGGATAAATGAGGTCCTAAGAGTGGAGCCCTAATCCAATATACTTGGTGTCCATATAAAAAGAGGGAGAGACACCAGGAATGTGCCCACACAGAGAGGAAAGGCCATGGGAGGACATAGCAACAAGGTGACCTTGAAAACACAAAGGAGGCTGATCTCAAGAAAAACCAACCTTGCTGGCCTCTTGATCTTGGAATTCCAGGCTCCATGACTGTGAGAAAATAAATTTCTATTGTTTAAGCCATGCAGTCTGTGGCATTTTGTTACTGTTTTCCTAGCCAACTAATACAATCTCTATTCACTAGAACATATTTTTGGTGAGAAATAAAGCTTATAATTTACAATGTATGTAAATGTACATTAGTCATAATTATTAAATACATTGGTTACATTAACTAAATTAGCTATTAGACACATTAGTCATAATCACTTTATTCCTAAAAGTGCATAGGTTAGAAGAACCTGAAAAACTAACCAAAGAAAACTACATAATAAAATCCACCAAAATATTTCCTATAAAATGTCTTAAATTATCAGCTCATTCCTTTGCCCTTACCAGCATGTCTCTTCCAATTTTTAAAACTAATTCAACCTTTTACTTTCTCACTTCTCAAAACGCATATTCTCCATTCTCTGAACTGAAACAACGACAAATATCTTGTTTATTTCAATTGCTTCTAAGAGAAAATGCCACTAGTTTCATAGAACCTGACTCCATTGGACAGCTGGTCATGTTTCTTAATCCCAGTCTGCACTGCTCCTGGCTAGTTCTGCTCACCAGAAGGTGTTGAATGAAAAGGGCTGTTTGAATCACAGTCCTGCCTTGCTAAGGCCTTGTTTAGCAATATCTGTTTGTATTTTTACATGGACTTAGAACTATGTAATAGACTAAATGTGACAAGCATGCGACCACTTTCCAAGGTCGAATACTCTTCAGAAAGCCAGATTTGGGGTTTCATTCAGTGATATTTAGTTTTCCTTTAAGAATCATAGACAAATGTTGAGGAAAAATAATACTATCAGAAAGTTACTAATTTCATCGTATTTGCACTCTAAGAAAAAAAATTTAATTAAAGGTCTGACTGAATTCCTGATATTTTTGACATGGTACGTAGTACTGGAAACCCTATTACTTCCTCTTGGCTTTGCTTTCTTTATATTCTTTTTTCCTTTCTAATTTTCCATAGTCTTTTTTAAAAAGTAAGATTTTTTTTTTTTTTTCTTCTACTCATTGATAGTTTGAGATTTCAGACTTCTTCTGGCAGCTTTACCAAATGATAAAAACATGAAGCCTGGTTGTTTAAATCTCTTACGCAAACAGTATGAACTCCTCTTTGTGGTCCAGAAAAAAAGAGCCAGTCACCACCACAGTGAGCGCTGGTTACATGAAACAAAACATGGGCACATTCTTATTCACTTGGCTTGTTACTTTGAGCCCCACTTTCAAGCATTAAGAGCAAACGCCATGTAAAATGAATTATATATTCCAAGAGAGAGGAGTAGCAATTTTTTTGGTATGTTTGTCTTTTCTTTTGAAAAGATAAAATCAGCCTTCAGTTTTAGTAGACATTCCTTTTTGAATTGAATCACTGAGTTAGTGAATAATACAGAGTTTGCATGGCCATATGTTGGATGCAAACACGGAGCCAAGGGTAATTGAAATGACTTCCTCAAGATCACTCAAGAGCCACTGGAGGAGTGTTGCTCCCAGAACAATATATATATATTTTTTATTTTGTCACATGGCTATAAGAAACCTATACCTGATCTCCCGGATATTTCTCTAAATAAAAGGTAATCAGTGGTCAGACATGTGGCGAATATATTAGACTGCTGCTCTTACCCTGGTGTGCTATTATTTGGGGCTTATGAATAGAAAATGTAAAGTAATCTCAGAAGGAATTTTATTCTAATGTTCTTTCAAATAATAAAACCTTTTGTTTGAAAGGAATTAGGATGACAAAAACCTAAGATTATGGGAAACCTGGTAGCAGATCTTTCCTTGGCAAGATTAGAGTGAGTTATGACCAGTCAGTGGTAAACAAGTTTCATTCACTTTCCATTTCTAAGTTGAACTTCAGAGGAACAGTTGCCAACGGCACTGTGGCCAATCATTTAGTCACAATGCATTGTTTTGAAGACATATGGTACCATTTTAACCTATCCTTCTAGTACTCTACAACCAGTCCTTCTACCCAGACTGAACATTAGGTATTCTGATTGTTAAACTTTTAACATAGCCACATGTTGATGGGGGAATATAAGGCTTTTCATTTTTGTCCCTACACTGGGTAGTAAGTTGTTTTCCAGGAAACTACGAGGTGTTAAAATGCCTCTTCTATTTATATCATCAACATTCTAAATATATTATGTAACTTATACATACACGTCAAACGTTTTCTTCCATAGAGTGATAACAGTAGTTACTGTGTATGAAATTTTTTTTTACTTCTTAATACCAATTTCAGTAACTTGATTTAAGAAACAAAAACAAGAGTTCAAGAAATAGATTTACAAATAAATGGTTTCCACCTTTTGGGCTTCCTTATGCATCAATAATTTTTCTACCAACCAGATTCTGTGTGCCTCAAAAAAAAAAGGAACACTCTTTGTCACGAAAGATGCTCTCTCAAAGTATCTTTGTCCCCCAAATCCCAAAATCATATGACTTCTTAATGATTGGTTTATTTTTTTCCCACTCACTAATGGAAAAATTGTCTTTATAAGATATTATGGAGGTGTATATAATGTCTTATGGGATGTTAACTCTTCCTAATCAGAAATACATTTAATGATACAGAGAATGCAATGAATAATTTAGCAACGATAAATTATTTTCAAAAGGCAGCTTTATTTTGATGTTGATTTGAGAATTCTACCTAGGAACAAAAACAAAGCAAAACAAAACGAAAAAAACCTTGCATACCTATCTCAAAGTAAATAGTTTGGCACAAGTGTAAATGGGATTCTTCAAATATATTTTAATCAGATTGAATATTTTGATATGTAATAAAATTTGCCACAACTCATACAGATGTTTTATTAATAATGAGTTTGCTCATAGGATACATACATAGAGAGGCACACATTTTTATTCATTTATGGAAAGGGGTCTGGTAAGAAATCATTATTTTTTTCTCTTAAAATTTGTTGTAGAGACTTTTTTTTTTTTTTTTTTTTTTTTTGAAACAGAGTCTCACTCTGTCACCCAGGCTGGAGTGCAGTGGCATAATCTTGGCTCACTGCAACCTCTGCCTCCTGGATTCAAGCAGTTCTCCTGCCTCAGCCTCCTGAGTAGCTGGGACTACAGGTGTGTGCCACCACACTCGGCTAATTTTATATATATATATATATATATATATATTTTTTTTTTTTTTTTTTTTTGAGGTAGAGTCTTGCTCTGTCACCCGGGCTAGAGTGCAGTGGCCGGATCTCAGCTCACTGCAAGCTCCGCCTCCCGGGTTCACGCCATTCTCCTGCCTCAGCCTCCGGAGTAGCTGGGACTACAAGCGCCCGCCACCTCGCCCGGCTAGTTTTTTTTTGTTTGTTTGTTTGTTTGTATTTTTAGTAGAGACAGGGTTTCACCGTGTTAGCCAGGATGGTCTCGATCTCCTGACCTCGTGATCCGCCCGTCTCGGCCTCCCAAAGTGCTGGGATTACAGGCTTGGGCCACCGCGCCCGGCCAATTTTTTATATTTTTAATAGAGATGAGGTTTCACCATGTTGACCAGGCTGGTCTCAAATTCCTGACCTCGTGATCTGCCTGCCTCGGCCTCCCAAAGTGCTGGGATTACAGGTGTGAGCCACCACACCTGGCATAAAGACTATATTTCTTTGAAACTCCTTCATGATGCTAATTCTAGTGAATACGTATTTTTAATTACGTTTCCTAGAATTATAACTGAAAACACAACTAAAAAGAAAGGGAAAACAACTCCAGCCATCTTCCCAAAAGGAACAGTTATGGAATTTTATTGAGCCATGGTGAGGAATCCAAGAATCAGGTAAACGACCAAGAATGAAAATCTAGGAATCTCACAGACTTTTAATCTAAAATCTATAGTTAAACGGACTTAGTTCTAAAGATTTTCAGAAACCGACTCCTCAGTTACAAATGTCCAGTTTCTGAGGGTAAAATACCTGATTTTTCTAGCTTAAGTGCCCACATTACAATGTGTGCCCTGGTGGAAGTGAGGGGCAGATTTTAACAAGTGAAATTTCCAGATATTGAGGGTCAGTGTAAGGTTGGAAGATGTTCCCAAAGCGGGGTAAATTGAGTGCAGACAAATCACATTTGGGAATTGTAGTGGATACCAAGCTGTATGAGGTCACATGAGCTTGAGAACATATCCTCGAAGAGTTTACAATTCAGTTTTGCAACGTAATAATAAGACTGATTAAAAGATAAATACAAACAAATAATTCAAATAATAGTTGAAAGAAATAAAACCTGTATACATTGTACAGAGAATAGCAGGTAGCAGGCCAGAAAGATCACTTAAAAGTAGAATGGCTAATGTAGGTTTTGTCCTTCATAAACATTTCTTTTTTAAAACAAAGTTCTTCCAATGTTTGCTCAGAAAGCATTTTAGGTGAAAGAAATTCACTGATACATGAGGTATAATTCCTTTTCCTTGGTTAAAACAGTAAAATTCTGGAAAGAAACTATCAGGCTGAGACTTTGTACTACATCCGCTTATGAATAGCTGCACAGATTTTATTGTGAATGATCTTCCAAATGGAATAAAGCTGTGTATGTGTGTTTGATTTATGATACTGTAATATTAAAAATTTGATTCAGGAAAATTGTTTTATTGCCTTAAGATTTGGGAAAGAAATGTCTTCTAGGTCTTATTTATGAGATATTTCTTTATGGGCAAAATAAAATGGAGATTGAATGTTGATGATAGGAATTTGATCATTTTAAAAAATCCTGGTTTTGATTTTGTTTAAATTATGTTTATTTTGTTGTATAGATTTTTTTTCTTAACTTTTGACACTTTGCCTAAGGGCATAAAGTATCTGCATGATGCTTTCTTTGTATATCTGCATGAAGAAACAGGAGTTTCTTCAAATTTGAATGTTGTTGCCTGTTGATGCGTGGTTATTTCCTGAAATACTAACTTACAAATAAGATGATAAAAGAAGCGGCTTACATTTTGCCAAGCAATGCCATCATGCTTACACAAGGGCCAATAATTCTTCCCTGGTAAAACAGCAGCTTGATCCGTGTCAGGCACTGTTCTAAGCTGGCACCCACAAAGCCATAAAGCTTTCATATGATTCTGAAATTACATATATACATAGAAACACATTCCCAATAGAAGAAACTATTATATGTTCTTTGATAAAATGTTTTAACTACTCTGACAAGGACCTTATGAGACTCAAATCATGAATATTAAAGGTATAAATTCATCTTCATAAACAAATGACAAACTCATGAAGTGTTTTAGAAACTTGTGTATCATTCTCAAATTTAGAAAACAGCATCTATTGCCGGGCGCGGTGGCTCAAGCCTGTAATCCCAGCACTTTGGGAGGCCGAGACGGGCGGATCACGAGGTCAGGAGATCGAGACCATCCTGGCGAACATGGTGAAACCCCGTCTCTACTAAAAAATACAAAAAAACTAGCCGGGCGAGGTGGCGGCGCCTGTAGTCCCAGCTACTCGGGAGGCTGAGGCAGGAGAATGGCGTAAACCCGGGAGGCGGAGCTTGCAGTGAGCCGAGATCCAGCCACAGCACTCCAGCCTGGGTGGCAGAGCAAGACTCCGTCTCAAAAAAAAAAAAAAAAGAAAAGAAAACAGCATCTATTTTAACAGGTTTTAGGCGTATCCTACTAAAGGGCTTATGAAAACTATTTTTTTGTAGAACAAAGCCTATTGAATTTTCAAAGAAGTATTTGATAACGTTTACATTTTGTGAAATTTTTGGTATAATAGGAATTCCAATTAGTTGCAAATGCTTGTGAAATGGGCATATTTCTAAGTCTAGCTAGTATACCTGGTAAATAGTAGAGACAACCCAGGAAGGGTAGGACAAATGAACACCATATGGTAGCATTCTATAATTTTTGCATTGACTTTATCAATCAAGTAGACAAACACCTTGACATATCACCTTTTCCATCCTAACAAAAAAGTTCTTATTCTGCATATTAGCTGGCCATTTAAAGAGCTTACACAAAGGTTAATATATCTGAGTATGCTTTCATAGCTATAAATTTCTCCCTTTGGGAAAAAAATATTTGAAAATTGCTTATTGTGATAAGAGTAAGTGAGTGATAGTTCTGCTTCATCCCCTGAGGAACACTGTCTACATTCATCAGGTTTGTATCATCAGGTTTCATCAGTCTTGTCACTAAGATATTCTCTATAAAGTCCAATCTATAGTCTCTTCATGGCAATGAGTCACCAAATACTTAAACTATTAAGTTACTGCATGATCTTTTATCCCCAGAATAAATTGCTTAGGTTCTTTATCATGCCTCAAAAGCAACTCAGGCTCTGAGCACAGTTCTAAGCTAGGCAAGGTTTACCCTGTCACTCAGCCTTCTGATGCTGCAAACTTCTTCACTTTGAGACTCTTTTTTCCATCTATAATCACACCAGTGTCCTCCTGGCACCCTTTATGGATACTATTATCAAGGAAGACTCAAAATCTCTTTCCAGGGACAGTAAAGAACTGTTTGCAGTTTTAAATATTTCCTTCCTGACAATGCATATATTTCTACTAAAAGTGAGATCAAAGCCTTGAATTTAAACTTGAGTCTTAACACTTTTGAAAATATAATTTAAAAATGTAATCAGGTTGGCCAGGCCACTGGCTCATGCCTGTAATCCCAGCACTCTGAGAGGCCAAAATAGGCAGATCCCCTGAGGTCAGGAGTTCGAGACCAGCCTGGCCAACATGGTGAAACCCCACTCTACTAAAAATACAAAAATTAGCTGGGCGCAGTGCCACGTGCCTGTAATCCCAGCTACTTGGGAGGCTGAGACAGGAGAATCGCTTGAACTCAGAAGGCAGAGCTTGCGGTGAGCTGAGATTCTGCCACTGCACTCCAGGCTAGGCGATAGAGCAAGACTCCATCTCAAAAAAAAAATAATAATAAATAAATAAATAAATAAATAAATAAATAAAATGTAATCAGGCATTTCTCCAGAAGAAAAAAATACACACAAGTTTCCACAAAATCTTAGGGAAAGATAATATCTGGGAAAGCTATAGAAGGAATATATGTTTTAAAATCACTGTAAAATGAGCTGGGCATGGTGGCTCACGCCCATAATCCCTCAGCCTTTGGGAGGCCGAGGTGGGCGGATCACTTGAGGTCAGGAGTTTGAGACCAGCCTGGTCAACATAGTGAAACCCTGTCTCTACTAAAAATACAAAATTAGCCAGGCGTGATGGCCTATAATTCTAGCTACTCCGGAGGCTGAGGCAGGAGAACTGCTTGAACTTGGGAGGTGGAGGTTGCAGTGAACCAAGATCGAGCCATAGCGCTCCAGCCTGGGTGACAAGAGCTAGATTCCGTCTCTAGAAAAAAAATAAAAAATAAAATCACTGTAAAATGAATAAACATGCTAGGGCATAATTTTGAATATCAATGAAAAAAATTTTCTTAATTCTAGAGTTTTCCCTTCATCCATCTGCATATTGGTAGCCTGGTATAAAGAATAATATTTTTCCAAGTATTTAATATTTAAAAAGAATATTAAAACTTTTTTTCATTTTCTTATAATCTCTCACTAAATGCAGTATTTTATGGTGGTTGGGACACTCTAGAAAGTGTTAACTGATCCACAGCTGGGTGTGGTGGCTCATGCCTGTAATCCCAGCACTTTGGGAGGCTGAGGTGGGTGGATCACAAGGTCAGGAATTCAAGTCCAGCCTGGCCAATATGGTGAAACTCTGGCTCCACTAAAAATACAAAAATTAGCTGAGCGTGGTGTCGGGTGCCTATAGTCCCAGCTACTTGGGAGACTGAGGCGGGAGAATCGCTTGAACCCGGGAGGCGGAGGATACGGTGAACCAAGATCGTGCCACTTCACTCCAGCCTAAGTGACAGCGCGAGACACTGTCTCAAAAAAAAAAAAAAAAAAAGTGTTAACTGATCCAAATTAGAATGCTGTAAGACAATTCCTCTTGGCATTTTCAATGTTGTATTCTTTCTAAATACAAACTTAAGTAAATTAAATAGAAAGCTTAGATAAAGTGTTGCTTGTATCCTATAAACTTTCATACAAATGTGGCTTTTTTATTATTTAAGCAACAAAAGTAAATTAATTATGTGACATACATTAATTACATTAATTAGTAGTATTTGGGAAGTTACATGTAGAAACTGATGTTATATCTTGATAGACAGTTATTGAACTATAACATCTACAAATCAATGGATAAAGCTAAAAGCCCAAGCTTTGCATTTTTATTTCTTAATCACTTTGTATCAAGATTATTTCAGCATATTTACTAGGATGTCAACAGTAAGATTTTAAGATGTTTTTATGTATAGTTAATAATATAACCAGTAAAAAATATTTTACAGGCAAACTCATAGTCGTGAAGCTACATATGAATTAAAGGTAAAATCTGTGACATCTTACTACTCTTTTTTCCGGTGTGATCTATCTATAATTCACATTGCCTAACCAATCTTAAATATAGATACTAGAGTTAGGGTATTTGCAAAGTACCAAGCTGACAAATAGAGTGTTGGCTATTATTTCTGTTTGGAAGTCAGAGTTTTGAGCTGTTCATTTTGTAGTCTGACAGTCATCACTACAATTCCTTGAATTCCCAAAGCTTTTCATACAGCTTCCTCAAGGACGGCTATCGTGTCTTAGCAACTGCAATGACAGATGGGATATAACGTGTCATGTGATTGATAACTCTGGAGCCATAGTACTTAATCCTTCTAATACTAATAGCTGCATTATCATAGAGATTTATGAGAATGTCAGTTTCAAGTTCCCAGTTCCATTCATGGGTTTTTAAAACTTCAGCTGCAAAAAACATGCATCCATCCCATTAATTCTAATTATCATGGTTCATCTTCTCAGCAGTTTTGCACTCCGGAACCTTTCAGTGCAAATTAACGTACCAAAAAAGTGTATTAATTAATATTTGTAGCTTTTAATTTCTGCAAGAGTGTTGTCTGGAAGCAGCTGGCAGTACAGGGCCGCTGCTATTGAATCTTTGCCAAACAAGTGCAGATGTAATTTTGTTATCTCTTGCTTAGTCATTTACGCAAATTAATTTGAACAATTAGCCTTTTACTGGTCCTTCATGAATCATGCAAAAGGGATCTGCCAAAAATTGCTAGTTGACAGAAAAGAATTGGTTAATGCTGTGCATTTTGTGGGAAGGTAATGCAGAGGGAAACTCAACATTATTTTAGACTGTAGACAATTGCCTAAATATTCTATTGTAAGATCTACTTAGCAATCATAAACAAACTTGAGAATTCCCCTTAATAAAGAATAAACCTGCATTCTAGAGAAGGTGCAGTTCATAGGAGGACTCAAATCTTTCATGTAATAACCAACTTGAATATGTCTTAATCAAGTCTATATGCAAAGTAGGAAAAAACGTGTTCATTAAAAAGAGAAATCAATGAACTAATATTGGCTGCTTTTCAGGTCACAATCCTCACTTTTATTTACTCAGTCTTTGTGTATATATGTGTTTGCGTAATTATTTATCTATTATGTAAGGTAGATATACTCCACAATTGTAGCCTCATTTTATAGCTTCTAGGAACCTGAGAAATTAGTGATGCAGAGTACTTTAAAAAGTTAAATATATAGTTATTATATTTAGATGACCTGAGTAAAAAGCACGGTAAGTGAAATAAATGTAATTAACTCACCTCAGAAAGAGTAAAGATCTATTTTTTGTATGTTTATAGTTTAAGTTACCACTATCGTAAAGAACACAAAAAGATAGTAGTTACAAAATTTGCAATTCTTTTTTTTGGAATCAGTACAAACTGCCTGTGATTTTATGTTTTTACTTTAATTCCACTTTCTTGGCATTTTCAATAACTGAAGCTAAGCTTTTCTCTAATTTTATGTACAAGTGATTGTACACTATTAAAATATCAAATCAAAGCTCACAGAAAAGTCTGTCTTTACTTTGTATAAAATTAGTTTAGAAAGGCCTCAAAAACTTTTTCATGGTGTATACTAAAGTATATTGACACTTATGTATTTTCCTGTTTTAAAGACATGTGTATGTTCACATATATTATACTTATAATTGGTTAAAATGTGTCATTCCATCTTCTTCTTAACATTTGATTTTGTAGAAAATTGTTAATCTCAGACAATAGCTATCAGAAAAGAGAACTGAAAAAGAAATGGCTTATTTATTTATCTATTAAAAAAAAGTACATGCATTTGAGATAGGGTTAATGAATCATCTACTGTGGAATATTTTTAAAATCCAAATTACTGATTATTACATAAATAATATAAATCATTTTAATCATCAAGAATATCTAAGACTGCAAAGTGATTGTTTTCAATCAATTTTTGGCTACATAATGAAACTTAAACTTTCCTAAATATACTTTCTGCAAATCTAGTATTAATGAAAAAATTAAATCAAATGTTTGAAATATTTTACATTTTCATTTATAGAAAATCTTATTTTATCTCTCTGATGGTATTAGTCATCGTTAAAGTAATTTGTTTTGGATAACGTCAGGTGAATACAGTGTCACATCAAGCTCAATCTACATCAAGAGACTGTTTAGGTAACATGAAAAGTTTTAAAACATAATCAATTTTATGTTTTTCTGTTTGAAGAAGTGACGTTTGCTCAGTGTTGAAAGTCTGAAATCTATAAGAAAGAAGAAATATTAAAACAAAAAATAATTCCAATATTTTTGCAAGATAAGTACCATTAACATTTTGGTACATTTCATTTTCATCTTTAATCTTCATATTTTTTTGAGAAACATCACCATGACAAAGCAGTAAAGCACTACATAAGATAAAAAATTATCTTTCTCTTAAAACAACTTTATTAATAATATTTTAATAAATGTATAGTTTTTAAATTTAATTGGCTATTTTGATATTGCTACATGTTAAGTTGTGTCAATTATTTTTAGTTGAACTCTTCCTCTATTTTAGTTAAGTTCTTTAGACCTAAGTCTCAGAAAGGGGATTATTTGGTTCAATAATGTGAATATTTTGAAAATTGATACTTACTGCTTCATTTCTTTTCAAAATGACTGTACTTTCCCATAGAAATAAGAGAAAACTTAGGAGACTACATCTCTAACAACAGTAAATATTATCAAAATAATAAAAAGAATCTTTAATATTATAAATTAAAATGAAAAATAACAGATACTTATTTACCTCTAATCATTAGCAAAGTTGAACATTTTTGTATGCTATCTGATACAGAATTTTCTCATCTGCAAATAATGATTAAAATATAAAATTCAGTGATTTTTTTGAGATTCACTTGTAATCGTTGTTTTTAAAGTGTTTTGTAAAATGCTATATAAATATGAGCTACTATGACTAACATATTAGTGAATGATTGCTATGTGTAAAAACTTGATTTTGCGATTATATTACTGTTATTTCAAATTATCATAAAAACAGTAATAAGACCACATGCCTCCAGAATTAGGAGCTATACATTTAAATTGGCTAAAACCCTCTTCAGAAAATTTATTTTTCTTCCACATTGCATGAATATTTAATCCAATAATTTAATTTACATTATAGCAATACATAAGGTAATATACAATTAGCAATTTCGAATTCAATCTACATAGTTTCAGTTTTTTAATTTCATCTTATTTTGCTAACACTAGCAAATACTGTCATATAGTCACTTATTGTTTAGAATCATCCTATATTCAACCTTACATATATAGTAAAATTCCTGGTCCTTAATTATATTCAAAAATTATCCTATATAAAACATTAAAATAGAGTAAAAAATAAGTCAACAAAATTATTTTTATTTTGTACTGAATTGTCCAAAGTAATTTAGTGATTATCTTTTTATCATCCACTAAGCCGCATGCACACATAGTCTACATTTTTGTTGCAAACATCAGTAATATAGCATTCCAGATATATTTTTTAAAGAATTATGTGACTTGGTATAATAGTAATTATGGTATTAAATAAATATTGAGGGGGAAGGAAAAGGACAAAATACTTCGATTTTTCCTTGGTTATATAGATGCCTTATGTGTGAAATGAGATGAATTTATGTCATTTATCTGATTACAAAGCAATATATTTTTGATGTTGAAAATGCAAATTTAAAAAATCAGAATTAAAGAAGTAAAAATAATCCCTAATCAGCAAAAGATAAGCATTGGTCATGTGTAGATGATTATATTTACAGTATCACTTATCACTTGCATATATTTTAAGAAAATAAACCAGCTATTTTCCACTTAAGTACTTTCCATATTAGTAAAAAGTATTATAAACATATTTTTATATTATTTAATCTTTTGAAGGAATAATTCATAATTTATATAGTCAACTTTTTATTTTGATGTAAATATTATGCAATGTAAATATGTCTGTATCATATATATTTGATATAAATATAAATATTCTATATTTTTGTAAATATGTGATATTATGGACAGCACTGAAACTAATGATATATATCCATCATTATTTTCTTGAAGTACATTTCTTAGTTGATTTTTATATCATAAAGCCTGTTTTAACATGTGTCTTAATGAGTACGCTGCAGGTTTAATAATGCTAATAACTAATTCCTGGTAATGAACACCAAGGCTTTCAGATTTTAATCATCTTACAAGTGATTAATAGTTTAAAAATCTTAGTTTGTTAGCAAATCCACAACTAGTGTCTTAGTAATGTGTATCTAAACCAAGTCTGTGGTTTATTTCATTGCTGGGTAACCGACTAATCAGAAAAAAAATATCTCATACATACATACTGAAAGAGATGAAGCTAGTCTCTCTATAATTGAAAGTATCAGTGGTAAACTTGGCTGGAGCTTGATTAATAGTATATTAAAATCAGAGTCTTCTTGGTAAGTGCTAGATAAGGAGTTTTGGGCAAATTACTTGGTTACCGGGAAGCCTTTAAATTTTAATCATGTAAGTACTTCAGTGTCATTAGAAACCGAAAGGACAATGGGGTCTGCTGGCAAGTTCTCTGAATTGTTGTGCTTTTCAGGCTCTCCTTCTGCTGTGCTATTGAGAGCCAAGCATGGGCTGCAATCGAAAATCCTTTTGCTCCCCATGACTTTGATTGCTATTATTGTAATTTAATATAACACAGTGTCTTCGGATAAAATAGTCCATGGAAATTAGAAGAAATAATGCAGAGGGTTGGGGTGGGGGTGACAACTGAAACAGAACTCAAAATTAGTCCTGAGTTTTAAGATATATATCTTTCCTCAACTCACTGCAGTTGCAGTGAGAAAAATAAGGTTATCAAAGATGTTTAACTTAAAATAAGCAACAGGCCTAAAAGAAAGAAAACTTCATTCCATTTTGAAACCATGGAAATTATATCATTTTACTAGTTGCAAGGTACGTTTTGACATTTAACACGTAGTATTCATATATAACATGAGATACATATCGTTTATTTTAATGAAAATCCTAATGATTATTATTAAAATTTTGTATTAAATCATACCATGAGATATTTGACTCCCAAAAGGCAAATGAATATTTTCTCCTGTGTATATTAATTCTACTTAATGTGAGCCTTGATTACTTCAGAGTTCTGAAAAGGTGAAAAAAGGATACAACCACAAAAATTAAAGTAGAAATAATCTTAAAAATCATTTAATCCAGTAACCATATTTTGCCAATTAGTAAAAGGAATGATAGAGCAGAAACATTACCTGGTCAGTATCTTACGAAAACAACCTCCTGTTAAGAAAATTTTCAGCACAATTTACAAGCTGGGAGATTCTTTTGTTATGCTTGACTTCTTTTTAAAAAACATAATGATTTATGCAGTGTTTCTTTTTCCAGAAAATGGCACAGAGAACTTGTGAGACTTAGAAATAATTTTCTGAATAATTCTAAGAAACCAATGCCATTACTCTATTCATTGGCAGAATGCACTATGTTCTGGGTGCTATACTGAGTTGCTTCTGGTTTCTCTAGCTGGTTTTAAAATATATCTAAACTTTTCTCTTTTGTATAAAAAAAGGCAAACCAAGTTAGGTTACTTATAACTCAGTTATGAACAAAACATGATCTCTTCAAGAACAGATATGAGCTTTTTAAAGCATTGGGGCCATAAATATATAGGAGATTGTAGGAGAGATATACAAACAGTGTTTTCCAATGCAATATGGTAAACAAGTTTGTAGAGGAACATGAGATTGAGGATGGCTAGAAAACCCATCTACCACATTTGATTATTTTCTATTCATTTCTGTACACAATTTTAATTAGTTAATTAATTTTGATTTAGAAATAAGCATAAACTTACAGAAAAGTTGCCAGCATGGTACTAGTAACATTGTTTCCTGTAGCTATGGAGTATACCTCAGTGTGCTCATGTCCCTTCACTCCTGAAATGTTTTACTTATTTCCTACACAACCACTGTGCAACCATCAAAATCAGGAAATTAACATTTATATAGCAGTTCCTTTTAATCCTCCAAGGATCTGATCAGAGTCAAGTAGTGTATTTAATTATTACATCTCCATAGTCTCCTTCAACCTAGAACAGTTGCTGAACCTTTGACTTTCATGGTTTTGATGCTTGTGAAGTTTAAAGGTCAGTTATTTTTCAGACGTTATGAAATTTGGATTGGTGCTCCTGATTACATTCAGATTATCCATCATTAAAAAGAGTATCAATGAATTGATGCTGTAGTTTTCTCATTATGTCCCATCAAGGGGCTCATGATTTTTTTGTTTCCCCCATTACTTATGATGCCCATGTTTATTGCTTGATCGGAGTGATCTTTGCCAGGAAAAGCCCGGCACACATGCATCATGTGGACCACTAATGGTTTTGCACAATTACTCAGAAGTTTCTTTGCAAATTTTGCAAATCCTCTGAACCATTTTTAAACCTTAGAATAAGTATTCGATATACTTTTAAACTATGTAATAGTCTCCTCATTATATTATAAGCTTGTTTATTTATATCTACATGGACTCATGGTTTTCTATTATATACAGCAGCTTCTAATCCATTCCTATCATTTATTTTGATGGTCATGCTATCCTGATTTGTCCAGTGGGAGCACATCAAGCTAGTTTCTATCTCTTTTTGACTTAACACCCATCATTCTGTGAACATTTCTTTCCTTTTCTTTTTTTCGATAAATCAAGACTTTTTGGCTCATCCTGCTCTGGTCGTAGAATCAACTAGATCTCAAACAGGCTCTGTGTTTCATTTTGTTTTGTTTTGTTTTAGTAGTGGGTGGTATTTAAAAGCCACGGTCTGATTTCTCTATATTTTCTTATTGTTACTATGATACCATTGCTCTTAGCACCTGTCAGTATGTCAGTGTGTGTGTGTGTGGGGGGGGGGGCATATATACATTATACTGATATTTATCATTGATGCAAATCTAATATGTATCTATTGAATTTACATCTATGTATTTTCTGCATTTAACTCCATATATGTGCATATATGTATGTGTTCACCTGTGTATGTGCATCTTCACCACTAATTTCAGTTCCAATCTATTTCCACAGGGTTTTCTTCTAGTTTTATTTTTTACTTTTCCATATTGGTAAATTTCCTCTGCATTGAGAAACCCGCCTACCAATATTCTCATTATACTTATTTGATTAAATCCCTATATGTATACAAACTACTGTTTCCACTGCTATTCCTTCTGTGGTGTTACAGCTTGGTCTCTAATATCCAAAGGTCGGCTTTCGTTATGTAATCCTGCCCTCGCTTTCCTACTTGATTTCTAACATCTCCCACAGAGTTGCGCCTCTGCGCAGATGCCTTCTTTACCTTGCTTAGGTTCTCATAACCTGTTCTGCTCCCTGCCACCTCACCCCAGGGGCTTCCATCCCTTAACCCGTAAGTCATTGTGCTGTACCTAACGGCTTTAGGTCTGACTATTTTAAAGGGGAAAGGGACTAAGGAAGAAAGGGAAGGGAAGAGAGCAAAATGGAAAGAAAGAGGAAGAGGAACAGCTGTACATGTTCATCACCTTGCCTATTGTGCTATTTATGACCATTTTAGTGCACTGTTCATTAATTGTGTTCACACTAAGAGCTGTTAGGAGAAGTTGACTGAATGTCTATAAATGTGTGCCCTTACAGAAATATGCGGTATTCTGTTTTAAAAGAAAATCCTATCAAGTAGATTAAGATAAGTCGCTGGAGGAAAAAAGAGCAGGTAAAGTCAGAAGTACATTAGCGATTGTCAGCTTGGGAAACAGTATATGCTAATAAAAGAGCTGAGAAAGAACATCGTTTGAATGAAGAACAGAATGTGGTCTGTATTTTTTATAGTAGCAGAGGAGGATTGTCCTCTAAATAATAGCAGCCAGTGATTCCGGTCCCTTTCCAGACTTTTGATTAGTTATGATAGTAGTGCATAATGATCCCCCAGCTGTCCAATCTGACAGTTTCTTCAACCCTACATATTCTAAGTATCCATTAGCTCAATTAGTCAGGATGTTTTGGGCAGAATTTATTGACCCAAGAGATAGGATGGCTAGTTCCTGTTTGCCTAGCCAAGGGACTGTCAAAATTGTCCTGTGTTAATACACGACTATGTACAAAAGACAGCTTGAACAGAGAACTAAGTAATCCTTAGAACACACAGAGTTGCTAGTTACTTGGAGAGAACCCCTTCTGAGTTCTTGCTTCCACAAGTACAAAATTCCATTTGCATGGATGGTCAGATTTTAAGTCATCCTTGTTGAATACGCATATTGAGACAGCATTAGCCACCTTTCACCTATATTTAAATATCCCATGTAAAGAAGAAAATAGATTTTACCATTAAATAATAAAAAAGGGAGCTATATTAAAGATGTAAATGCAGTTTATACCAGTCTTAATACACAAGCTGACAGACAGCACTATTAGATCGTTATAATAAACAGACATATTGAACAAGTCTTTGGATTTAGAAAGATATCTCTAGAGAAATGCCTCATAGAGAAGGAATCATCTCAATCCAAATTTTCTGTGAATGATACTTTGCCTTAACTAGTACATTGCTGACATGTACGGTATAAGTTTGGTTAATATAGAAAGTTCTCTGTAGGACAGTAAATGTAAGAATACGAAACCTCTCAACAGGAATTTTGACTCTCTGATTCCTACTGCTGGAGCCATTAGTCAACCATCTCACAGAATGTTCACTTTTCGTTGGCTCTGGGAATATAACTGGAGCAACCATTTAATTTTAATTTTACCCTTGTTGCTTTTTATTTTACCTTTCCTTTCTTTTGAAATGGACATATTGATATAGAAGAACTTTCAAGGATGAGTTTATATGTGCTTTCCTTTGAGGAAGTTTGGATCTTTTCCTTGCAAACATGTCCCCCTTGCACTTTACCACCCAATATTTTATTCATGTTTGTGCTGTGCTCTGAATCCTCTCTCTGTATTTGTTTCTTATTATATGGTGCTCCTCATGACTCAACAGGAACATAAGAAAAGGCGTCAAATGATGCTGTAATATAACCCAATTACTGGATATATATGTATGAGCATGCCAGTTGAGTGTGATTGTCAAATACAAACATTGATTTTAATAACACTCAAGTTTTGAGATTGAGAGAAGTAGGGAAAAAAGAGACAGTAAAGTCAGCAAAGTTAAGATAAAACTTAAGGAGTTCAGTGTATATTCAGGTGATTACAGGACATCATTTTGGAAGTGTCCCACATGTCAATACAAGACTGAAACTCTAGAAAAAAATCAGAAAACAGTCATTTTAAGATAATTCACACTTAATGATCTATAACCCTTGGAGTTTTTACATGTTGGGGAAAAATCAGCAGCATCTTATTCTGTACCCATAAGGTATCTAGATGAATTTAGAGTTAGGGTCCTTTGGAATGTTCACTTATGGATTTCACTGGGCAATATGAAAATATGAAAATGACTATCAGTTCTTTTGAAGTTGATAAAGTTATACTTGGAAGTTTTAAAGTTTCAGACTTAATTGACCATAGACAATTACAAACTTATTCCAATCAGTCCAGTTAAGGAATGAAGTAAGATCGTATTTAAAACAAAATCGGGAAACAGTTCTGATTAGGATGAAAGATCCATCACAGATTAATAAATAAAAGTGTAATGCTGGTACTTCATGTTAGAGCAGGCCATTAAAAAAATCATGAAGTGAAACATAAGAAGGCTAGAAAAGTTTGGAGTAGGCTAGATAAATTACTTGGAAGGCTCTGTGCTAATCTGCCATAAGTGTAAGAAGCAATTTGGCTGATAGGCAATGAATAGCTTGTGTTTGATATCTGCATTTTTCAATTAGCATTTTCTGAACATGGTTTCTCATTATGATAATAAATAAAGAATTAATTATCACCATGATAGCAGTGATAATGGTACTTTGAACTGTTCTTGTCACCATATGACACAGACTATTACTTGATTTTAAATTTTAAGAAAAATATGTGCACTTAGAAGCATTTGATTCACTTTGGTGAAAGTGATACAATTAAGTTTTTGGAGTTAAATGATGGGGAGACAACATTTTAAAAACACTACTTTCACATTGGTCATCCTTTTACAGTTTTAATTGACCAGTTAAAGCAGAGAATAATTAATAGTATCAGTGCAAATGCTTATGTCAAATGGATAGTTCAATTAGAATATTGGCTAGTTTCTTCTGAAAATCTCTATTGTAGCAGATAGAATGTTGTAAGAAATAATATTGCTAATTACCTTTCCAAAACAATATCCTTCACTAGCTCAAGTGCAACAGATTAGATGTAAGGCATTTAATGAGAATGGCACAGCATACTGGATTTTAATTTTAGATTATTGGATACATGCATGGTAGGCAATGATATAATTTACAAATGACTATATTACTAATTGAGACTAATGGAAACAAAATATAGATTTTTTGGTATTATCATTTTTATAGGGACTAGAAACAATGTTTATTAAAATAATCAAATTAATTATGTAAATGATTGTATGTTCGTTGTTTCTCTTCTGGAGTGCTGCGTATTTGCCATAATTAGAAAGGCTGCTGAGTTAAAAGAATAAAAGTTCTGAAATACAGTGTACGTATATTCTTGCTGGCTGCCATTCTTTGATTTACACAGTGTACTCTGTGGGCAACATGATTAAAATAACCACTAGACAGTTCTAAGTAAGTACCACTTCTGAATCAACCTCTTCTTACTTAGGTAAGCCCTAGAGTAAGTTGTTTTAAACCCTCTGTAGTTTCATTTCTTTATCTGTTCATATAGTTTATTTTAATGAAGTCATTTTCAAACTTTTCTGACTTAGTCCAATAGTAAGAAAGGTATTTTCTTGTATGCACCAATATATTTTCATATACACATAAAACAGAAAAAGTTTCACAAAATATGTTTCTTACTACATACCCTGCACACTGATATTTTCTTTTAAAAATTTATCTATTTTACATATTTTTTTAAAATACTCATTATAACTATTAGCTGATGGATCATGGATTGCAGTTAGAAAGACTCTGGTATAGAGGTTCTTGACATTAGCTCAACGTGATCGAGAGATCAGAAGGAAGACATGAGTCAGGGGTTAGACTAAATAATTCTACATACAGTGCATAACATAAGTACATAAGAACTAGGTAGCAGGATTTTTAGAATAATATTTTAATAAAATAGAAGTGTATTTTACTGTCAAACAATATTTTAAATTAGTAAAGAACCAAGGTGGGAAAAATGTCAGTAGTAATTGTGATATAAATATAATTTCAACATCTAACCTGAGTTTTTGGTAATTTTTTATTTATATATTTATAGTTTCTTAATAAAATGTAATAACATTAATATGCTTTATAAAAGGCCACTTTTTCTCAAATATTATTTTACAATATAATTTTTATTAGCTGAAAACCATAGCAAATCATTATTGAAAAAAGTTAAATTTTGGTACTGATTTTGATTATCTTAATTACATGTGAAAAAAAAACAACTGTGAGATACAAAGGTGTCACCAACATAACAAATTTGATTGTGTGGTTGCCCTAACAGAGACTGGCTGCTTCCTAGCTACAACAGGAATCTATGGCATTCTTTTCTAAATCATTAGTGAGTCAATCATTAAGATCTAGTTTCTGGTTTTTTATGTTAAAGGTAGTAGATGGAAACACCTGGATATAAAATAAAGTGACTCGACATTATATAAAAATAATAAAAGGCTGGAGCAAGAGGAGACATTCCTGAATGTAAAGTTAAGCCTTTGACTTTTTGGGGGAAAGGAAGATTAAATAATCTCAGATCAGGACTCCTTTTCTGCATTGGAAATGTTCAGAAACAGTTGCATTGGAAATGGCCTTGGTCTTAGGATGCATTAATATTAACTGTTTATGAAAGTTTCCAATGCAGAAAAGGAGTCATGATCAGAGATCATTTAATCTTTCTTTCCCTCAAAAAGTCAAAGGCTTAACTTTGCTATAACTCAATAGCTAATCCACTAATGTGTGTCTTTAATATCATTATTTTAAGTGACATAATTAACTCATATTTTGTGTATACCTAATACTAGTGTTCAGTTAACAGGTAATGACTCTATTAGTAAATCAAAGTTAAATGCTTGTTGAAGACACGAAGTTTAACATGTTGCTCTCCAAACTTTCCATTATTTACGCATTTATATATCACTAATGAGTAGTGTGTAAGTCCTGGAATCATGACAAATTTTGCCATTAAGAAACAACTCAGAGATATAACAAGGTAAGAACTAGACTTAGCTAGTTTGGTGAACTTACATACTCATTTTAAGCCCAAGAATTTTTCTCTGCCAGGTCAAATCCCAGCTGGCTCTGTTGGTCATCTGAGGGAGCGTCCTGGACATAATCTTTCTTTATTGGATTTTTGAGGAGAGTTTTGTCCTCCTGTATTACACATTTAGATGTTTCATTTATATTCAAATTTTTACTGCCAGAAGAGTTTTCAAGTTCTAAAGGAATCCATGGACTATCTATACTATATATCATTCTTTAAAATGGTTGTTTTATACTGGTCTGAAATTGTTCTCTTTTATCTCCAGTATGTATAAATGTGGTTAAATCTGCAGGTACGGCATCTCAACTTGGTTTTAAATGTGAAGGAAGGGATTGCTCCTTTGTTTGCATTTGAGGGACTACAACATGCAGTGGCTAAAGGTGTCAGTTTTGGAAAAGACTTTGCCAGTGCCACAACGTACTGTCTATGTGGCTTGGGCACATGAACTTCACCACTTTGTGCCTCATTTCCTGAGCTGCAAAAAAAAAAAAAAAAAAAAAAAAAAAAAGATAAATTAGTACCTGTCTTATTGGTATTTGTGAAAACTCGATGGCCAATTCATGTGACACACATTCACAGTAACATTTAGTAAATGTTACCTATCCTCAGTGTCTTATAGCATATAAAAGATGGACATAATTGAATAAATATAATTGGATGGATGAATACATATTATAGCCAAAATTGCTCCCAGATATCTTGTTTGCCCTATTACTTTATGTAATTCTCAAAGATAAAAAGAGCCTATTTTACATTCCCTAAAATACCTAGCGTTTCATGCCACAAATGATATTTAATGAATGGGATGTGAGGAATAAAATTAGCAATAACTGTTATAAGACAAAGCACACTCTATCCTAGAATGAAAATTATTTATAATGATTGAATATGTGTAAGTTGCAGGAAAAGTGTATTCTGCAACCATCAAAATCATGTCTTTTTCAGAAGTGATTTTAAATGTATATTGAATTGTATATATATACTTATTTGTTTATTTAAATATGTATGCATATTGAATTTTGCTTTTATATTTTTGAGAAATAAATTAAAAATATGTGACTCCAATGGACTTCAGGGCAGTTCACATAACTGCAATGCTATTCAAATATCTTTGAGACGTTGTTCCCAGAATAAATTCATTTTGGCAATGAATTGGAATCCAGAATTAAGACCTTTATATTCAAAGTAATTAGTAGTACTTAGTAGTATTAGCAGCTTGACCCTGAATTTTGTGGTCTCTTCTCTAGACTATGTATAGATATTTGTGTCAAACAGTGTCTAACCAGTGTACAATAGATATTAAATTATAGGGAACACATAATAGAGGCCGTGGAGCAGCTTGGGAAGTGGAATGTGCATCTGGAAGTTGATGAGGGTGGGTGGAAGCTAAGAGGATACTGAACTTGACTCACATACTTATTATAATGTAGCAAGTTGTAAATTGTTTCAGGTTTTCTTAGAAATTTTATAATTGAAATAAAATATATCCCACATTGTCTTTTAAATATACATAACAGGGAGACATGCCTCAGAGTGTAGTAAAAAAAAAAAAAAACGAGAAATTGAAGTCTACATTTGTGGTTTGAACCTGGGTTGTTTTTCTCTAACTGCTGATTCATTTCAACTCAAAAAGAAAAGAACTTCATTTATGTCACAGAGCTCAGAAACAATTATTTCCATAAAGATATAGAATCCATAATTAACACTTTAGACAAAAATATATTCTTAAATAAATATTTTAAAAATGTAATTGGAAAAGACAGCCAGATCCCAAGATATATATGTTTTAAAGTGATAGGCTCAATAGATGATAGCACAGGGAGAAAGAATCTTAGAAGGCAGAGGTATGGAGACATGACATTATCTCGTCTATTCCTATTGCAAGCATTATTTTTGAGAAAAGAAGTTATACTATTTTAAAATTACATATGCAAATTTGACTTTTATTATTTTTTAATATTATAAGCATGTTGCTTCCCTTACATGCTGCCTCCAGAAGTAATGTTATGTTAAAAATGTGTAAAACTTTACGCAACTCCTCTTTTACTTCATTCCATTAGTCAAATTACTGTGGCTTTGACTAATTTGGAGCTAGAAGACAATGGGAGACTATTCATTGAAATATATTTAATTGAACTTCTGATTCAACAGCTATATTTCATTTCCATACACTTTCTTCATTTTCCTATCTTCCTCATGGCTATATTTCATCATTGTCCTTCTAGCCATAATTTATTCATTCCACCACTCCTTTCTATTCCTTCTTTTTTCTCTTTTCAGTTTCCCTTTCTCCTTCTCTTCTCTCTCTTCGACAAGTCTGAATTTCCGTGGCCTATCCTCTGCATCTGTTTTCTCTGCTCAGGAATGTATGCAAGGTCTTAGAAAAAGAGAGGTGAACAAAGATCAAATAACTATATTGTTGGTTGCTCTTTGTATAGTTCACTAATTAGCAGTAATCTGACCATTTATCTGGGTGTCTAAACCCCAATTTATTTAAATTTGTCTGGAGTTGCATGTGAGCTAAGGAAATCCCAGGAGGCCCACCCCCAGAGCTGAATGTCTCCATCCTCTTTTAGACCTCCCTGCCCTAGAGAAGTATGCTGGTTATCACTTTGAATTTGAATTTTCACGAATCTGCAATTTTTATGAGACCTCAAAATACATATATTAAATATTGCTGTAAACATTTTAAAGATAATGTTGCTAGAATAATTTTATCTGCAGTGTTAGCAAAATGGTTTTTAATAGAGAGCCAGTATTACTTAGTCTTAAATAGATTTCTTCTCTCTTCAAAAAAAATATTCTGGCTTTAAAAGAAAAGATCAAGGCAGGTCGTGGTGGCTCACTCCTGTAATCCCAGCACTTTGGGAGGCTGAAGCTGGAGGACTGCCTGAGCTCAGGAGTTCAAGACCAGCCTGGGCAACATGGTGAAACCCCATCTCTACTAAAATACAAAAAATTAGCCAGGCATGGCGGCGTGTGCCTGTAATCCCATGTACTGGGGAGGCTGAGACAGGAGAATCGCTTGAACCTGGGAGACAGAGATTGCAGTGAGCCAAGATCATGCCACTGCACTTCAGCCTAGATGACAGAGCAAGACTCCATCTCAAAAAAAAAAAAAAAAAAAAAACAATCAAAACAATGGATCAAAGAATGATTCTTTGAACATGTTAAATGCAATATAGTAAAATTTTTTTGGTAAAGATTTCTAAGTGGAAAAATTATAAACCAGAGGGCACGTCAATTGAAAAACAGCCATATCTTTCAAAAATCATCCTTCCTATATGTAAAACAAAGTGTCTTCTGTTTGCCTTTGGATCACTCATAACAAAGCATTCTGTATTGGTGAGACCCTTTGATGATTGACAGGTTTTTGTTATGTTTTTAAAGGCATTTCCCTTCACACAACATTTTGCAAAACTCATTAATATATGTATAAAGTTTTAAAAAATTATTATAAACAACTCTGGAATTTGTAAATAAGGTAAAAGAATTAAATGCTCACTAGGAAGCATATTGGAAAAATTTTTTTTTAAAATTTAGTTTGAATAACAATCTTATTCCCATAGTGGCTAGAATCTTTCCTTGAACTTTTTATTTTGTCACTGTTTCTTCTCTCTCCCTTATAATTCTGCATCTTATAATTCCCTGATTTTTATGTTTCTTCTTTCTACTATTTAGATTTTTAATCAAAATAATTTAAATGTTCATGTAAGGGACTTTACGGCCGAGGGCGGTGGCTGACGTCTGTAATCCCAGCACTTTGGGAGGCCAAGGCAGGTGATCACCTGAGGTCAGGAGTTTGAAACCAGCCTGGCCAACATAGTGAAACCCTGTGTCTACTAAAAATACAAATGTTAGCCCAGCGTGCTGGCATGCACCTGTAATCCCAGCTACTCAGGAGGCTGAGGCAGCAGAATCGCTTGAACCCGGGAGGCGGAGGTTGCAGTGAGCTGAGATCATACTACCGCACTCCAGCCTGGGAGACAGAGCAAGACTCCATCTCAAAAAAAAAAAAAAAAAAAAAAAAAAAAAAAGGAGAGACTTCACTTATATTGCTACAGGATCCTTATAAGGAGTCTAATAACAAGGTTTTCTACATCAAGATGAATGTATTTTATTTGAAAGCCACTCTCACCCACTTCTAGTTCGATGATTTTGCACAGGGTTGATAAAAAATGTGACAGAGCAGAGGCATCCCATCTGAAGTCTCCATTCTCATTTGTCACTTTACAGAAGTGGAAGCTGGCTGCAAAGTATTCACCAAGCCACAGCTATTGTCTTACTTAATCGATTCTTCCTCATTAACATAAGTAATTGAGGAACTATCAGGGAACTATTGCAACCCATGTTTCTTGGATAAATTCTTTTCCCTTTTTGTACTCTAGACACATTGGTCTTCATTTACTTCATGTCCTTTCCAAGCTCAGGGCCTTTGTTTATGGTGTTCTTTCTAGGTAGAATAATTCCTGCTTAATTTTTATTGCATCAATTGCTGCTAATTTCATAAATATCTGTTTAAATATGAGCTTCTTTTGAATGCCTCTTCTAACTACCTAGAATTGGTAGGTTTTCCAAATAAACCTTACCAGAAAGAATGCATTTTTTTTTCTTAGCACTTACTATAATTCCAAGAATTCCAATTGCAGAATTCTTTCTGTAAATCTTTCTATCATGTCTGCTTTTGCTGCTAACCTGAGAAATCCATCATGGCAAAGACTGTCTGACATGGTCATTGCTATACCCCTGGTACCTAGAGGAATGCTTGGAACATTGGAGTTGTACCATAATTATTTATTGGGAGAAAGAAGACTTAGGGGAAAGGATGGGAGGGAGGTGAGAGATAAAAGACTACAAACTGGGTTCCGTGTATACTGCTCAGGTGATGGGTGCACTAAAATCTCACAGATCACCACTAAAGAACTTACTCATGTAACCGAAAACCACCTGTTCCCCCAAAACCTATGGAAATAAAAAATTAAAAAAGATAAAGTTATGAAGAAACTAATTATTTTTCAATTAACTTTTTTAAAAGCTGGTACATCAAGATTATTTTGAAAATATCCAAGAACTAATCTTTTTTCATAAAGTCATATTTAGATAGTCTCTGAAGGAGTTGATGGAGCAATGAGATTATGGAAAAGATGGGAGCCTCATATATACCACATTGGTATATAACAATGAAGAAGTAACTAACTCTCCTGGAACCAAGGTTTCAGACAAATGAAACATCACAGAGCAATGATCAACATATATATTTGAAGTAAAATTTTGAGTTTGGTAGGCGTTTTGTTCATCCAACAGGTAATGAAATCACTGGGGAAAATCCTGCAGATATAGAGAACTGAAGAAAATGTACCTCAACTGTCTGCAATCTAAGGAACAAAACAGAACCAGGAAGGAAAGAAATGGCAGAATGGGGCCGGGCGCGGTGGCTCAAGCCTGTAATACCAGCACTTTGGGAGGCAGATCACGAAGTCAGGAGATCGAGACCATCCTGGCTAACACGGGGAAACCTCGTCTCTACTAAAAAAAATACAAAAAAAAAAAAAAAACCAACCAACCAAACAAACAAAACTAGCCGGCGAGGTGGCGGGTGCCTGTAGTCCCAGCTACTCAGGAGGCTGAGGCAGGAGAATGGTGTCAACCCGGGAGGCGGAGCTTGCAGTGAGCTGAGATCCAGCCACTGCACTCCAGCCTGGGCGACAGAGTGAGACTCCGTCTCAAAAAAAAAAAAAAAAAAAAAAAAGAAATGGCAGAATGAACTATTAAATAAATACAACACTGGAGATACAGTCAGAGTTCATGAGATTCCAGGTGGAATATGAAAGAAGAGAAGAAGTAAATTTGTGGAGGTATGAATATACATGTACACACAGGTAATGGAAAGAAGGTCAGCTGAAGAATATTCTGAGATCGTGAATGTGTGCTAAGGAATTTTGAAATACATAACTTATATTTGTTTTATTTTTGTTTATGCTCATTTTACTGTAGGTAATTTTGATGTCAGTGAGGCAAATGGATGAAAGAAAGGAGGGAATGAGGCAATGGTAACAGTCAAGAGCCTACTGAAACAACTCAGGCAAGAGATGACCAAACTATGCCTTGTGGTGTTAGTAGATAAACAGAACAGGAAATATCCCCTAGATAATTGAAATGAACACTTTCAAATAGTTATTGTAGAATGATATGAAAAGTTTAAGCAGTGTTTGAGATCTATGAAAATTAAAGTTAACACCAATAAAGTGAAGGAAACTGAAAGCTTCAAGTTTCATTATGCGTCTAATATAAAATGAAAATATCCTTCCACTTTGATTTTATCAGCAAAACAGAGATGTACAGAGGAATGGTTATAGCACAAACATATTTCTCTATTGTGTTTTTCCTCCCAAGGACAGAAAAGACACTGTGTTGTGCCCACATCCTTTTGTGTGATTACATATCCTCAATTTATGCTTAAGACTTTAAACACCAGTGTGCTCATGGGGTGAAAAAGAACAAGTAGTGAAGCTATCACTCTGAATTCCCAGAAATTTTACTCTGAAATATCAGTTAGCAATCACTTGGCGTGAATTCTCATTCTAAAACACCCGTCAGTAATCACTTGGCTTGAATTCAATATATATATTCTATTGTGTGTTGTGAAAAGCTACAGATATGACTGATGACTTTTGGTACTAGAGTCATAGAACAGTACTCAGTAATTTATATTATAAACCCCTTTATTAATGGAAGGTTAGGAGAATGTTGTTTTGATAGGACATAAAAGGTATTTTAGTGTGCATTTATGTTGCTCACTTGGCCAATATTTGCTCATTTGGACTTCTAAAATAAGGATAAGGAACATTTTAAAAGTTAATGATGTTCATATTTACTAGAAAGATTGGGAAAAATAGCAACTATAAAGAATAAAATATCATTTATAATCCTTCCATGCAAATATATCCTCAATTAATATTTATATTTTAGCATATTTACTTTTAGTCATATATACATGAATACTTAATATGCTTGCAATCATACTGTCTATAATATTGTCTCTATTTTGCTTTGATCATATTGTGAGAAATTTCAAAATTATAAAAATATATTTGATTCTCATTTAATAGCCAAATAACATTCAAAATTATGACATATGAGATTTGGATATATTAATTTGTAGCTAAGCCTGGAGATGTTTCCAAATACTTTTGGTAATGTAAAATAGTTCTTTGAGGTTCATTTTTCTATGTACAATTCGCTTCTCAAATCTCTATGTCTTTAAAATTGAAATTCTGACATAAAATTAAGTGAACACTTAAAAATTTATTGCTATTTACTTCCAACAGGCATTCTAGAAAGTCTATAACAACATATAGTCTAACCAAGAGCTTAGTTAATTGAAATTATTATCTTTTCCTTTTTATAATTATTTGACTCAATACATTAATCATTTTTGTACTTACTATCTGTAATTTATTCTATGAATTGTTAGTTAATATCTCCTTAAGTAATATTATGTAAATATGCTAATGCTTTAATGATAGGTTGAACCCCATTTTTACATTAAAAATATTATCACCTTTTTATAGATAAAATTTTGTATTGTTTTAACTTCTAAAAAAGATAGAAGTAGCTGGGCGCGGTGGCTCACGCCTGTAATCCCAGCACTTTGGGAGGCCGAGGTGGGCAGATCACAAGGTCAGGAGATCAAGAACATCCTGGCCAACATGGTGAAACCCTGTCTCTACTAAAACTACAAAAAAAAAAAAAAAAAAAAATAGCTGGGCATGGTGGCGTGTGCCTGTAGTCCCAACTACTTGGAAGGCTGAGGCAGGAGAATTGCTTGAACCCAGGAGGTGGAGGTTGCAGTGAGACGAGATTGCACTACTGCACTGCAGTGAGCTGAGATCGTGCCACTGCACTCCAGCCTGGGAGACAAAGGAAGACTGGTCTCAAAAGAAAAAAAAAAAAGACAGAAGTAGTTTTCTTCCCAAAACTTTTGTTCCAAGTGATAATAAAGTGTATTTGTTTCATAGAGAAGTTTGTGATATCTGCTTTGTATTTAAGTGTTAGTAAATATATAAAAATCTGTTTCTCTGTGTCTGGCCCTGAGTGTAAATGATGGAAACAAATTAAATCTAGGTTAAAATCACACTCTATGTAAAAATCCACTATAGTTGAATTGCTAGAAATCATGACAAGCCATTGATTACTTATAAAGGCTTTCAAATTGATAAATGATCTTTTTATTAAAAGGGTTAATAGTGTCCCACTTTATTTTGCTTTCTGTATGATAATTGGCAAAGCACTTTTTCCTCTATCTAAAGCTGAGTTTTGGGATCCAGAATACAACCACAATATGCAACTGAATTTCAATTACCTACAACTCTCGGCTGGGGTGAGTGGTTTGAAACGGTCAGAAATTTGGGTTCAGAGAATCAAATGTCTCCACATTTGACATTGACACTCGGGAAGAATACCTGGCCATCGGAAGCATTGTTGGGCTTAAATGAAATGAGTTCAATCAGTAATGCCTTCTACTGATGACCCTTGAGGAAGGAGTCTCCATGCAGTAAGTAATTTATTTCTCCCTTTTGTTTAAGACCCTCCCCTACCCCCTACTTTGATGCCTCTCCAATTTCTGTATTTCCAACTAAATAACCCAATAGCAATATAATCGTTTACTTCTGAGTAGAAACTGTTTCTTTTAGAAGAGGCATGCATGAGCTATTTTATTTGCCAGGTTGTGACAGATATTCTCTATTTGCTTCCCTACATTCACTTTCCATCCTTCTCTACCTGGGAAGTGTATCTGCATGAATGACATCAACAAAGCTTCCATTCTTTTGGTTTCCATTTGCTTTCAGCCAATGGAGAAGTACAAAGCAATGAAGAGAGGTTAGGATATTTATTTTCCTGGATGAATCCCATGTGAAATCACCAGCCTTAACTGAAGATTGCCTCATCTTAAGTGGTGGCTTGTTCTACGTGATTCTTGCTCCTTCCTGTTTTCAGTAAACTTTTCCTCCCCTAATCTCTGCAGTCCTCCATGTGCTAGTACTGCTACTGCTGCTAGTCCAAGGTTCACTGCATACTCCTTACCAATTAGTCATTATGTAATAATTACTGTTTTCTATTAATACTTAGTTTTTTTTTTAGATAAACCATATTAGTTATCTATTACTATGTAACAAATTACCTTAAAACTTCTGAGTTCAAAACAGATGAACAATCATCTCACAATTTTCTGTGGGTTAGGAATTTAGGAGTGGCTTAACTGTGTAATGTTGAGAGAGGACTCTCCATGAATCCCTCACATTTCTGCATGTATTGAAAACCAAGACACTGATGACCTTTATTCAAGGCTATCTTTTCAAAGATATTTGTATAGTGTTCTGCCTTGGAAGATAGCTATAAGATCTCTTACCTGAACCAAGGATAGCCATCTTTACTGTCCAGTATAAAATATTTAGGTTTCCTAGGCTCAAGATTCCTCTCTTATAATGCAATTCATTGTATGTGCAAGTGTCACCTGGTCCTCTGTGGTGCCTATGGGAAGTGGGATTTGAACATGTGTGAGAACATGCTAACTCTCTGGCTATTGTTATGGCTGTGAATGCAAACTTCTTTGACTGTGACCCAGGAATCTTGTGTCGTCTGCTATAATCCATAAATATACGGCAGGCTAACATGCTAGCTGGCAATTAGGGTAAAATCATAGACCCTCCAGAATTCTTGACAGGTAGTCCTGGCTCAGGGTCTCTCATGAGGTTGCACTCATGATGTTGGCAGCAACTGTGGTTGTCTGAAGACTTGACTAGAGCTGGAGGACTGCTTCCAGGATGGCTCACTCACACAGCCGGCAGGTTCATGCTGCCTGTTGTTGGGAGACCTTAGTCCTTGCCACATGGAACTCTCCATAGGCTAGTCTGAGTATTCTCACAACATGAGAGTTGGTTTCCCCAAAGTGAGTGATCTAAGAGAATGCAAGATAGAAGACATGATGTCATTTATGATCTAGCCTCAAAAGTTACACTGTCATATCTACAGTATCCTATTGGCTTCACGGGACAACCCTGGTCAATATAGGAGGTGACTATACAAGGATATGAATATCACCAGGTAAAGATCATCAAGGGCCACCTCGAAGGATGGCTACCACATGAACTCTTTCTCAAAATATTCCAATTTGTGTCTAACATCTCTTTCCTTACTGCTACTCTGACTCAAACTTCTTTGCATGTACTGGTCACTGCTTAGCCCCTATAGGTATGATTGTATTTGAATTTGCTCCCTGTGCTCTCTTACATTACCTATAAGGTAAGACACTCCTGGGGTCAGTAATTCCATTTACAGAGGAAATGTGAAATTTAAAAGTTTAAATAATTTGGCCAAAATCTTGCCCCCAGAATGAGACTAAAGAGACCCCAAATCTAGAACTCTTTTGAATATTCAAAACAGCTATTTGGGTAACAAAAATAAAAATGTATTAAGAATGACAATCTTGGAATCTTTGGTAAACTGGATTAATATGTAGACAATGTATAGGAATATGCCTACCAAATAATTTTTTCTACTTTCTTACCAGAAGTTTTCTAAAATGTCCATCGTAAAAGTTATGTTGGAAGACCATTCAAGAAATTCTACATTTTGTCTTAATTAAGACATTTTATCAGAAAGACAATGTATTACCCAAGTCTTATGATAATAGTTTTAGAAATTGTTATTTAATGATAAATTTATTTATAATTGAGTGTAATCCCTAAACAAATATAGTCACTCGGAAGAAAGCTTGCACACACACAAAAATGCACCTAAGTTTTATTTTATTGAAGGAGTTTGAGAAAGTCTAGAGATCTCTACGATTTTCTGCAGTGAGGTTCTTGGATGATTTGGTACTATATTTGGAGGTGTCTAAAACAATGACAGTGACCATAAGAAATTCTATCTTCACAAATTCGACTTGAATTGACCCTAATAGCGGAATGCACTGGTCATTCACTTTTTAATGAAAAAAAGATGAACAGTTTTATCATTACTGCATAAACAAACTTGGAAAGCTTTGAATTATTTCTTTTCTCTTACTGAAAGAAAAGTATTAGGCTACTGTAACAGTGTTATATTGTGGTTAGGAGTATTCTGAGACTAGAAATCTTATTAAAAAATTCCTCCCTTACAGTCTTTCCGTGAAAGTATATTTAGTCTTTCCCAGTGTTTCGAGCTGAAAAAGTTCATTTACATTTATCTTTTTTTTACTCTTTTCTTTTAACTAATTCCTGTAATAATTCTCTTTTCTGTAGCTTCCCTGACAGAAAAAGCTAAGAAGTTTTCAAATTCAATATGTAAGATGGGAAGGAAGACATCTCTTAACTAAACCTCTATCAGGGAACTTCAGGTTTTTAGTGTATGGGAGGTCCTTAGAGCCATCAATCTGCTAAAGCAACTTGGAGTGTTTTGATTGTATGTGTGCTGTCCTGGATGTGGGCTAGTTTCTTAGTGTAAAACAATTCTACTTTCTGAAGATTCCTCAGCCTTTTCTGGAAGGATCAAAATATCAGTACATTCTTTCAAGGTTTCCAAGAAGAGAGAGAGAAATAAACACACTGATATATCACATACTTGCATCCCTTGGGTGTGACGTTAAAACACATTCTTTTGAACGACATTCAACGTACTTTCAAAAAAGCCCCCTACCTAAGACAAACAAACAAACAAAACATGTTAATCCAGACTCTGCTGCCAGAGCTGCTGTTCAGGTTCAGTGTTCAGCCTCTGAATACTTATTTTGTCAGTTGAGTGTGGATTATGCTATCAGATCACCAGATGAGGGGTTGTGGGACAAACTTTGGTAGAGTTAAAATCATGGATGCACTCACAGAATGTTCCTTTCCTCTGCTCTGCTAGCTGACTTTTGGTCTTCTCTTGCCAATTGTTAATGGTTCTGTGATCGGGCCAATGAGGACCTATTTTCCAGGATTATAGACTGGCTGTATCCCTCTTTCCTGGCTCTCTGTCTCTCCTCAATTTCCTTCCCCCACCTCCCCCCTGCTCCCCTCTCCTTTCCAACCCTCTCCTCTGTTGGTACAGCTGAACAAGACAAGCCACAGTTCTCTTTGTCAGCCATCTTTAGAACACCACAAGAAACAGCCATAGGTTGATGGACCAGAGAGATGAGAGAATTAAGCCCCTTGATGTCATCATCGAGCCATTCTTCCTTTCCTGCTTTGATTTGCTCTAACTCTAAGGTGGGAACAATCAGTTTGCTCGTTACTGAAGCCACTCTGAATAGGGTTTCGTTTCATTGCAGCTGAAAGCATCTACATCGACACAGAGAGCACATGGGAATTGGAGAGGTAAGCAGAAGCACTAGTGGCCTAGCTGGGTGTCCTCTGCAGTGGGTGTGGAGGTGAGAAAGCTGGGATAATACATAATCCATTGCAAGATACTATGTATTCAAGACTATGTTTTAGAAAGATCAGTTTGTCAGCAGTGACCGAAAGAAAAGAATATGTTGGGAAAATAATTTTTGGGGGAAAAATGTGTCTGTCCCATGTTTTGGTGAATCTGCAACAGTAGATTTAATATTGTACTCTAGAAAGGCACAGCAGGGCCAGCCATTTGGCCCAGCTCCACTCAGGGGGGTCTTCTCTTATAAGCTTAATATATTTATATTCTGTTTCTGAATGAGACTGTTCTTCAGAAAAATTTTCTCAAGGAAAATCTTGAGGTTTACATTCAAGTATATGCTTGAAAAGTACTGTTTAGCAATAAGCATTTGTTCTGTCACTGTTTTACAGTGAGCTCAATGAGTGCCCAAGAAATCACATATCTTATGTCACTCATTTCTATCTATACCTGATTTCTGGCAAAACCATCATTGCTGCTTGTCCCCATCTAGCCTATCATCACCACCCTTTCTGTGGGCAGATGAGGAAAGAGATACTGCCATTCTTCCATCTCTTTGTCTTCATTCTTCTCTACAATGCCACCGAGAAAATGGGATACAACTTTGTCAACACCCAACACAGCTTTTCAACCTACATGTGTAGTCAAGCTATGTTTCCCCCCCCCCCGGGGTAAATTTGACTTTAAGATTTCAAATAGCTATTATCAGCTATTTGTCTTTCTTTTTTTCCTCATTTTGAGTCCAAGAAGTTTATTTATTTGTTTACATTTTTTTCTGGTTTTTGTGAGAATAGGTGAATAGCAGCTGTTCACTGCATCCAATCAAAATAGACTATTTTCTCTGTTTCAATTAGCAAACTATCTGCCTAAATATAAAATAGTAATTGTAGCAGAAGCACCAATAGCAGCCTTGAGAATAAAACTAACAAAATATCTGCCCTTAACCCAGGATTTTTATATATATAACTCATTTGCTTTGGTAAAATATCTACTGGCAAAGCTGAACCTAAATAGCATTTCAGATGCATCCTAAACAGCTTGCCTGAAGACTGTAGCACACTATGCTTATATACTTTCTGAAATCTATATTTTATTTTGTCTTGAAAAAGATTCAAGAATAGAATTATATTAGAACTGGTGGAGGCATGATCCATGCCCCCTTGATTATATTGAAACATTAAAATGTCATCAGCATGTTAATTTTGTCATCCCAACTGCACAAGATTTATTCAGCACTTCTATCTATTACATTACTCTGGAAACACAATTTATTCTGATTGTGGAAATGTCATAGGCAGCGACTAAAAACATCTGGAATTCTTAGTTTAGAAAGAATGTCTAGCTTCAAAAATGCTATTTCTAAATTAATTTTATCTATAAAGAAGGCAAGACTCAAAGATTTTTAAATTACTCAAATTGCAATATTCATTTGGTCTACCAATTTTAACATAGGAGGTCAAAAACCAAAAAAAGAAAAACAAAATTAGTGCATAAGTAATTATTTTAATGATTGGGAAAATAAAATAGTCTCCAATGAAGGTTTAATTTCTGGAAAATAGAGTGACCTGGCTTTTTGTTTGTTTGTTTTTTCTCTTCATTAAAGCAAGAAAAGCTTGACTAAGCCTGTGACACATGTAGGAAGCTGAAACAAGGGTGGGAGACAGGTAATTAATCCCAAGCAGACAGAAGGCACAGAATTGTCAAAATGAGACAAAGAAATGTGATTTTAGCTTTTATGTTTTACTTTTTTCTTTCTTAAACTTGTAAACAGAGTTCATTTGTCTGCTACTTCTGAGGTGAAAGCAATTCCCCTGCTAAGGACTTGTCTATAGGGCAGTGGGGGAGAAAGGAAAGCAAACTTCAGTTGCAGACAATTCAAAGATATTTTCAGTATGCATATTCACATTCCATTATCTGGGATTTCTAAGTCCTGAAGACACTTAAGACTGAAATGAATGCCCTATTGGGGCTCAGAAATCATACCCCAAAATGAAGGGCTCAGCAGCAGCCTCAGAATAAAATATTTTTCTCTGACCTTCTCCTCGCCTCCTGTCTCTCAGGCCCATTTTCTCTCAAGTCTAGCCATAGAAACTAGAAACCCTCTTCCCAAAAGTGTGTCATAAAAACCAGAACCTCTTTTCTCCAAAGCCAACCAAAAATCCTAAAGGTATTACTCTAACTTTCCCTCTACCCTATCTGTGTAAAAACTGGCCTTGAAGAAACTATCTGACCTATCATCTTTGACTGTAGGTTATAAGACTCTCATTCCAGAGAAGATCTTGTTCCATATATATAAGGAAGAAATATATGCTCAGAGAGGCCAATAAGAATCTAGACAGACAGGCTTGCAAGTTTCCTCACTCAGTCTTTAAATGTTAGATCATACCTTTTTCCTCCAATCATGTTTCTACATGGCTGTCCATACGTTGTAGAATTTAAGCATAAAAATGGAGAATTTTCTGTGTATCTTTTGTCTTAATTCTGAAGATTCCCATGTATACATGTTAAATACATTTATATGCCTTTACTCCTATTAATCTGCCTCATGTCAGTGATTTTTCAGTGAACCTTCAGTGGGCCCTTAGCCCCTACAGTCCATTGGGTGGCAAAACTGGATCTGACCAAATGTGAGACTATTTGTATTCTCCAGTTCATTTCTTGAAATATTCTTGATTTCACTGAAGACTTAACATAATGTGATTATTACAAGGTGCTGTCCCAAACCTCATTTAGTATGTTTTGTGAGGGGTTTTTTCCCCCTAAGATTTGAAAAATTCTGAGTTCCAAAATACATCTCGTCCCAAAAGTTTCAGATAAAGGATTGTGGATTCAGATAAAGGATTCTGTTGTGATGGTTAATACTGAGTGTCAACTCAACTGGATTGAAGGATACAAAGTATTGATCCTGCACTTGTCTGTTAGGGTGTTGCCAAAAGAGAGTAACATTTGAGTCAGTGGGTTGGGGAAGGCAGATCCACCCTTAATCTGGTGGGCACAATCTTATCAGGCAATATAAAGAAGGCAGAAAAATGTGAAAAGTCTCGACTGGCCTAGTCTCCCAGCCTACATCTTTCTCCCATGCTGGATACTTCCTGCCCTCGAACATTGGACTACAAGTTTTTCAGTTTTGGGACACGGACTGGCTCTCCTTGCTCCTCAGCTTGCAGACAGCCTATTGTGGGACCTCATGACCATGTAAGTTAATACTTAAAAAACTCCCATATATATATATATATATAATATATATATATATATATATATATAAAAAATAGGAGATATCTATATCTATATCTATCTATATATATATATATCCTATTAGTTCTGTCAGAGAACCCTAATACAGATTTTCATACCAGGAGTGGTTCTAGAGGAATAGAATATTAAGGATGGAATTATTTTGTTGGTATCGGGGTTTCTGAAGTTGGCTGCTTAATATGATTAGACCCCAAAAATGCTAAGAACTCTACTTCTAATAATATGAAGAATACTGATAGTCCTTGGCATGAACTATTTAGAGAGTTATACAAAATAAATACATTTGATATTCCTGACTCACTGCTCATGAGAAGCAAGGAGTTTAGTGTCCCTATACATAATACTTTTGACCATATCTGGAGAACATAACGAACCTGGTTGGTTGCTCCTAAGTTCAGTGGACAAAGTGATGAAAGAAAATGATGAACTCAGGGATTCTGTCTCCTGGCTTCAGAAGCAGATAGTGAGCCTCAAATCTTCTAAGATTGCCCGGAGTGAAAGTCTTATTTCCTGTAGAGAAAGAGCTGAAATTGTGGAAAAACAGACACAAGCTCTTATCATGCGAGTGACTGATCTGCAATGAAAGATGCATGCACAGCCTCAACAGGTGTCTACTGGTAAAGTGAGGGCATTGGCTGGAAAAGAATGGGACCCTGAAACTTGGAATGGGGACATGTGGGAGGACACTGATGAAGCTGGGGACACTGAGTTTGTAAACTCTGATGAAACTTTTTTTGCCAGAAGGATCAGAGTTCCCATCTCTAGTGGAAACAATATCCTCTCCCTATCCCATGCTACCATCAGCCTTTCCACCTTGGTCTGAGGAGGTAAACCCTGTGTTGCCTGAGGCAGCAGTGATGGCCTCCCCTGAGGCAGTTGCTAGGCAAAATAATGTTGATTCTTCTCAGGAGAAACCCCCAACACTCCTGTTTGCTTCTACACCTATAACTAAACTGAAGTCCCAGCTGGCCCCTGGAGATGAGATTGGGACTATGACCCATGAGGAGATATGCTACACTCAAAAAATAACTGTTCGAGTTCTCTAATTTATACAAACAAAAATCTAGAGAACAGGCATAGGAATGAATATTAAGGGTATGGGATAGTGGTGGAAAGAACACAGAGTTGGATCAGGCTGAATTTATTGATTTGGACCCACTAAGTAGGGACTCTGCTTTTAATATTGCAGCTCAAGGAGTTAAAAAAGATTCTAATAGTTTATTTGCTGGTTAGCTGAAATGTGGATTAAAAGGTCACCCACTGTGAGTGAGCCAGAAATGCCTGATCTCCCTTGGTTTAATGAAGAGGAAGGGATCCAAAGGCTTAGGGAGACTGGAATGGTGGAGTGGATTAGTCACTTTAGACCTACTCATCCCAGCTGGGAGTGTCCAGAAGATATACCTTTGACCAATGCCTTGCAAAATAGATTTGTGAGGGCAACACCTGCATCTTTGAAGAGTCCTGTAATTGCTCTTCTCTGTATGTCATATCTAACAGTGGGAACTGCAGTCATTCAACTACAAAATTTAAATACAATGGGAATAATTGGATCCCAAGGTGGCAGGGGCCAAGTGGTGGCACTCAACTGTCAAAAGTAAGGTGGGCATAGCTAACATAATGGACAGCAGAGGTAAAGCGGCAATCAGAACAGTCTGACTCATGTAGAGCTCTGGCATTGGCAAATTAATCATGGACTTCTTAGAAGTGAAATTGATAGGAAGCCTACCACATTCCTACTTAATTTATACAAGCAGAAAATCTCTAGGTCAAATGGGCCAAAGACTAATTTAAATTATAAAAACTGAGGATCATGGCCCCTCAATCAATTTCCAGACTTGAGCCAGTTTGCAGACCCAGAACTCCTTGAATAAAGGGGAGCCTGGGTCCCCTTGAGAAAGAACCACACTACATTACTAACAGTTTATACAGTGAATCTTTCTCCCATCCTTTTGCAAGGAGACTTCCAGCCTTTTACCAGGGTAACTGTGCACTGGGGAAATGAGACATTTCCAGTACTGCATGACACTGGCTCTGAGCTGACGTTGATTCCAGGGTACGCAAAACGTCATTGTTGTCCTCTAGTTAAAGTAGGGGCTTATGAAAGTCAAATAATTAATAGAGTATTAGCTCAGGTCCAACTTACAGTGGGTCCAGTGGGTCCCTGAACTCATCTTGTGGTCATTTTCCCAGTGCCAGAATGCATGATTGGCATAGACATACTTAGCAGCTGGTGGAACCCCCACATTGTCTTCCCTGACTGGTACAGTGAGGGCTTTTATGGTGGGAAAGGTCAAATGGAAGCCATTACAGCTGCCTCTACCTAGAAAAGTGGTAAATCAAAAACAATATTGCATAACTGGAGGGATTGCGGAGATTAGTGCAAACATCAAGGACTTGAAAGACATATGGGTGGTGATTCCCACCACATCCCCGTTCAACTCTCCCATTTGTCCTGTGCAGAAGACAGATGATCTTGGAGGATGACAGTGGATTATTGTAAGGTTAACCAAGTGGTGACTCCAATTGCAGTTGCTGTATCAGATGTGGTTTCATTGCTTGAGCAAATTAACACGTCTCCTGGCACCTGGTATGCAGCCATTGAATTGAAAAATGTCTTTTTCTCCATTCCTGTCCACAAGGCCCACCAAAAACAATTTGCCTTCAGCTGGCAAGGCCAGGAATATACATTTACTGTCCTACTTCAGGGGTATATCAACTCTCTGGCTTTGTGTCATAATCTTATTTGGAGAGAACTTGATCGCTTTTTGCTTTCAGAAGATATCACACTGGTCCATTACATTGATGACATTATGCTGATTGGATCCAGTGAGCAAGAAGAAGTAAATACATTGTACTTACTGGTGAGACATTTGTGTGCCAGAGGATGGGAAATAAATCCAACTAAAATTCAGGGACCTTCTACCTCATTAAAATTTCTAGGGGTTCAATGGTGTGGGGACATTTGGACTGTTGAGACATTCCTTCTAAGGTGAAGGATAAGTTGCTGCATTTGGCCCCTCCTACAACCAAGAAAGAGGCACAATGCCTAGTGGGCCTATTTCAGTTTTGGAGGTAACACATTTCTCATTTGGGTGTGTTACTTAGGCCCATTTGTTGAATGACCCAAAGGACTGCCAGTTTAGAGTGGGGTCCAGAACAGGAGGAGCCTCTGCAACAGATCCAGGCTTCTGTGCTTTTCCAATGGTGTTTGATATGTCAGTGGCAGATAGCGATGCTGTTTGGAGCCTTGACGGGTCATCATAGCTGAATCACAGCAGACGCCTCTAGGATTTTGAAGCAAGTTTCTGCCATCTTCTGCAGATACCTACTCTCCTTTTGAGAGACAACTCTTAACTTCTTACTGGGGTTTGGTGGAAACTGAACATTTGACTATCAGTCATCAAGTCACCATGGCACCTGAATTGCCTATCATAAACTGGGTGCTTTCTGACCCATCTAGCCATAAAATGAGTCATGTACAGCAGCATTCCATCATCAAATGGAAGTGGTATGTATGTGATCGGGCTTGAGCAGGTCCTGAAGGCACAAGTAAGTTACATGAGGAAGTGGCTCAAATGCCCCTGGTCTCCACTGCTGCCATCCTGCCTTCTCTCCCCAAGCCTGCACCGATGGCCTCATGGGGAGTTCCCTATGATCAGTCAACAGAGGAGAGAAGATTAGGGCCTGGTTCACAGATGGCTCTTCACGATATGCAGTCACCACCGAAAAGTGGACAGCTGCAGCACTACAGCTCTTTTCTAGGACATCCCTGAAGGACAGCGTTGAAGGGAAATCTTCCCAGTGGGCAGAACTTTGAGCAGTGCACCTGGTTGTACACTTTGCATGGAAGGAGAAATGGCCAGATATGTGATTATATACTGATTCACAAGCTGTAGCCAATGGTTTGGCTGGATGGTCAGGGACTTGGAGGGATAATTGGAAAATTGGTGACAAAGATATCTGGGGAAAAGGTATGTGGATGGAGCTCCCTGAGTGGTCAAAAACTGTGAAGATATTTGTGTCCCATGTGGATGCTCACCAACCAACGGGTGACCTCAGCAGAGGAGGATTTTAATCAAGTGGATAGGATGACCGGTTCTATGAACACCACTCAGCCTCTTTCCCCAGCCACCCTGTCATCATCCAATGGGATCATGAACAAAGTGGCCGTGGTGGTAGGAACGGAGATTACACATGGGCTCAGCAACATGGACTTCCACTCACTAAGGCTGACCTGGCCATGGCTGCTGCTAAGTGCCCAATTTGCCAGCAGCAGAGACCAACACTGAGCCTTCAATACGGCACCATTCCTCGGGGTGATCAGCCAGCTACCTAGTGGCAGGTTGATTATATTGCACCTCTTTCATCATGGAACGGGCAGAGGTTTGTCCTCACTGGAATAGACAACTACTCCGCATATAGGTTAGCCTATCCTTCACACAATGCCTCTGTCAAGACTACCATCAATTGGCTCATGGTATGCCTTATCCACGGTCATGCTATTCCACACAGCGTTGCCTCTGACCAAGACATTCACTTTACAGCTAAAGAAGTGTGGCAATAGGCTCATGCTCATGGAATTCACTGCTGTTACCATGTTCCCCATCATCCTGAAGCAGCTGGATTGATAGAACGGTAGAATGTCTTTTTGAAGCCACAATTACAACACTGACTGGGTGACACTACTTTGCAGGGTGAGGCAGGGTTCTCCAGAAGGTCAAGTATGTTCCAAATCAGCATCCAATATATGGTACTATTTCTCCCATAGCCAGGATTCACAGGTTCAGAAATCAAGGGGTGGAAGTGGAAGTAACACCACTCACCATCACCCCCAGTGATCCACTAGAAAAATATTTGCTTCCTGTTCCTGCAACATTACATTCTGCTGGCCTAGAGGCCTTAGTTCCAGAGTGAGGGAAGCTGCCACCAGGAGACACAATGATTCCACTAAACTGGAAGTTATGATTGCCACCTGGACATTTTGTGCTCCTCCTACCTTTAAGTCAACAGGCTAAGAAGGGAGTTACAGTGTTGGCTGGGGTGATTGACCCGGACTATCAAGATGAAATCAGTCTACTACTCCACAACAGAAGTAAGGAAGAGTATGCATGGAGTACAGGAGATCCCCTAGGTCATCTCTTAGTATTACCATGCCCTGTGATTGAGGTCAATGGGAAGCTACAATAGCCCAATCCAGGCAGGACTACAAATGGGCCAGATTTGTAGTCCTCAGGAATGAGGGTTTCTGTCACTCCACCAGGAAAAAATCCATGATCTCCTGAGGTGCTTGCTGAAGGCAAAGGGAATACAGAATGGGTAGTAGAAGAAGGCAGTCATCAATACCAGCTACGACCGCGTGACCAGCTGCAGAAATGAGGACTGTAATTGTCATGAGTATTTCCTCCTTCTTTTGCTAAAAACATGTTTGTGCATGTATACACTTGTACTAAGAAAATATCTTTATTTCTTCTATTACGTGACATGAGATTTATTGAAATCATACCAGCATTGAAGTATTGTTAACTTTATGTAATAGTATTTGAGTTGGGGATTGCTACATTTCCAGTTTTACAAAGGATAGTTGTATTATGTTAGGTGTAATTATGATCTTATTATTGTCTTTGTTTGAAGATTATCCAGCACAGGAAAATCCTTGTGGGTCTCAAGGTTTTTACCCTAAAACAGTTATGTTGAATTTCACCTTGGGTAATGTAAATAGATAGCTTATCTTCACAGATTGGGGGCGGGGGAGGGAAGGACAGAAGTCATTCCTGTGCTCACCTGAGACAAATGCATATCTGATTACTTCCTCTGTCCTACTGTTTATGTAAAAATGCAGATTCACTGAGTCAGACTAAGGCATAAGTGACTATTTCTCTACCCCCCTCACATGTAAATTGTATATTTAGTGAGAGGCTGATCAAAGACTCAAAAGAATGCAACTGTTTATTCCTTATCCACCTGTGACTTGGAAGCCTTTCCAGGCACAACCAGTGTACATCTCCCACATACTGGTTGATGTCTCATGTCTTCCTAAATTGTCTAAAACCAAGCTGTGCTCCAACCACCTTGGCCACATGTCATCAGGGCCTCCTAAGGCTGTGTCACAAGCCCATCCTTAGCCTTGCCGAAATCAACTTTCTGGATTGAGACCTGTCTCAAATACTTTTGCGTTCGAACCCCAATTCCCTAATACACTCACCTTACTTCCCCTACCATTTCCCTGCTAATTTTACAAAGCTGATATCGCATATAGTAGGGTACTCAAATATCTCTTGACTGATCAAGTTGCTCCCATTTAATATTTTCCTTATTAGGCGCCAAGCATTACTTAAACTGTTTTTTTTTTTTTTTTTTTTTTTTTTTTTTTTGAGACAGAGTCTCCCTCTGTTGCCTGGGCTGGAGTGCAGGAACACCATCTCAGCCTACTGCAAACTCCACCTCCGGGGTTCAAGTGATTCTCCTTCCTCAGCCTCCCAAGTAGTAGGGGCTACAGGCACCCACCACCACGCCAGCCAAATTTTTGTATTTTTAGTAGAGATGGAGTTTCACCATGTTAGCCAGGATGGTCTTGATCTACTGACCTTATGATCCGCCCGCCTCGGCCTCCCAAGTGCTGGGATTACAGGCGTGAGCCACTGCACCCAGCCAACTATTATCTTTAATTCTTTAATTTCTTTTCTTTTCTTTCTTTCTTTTTTTTTTTTTTTTTTTTTTTGTTTTAGACTGAGTCTCACTCTGTCACCCAGGCTGGAGTGCAGTGGTGTGATCTTGCCTCATTGCAATCTGCGCCCCTCCAGGTTTAAGCAATTCTCTGCCTCAGCCTGCGGAGTAGCTGGGATGACAGGCGCATGCCACCACGCCAAGATAATTTTTTTGTATTTTTAGTAGAGACAGGGTTTCACCATCTTGACCAGACTGATCTTGAACTCCTGACCTCGTGATCCACGTTCCTTGGCCTCCCAAAGTGCTGGGATTACAGGCGTGAGTCACCGTGCCCGCCTGGCCAACCAATTATCTTTAATTTTCATAACAAGTCTGTGAAGTTGATACTCCCCCCCCCCCCCCCCCCCCCCCCCCCCACACACACACACACACAGTTTAGGTAGGAAAAACCGATATTCCAGGAAGGGAAATAGCTTATCTGAGGCAAACAGCTCTTAAACAATAGAGCAAAGTGTCTAACTCAGGTCTGAGTGGCTCCAAAACATGTTATTTTCAAAGCACCCCAGGGCTTCAGTACTTGCTTTGTTAAACAGTGCCTGGTCATCAGAATTTCTCACCCTCCCTTAAAGCTCACAAATGGTCTCTCTTATTGTTACCAGCTTGCCAAGCTCTACCATCCCTCAGCTTCCTCAGGGCTGATCTCTCAGAAGAGTGTGGGAGGCTGGGAGGAGAGTGTTGTAGAGTTTGGCGAGTTTGGCAAGTTAAGAAGAAGCAGAGGTAAAAACTTATTTTTGCCACTTCTGGGATTAAGAAAAAAGGCCTTTCACTGCTTCTTCCTCTGTTTATGCAAAAGCTCTCATTAGCATTTACATGCATTCTTTGTCTTCTAAGTGAAAAGAGAAAGGATAGGGCTTTAGAGGCAGCTTTGAAACAATGTTCTCTTCTTTTATCTGGAGGAATGAGCTGTAAAATACTCTTAGAAAACCACTTAGGAGGCTAAAAGGAAGAATGGTTGTGAGACTATTGCATTTTTTTCTCCCCAAAACACAGTGGCTTTGTTTGTGTCACTCAAAGACATGGTGAAAGCAGGAGGAGGAGAAACTACTCAGAAGGTATTAGAAGTGGAACTGAGGTACATAAGTCGCTCCTCAGTGTTTCTACCTCTCTGAACTCCCCCTTCAACACTCAAAACTCAGCTCCCACCCTGTTTTATAGAGATACCTAGAGAGCAAGGAATGTGTTCAGAAGATATGTTTGGGCATTTTGAGTTAAAAATCTGTAAGTAATTGCCTATATTTTTAATCATTATACTTGGTTAAACAGCTCATGGTCATTACTACAGTTATTCTCTTTGGAACCCCAAAAAGATTTCACATGAAATTATACAGCAATTCCCTGATTAGCTGGGTGGCATTATGAAAGCACACATGGCATTATGAGGGCGCACATGCAATAAGCTTACTTAGCATTTATATTATAGAAATTGAAAAGTATTCTTATAACATTTGCAGAAAATAATCCACTTGAAATATCTAAAATATTTTGTATTTCTCCCTCTATTATTAAGGCAATAGTAAAAGCAGGTGATTTTGATTTGCAAGTGGCTGTGCTTCTCCTTCCATCATGTGGCTCTGCATCTTCAACACATGGTTTCCAAGGTCACCAGAGAAGGTCAAAGAAGTGGGGATCACATTCAGGAGGTTACTATAGCCCATTCTTGAACGTGGTTTATTTTAATTCTTATGCTTCATAAGCCAGATGGGAATTATTTGGGCTCTGAATATGATACCTGAAAGCATGACACTTTGACATGCTGATGATTTTGAGCTGAATAAGATTGGGAAGGCCTCAGAAACAAGACAGTTTCATCGACCTACTCTGGCCTTCCCTCCTCCAGTCCCATTTTCTACCCCCAAGTGGGTCATAGAAACTAGAATTCCTCTCCACTGAAGCAAGCCATAAAAGCTAGGAAGGTCATGCTCTGATCTTTTCCCTTCTCCCATGAAGATCCTCATGTGACAAGTGTCTTGCCCCGTACCTGGGGAGGAATATCAGCCTAAGACACAGAGAAGACGAAGCAAACAGGCCTTCCTATGTTTCCCCCAGTTTATTACCATTAGGTTATATTCCTTTTTGTTGAGACATGTTTCTTCTCCACAACTATCCTCTTATTTCATCAGACTTAACATAAAGATACAGTTTTCCCTGTGTCTTTGGGCCTTCATTTATGAGTGCTCCCACTCCATGTAAAACTTTGATTAAATAAAATTGTTATGCATTTTTCTTGTTAATCTGTCTTTTATTTCTAGGGTCCTTGGCCACGAACCTTGTGATGAGGGAGGAAAAAACTACTTTTTCTTCCCTACAGAGTGGTGATTTATCCAGACATCCAGAGGGAAAGGGAAACTGGTGTGGTAAAGAGCTCCTCCACTCTCTGCCATACTTCGCAAGTTAAAATACATTCCCAATAATATTTAAAACTTCTTGTCTCTTAATTCCATTAAACAGAATCTATCATTTTTTTCTTCATCCTCTAACCAAATTTTCCCCTTTGTCCTCTTTCAACTTTTCATACCTTTGCCCCATTCACAAGATTTATTGCTTTCTTCACTTCAGTTTTCTTCTTTATCACAGCCAGGGCATAGGATTAGCCAGGCAGCCTTTTCCACCACTCACAGAAACCGTACCTCCTGCTTCTGCCATAGCTGCCCTGCCAGTCAGCTAGATCTGCTCAATCCAATCATCTGCTTCCTCCACTTTTGTTGCACATGGAAAACACCATCACTATCACCACTAAAAGACACTCATTAGTCATTATAAACCTCTTTCCAACCTGGCTCTAATAATCCTGTTGGACCACCATTGATTTGTGCTTAGTTCATTTTTTCATTCCCCTAAGCAAATATTTCAAACCTTTATAATTTACTTTAAGCCACCTATTTATCCTTACCTCCCTTGACAACAGAAGATTGGCTTGACACAGGAAAAAGAAACAATAAATCACGTGCTAATTTCCTCACATTCTATCTCTGGCCATGCATATGTTTTCTCTCCTGCTTTGTTCCAAAGGGCTCTTTTACTCAGGCTGCTCCTTGCCCTTGTTTTGTTCTTGATCTCTTCTTCACTCTCCATCTACCCCTTCTCCCCATTCACTGATTTCTGTTCCCATGTGTTTTGTCTTTGTAAGAAAGCTTTGATTCATCTTTGAAAATGTACCTGAAATATCATTGTATGTGTCTGCTCTGGCTGCTGTAACAAAATAACAAACTATATGGTTTGAACAAGAGAAATGAATTTTTTGACAATTCTGGAGGCTGTGAAGTCTTAAATCAAGGTACCAGCTGGGTAGGTTTTATTCTGAGGCTCTACTCTTGCTAGCAGGCAGCCACCATCTCCCTATGTGGTCACATAACCTCTTCTTTGTGTGCATACATAGAGGGAGAGAGAGCGGGTGAGCTCAGTGATGTCTCTTTTTTTCTTTCTTTCTTTCCTTCTTGCTTGCTTGCTTGCTTGCTTGCTTGATTTTTTGCTTGCTTGCTTGACGGGAGTCTCGCTCTGTCACCCAGGTTGGAGTGCAGTGGTGTGATCTTGGCTCACTGCAAGCTCCGCCTCCTGAGTTCACGCCATTCTCCTGCCTCAGCCTCCCGAATAGCTGAGACTACAAGCACGTGCCACCATACCCGTCTATTTTTTTGTATTTTTAGTAGAGACAGGATTTCACCATGTAAACCAGGGTGGTCTGGATCTCCTGACCTCATTATCCGCCTTCCTCAGCCTCCCAAAGTGTTGGGATTACAGGCGTGAACCACCGCACCTGGCCTATCTCTTCTCATAGTGACGCTGATCTTGTTGGATCAAGGCTGTACCCTTATGGCCTTATTTTACCTTAATTACTTCTATAGAGTTCCCATTTCTAAATATGGCCAAACTGGTAGTTAAGGCTTTAGCACATATATTTTTGGGGGACAAAAACATACAATCTTCACCATCCCCTTCACAGTGAAGCCTTTGAAATAACCCAGGAAGAGTCTGTGCCCCTATCTATTGGAATAGTGTGTTCTACCATCATGATATTTTTAAAAGCGAACTTCTTAAATATCCTCCCTGGACTAAGAGCTAGACAGAGATAAAAGCCACAGTCATTTTTGTATCAAATCCAATACTTGGCACGGAGTGTATGACAAAATAGGTACTCAATAGCTGTTTTTGATTAAGCCACGAGATCCTGAAAGGTCAACTAAATGATCAGAGAGATAATAAACTATGGTACATGTAGTTTAATAGCAAGAGTGTTGTATTTAATTTAAATTATCTTGAAGTTTATTCCCTGTATATGACATGCATTCATTCTTCAAGAGACTATTTAATTCAACCCAATTCTATCAACACCTAGACAAAATTCCATTGGTATATGTCATTGATATGGTTTGGATGTTTGTCCCTTCCAAATCTCATGTTGAAATGTGATTTCCAATGTTGGAGATGGAACCTGGTGGGAGGTGATTGGATCTTGGTGATGGATTCCTCTTGAATGGTTTAGCACCATCCCCATGGTGATGAGCTCTCACTCAGCTAGTTCACATGAGATCTGGTTGTTAAAGAGTTAGGGACCTCCTCCTTCTTTCTCTCTTGCTCCCACTCTCTCCATGAGACATGCTGGTTCCTGTCGTCTTCTGCCATGATTGTGAGCTTCCTGAGGCATCACCAGAAGCAGATGCCAGCACCCTGCTTCCTGTACAGCCTGCAGAACTATAAGTCAATAAAAAATCTTCTCTTTAGAAATTACCCAGTCTCAGATATTCCTTTATGGCAACACAAGAAGAGACTAACATAGACATCTGAAGTAATGTATACATTCCTTACGAGTGGAAAGGAATGGAAAGATTCAAAGATTTTTATTCCATTAAGCACAGTATCTAGTTATGACTATTTCTTTGAAGAGATCTGGGTAGTTCACACATATGTGTGTTAAGACCTTAATGCTGTATTCCTACTTTGTCATCATTTTAGTCATGGCCTGATGTAAACTTTTTTTTCTTTACCAATTACAACCAGGAATTATAGATGACTTTTTTTAAGCCTGCTGTTTGTGATTATTTTTACTAGTTCATCAACTCCATAGTTGTCATAAAGGCATTTTTGCATGAAATTTAATTTCTGCAATGATGGTTAAAAAATTATCTTACCTCATCAACGAGGAACACTACCACATTCCCCCCACTCCCTGTTTTCTGTCAGAGCAAAATAATCTCTTGAATTATCTGTATAAAATATTTCACATTGTTCTGGCAATGATCTGGCTCTATCCCTTGATAGGAAATTGGGCATGTGTGGCTAGGCATCCAGAGGAATATGTTTACCAATGAATTATCTTCCAAGGTTTTGACACCACCATCAGTTATGCCAGATGCAAATCATTTACTCTCTGTCAGTTCAAATACGCAGTCTTGTTTGGATGGCTTAAATCTATGCTGGCACCAAAATACAGCAAGCAATATTGCTCAACTTTTGAGTTGAAAGCATAGACAAATGTATATAGCGCCAAAACATGGAAATAACACAATGTAGGCTGAATTTTGCTGAATGTTACTTGATGTTAGCATAGCATTAGACTTTCAAAGGAATGGTAACATTTCCTAAAGAGAAAAATGAATGTGCTCCCACAATAGTAGACCTGTCTTCAACATGGGGTTTAAAGATGACTGTCTTATTCTATGTGTCCTACAAGCCTTCCAGAACTCAGAAAGTCAGAAATTAAGCCCCTGGTGAATACTTCATGGAAATGCTAAATCAAATTCTAGAATTAGGGGGATTAAATACTGACGACTTTAGTGCTGCAATATTTTATATGGTTTAGAATCATGTCTATACACCATGAACTGATGAATTAGTGGTCTCAAGAGGAAAAAAAAGATTTGATTGATTTTTTAAAACAACTTTTTTTTCTACTTATGAGTTAAGGGAGATCATTGTATGAAAATTAAGGTCATAAAGTCATTTATTTCTCAGCTTTTGGCTTGTAGACAGCTGAGGCAAACAGAACTGAGTAACATTTTCATCTACTGAATAGATATAATTTATACTTTATAACAAATAATGCAGAACTTAATAAAATAATCCTAGCTGAGAACAGTGAGTTAAGATCACAAATCATTGAGTTAGAAAACCTAGATTTGACTGTTAGTTCTGTCACCTAATGGTAGTATTGACATTTCTAAGCCTCAGTTTTCTATAGAATAGGAATAACTCTTCCTAACTTATGAGAATGATGTATTAATTTAAAAGATGTAAAACATAGGTAAATATGTATGTATGGTTATGACAACTGGAAGCTGTTGTCTTAGACATCCACGAGGTCATGAGAACCTTAACTAATTGAGCTGAGTAATCATGATAATCAACTGGATATTAAAAAACAGCAAATCCTGCCTTTTCATGAATAGAAAAATATCTTACCTTATCTATTAATTCCCCAGCTTCTTTGACTTTGACCTTTTCTTTCCAGTTAGATTAAAATTAGGTTAAGAATTATTCCTGGTCAATTTTTTTCTCAGAGGCAGGGCTTAGGAAGCATCTTCAGATCCAGCAATAGAAAAAAGACACATGAATGCCAAGAAGCATTTGTGTTATTTAAATTTTTTAACATGCTTTGGTATAAAGTAGATACATAAAATAAATAAATAACCATGGAATTATTTCAAAATTTACATATTTATGACTTTAGAGCATTCTACTTTTTCTTGGTCAAACAATGTTTTCACCAGTTGCTTATGCTCTCAGACATTGGTTCTCAACAAAGGGTGATATTGCCCTTCAGGGGACATTTGGCAACATCTAGAGACATTTTTTGTTTTCATGTCTGGAAATGAGGGTGAGTTCTACCAGGACCTAATAGGTGCAGACCAAGGATGCCACTAAACATCCTAGAATACACCTCACCACAAAGAATGATCCAACTCAAAATGTCAACAGTGCTGCTCTTTAGAAACACACCTCCATTAGGTTTATGTCATAGAAAAGTGAATTTTCTCATTCCAGATCTGGTAGAAGACTGATCTGAAGATGGTACAACATGTTTTAACACATTTTCAGTATCATGTACAGGTGACACATTTTAGGGGAAAATCACACACAAATTATCACTTTCTACAGACAATGAACACACAACATGAGAAGTTAACAAATTCAAATTTGGGCCCTTGGGTGTATAATATTTTGTAACATAATTATTCCTAGTAGAAGAGAAACTTTTTATACCTATTGATAGGTTATTTTTTGCAACCAATTAAAACAATTTTCTTTCGTTATCCCAAAGTAGGTTTTGCTTTTTCATGCACATTTTTGTTAACTGATAGAGCAAATATTTTTTAAATTGAGCTTTGAATCACATTGTTAGAGTAAGCTAAAACTAGAAAGGGTCAAGAAATCCACCTATGGCTTCATTTTACAAATGAGAACACTGGTAGACAAAAAAGCTGAGCAACGTTCCCAAGGTTCTATGGTTTGTTGTATGCAGAGTTCAGTAAATAATCATCCAATTTTAATTCTAATGCAGTCATTTATTTGAAGTATCATTTATTCAAGTTCATTGTATATTTGTTTTTCAAAGAACTATTTTCTCCCATTCACAACTCAAATGTACATCTTTTTTTTTTTTTTTTTTTTTTTTTTTGCACATTTTTTTCCTTCTAATATCTTTCAGGTCAATGGAGCCAACAGTATGAAACCTTTAATTTGACCTTGCCCAAAAGCCTTTCCATAGGCTTTTATGCCAAATCAGTCTCCCACAGATTTAGGAGGTGTGGAAAAGCTAGATTAAGCTGTCTCGGGCTGGCTAGTCTTCTGTTTAGTCAGAGTGTGAAGTGGTCTGTGCTCAGAGTTCCTCCATCACTAGAGGAAAAGCTCTTCTCAATTATGCTGGTTTAACTTACAGGGATTTTGGTGATCCACAAAACAAGTGAAATTTAAGATACGCATCTTAAGCTCAGTTTGTTAGGCCTGCGCTTTCAATAACAAAACTCACAGTGACAGTGATGTATGGCTTTCTTTATGAGACCTGAAAACTGATGGATATGTGATCTTATAAATGCTTGGACAAACTAATGCACATAATTATATTTTCCATTTGAAGTCTATTGCTAGGCATTCTAATACAATATCATTAGTTGAAATGGCCATGATGATACAGCTTGGGCAGTTTGTCACGGTAATTACAGGGTGATTATTTTTGACTGGAATAAAGATTTCAGTTTTAGTATGGTGGAAAGCATTATCACAAATTACAAATGGTCTTGGAAAATAATAATAAAAACTTTAAGATTCTAATGCATTTTAGAGCATTATTCTAAAATAATTTCTCATTAAGGAAAAGGTCCATAAAATGGCTAAATAAATTAATTTTAAAGTGATTAAAATATGGCTTTGCCAAAAGGAACCCACTTATCTCATTAATGATTCCTATGTATAAATATGTCAACATTAGATAAAATTTGCGTGTGGTAAATAAGGCTTATGTCATAATTAACAACCTTTAAAGAAAGGATTCTTTTTTCCTAGCAGACACAAAAGTATGGCATTTATCTTCACTATTTTCAGAATGGTTGATTAAAGTAGACAGTGTCCTAACATCTGTATTGAAAACTATATTAATCAATTGATTAATCATGCAACATTAATCAAAAGCCTCCCTAAGTGTTTTAGTATCTGAGCAGCTCTTAGTATTTTCTATCAGATCCCTTTTAAGGTGTCCATTAAAAAGATTAAATTTGAGTGGTAAATATTGAGGGGTTGTAGAACTTGTGGCTTCTCACTGGAAGGTCATAGCTGCTGCTCATTAGTGCTACTTTTAATGGGATAAGAAGCAAAAGTTTTGAATATGTGACTAAATCAATCAGTCCTGCAGTTGACTCATTCCAGTAAGCAGTTTAATATTTTCTGAATCGGCACCATGGCCATCTGGCTGAATTGTCCTCAGTGATTTGACTTAACCAAAGAATACTTTTTTCTTGAGAGTTTGAATTGAAGGCTAATAAACTGATACAGCAACTGCTATTCAATATGTTGCTTTTCTAGAAACTGTTCAAAGTAACCTTTATTATTAAGAATGTATTTCAATGATCTAAGTTACCCTGAACAATGAGTGTAAAACTTCCTGTTACTGGAGCGAATAGTTCAAAATCAAATGAATTATTTTAGTGTTTAGTGAGACTAAATTTGGACTTCATAGTACATTTTTAGGCTTACTAATCAACTGTAAATTTCAAGATTGCTGACTGATAATTGGTTAGTTCTTAGATTTCTAAACTCCGTTGTATGTAAGACTCTGTACAGGAAAATTTGTGCAGAAAATGTGGAGAATGTTAGTATCCAAAAACAAGCAGAAAATTACTCTATTACTATAGTTTAGAGAATGGCATTATAATAAACAACTATTGGGCAATGAACACAATTATTTGTCACTTTCAGAAGGCATATCTTTTATGTCCTCTATCTTTCTAATTCTAAAAGCAACACTTTTCAATGTATTCATTTATTTTGATCATTTACAATGTGAAGAGTGGTATGCTCTGCAAACTGCTTTGATCTGACAATTCTTTTACACTGATGGATGGAGATTAGTTAAGATTTCCTTTCTACTATTGCACAAATAATCATAATGACATTCAATGAAATTAAATTTTATCAATTTTGTTCCTGGATATAATTTTGCCAGCTTTTCTAACAGAATCTAAACCTATAGGCATTTTAAAACATGGTATGGCCCATCTGTTTATCCCTGCTGTTGCTTAAGGAAAGATTCTGTAGACAAGACAGTTTCCAGAGTTTGTGCAAAGCACTTTATGATTTGTGCAATGTCTAGCTATTGCTGTTTTTCAGCAAAATGATTAGGTGGTAGTTTTAAAATTTGCAAATATGTCCTGAAGCTTCAGCAATAGAAACACACATCTAAATAACTAAATTTAAGTATATGCTAAAAATCTTCACTTCTGAAGGATGCTTCTTTTTCCTTTTGCCAGTTGCTCAGAGTGCAAAAAGATATTTTATTACATATGATTCAGCGGTGCTCATCTATAAAAGGGTGATGATACACCATCTCTGCATTCTTCATTTGAATAAAGTTGTCTGCAGAAGAAAGGCATCCTAAGTTTACACACACAGCTACAAAAACCAGTTACCTTTATTGTGAATTGTTCAACAACACAACTTCTATGGAAATAATATTAAAGTCAATTTTTATTTAGCATTTAGTACTACAGAAAGAGAAAACCTTATATAATTCATTCTAATGCCCAAAGTCAATCAGCCAATTGCACAAGTTTCTTACTCTCCAATTCTTTGCTATCAGCAGAACAGTGAATGCTTTAAGAAAAGTTACAGAATAAATCTAATTATGATAACGTATTGTAAAAGATTGGTTTCTGTTAGCATGCACATCTACATTATAATTCTGAATGAGTGTTTTGGTATGAGGTATCTGAATAATATTCCTAGTTGGTTAACACAGAGCTATTCAGATACCCACCAAATGCTTTAACCTTTATTGTAGCTCTTTGTTGCCAAATAATTACATGAAAAGGAAACCTGTCTAAAAATAATGAGAAACATATTTAGTTATGTCTCTGTGTATATATTGTTTTGTATTTGAGTTATACTTTCATTTTGCTATGAGGTGAAGCTCTGTTGCCTTCAGCAGGGAAGGAAATGTAATCTGCGTAATTCCCATTAGTTCTTCATTGGGCAAATGCGTTTCGATATTTTATAGTAGGTTAGTTTGTGGCTAATCATTTTTGTACTTAGCAGCAGGTGTTGCTGCTATATTGAAAAAAATTACACATTTTAGAAATTATGGTTATAATTTAGCCATAAAACACCTAAGTTTCAATATCCATCAGTTCATTAGTTCAGCTCATTGAAAACACAGGAAATACAATTAGTTGGCAATAACATCATTGTTTCATTACCTGGGTTAACCTTTAATACTATCCAGAAACCATTTTAGAAGAGTATTTATTTTTGCTGTTGCTCTTGTGGCATTATAGAACTACATGGCATCACAGACTCAGAAGGAACTTTATTTTCTACATCTTGATTTGGAGAAACTTTAAAGAAAGGGCACTATTATGAACAGATGAAAGCATAAGATGTTGGAAACATTTTGTCTTATGGGTTTGGCTAAGATTTTAAAATATTAAATTAAAAAAATTATTTAAAAGATTCATTTAAAAGTGGATTACTCTGGATTTCAAAGTAATAACCCCTTAATAAAATTTAAAATTGGATGAATTTATAATTGCAAGCACGAACTGTTAGTGTTTATGAGTAAAAGTGCCTATTTTTTTTTTTTTTTTATCCTGTTCCTCAGACCTTCTGGGGTATGATCTAGGAAAGTCACAGAACAACTTCTGTTTTCTCATTTCCAAGAAAAGAGAAAATGATAGACCTATCTGCCTAAAAGATTTGTGAGGTTTGAATGAGATAAAGGAATTAATATTGCTTTGAAAAAGTGTCAATTTGCCAGATAAATATAAATTTCTATTGTTATTGTGTTATTAATCCAGACCTCTTTGTCATATTTGGGACAATAGTCATGCAGCTAAAGGCTCAGTTTCTGGAGTTCAATTGCCTAGTTCCTTCACATCCTTGTTCTCCTTATGGACAGAGTAGACTTTACCAAGTGACTTTACTTTTCTGTACCTCATTAGATAATGATACCTGAATCATAAGGTTATTGGGAGAACCAAGTGAAGTAATATATATATTTTTAAAGTCCTGAGAACATAAGACTAAAAAGCTGTTTTATTGTTTTTGTTGTTACTGTTGTCATTACTAGCCCATGATCCAGCCATGATAATAATATGATAATAATAGTTGACCATATTCTTTTTTATTTCACTCAAATTCTTGTGATGTAAGCTTCAGCCAGTGACAAAAGAAAAATGGTTAAAATTTAAAACCAAATAGGTTTTAAAAACATAATTCTTATTTGCCTGCATAGTACTGAACTCTTTTTCAACAATAGATGCCTCAACAGAAAAATGGAAATTTGAAGTAAAATTCATAATGGCTGTTCCACACACATTTCTTCCTCCAAATGTTTAGTGAATGGATTATTTGTTTCCCGGGAAGTAACTTGATAATTAGGGCAATTCTAACCTTGTGGCCTATATCTGTAAATGAATGTGAAGTTAATTTGTTCTTCGCAAGGTTCTAATGTTAGTCAAAACTGTACCATCTAGAAAAGGTAGGTGAATCAAGAAAACTGAAATGTGGTTAAGAAGTAATTCTGATGTAGTCACCTCATTAGCTATTGTCCTCTAGTCGATTGATTGATAGATCAGGATTATCGGACTTTCTGCTGAGACAGGAAATCTACCAATGTAGTTTACTGTGAATGCCCTTGAAATTTATTTATCTACAACTTTACTTTGCTAATGTCTTCTGGTCAAATGCATGGCCTTCTTTTTCCCTTGTGGTTTTTGATATTCCTTTCATTTTTAATATTAAATGTTATAGTGACCAGAAAGTTCTTACGGGTAAAAATCAAGGATAATGGAATAATCTCTTATGTTAAATATGTATTTTTTCCCAAACCAACTTTCTTTTCCTAGAAATTTGTACCTCCTCCATATACTTGAGAGTGGAAAGGGCTGACATCTTGGTAATTATTTTAATTTTTCCAGAGTATAGAAAATCACATTTCAACTTTCCACTGGAAAAAAATCTAATTTGTTTTTTCAGTTCTAAATAAAGGAAGTTTTTTTGTTTTTTAAGATGTACATTTAATTTCACTGTTGATAGCCCTGCAAATCTATCCAGTTGTAAAAAAGGGAGTATTTAGAATAGAGGACAAGGGTAATTGGTCAACAAAGTTATGGTCACAGGTAAATAAGATGAGAAAGTAACAACCTCATTGAAAATTATAGAGACTGACTCTAATTTCCAACAAGTGAGAAGAAAAACCTTATCTTTCTGGTGACTTACAAGTGTTTCTTTCATTGCATCAAAGGAGGGGAGGAAAGATGAAATTCTTAAATATTAATCATGTAATTGAGTTGTAATATTTAATTACTAGGCTTTATCTGTTAAGACTTAGAAATAAAAATAAAAGACAATTATAATAGCATATGTTTATTTAAATATTTCTAAAATGCTCTTAAGTTCGTAAACTCACAGAAAATTTTAGATACTTACACAGGTATACCTCAGAGATATCAAGGGTTTGGTTCTATACTGAATATCATAACAAAAATAAGTTATAGATTTTTTTTTGTTTTCACAGTGCGTATAAAAGTTATGTATATACTATACTGTAGTCTATTACATGTGCAATAAGATTATGTCCCAAAACTAGACACACCATACTTTAAAATGTACTTTAGTGCTAAAAAATGCTAATAATCTTCTGAGCCTTCAGTGAGTGATAATCTTTTTGCTTGCGGAGGGTCTTGCCTCAGTGTTGATGGCTGACTGCTGACTGATCAGGGTGGTGGTAGCTTGAAGGTTGCAGTGACTATGGCAATTTCTTAAAACACCATAACAACAAAGTTTGCTGGATTGATGGACTCTTCATTTCATGAAAAGACTTCTCTCTGGTATGTGATGCTGTTTCATAGCATTCTACCCATTGTAGAAATTCTTTCAAAATTAGAGCCATTGCTTTATTAACTACGTTTATGGAATATCCTAAATCCTTTGTGGAAATAATGACCTAAACAGTGTTCACAGCATCTTTGTCAGGAGTAGATTACATTCCATGAAACCACATTCTTTGCTCATTCATAAAAAGCAAATTCTCATCCATTAAGTTTTATCATGAGAATGCAGCAATTCAGTCACATCTTTAGGCTTCACTTCTAATTCTAGCTCTCTGGCTAATTCCTCCATATCTGCAGTTACTTTCTCCACTGAAATCTTGAACCCCTCAAAGTCATTCATGAGGGTTGAAATCAGCTTCTTTCAAACTCATGTTAATTTTTATGATATTTTGACCTGTTCTCATGAATCAGGAATGTACTAATGACATCTAGAATGTTGAATCCTTACTAGAAGGTTTTTAATTTACTTTGCCCAGATCCATCAGAGGAGTCATTATCTATGTCAGCTAGAGCCTTATAAAAAATATTACTTAAATAATTAGGCTTAAAGTTGACAATATTCCTTGATCTATGGGCTGTGAAATGGATGTTGTGTTGGCAGGCATACAAACGACATCAATCTCCTAGTGCATCTCCATCAGAGCTCTTGAATGACCAGGTACATTGTCCATGAGCAGTGACACTCTGAAGGAAATATATTCTGAGTGGTAGTTCTCAACTGTGGACTTAAAATATTCAGTAAACCCTGCTGTAAACAGATATTTTGTAATCCAAGCTTTGTTGTTCTATTTATAGGGCGCAGGCAGAGTAGATTTAGCACAATTCTTAAGGGTCCTAGGATTTCTGCAATGGTAAATGAGCCTTGGTTTCAACTTAAAGTCAACACCTGCATTAGCCCCTAACAAGACAGTCACCCTGTGTTTTGAAGCTTTGAAGCTAGGTACTGACTTCTCATACCTAGTTGCAAAAGCCCTAGATGGCATCTTCTTCCAAAGTAGATGTAAAGTTGTTTCATCTACATTGCAAATCAGTTGTTAGCATAGCCACCTTCATCAATGATCTTAACTAGGTCTTCTGAATAACTTGCTGCAGCTTCTCCATCAGCACTTCTTTCTTTGCCTTACACTTTTATGTTACGGAGATGGTGTTTTTCCTTAAACTTCATTATTCAACTTTTGCTAGCTTCTAACTTTTCTTCTGCAGCTTCCTCACCTCTGTCAGCCTTCATAGAATTGAAGAGAGTTAGAATCTTTTTTTCCGGATTAAGCTTTGGCTTTTAAGGGAATATTCAGACTGGTTTGATCTACTCAAACTACTGAAACTTTTCTCCACATCATCAATAAGGCTCTTTTGCTTTTTTATTATTAATGTGTTCACTGGGGTAGCACTTTTAATTTCCTTCAAGAACTTTTCCTTTGCATTTACAACTTGACTAACTGACACATGAGTCTTAGTTTTTGGTCTATGTCAGCTTTTGTCATGCCTTCCTCACTAAACTTAATCATGTCTACCTTTGATTTAGAGTGAGAGACATGCATCTCTTTCACTTGAATACTTGGAGGCCACTGTAGCGTTTTTAATTGGCCTGATTTTAATATTGTTGTGTCTTAGGGAATGGGGTGTCTAAGGAAAGTGAGAGAGATAGAGGAATGGGCAGTGAGTGGAGTGCTCAGAACACACACAATATTTATCTATTCAGTTTTCTGTCTTATGTGGGTATGGTTTGTGGTGCCCCAAAGTAATTATAATAGTAACATCCAAGATCACTGATCACAGATTATCATAACAGCTATAATAACAATGAAAACGTTTGAAATACTGTGAGAATTACCAAAATGTGGCACAGAGACACAAAGGGAGCACATGTTTGAAAATATGGCACCCAAAGAATTGCTAGTCACAAGGTTACTATAATTCCTCCAATTTGTTAAAAAAGTAATATCTGTGAAGTAAAATTTAAACAAAAATGAAGCACAATAAAATGAGATATGCTTGTGTACACTTTTCAGAATATTGTCTGTGGCATCTCTGCATTCAGTGTAGAGCAAAGACAGCTTATAATATTTATTAAATTTTTTAGCACAAAAATGTAATCTATTCCTTTTTTTGAGATAAATTATTTCAATAATCCATCTACCACAGTGTTTCAAAAGTCAAGCAGATATGTCAGGAATAGGACAGGTGAAAAGTAGTCACTGAAGGAACTTCAATGGCTGGGGAAAGAAGGAGAGCTGTCTCTACGAGCATTGCAGGTAAGTTGTCTCATTAACATTTATCACAATAAAATTAACCCATTGTATTAGTACAGAGCATTTTCCAAAGCTTCTCTCTGTATGTGGCTTACTTATTTATTTTTATTACAACAACTCTGGAAGGCAATTACCCATAATGCTGCACAAAAAGAAAGGCACTTGTCTAACCTTGCCAAATGGAAATTGCAAGCAGAAGGAATTAGAAGGAGTAGGAACAAATACAGGGGCCAAGACTTTTGCCTTCCACAGAGAATTTATGTCCAGTCATTCAAATTGAATCAGGGTCATTATGACACAAATAAACAGAAGTAGGTGGGGTGCGGTGGCTCACCCCTAAAATCCCAGCACTTTGGGAGGCTGAGGCAGGTGGATCACCTGAGGTCAGGAGTTCGAGACCAGTCTGGCCAACATTGTGAAACCCCATCTGTACTAAAAATACAAAAAATTAGCTGGGCGTGGTGGCCGGTGCCTATAGTCCCAGTTACTCGGGAGGCTGAGGCAGGAAAATCACTTGAACTCGGGAGGCAAGGGTTGCAGTGAGCCGAGATTGCGCCATTGAACTCCAGCCTGAGCAACAAGAGCAAGACTCCATCTCAGTAATAATAATAATAATATAATAATAATAATAATAATCAGAAGTAAAAATCTCACCTATTATTCTAGAAAAGATTTCCTCTTTTTATTTGGGGCAAAAATGTTTATTGAAATAAAAATAAGTTATTTTTAAAAGTACTAATTTTCAGCACTAAGGAATAATATTTATGTTACCAATGATCACAAGCACAATTCAATTATATGTTTTTATTCTGTGAGCATTTAAAAATTACTAACACACCAGAAAAAAAGTTAATAAACTGTCATTTTCAGCTGTGTGTTTCACATACATGTTTTCTTTAATTTTCATAAGAGCCTTATTAATTGGAAGCAATATCTGTATTTTACAGACTAACCATAGTTCTGTTAATCAAATACATGTCACTTGATTCCTAAATTCGTGCTTTCATCCCTCTTAGCCTTCAGACTATATTTAAAAATAAAAGAGGAATGAATATACAAACTGTTGTAGAAAGTTGTGTTCCTAGAAAATCCACTAGTTTTATTACAAATTTTCATTGAATGAGATTCTATTTTTGACTACTCTCCTCTTCCTCCAAACCATGTTGTCTTTTCTTTAAACGCACTCAGTACAAAACAATTTTCTTAATAAAAGTAATTATGTTACCTTTACTTAGAAATAAAAGTCTTCAATTATATGCTTCAGTCTAAGAGAAATCCCCAGGAAACATACGTTAATAAGTCATTTTATTGAGTTAGACGTTTTTGTTATAATTTTTAAAAAATGTTCTGCCTACTCTGTTTTCATCTACAATTGAAAAATAAATTTTATAAATTTTATTCCTCATACCTTGATAGAAGCATAATGTGTCTTTCTTCTTAGATTCTAAATTTGTTTGTTCAAAGAAAAATCGATATAAACCATAAGTTAAGTGAGATTGTTATAGCTCACTTAAGTTGTGGAGTAGGAACAAAGATATTCCATTGCCTCGTTACTTAGGCACTCACAGCCATAAAGGGACACGTTTTAGATCAGCTTATAGGTGAGCATGTCCCTATTACAAATAATGCATACAGAAACGTCTTCTTTTTTTTTTTCGCAGACACTTTGAAACAAAAAGATATGATTTAGATATTAAAATGAAGTTTAGTTCACATTCCATTCTACTTTGAAAATAAAATATATGTGGAGTGTACAAAGATATTCAATGGCAAGCCTAAATTCCTTTTATCAACATTCTTTTACACTCTGTTGGTTTATTTGTGTTTAGTTGAAACATATGAAATACAATTTGCGAAGAAATACTGTTATAACTGCAGCCACAAGCCTACCTGTGACAACATCGTTATCCATGAATCTTGCTGGGCTCTGATCTCAAACTCAACCTATAAAACCCTTGAATGTTTACTTAATTATTGCCAAGTAAAAGTTTAATTTGCTTCAAAATTACATGGTGAATACAGTTATTATAATTAAGTTTATATTAGAAATTGGCACTAGAGGGAGCTAAGTAATTGTATCATTTATGTGTTTAGGGGAAAATTGAACATTCGTTTAAAAACTTGTATTTTTTTTCAGAACCTGCCGATTTCACAAATATGGCAGCTATGCCTCAGCAAATTATAACCAATAATGAATTAGTTAATTTTCTTTAGTGAAAACTGCTATGGTAAGATTATTAAATTACTGTATTTCTACTTAGTGAAAGTAGCTACCAGTCAGTAAATTAGGATTTCTAAGACTCTTTGGGGAAAGAGATTATTACTATTATCCATGTTTATCATTATTTTGGCCCTAACAGAATTAAAATGTTTATAGTACCTGTTAGAATACGATATTTTGTTCTCAAATGTATAGTTTGATAAGAAAATGGTCTTATTGAATAGGATCTCAGTGAAGATTAGAAAACAATTTTACTCTTATGGAATATTCTAGGAATTTAGTTGGTTTGATTACTTTGAAGGACTGATTCAACTAAACAACAGTATTATTTTCCAGCAAGCAGAACCTACTATAAGTTGAATGAAATTATGTTATTTTCCACTTTTACAGTTGTATCTAAAATGAACAAAAGCTAAACGCTGCAGGACATTTTTATTTATAAAAACTAAAGAATTAAAGAGCAAATATACAATCTCATGCATTGTGCATGTTTAGTCCCAGGGAAGGTTCACAGTTAAAAAGAGCTTGCATGAAGTCAATGCTGGTGCCTGTGACGGTTGTGGGAATGGGAACTTTTACTCTCCCCATTGCCTCGTTACTTAGGCACTCACAGCCAAAAAGGGACATGTTTTAGATCAGCTTATAGGTGAGCATGTCCCTATTACAAGTAATGCATACAGGAACTTCTTCTTTTTTTGTTTTTTTTTCACAGACACTTTGAAAGAAAAAGATATGATTTAGATATTAAAATGAAGTTTAGTTCACATTCTATTCTACTTTGAAAGTAAAATGATGTTGGAAATATTTAAATAATAGCCATTATCTTCTGTGGTAAAATCCTCTTAGTTGATTTTCAGTTATTTGAATTTATGCATCAATGTCCGAAAGAAAGATTCTTGCTTTTCTTCTTCTTTTTTTTTTTTTTTTTGAGACGGAGTCTCGCTCTGTCGCCCAAGCTGGAATGCAGTGGCCGGATCTCAGCTCACTGCAAGCTCCGCCTCCCGAGTTTTCTCCATTCTCCTGCCTCAGCCTCCCGAGTAGCTGGGACTACAGGCGCCCGCCACCTCGCCCGGCTAGTTTTTTGTATTTTTTAGTAGAAGAGACGGGGTTTCACCGGGTTAGCCAGGATGGTCTCGATCTCCTGACCTTGTGATCCGCCCGTCTCAGCCTCCCAAAGTGCTGGGATTACAGGCTTGAGCCACCGCGCTCGACTGCTTTTCTTCTAATGCTTTGAGTGAGGAACCCATCTGCCGTTAACTACATGTGATTAGGTTTAGATTTAACACAGAAGTCAATTTCAGGGAAAATAAAGTACAAAGTAGAAAAAAAAATACAGTCAGGCAATATATTATTTGTTAAACCACAAAACTGATTTCTACCTGTTTGCCTCATTTATTTTTCCATAAAATTGAAACATTCCTTAAGTTTTATATTAATATTTTATTTTTACTGTTTGAATAATTAGCACATTTTCTCTCAAAGGAGTGCTAATCCAGGTTAGCCTTGCAAATGACGTTAGCAAGTGATATTTCAAAGACAGGACTTGGGGAAAAAGAGAGGGTTTTTAATACTGAATATAACTAGAACATCTTTCAGGTCTCCACATTAGTGTTTTACAAACTTAATGTACTTGCTAATCACCTGAGGTTTGTTAAAATACAGATTCTAACTCAGAAGATGCAGGATTATTCCGCATTTCTAACAAGCTCCCAGGTGATGCTGTTGTTGCTGTCTGTGGTCCACACTTTGAAAAGCAAGACTCATCATTTTCTTTAATGCTGCTAAGGTTCTCTGGCTTGAAATTAGAATTGAAAGCAAAAGAAAAGTAAGAGTTTAGGGCAAAGTAATGGTTTCAATCTTGGAAACCTGAGATGCCGACTATGTTTGTTCTTGCCCATCCTGAGCTGTGTCAGATGCTCAACATTGTCCCTGTGCAGAAACAGTGTAATTCATTCTGCAAGTAGGGCCAGAATGCAATGTCCTGAGCCTCAGTTTCATTATCTGTAAAATGGAAATATAATACCTATCTCCTAGGTTTGTAGTTTGCTTAATTGTTATCATTTCTCATTTGCTTGGCATTGCTCACTGAGCTCCTAGAATTTTGATATACCTTATTTAGCATCAGGATGTGTGCATATAGCATACTCCAGTGAGTACTAGCTGTCATTACTACAATTATTACCAGCAAATTGGGATATTGGGCCATCAGTAGTTGAGTATAGATGGAATAAATTGTTTGTGAGATGATAAGATGAGCAAGAAAGCTAGAAAGAGACAGGGAATATTTCTAGCAACACTATTCACAACAGTGAAGACATGGAATCAACCTAAATACCAATTAATGATAGAATGGATAAAGAAAATGTGGTACATATACACAATGGAATACTATGCAGCTGTTAAAAAGCTTAGCCTCAGTGTGTGTTGTTCCCACAATCCATGTGATCTCATTATTAGCTCCCACTTATAAGTGAGAACATGCGGTATTTGGTTTTCTGTTCCCATATTAGTTTGCTAAGGATATTGGCCTCTAGTTCCATCCATGTCCCTCAAAGGAAACAATCTTCTTTTTAAGAAGAAGGTTGGGAGGAGGGAGAGGATCAGGAAAAATAACTAATGAGTAACAGGCTTAATACAAGGATGATGAAATAATCTGTACAACAAACCCCCATGACACATGACCATGTGTGACCTCTAACCAACCTGTACATTCACCTCTGAACTAAAAAAGTTTTAAAAAAGAGGAGGCCAGGTGCTGTGGCTTATGCCTATAATCTCCAGACTTTGAGAGGCTAAGGTTACAGATCTCTTGTGCCCAGGAGCAGGAGTTTGAGATAAGCCTGACAGCAAGGCAAAATCTCATGTCTACCAAAAATACAAAAAATTAGTCCAGTGTGGTGGTGTGTGCCTGTAGTCCCAGCTACTCAGGAGACTGAGGTGGGGAGATATCTTAAGCCTGGGAGGTGGAGGTTGCAGTGAGCCGAGATTGCACCACTGTACTCCAGCCTGGGTGACAGAGAGACACTCTGTTAAAAAAAAAAAAAAAAAAAAAAAAAGATAAGATAACAAAAGGGTTTAAATCTATGCTAGGAATTTGAAATTTATTATTTAAAAAATGATGAACTATTAGAAGACTGAAAATTGAGGAGTAGTAGAAACAAAATGGTATGTCTTTTTTGAGTTGGAAAATGGTTTAGATGGGACTCAACAATTTCTTCTGTGGTCCTAGTTAAGCGAGCATGACAGCTTGGGCCAAAATAGGGGAAGCAGAAAGGGATAAATTGAACAATTATTTGCAAATCAAATTTGTAAGGATAAGTGACCATTTGAACATGGGTATACGAGTTAGGATATCTTCAGTCAACTTGGCAGACTTTAGGAAATTTATTATATTTCACATAACAAGAAGTGCAACAGAGAGTGATGCTAGTTTTTCTGTGATTCTTTTGGTTTAGTTTGCAGATAGCTGTACATCCAGACAAAACCATCCCCAGAGACAGCATAAAAGATGATCTCTTCCTGTGTCTCCTTTCCAAAGTAAGCTTCCTAGAAGCTCCCCAGCCAACTTTTTAGGTCTTGCCTAGAATTATATCCTAAGCTTAGTCATAAACCAATCACTGGCAAAGAGACCACTACAGATGACTCTGTCTCTAAGAGTCCTCCTCCTGATATACCAAATAGAGACAGGCTTTCCCACAGTATATGACTTGGAAAAGAGTGGATTGCTCTTTAGAGTTCTTTAAGAAGGTCTGGGGCTATGTTTGAAGGAGTGGTGAAAGAGGGGTGTGTGTGTGTGTGTGTGTTTGTGTGTGTGTGTGTGTGTGTGTGTGTGTAAAAGAGAGAGAGAGAATGTTGAAAAGGTAACCAAGAGTGGAGGAAAGTTATATGCTAATAATTATCTAATTATTGATTAGTCAGTATATATTTAATGTCTCTTTCTAGAATAGACTATAACATATGAGAACTAGGAACATATAAAACCCTGTATATTTTAAAATTGATTATTCTATCATCTAGAACAGTTTCAAACTGATGGTTTTCCAGAAAATTGTATCTGACAAACTACTCTTGAAGCTCATATGGCTTCTGTATACATAATAAATTGGCTTCTCTTAGCAATATTTCTTTCTCCATGCTCAAGTATTTCTAGAACAACAACAACAAAAAATGTCCTTCTAATGCCTAATTCCTTCTTGTTTTTAGTTTTAATTTTATATGTTCCCTCTATTATTAAACAGAATAACAGATAACAGGATAACAATTCTGTTATCTAAATTATTTTTATTTTAGTAACTTTCATAGCCCCTGGTATAGTTTTAATAAGTAGTGAATAGCAATAGTATGTATGGATGTAGCAAAATATAGATATCTGTGTGCTCTTCATGAGGACAGTTTATGTCTCTATTTTCTTTACCAGTGTACCTGCGGGTCTCAGTAGAGTGCATTGCACATACCTGTGGTCTATCAATATTTGCTCAGGGAAAAATGTGGTCGGAGATCTTTATTTCTAGATTAAGTGACTTAGAGAATGTTCTTAACTTGTTTAGAAATTTTAGAAAAGGTGGCATTTTAAATGGAGGCTAATGAAACACTAAATTCAGATACCAGTGAGAATAAAGCAGAACTCATTCCAGAATTTTAAAAATTTGGGCCTGTAGCACAAGAGAGAGAAAATGATAACAGAATGGAGATCTGGCTAACAGAATCTATGCCTTTATAGAACTAAATTATTTGAGCAAAACCTAAGTTGGTATGGTCTTGCAATCAAGAGTATTTTGTGAGCCTTATGGTGTATTTGTATAGTGTTTATTTATTTGAGTATCTGAGTTTCTGAAAATTTTGTCTATGAACTTCATGAGGAGTTCACATTTTTTTAGGTGATGTTGAAAATGAGCAGGAACCACAGATTTTGACTTTGGTGTCATTGTAATAAGGATATAGAGGTGTTAAGGAATGATTTTCAAAAGGTTAAAAGGCTTGACTGTTCTGCAAATATAAAATGAACACATGGCAAGGATTTTATCCAACTTATTAATTAATGAGATGAAGTAGTAAGCTGTTGAAACAGTTCAAAACTTTTTTAGAAACTAGATAAAAAGCAATACTATGATACATTTGTAGATTACATATAAAACTATCTAATGTCTTCCAGGGTATTCTAACTTTGAGGTTTTCTATTCCGCCAGATAGGGATTATTTGCATCTCTATTGGACAACAATCTGCAAGTTGACTGCTGCCCCTAAAGTGTATAAAATTGATGATCAATAGCAAGGTAAGCCTAGCATGGCACTGAAAGAGTGAGGGTGTGTGTGTGTGTGTGTGTGTGTGTGTGTGTGTTTCCAGTGTTTGAATAATTTTTCTGACAGAGTAAGGAGAATAATAGATTTCATTAAAGAAAATAACCCTCTGTGCATGTGTGTGTCTGTGAGAGAGAAGTTAATAATGACTTTTGCTGCTAACATACACAATTCACAATTGCAAAAATATGGAATCAGCCCAAATGCCTATCAATCAATAAGTGCAAAAAGAAATGTGGTATGTATATACCATGGGATACTACTCAGTCAGAAAAAGGAATGAAATAATGATATTTGCAGCAACCTGGATGGAATTGGAGACCATTATTCTAAGTGAATATTCCCAGTATTCTCAGGAATGGAAAAACATCATATGTTCTCACTCATAAGTGGGAGCTAAGCTATGAGGTTGCAAAGGCATAAGAATAATACATTGGACTTTGGGGACTTGGGGGAAAGGGCAGGGTCCAGGTGAGGTACAAAAGACCACACATTGGGTACAGTGTACACTGCTCAGGTGATGGGTGCACCAAAATCTCAGAAATTAAAAAAACTCTCAGACATTGAATCTTAAAATTCCAAAAAATAATTTTGCTGCTAATGAATAACTCTCCCAATCATATGTCCTACAATGTAGATCTTTGGAATTCGCTACAACATTTTTATAATTTTAAGAAAATAAGAAAAACAGACATAACTGGCCAAAGCATTTTTAAAAAGGTTTTGGTGGCAAATAAAATGTCTATAGATTTAAATACTAGATATTATCTACATATCATAGATTCTTTTCCAAGATAAATCTAAGATTGAGTGTTTATGAAGAAATGTAGTTGAATCTATGCAGATGCTCCAACATACCCTTATTTAATTTTCAGGGGAATGAAAGAATTTCAAAACTGGAGCCACCTACATTAAAACAGTGTTAATGACCTAGTGTCCTTTTTGTTATTGTTTCATTCACTGCCCTTTAGGCTGTTGGACTGGATTGTTTCTTTGATGAGAAATTGGTGAAGCTCTACCAGGGTAATGTGGCATTGATAGGTAACATAGTCTTTCTAGAATAATAGATGACATGTGGTGAGTTCTTATTCGCACAGTGACACAGTTCAGATGTAATATATGCCATTTAGCCCATGCAATAAGAACTTTGAGGCAGATACTATTTTATAGATATGAAGTCAAGGTTTAGGGGGATTAAATAATTTGCAGAAAGTCTCATAACTATTAGATAGTGGGATCTGTATCTATCCCAATCTAATTGAAGCTGCAGTCCAGTCTTTAATTGTGATTTTCTTTTATCCTTAAGATAATTGCTTTATTATGAATATTTTTCTTCAGGGGTCCCTAAGACTCAGAAGGTTATTCCTTCCCTAGCTATATTATTTTTGTAGGAATTTAGTTATAGTAGTAACATTAATATAGCTAATACTTATTAAGCATCTACTTCTCTCTAATATTTTTTTATAACGGTAATGTCCTACGGTAAGTTTTGTTATTCTAAATTTTTATTTTGGCAAATTGAAGTTAAACAAATGTGCGAAATTGCCCACCAAGTGGCCAGGTCTTTCCAACTTTCCTGCTTATCTCCGTCTCTACTGTGATCATGTTCCTGACCCTGGGGAAGGAACTCAGAGATTGTTAGTGACTTCCTTACAATACTCCTGCTTTCTTAATGGAAGTCCCCTTCATGGCCTCTCAGGGTGAGCTAACCATGTTTCTAGACATGGATACTACTCTTTGTATAGGAGGGGAACTTATACTCTCCAGCATTTCTCCATTAGCCTTCTTGTGCTGTTGTATATAGAACTCCTATATTTATAGCTCCAATTTAAACTATCCATATGCCTGTATCCCCTTCTATGAAAAACAACATTTTCTAAGGTTGGATCAGAAAACATGTGAGGGGTGCACCCAAGTGTGCTATTCAAAATTCTACCTCTAGAAAAGAAGGATTAATAGAGGGATATATATGTGGTAAAACAAATGTCACAAAATGTTAAGTAAAGAATCTAGATGTTAGATTATGTTAGGCATATGGGCAAAACGGAAAAAATATTTCACTTTTCTACATTTGAACACCCCCATAATGAAAGGCCATGTCTACCGCCTATGAACTTGAAGATTATTTATTGTGTGTTGGCTTGCACTCTTTGGTAAAAATAGAAGTTCTAAGACCTGAAGTCTTCTTCTCTTCTGTTCAGAGATGTGCCCCAAATGCCTATAAACAGTGCCTGGCACATGATGGGCCCCTAATCAATATTTGCTTAATTAAAGAGTTTACTGAGAAAAAAATGCAATGAAGACTTAAAAATTATTGCTTGTAGTAAGATGCTCACACACTGGGATTAAAGGTTCCAAAGAAGAAGGTAGGGCAGGGGGTAAAAGGACAAACCCATTCCCTAAATTTTGAGCTGAGAATTCATCATCAAATAACTAACAAACAAAAAAAATAACCAAAAACCTTCTGAATTTTAAAGTACTGTTCTGGGACACTACTGATATCCTGGGAAAATAAAAAACAAAAACAGAGCAAGGGGAATCCAAAATGTCACTATCCTTCAAATAGATCTCCCGTGTGTGTGGATCAAACAGGAATCTGAGGCTCCGTCTTACACTTCATTTCATTTTCCCTTTCCTGTAGGGGAAAGGTACAGAGCAGAATCCAGTGTGGACCCACTTATTCACAGATGCTTTGGAGTTCAGAAAACTTTGGTACTCCTCTGCAGTGCAGAAAACATCTTCCATATCAGGAAGAAGCACATATTTGGGTCTCCAGTGAGAATGCAAATCCTAGAGAGATAGCTGGTAGGGGCAGCGACTGATTTGTTTTATTCTGCCAATACGTTATTACAATTCTGAGAAGAAATAGCATTCCGGCCACAGGAAGATGCAGCCTGAAAGTTAGGAATTGCTGAGAAGGGAACAAACACTGTTTCTGCTTCTGCAGAATGTGCTGGGGAGCAGCTCTTCTGGCCCTCCAGGCCACCCTTCTGACAACCACCAGGGAGAGAGAGACAAGGTCACGTGGGTCACTTCCTTCTGGAAGTTGCAGGTAAGTGGGGAGTGAAGTCTTGTATGAACATGTGAGGGGGTGGTGGTGTATGTCTGTCTTTACTCAATGTTGCTTTCTTGAGGCATGTTGGCAGATTTTCCAGATGCATCTACAGTCTAGGTTCCCCCTAGTACCTTCATTACTATGACATTGTGATTTATACTGCCTCTTGACTAGACTGCAAACTGGACTAATTTTTAAACATGTTATTCTGGAAATTTTGAGACAAACACAGAAACAGAGGGATCGGTATAAAAAAAATCTCATGGAATAAAATTATTATCCAATGTACAAGCCACTAAATTAAACCTGTAATGTTCACTTTATTAAGTAAAACCATTCACCTGTTCCTAGCACCTTTTTCTCCTCTTAAACTGACCTACTGCTATTTTTGCAGTCATTATATTCTATTTCTTCAATCTACATGTTTACGACCCTGTGCTAACTTAAACTTTACATGCTGGAATCTGACCTTATAATCTGGCCAATTTCATTGTCCTCAGATACTATCTTCTACTGTTGAATCTGAACCACTGGAATGTACATTAGTTCAGCCACTGTGGAAAGTAGTTTGGAGATTTCTGAAAGAGCTTAAAACAGAACTACCATTTGACCCATCAAACCTATTACTGGGTATATAAGCAAAGGAAAATAAACTGTCCTGCCAAAAAGATACATGCACTCCTGTGTTAATCACAGCACCATTCACAATATCAACCTAGATTCCATCAACAGCGAATTGGATAAATAAAACGTGGTACCTATGCACCACGGAATACTACTCAGCCATAAACAAAAATAAAATCATGTCCTTTGCAGGAACATGGAAGGAGATGGAGGCCATTATTCTAAGCAAACTAAGATAGGAACAGAAAACCAAATACCAAATGCTCTCACTTATAAGTGGGAGCTAAATGTTGAGTACACATACGTGAAGATAGTAACAGTAGACACTGGGAACTACTAGAGAGGGGAGGATAAGAGAGGGATGAGGGTGGAAAAACTAACTATTGGGTACTGTGCTCACTACTTGGGTGATGGGACCATTCACACACCAAACCTCAGCAACATGCAATTTACCCATAGAATAAACCTGCATATGTACCCCCTGAGCCTAAAATAAAAGTGGAAAAAAATCTAAATAACTATATTTGAATTCTAAGGTTCCATCACCTATCAAACAAGATTTTTTTTTCTTCAACATATGAATAGCCATTTCTGCTCAGAAACTTTTAGCCATGCTATCGCTCCAACACAAAAACTTCTCCCATTCCCACCTCTACGTCCACATCTGAACTTCTCTACAAAATCCCGTCCCACTTCCATCTACTCCAAGCAGGCATTCCTGATCACACCTGACCTCAGTCTAAGTTCCTAAGCACTGGACTATATATACCAAATGTGATTATATAATTAGATATCATAGCTTATATTTGTCCTAATGTTTTGATATGTGTTCATTTTGCGTTTTCTTTAGTAGAATGATGTCAACGAGGTCAGGAAATATGTCTTGTATTTCTTTGGAAGCTCCTATGACTGTAAGTCTCAATTCTAGCTGCATATCAGACTTACATGGGATCTTTATACAAAACAGGACAAAACGAAAATTTTAGATATGCCATGTAAGATTTACTCAAGATGGAGTTTGAGAATTATATATTTCCTGATTTTTCAGGTGATTTCATTTATATCTATTCCTGTGTTAATTCATGGACACACATTTGGGATCCTCAGTTAATGAAAATATTATCAGAACTGTGCTTATAAAACACACCTAATTCATACATATTTGTTCACTAACTTAACAGGCTTTGCAGTCTAACATTAGTCATTTTTATGATATTAGTTTAACGTGCATATAAGAACTATAAAACGAAACTGATTTTTTCAATGACTGCAAAACAAATATTGTCACCTATACTGAATTATCTCATATTAGTAATCTTTCTTTGATGATGCCCCCAAATAAGCCAGTTATGCTACAGTTATTTAACATCCATCTTTCTAGTGTACTTTGCTTGCTAGAAATCTGTAGAACATATTGTTATTTATTCACCACATACTTTTTGAGCATCATCTATAATATAGGTCTAAAATTAAATTTGTAAATTATAGCTCTGTTTGGCATGTAAATGCTTATTTTCACTTTGAATAAATCTGTAATATTTATAAATTATAGACATTTTACATAAAATATTTAGATTTATAGATTCTACTAGAAATGAGAAGATCTGGAAATACCCAACACATATTCTTACATGACTGTGATTGACCAACACTGAGTAATGTGTGTCCTCTTTGAATATTGCAGAAAATGGCCAATGTACTCCAGACACTATTATTCTCTGTTTTTCTTTTAATACACTTAAGACTTGCCTGGTCATTTCACCATTCACCTCTCTGTTCTATCTATGATAAAGTACACAAGTAATTTATAACAATAAAAGTTGAATTAATAATAGCTTCATTCAATTTTCAAAATTGACTAGAATGTGAGGAGGAAATCACAATGTATTATTCTTTATAATCTTATTATCTACCAGAATACAAGTTAATGCATATTTGTAAAGAAATATGTCTCTTTAAAGCAGTAAGGAAGAGAAAGATAATTCTATCCCTTCGCCCATGCCAATCTCAAGGGGAGAGAGAGTCAATATGATTGGTGACATCGCAAATTATTCATTAGGCTACAGTAATGAGTGGGTGGGATTCATATATTTCAATGGACTACACCTTTACATTCTGCCCTCTTCTGTTTTTCTTACTTTCTTCATGCAACTGGTTATATAAAGTGAGTGAGGGACACTTGTTTGGATTGTAGGGCAGTAGGTAAGTCATGGCCATTAGGCTTTGGCCAAGCTAAAACATCTCTGCCATTTTGCTATCATTTTTTAAAGTATATATCCCTGGAAGCAACCTCTGTGATGAAGGATTAATTGACAGAACAAGATATGACCCTTCTTATGTCATCTATCCAAAGGTCATCCTAACCTCATGTCCTCATGATAGGCTCCTATACATGAGAGGATTCAGTAAGAGGCACTTACCTATCTTAGTCACCCATTCCTGGCATCAGAATCTTGACATAATAATCAAAAGGCTCTTTAGAGAAGAACATGTCTGTAACATGAAACTATCAGGTTGTCAAATCAGGCACTGAGAAAAAATGAACCCTTAACTCTTCAATGAGATGTATATTTTTTTCTGTTATAAATTTATACTTACTCATCACTAAAGATCTGATGATAGTTCATCTAAGAAAGAAAGAAAGAAAGAGTATGTCAAGGTACAATCTACATTATTTTTTGTCTTATGCCTTTCTATGCAAAGCTGGCTTCTTACTTTAAGGACCTCATTACTAATTGCAGAACATGTCTTAGGCTTTACTTATTATTCACTTGCTCAAAGAATGATCTTTCATTACTAGGTTTTGAATAGATTGATTTCTATGCTACGTTTGCTTTCTTTTAATATTCTCTGCAAAATTGTGTCTTCCTTTCCTAATGAAAGAAAACTGAGAAGAGCTGTTTTGGCTCTCTCTCTCTCTCTTTTTTTCTCCCAGGACATGCCACTGTTTTATTTGCTACTATATTCTTTTTGCCATTTGTCAGAATTCTTTTCTTAGCTGTGGCATAGGGAGGGTCATTTAAAAACTATTATTTGGGAAGAATGAACCGCTGCTTGGGTACTGTCAGGACACTCTCTGTAAAACATTATAAATCTCCTCATGGGCAATCATTTAGGAGGGCTCATGGATATTATCATACCCAATGTTGTGAAGGGTAACAGTGCTCAGTAAAGGCTTATTAAATGAATCAATGAATACAAGAATCTGGTTCCTTGAAATGACATTCAGAATTTTGTTTGCATATCTAAAATAAGATGTGAGCAATAAGAAAACATTGATGCTGAAAATTGCTATATATTTAAAACAATGCCTTAATTAAAAAAAAAATCCACATGCAGATTTATTTAGCAGTTCTGGAAGATTTCTTAGGATGACTAGAATTTTAGTGTTTGTTTTATTCCTTACTAGAAATTTGATCTCAGGGTAATGAAGAAAAAAGTCTATACAAAGTTGTTTGCTACTACTATTGTTGCATATTAACTTTTAAGAAATAGAATAATAAAATAATTTATAAGAAATATGGCTTAAATTAGAAAAATGTGAATTGTATTCTATTTGGCTTATAATGTAAACCATATTGTTAATGACACTGCTCTAACCAGTCCCCAAACTTGAAACTAATTTTAGTAGTCAAGGCTGAATTATTTTTTAATTGATATTTAAAGCTCAGGGGAAATAAAAACTATTGTGTAACTTTATCTATTGATAATCTCTGAAAACATTTGGTGTATATTCTTCTAGAAATTTACTTTTTCCAATTGAAGTTATACTTTAATATTTCTGCCTCTTGTTTCACATATGTGCATTTTGTGAATATGCAATTTAATAAGGGGTCAAGTCTCTGCTACTTGTTGATGCCTTAGCCTTCCTCAATTTTGTATGGTTGCAGTCTTATAACTTTTGAACTCTAGTCAATGACAGATTTGGGGAATATATTCCACTAAGAGTCATACAATGTAACAGTAAGAGGAGACTTTAGAAGCCACTTCCACCAACATTGCATTTTACATAAAAGGTAAATGAGGATCAGAGAAGTTAAATGACTTATGCAACGTGACATAACTAGTTGGTTGCAGAGTTGAGAATAGACTACATCGAAAGTGATTTTGATCTTATGGTTATCTTGATACATAGAGTTGGATTATAAATAATTATTCTAAAATGACTTATGTTTAATTTTTATGTGGTAAAAATTTGTTGTTTATTGCAACATCAATAAAAATTCTGTGAATATACAGAGCCAAAAGATGAATAAATCTAATAAATTTTTTTCTTATGAAGTACAATTGAATGTTACACTAAAGAAAGATTACTGTTGTTAGCTAATTTTGCAACTATATAGGCCAAAGAAATCTATAATGACAGAACTTTGAAGCATGAATGATGTGGAAGAGTTATGGATATTAATTCAGTCTTTCATGTGGTGTTCAGTGAAATATTAAGCTTTACAGTCTGTGTAGGAGTGTATCTAAATATACTTGTTGTTTTGCATTTTTATTCTGCAGTTTCTCGGACACATTCATGGCAGGGAAGAAAAAAAAATATCTACTGCAAAGACGTGAGTCTCAATAGGATGCTGTGAAGTCATATCTTCACAGCCAAACCACGGCTTAGCCAGAAGCAAAATCTATGCTTTGTTCTCTTCTGATTTGGTCTTCCCAATTCTCCTTTCTTCCTTGACATGATCTGGTGGCTCCAAATGTATATTTTTCTAGAGATGACAGCTGCCATGAAAAATTCTTGCATAGACTGTAATTGATTGATTTGACTTAAAATTATGATTGATCCATTCTCTGACTGTCCTGTCAATAATCTGGGGTGCTGGTGGGGTGATGGAGGTTAATGTTTAAAAGCTCTTGATTGAAAATTGGAAACTTTTGAGCCAAGAATTCAGATTTGACCCAAGAATATATTTGGTTTGGCAGACACACTATTTTAACGCTTTAGATTTTTAAATGTTTTTAGGCAGATCTATGTATTCTTTATCATTCCCCCTTGGTTTTCACAACACAGTTTTACACATGGATTTTATTTGCCTGATACTGAATCCTGGTTTTGCAACCCCTGCTTACATGGCCATGCCATCCCAAGTTGTACATAACTGAATCATAGAATTATAGGAAGAATTTGAGGTCATCCAAACTAAGCCCTTGGTTTTTCAGATAAAGAAATGGGTCCAGAGAGGTGAAGCAATTTATACAAGATGAGACACAAGTAAGAGAAAAAACAGCAAGTAACATTTGTAATAAACCTGAAATATATCAGGTAGGGAGCTAAGCACTTTACTTCCATTCTCACAATTAATTCTAACATTTATAGATGAAAAAATGATGCTTATGAAGTCACATTGTTAAAGGGAATGAAAATCAGACTTGGGAGTCAAATACTGGTCAGCTTAACTCAGAAGCACAGTCTTCTACACATAAACAATCTTTTGGTTCTTTTCTCAGTGAACTTTCAATTATATCATGTTGCCAGTCAGTTAGACAAGTTATTTTGAATGCTTAATTATGCTTACAGTTTAAAAATGCACCCATGTGGTAAACTTGCTACATGTTTGCCTAACTACATTTTTGCTTAACATTCAGGAACATTTCAGGAGGAATCCCAAAATGAAATCCAGTTGACCCCCTGGTACTTATCCTCTCTTCCAATATGTCATCTAAAAGTTAGTGAAACATAAAAATAAAAAGACAGATATATCATTTTCATGTGGATTAGACTTATTTCTGCCATTTATTAGCTGCTGGATTCAGTAGAATATTATAGGGTTCCACTGCTTGAAGGCCACATAAGACAATTCTTACTTTCCAGTCTTCCTGATCATCTTGGAACATCTGTTTTTCTGGTGTGTATATGGTACTATGGACCTAAGATTAGCTTGAGGAACACCAAGTCACTTCTTAACTCTCATCAGCAAGTTATGCTTTTGCAAGCATTATCAGCATTCATATAGAACCACGGCAATTCCTGAGAATTTTTACCTAGGCCTCACATCGTTTGATGATACACAGCTGAACACTTAGGACTTATTTTATTTTAATGTGTGTGTCAGAAGATTGTCAGGCAGTATGCAGAGCTGATGATTTGTTAAACTTAAGACAAAAATGAAAGTCTGCAAGCCACTCTTGCTAGTCACCTTCTGAGTTGATGTTAGACTTGAAATTTCTCCTAGAAGATATGTCTAGAGGGTTCGTCAGAATCACTTATGAACCACATTTATTATTTAATACAATATAGAAAGACTTATTATCTGTTGAGTCTTGGAATATAACCAGCCAAAAGTGATGCTAGTTGGACTAGACTTGTGAAATGAACTATTAATGAGAGATGAACTGGTCAGTAGACACACACATATGAGGTACATTATGAGGGCCTCAGGAGACAAATCAACCTGGATCACAGTACTCAAATATGTAGAGAATTTTTTTTAAATAAAAAGTATTGGAAAGCCTGTTGGCTTAAATAAAAAGTGAAAACTCTTGCCTCCAACTACTGAACATGCACAAATTCATTTTTGAAAGATACCCTCACATTGTTCTTTTCAGCTACACAGACACACAGAGATGAAGGATAGTTTCACACATGTACCCAATTATTATGACATGTCATTGGTCTTTAACTTCATGTAAGACATATATATATATATTATATACTGAACTAATCATAAGATTGCTGTTGATGCCTCTCATCAAAAGTCTTAATTTACAAGCAGGTTAAACCAGTTAAGGGTGTGTGTGTTGGGTGTGTGTGTGTGTATACATATACATATACATAGAGAGAGAGTCAGATTAGATCAATTTAACTTATCTACCTATCTACATATTTTAAAAGTATGCATAAGCTAAATTGTGATTTTAATGAAAGAGTTCTAGAGTACTTATATTTATGATATAAATGTTCCTGTGTGCATACAAACACACAAGCACGCACACACATACACACAACACACCCCTAACTGATCTAACCTGCATTGTAAATGAAGACTTTTAATGATAGGCATTGGCATCAGCCTCATGAGTAGGTAAATATGGTTGTCTATGTATTATTACTCTGACCCACACTTTTGTCTTATCCTGGGATTTATCTGAGATCTCCTTCTCATAAGCATTAAGTTATGGTTAACACTGGTATTTTCCCCTTGAAATCTGTGTCAGGTTTGGTGGAAGGCTGCTACTTGCCTGTATTCTGGAGAGTAAGGAGAAGATCTAAGAGGTGGGCTTGAGGAAAAGTCAAATTAATATCTAGGTAGACTGTCTAGGTGATTTCTCCTTATGATAGAATTGGTAGAATTGGCAGAAAAAGATAATTTTGGTGAAATCTGATGAGTTAGAACTGGGTAAATAGGATGACTAGAAGTGAAAGGTGAAAGAGAGAGTCTAGAGAAATTTTTGAATTCATAAAGGAAGAGCTATGCAGCTTTTTGAGAAATATATCCATCTTTAGATGTAGCATGGAGAAAGCTGTTAAAGCCACTGGCCTAGTAAGATAATTTATTCACAGCAGGGCAGGTCATTAGAAAGGGGAAGCATGCCACTAGATCAAGGATAGCAAACAGCTTTCATCTTGGCTGCCAAGTCTAGCTGATTTGTAGTGGCTGCTTGGAAAGATGTGAACAAAAGGACTCTAAGATCTTATCTAAACCCAACAGTTTCGTGTCTTGTGATTGATTAGTGATGTCTGCATGGGTACACAAATGTGAGTTATTGACACAGATCATGTAATTTTTTTTCATTCCTGAATTAAATATCCTTGTATAATTGGATAATTATAAGGGTCTATATCTGACTATTGGAAGTTTAGCTCATCTGTTAAGTAACTTCGTCAGTGCTTAACCAAACTAAAGAATCTTTACAACCCTAGCAACTAGTTGCTCCAAATGGTTGAAGTTTATTGTATGGGGTTTCCTGACAGACTCTTGCACAGGATTTGGGAATACAGGTTTGTGGTACTCAAGAGCACTAGGCAGGCTGACGGTTAACATTTTTCTTTCGTCTCTTCACAAAAACCAAGTTTGAAAACATGGCACCTATAATTCATTATCAAAATTCAGAACAAAACAAGAAATACTAGCATGAAGCAGGGTTTTATTCTTTGAAAAGAGTTTATCAGTTATGAGAAAATGAATGTCTTATGGGTACTGGTCCTATGAACTGGCGTTTGGCACTTGGGCACAGATAATTTTCTTTATCAGAGTTTCAAAAAGGCACGTGAGTGTGGTGTGTCAATTTAAGGCATTACAAGCACAGCAAAAGTCTGCAGTAGGGCATCACAACAAGGGCCAACCGAACAGGAAGGAGAACAAAACTATAAGACTTCTTATATTGGAGATTAAGTATGGACTTTGAGGCCACTTCTTTAAATAGTAGGACTCAATGTAGTACTCAAATAGTATTTTACCCTCTGTTATTAACAAGAGTACATCATTAGATGTACATCGGCCCAATAATTGGTGATATATAGGTGAACCATCAAATAAAGAAATCAGAAGGCCTAGCTGTGGGAATACTTGGTAAAGTCACGAGAGGGAAATAAAGAGAATGCTTGGCCTGCTGGATTTTCTAATGCATGAAATTATATAATTGGAGTTTTGGTGTTCATCCATAAATCAGACTTTCCCTATTCAAATTCAAATGTTAAGTTTTAAAATTCTGGCAACAGTGTTAATTATTAGCAGACATTTAGACTTTACCATGAATGAGTCTATGAGATGCTTTCCTAAATACATACTTTTTTGTAAATGTAGAGAAGCTAGGAGGGAGGATAGAAGTGGTGTAAGCCAGGCAAAATGAAGAACGGGGCTCTGAAAAAAGGGAGATAGATTTCACACCAATGATTTCTTGAACGAGGAACTTATTGCTGGAAATGGAAAAGAGAAAAGCCCTCAATAATATTTAATAGAAGTAGTGGTTGATCAAAATTATTCATGACATAATTCTTAATGAGCCTTATTGACCATCCCAGAACTGCCCTTGGAAAGTGTATAAAATTACCAGATAGTCCCAAATTGTCTATGACTTTCCTGATTTTAGTAGTGAAATTCCCTGTTCCAGGATTGCCCCCACTCGCAGGCAAAATAGGATGGTTAGTTACTCTCAAACAGAAAGGTGAAATGTAGCCATTTTCTAGGGAGGGGTAGGCAGGGCTTTCAGAAAACGTTTCATTACCTGAAGCTGATCCTTGGTAGAAAGGGACTTTAGCAGGCTACAGGGTCTTTTTTTCCCGAATCTGTTGAAGAATCTGAGAATGAGCTTGTGACCCATTCTGTTCCATCTATTAGAAGGGATGCCTGGCTGTATGTGGGGGTGGGGGTGTGCATGTGAGTGCGTGTGTTTGTGTGTAGGAGTTTCCATTTTTAAGGCTTCTTTCTCTAGGGAAGCAAATAGGACTACCTCTTCATTGTTAGGAAGAACTAAAGTTAATTTTTGCAAAACGATTTCACCTCTCTTATTCAAGGAGTTTCATGATTAAATTTGATTAATATTCTAACATATGTGTTGGGCTATTGTTTTTCACTTGAGGAGTAAGGACTCATCTTTATTATAATCATTGTGTAAATCTTGAACTGGATTTTTGGGTTTTATTATAATTGCATTTTGCCATTTTGTACCATTAAAATTGTTTCTCAATGTAAAACAAGAATCACACTGGCCACCTTATATTGACTTCTTTATTCTTTCTTTATTTTTAATTGACAAATAAAAATTGTATATCATTATAGTGTATAACATGATGGTTTGATATATGAATACGTTGTGGAATCACTAAATCAAACTTTTTAACATTTGCATTACTCACATACTGATCAAAATTCTACGTATTTTTGAAGATTGAAATAAAACATTATTCCTCTGAAATTTCTCTGACCACATCACATCTGAAAATTTCCTTCTTCGACTATCCTGCAGCATTTATTAGGTCTTTTCTAGCATGTCGTCCTCTTGATTTGCGTTATTTGTATTTGTATAGTTTACTTAATCTCACTTAGAAAATTGTAAGCGACTTAAAGTGTTAAAATAAATTTTTTTCTCTGTTTAATTTTATCTTCTGCATTACATTTGTCTTTGTATTGATAACAGCTCTCTGACCTTAACTCATACACTTCCATGGGTATTATAACATGAGAAGATAAGCAAATCATATTTTGCCCTCTGTTATGAACAAGAATACATCATTAGAAAGGCCATGAAACTTAATCTACAGGAACTTTTTTAGCAAGTAATTAATGCAGATATTACTATACATTTGAATTTAAGTGTTTAGATTTGGACTTGGGATATTTGATAAATATTTGATGAATACATTTAAATTTACATATTAAAAATAATCCTCATTATTGAGTGAACTAATTAATGACAAAAATCTTGGGAGCCAATCTTTTTTGCCCTTTTGTAGAGAGCTGAACCTGCTTGCTTCTACCATAATTGCTACTACTACCACTACTAATAATAATTTTGAAACATAAAAACAGGTTATTTATAAAATATTACTATTTATTGTGCCTATCGTCACATAATAAACGATTTTATATTTTATTCTACCTTATGAACATATAGCTCCATGTCAGAAACAAAGCATCACAATACAAGTTATCAGTAGAAACACTGAATATATGTAATTTTCCCATAACTATCTCCCCCTTGTCATAGTGAAACATTCAGCTTGACTCTAATCTAACTATTTCTGTGATTTCTCTTCACTAATGGATTCTGTTCATACGCCGATTGTTAAAGGGAGTGTGATTGCATTTCAAGAAAACAATGATGCTTCCCCAACAGAAGTATGATATTGTTAGGGTTTCAGAAGGTAAAAAGCAGTTACTTTTTTCAGCTTCTACATTAGCTGTTCTCTGCTCTTAAAAAGTTTTGCAGGAAGTGAATTAATGTAATAGTTTTTACAGTCTGTATAGTATAAAATAGACTCAGATTAAGCTAGCAGACTTGTTATTTGACAGTTTATAAAATATTTTAGTATCTTTTTGGCAGTAGCAGTTTGAATGTTGGCAAATGTACACATTGCTTGCAGTTTCAAAACCTTGTAATGAGTATTTTCCACTGTAATAGCAGAGAGCTGAAATTTGGATAAACCACTTAGACTTGTGAACTCTGACATGCATGGTAACAATGTCTTTGTAAAAGAATTTTGTCAAGTATTGGAGCTCCTACTAATAGCACATCCATCTTTCTGCACACCATAAATCTTAAGAAAATTTCTATTACTCTGCAATTTGTCTGGCTTATGCTATTTATTAGCCATTTTATTCTGCTGCTTTAAGAAGTAATGTGATGTTCATTTTATTGCTGGTTCAATAAATTGTTAATTATAATGCAGTGATTGCAGCTGACGTGATTTAAAAGCTGCATTAGCACTATAGCATTAAGTTTTAACTATTTTACCCTTCAATTCCCTGTTTATACAATAGTAAAAGGAAAATAGCCTTGGACTAATTTAAAAAATGAAGGTACTTATATCTATTGATCACACGACACATTAGAAACTTTTTTGATAAAAGTCACACTTTTAAGAAAGACGGAAACATGGGTGAACAATACATAGAGGAACACTTATGAGAAAAGCACGTGCTTCTAAGGTAGAATGCAAGTGAAGTTAGCCATATCTATGTATTTAATATTATAGTTCTTGTATGAACTATTAAATAGGAAGGCATAGAGGTCACGCTAATTTTGTAAATATTTTTCTTCTAGATTAAAAAAAAAATGTTACTAGAAACTATGCTAGGTGACTTTGGAAGAACATTTTTAAATTTTACACCCAAATGGTCAAACATGAAGCAACATAAACACTCCTCCTCCTCTGTTTCTTTCCAGGCTCAAACTAACCTAGAACTTTCTCACTTACTTAAAATATGTGCATACCCGTCTCATAGTATATATTCTTAGAGATCTATTAAATCACACTTTTCTGAACAAGAAAAATGTGGTGCTCACAGTAACATCTATGTAAGCAGTTATGTACTGCTCAATATAATTTCAGAGTGCAAATTCTGTTTTCTCATCAAAATTCTACCTTTTGTCCACTGACTTCAGCTCATCGAAATCAAGGATTTTGTACCAAGCTTGTTGCCCTCTCTCTCAGAATTTTGCAAAACTTCAGACCTAGTGTAAACTCTTCAAATAAATGTTGGCTGCTTCCAGAACATTCTTCTAATGCTGAATTTGAACATTTTGAATGTTGAATGATCTATGATATACAGCTTCTGTTACACTGGTGAGTGAGTGGCTGGTGCACATATAAAATAAGTCTGACTTTCTATAAATTTTGGAATTCAGCTGACAAAACAGGGAAAAAAGCAAGGTCAATGATTTGGATTGTTTTATGCTCCCATTCTCTTGCCCTGAGCCACTGTTTGAATTTGGGCAAATCAATAAATTGTTCTATGATTTGGTTTTAACTTTGTGGTATTTTACTCTACCGACACATGTTGAGAATCTTTCATGTACCAGGCATTTTACTACATAGCAGAGGTAAATTTTAGATACCTTTGCAGAGTTTACTTTTAGATGGGGAACATTCCTTCGATTTTGTTCCTCCTGTAATTAAGTGTTAATCGAACAATTTATAAATTATTATTGTGTGGTTTCTTTAGCATTGAAGTTTCCTCCTTCCTTCTCTTATTTAAAAATATGTAACATGGATGTAATCCATAAATGCTTGTTTAAATGGAGAATTTTATAATTAAATATTTTATAGTACCGTAGAATATTAAAGAAAAAAAAAAAACATTTAAGGCCACTTAGTAATTCTACTACAGCAAGAAAATTTGAAATTTCAAATCATATAGATCATTTGGCCCCACTTCTAAAATTCTCATTTAGTAGCTTAGGTGGGGCCCTGGAATCCTGGAATCTGTACAGATCAGTGGATATAAGATTAAAAGTTTGCTTTTTTCACTAATAAGGCCATAATGCCTTTATTTGCAATTTACGGTTGTTTTCCACAGTTGGCTATTTTAAAAGTTGCTTTGTCCAAAGTGTTCCTTTTTTAGTTGATATATTGCAAAGTGTTCATTTTTCAGTTGAGAAATTGTGCCCCAGGCTACAGAGTCTAAATATCTTGCCTAAGGACATGTATAATTAGAGGCTTCATTAGAAGAATTAAAGTATTTTATCTGTTAATCCAGTGGTCTCTTTCCTATATAAACTTAGCCTATATTTTAAATAATTATGTTGTTTTACTGACTTATTTAGGTTATTTCCTCCAATCTCTTTTTACTTTTGAATTTAAGGAAATTGCTTTTGTTCACAAAAAGGAAATGTCTGGTAACACTCTCTCTGTTTAAGCATTTCGTTGTATACGTGACTACTAAAGAAAAAAATCTTGTCTATTTTTGAATTTCTAACATATCTATTTTCTCTGGGCCTGCATATGCATAAAGCAATGGGTGCTCATTTCTATCTCTCTTTTTTTTTTTTGAGAGGGAGTCTTGCTCTGTTGTCCAGGCTGGAGTGCAGTGGTGCGATTTTGGCTCACTGCAAGCTCTGGTTCCCGGGTTCACGCATTCTCCTGACTCAGCCTCCAAAGTAGCTGGGACTATAGGCACCCACCACCACGCCCGGCTAATTTTTTGTTTGTTTGTTTGTTTGTTTGAGACTGAGACTCGCTGTCTCCCAGGCTGGAGTGCAGTGGCGCGATGTCAGCTCACTGCAAGCTCCTCCTCCGGGTTCACACCATTCTTCTGCCTCAGCCTCCAGAGTAGCTGGGACTACAGGCTCCCGACAGCATGCCCGACTAATTTTTTGTAGTTTTAGTAGAAACGGGGTTTCACCATGTTAGCCAGGATGGTCTTGCTCTCCTGATCTCATGATCTGCCCGCCTCAGCCGCCCAAAGTGCTGGGATACAGGCGTGAGCCACTGCGCCCGGCCTCTCTTTCTTTGAAAGAAGAAACTTTCATTCCTCTCAAAGGGAAGGTGTATTTCATTTTCAGTAGGGCGTTACTCTTTATAAAGAATCAGTCTCTGAAGATTCTGTATTACAACAATGTAGATTCAATCTTAACATTTATTTTCTTAAAATTTCTTTTCTAATAGCCCACTTTGAAAACTCAGCCAGCCATCTGATAACTTGAATCTTTACATTGATTTAGAAAACCCTTTTTTTAGACAATCTTTTAGTTGTATATTTAATATGCAGAGAGACTTCATTTGTGTTTTTCTACCTCTACTCAGGCTTTTCTGTTCACAACATGAGAACTGGTCAAGTTATAATATTTTCAATGTATTGTCTATGTAGCACTGGGAAAAGGAGACCAGAAGAATGAATAAAAGAAAAGAACCTCCTCTCCTCTATCACTTGCTCACAACACAAATCTGAGTTTTAGAATCTGTTTATTCATGTATGGTCCCATTTAACGTGGCCAGTACACAAGCAGATTATACAATTGGCACAACGTTGAAAGAAATGACCAGGGTTAACGTGTGTTAAGATTGTAGACATTTATTTCTAAAACAAATTGTACACAATGCCGGCAAGCAAGAACACTTCAGAATTTTTTAATACATCATTTCTAGTAAAATGTTTAACTTATATTAAGACTCAAATGTCTGAAATACTCAGAAATATGCATAGATTTCTTTTCTTTCACTAGTCCATTTCAGAAGTTTTTAACCATAGAGGCACATCTCAGACTGATTTACTCACATCCTGCATGGGTGTGTTACTGTACCAAACGGAGGGTCGGGCTGCTATTTCTTGGGGCCCAATAACGAGATGCAGATGAACTGGGGAGGAAGAGACTTTTTATTTCTGTAACTGGTTACAGGGAGAAGGCCTGGAAATTATGACCTGACCAACTCAAAATTACAAAGTTTTCCAGAGCTTATATACCTTCTAAGCTATGTGTCTATGTGTAAGTGTGCATTCATCTGAAGACATAAGTGATTAACTTCTTTTAATCTATAACTAAGGTCTGAGCCCTGAAGACCTTCCCCTGGTGCCTCAGTAAATTTACTTAATCTAAATGGGTCCAGGTGCTGGAGTGATTACCCTTATCTTGTCTTCTGCTAAATCATGGAGGTTTGGGAATTCCTTTAGACCCCCAATAAACTTGTTTGTGGAGGTCTGGGGAGTTTCTTCAGACCCACAATAAAACTTGTTTAATCCTAAATGAATCCGGTTAAGAATTCCTTTGTTATTTTGTCATGCTTTAAGGCCCAGGAAAGGCCTAGGCAAAACTCTTGATGGGCTTTTGTTACATCCCAGCCTTTGTATAAGTTTACTGGCTTTTAATATTTAACTAAACCACTCAATTGGTACTGAAACAGTTGTTATGGAGGCCTGCATTAGTGAGTCCTGACCTGTCACAGGTGTGTCCCAAGTGACCATAATTTTTTAAAGTTTCCAGTTTATACTAATAGACTATTAGACTAGAAAACCACTAACTTACTTATTATTTTAGGACATCACCCTACAGCTTCACCAGGTTAGAATCTCCTTTCTTCTCTTGTACAGAAAGTTAGATAACAAAGAATTTTAGAAGAATTTATGATTTCCTCCCCTCTCCTAGGTGTGACATGCATTATTTCACTATTTCTGATCTCCAAATTTCCACCTTGAGTGTAATACCTCATTCCTCTTTCAAAACTGCATGCACTGTTTTCAGCTACTTAAGATATATACCTCATATGTTCTTATTTAAGTCCTCAGGATTCTAAGCCTTAGTGGAAGACTTGGAGGAAACTTCTTGGTATTGAGAGCATTATCATGTTCTCATAGAAACTATGACCATATCAGGGAATATTGACACTGAATACATTATTCACCTTACATGTTATCTAATGGAAGCATTGCTTTTTAGAATGATCACTTTTTTTCCTTCTCCCTACGTTATGTCTGTTTTGCTTGCGAGACTGCCATCTTAAAAATATTCAGCAGGCATTTATTTTCACTATTCAATTAGAAGATTTATTTTCCAAGAAAGACCATCTGAGTCCCAAATTTTGGTTATGTTGATAATTGCTATATATTACTTTGATAATTACCCTTTCTCCCCCAAATCTGCCTGTCAGCTATGCACATGCTCAAAATCTTGTCAGAACATTATTAGTTCACCTGTTCACTTGATAACAGCATTATATTAAGAAGCTATAGAAATCAAGAAAGACTTATTAATTCGTTCACTAGTATGACATTTCACCTCGACGTCTCAAAGCATCTCAACTTTAATGTGTTCCACCTCGAATCTGTGATTTATAACCTTCCCTTCCTGAAATATTTTCTTCTGTCTCTACCTTCATAAATGGCATCAACATTTTCCCAGTTGCTCCTATAAGAAATACAGTAGTCATTCTTTATTCTCTCATATCTCATAGTCAATCCATCAAACAATCCTATATATTTTACATCCCAATTACATCTAATTTCAAGTACTTTCTTCATTTTCACACCCATAGATTTTTCTTTGGTATTGTCATATCTTACATGTTATCTAACGGCACTTAATTTCTTGCCCTTTCTTCATTCATAATCCATTCTTTTTATAGAAACAAGAATTAGTTTTAAGATAATAAATAAGACTTATCTTTATTATTATTTTTTATGTGTACTACAATATTGTACACAAACTAGTCCACCTTTCATTGCTTATTTCATGTTGAGTCATCCCTCACCACCCCTCACTGCATGCCAACAAATTGTCTTCTGTTCTAAAACCTCATTGAGGTCTTTGCCAATTTAGCACCTTAGCAAATGCTGTTTCTCTTGCTTGAAATGTTTTTCCCCTTTACTCTTTGTAGCCAGCTGTTTCCATTCTTTTAGGTAATTTTGACTTATGTGCATAGAATGGATCAGAGGAAGAACAAACTACAGGAGAAGAAATGATTATTTTTCCTGCTATGGGTGTTATTAGCAAAACTAAACAGATTAAGAATATATTCTAAAGCTAGACTTAATAGGACTTGACAAGAATTGAAGTTGTGAAAAAGAGAAAGAAAAGTATAAGGCATAATTTCATTTTTTTTGGATGGAATACATTATAACAGTCACTGAAACCAGAAGGCCTAAAGGAAAAGATTTAGGTCATGTTAGTGGGCAGAGAGAGGCAGTAAGGACTTTTTCCAAACTCATTGTGAGGAAAACCAACATTCAATTTTGACATATTGGATGTGGGAGGTGTAGGTGATGGAGAATTCAAAGATGACTCTCATATCTGGCTTCAGTAAGATGCCATGTTGTGAGGAAAATATTGAGCTTGGAGACACTGAAGGAGAAGCATGTCTGGGAGGAAATGATAAATTAGCCAGCTATGAAAACCCGGAATTACAAAGAGAGGTTAGGGTTAGCAATAGAAAAATACATTTGAGAGTTGTCAGTTTACAGATAACAACTGAAGCCAAGGAAATAGGAAATATTATTTAGAATGTAAAGATGCTTAGGATAAAAGCAGAGAAATTGAGGATAAAACCAGAGAAGCATCCAGCAAACAAGATTAAGTTATTACTCTAGAAATATTAGGATAATGTCCCAAGAAGGTGGTATAAAAGAGGGCGGGGGAAAGAAGAAAAAAAATTGAGGGCTTCCCTTGAAGCAATTACACACTAGATAGGTATTGAGAATTCACCACATAAGAGATTTGATGAAAGGGCTTTCTTTCTTATGATATGTGACAGATAACATTACTTTTTATGGGCCACAGTCTTGATAAGCTTAGTTTGCTCTAAGTGGAAATGCCCTACAAATTCTGAATTCTGGTGACCATATGGAGGCAAGGTATGATGAGCCTTAGTAGCTCATAAAAATGTTTATAAAAAGAACTGGCTGCTTAAATGAAATACCTTAAATAAAAAGACAGATTTTTGGGCCAGCTTTGTGCTAGATACTGGGCTTAAATAATAAGTAACTCAAACTTTCTATTTTTCAAGAGTCTAGTTTAATGAGAGGGGTTAGCAGATAACATCTATAAGCAATGTACTAAAATTACAATATAATAACTTTTGTAAAAAAGTTTTGAACAAACAGCTATTCAAATATATATGCTATATATGCTTAATTCTGCCTATGATAGGGAAAAGCAAATTTTATAATAGAGATAATATATTGGCTGGCAATCTGTGTAGTGAGATATTCTCTTCTTTTGTGTTAAAGTGTTGCTTAACCTACAGAGATATTTCTTAATCTTTGGGGTAACACACTCCTTTAAAATCTGTTTAAATATAATCCCTCTCTATAGAAAGGAGACATATGCACCAATTCACAATATTTCAAATATTCACTAACTTCTTGGGCAAATATGGTATTTCAAAACTGAAGGTAAATATGATATTACAAAAACCAATGTGTGGTTCTAATTATTAACTAATTCTAGACTTTAAGGTCTAGAATATTACATAAGAATGACATCTGAATAGATACAATTTGCACTGTTCTTTTCTACATTTCTGAAATTGCTTCCTTTTATAATTTACATATCTCTTCAGGTTAATTTTCCAATAAGACCACTTGGAATATATCATGACATTTTCCTGTTAGATGGAGACATATCACCATTATTACATGAAGTCCTAACTTCTACATCTTGCTTTTATAGTTCACTATAATTTCCCTCTTTCCTATAATTTGAAGATTATTAAATTATGCTTGCCCCAATTCATTATCACTTTCATTGTAATTCATCAAACTGTTATTGAGCATCTATTCCATGCCAGGCAATATGCTGCTATTAGAAATTCAGTACAGAATAAAGCAAAAATTGTTCCTGGGCTCAGGAAATACATTTCTGATGAAAGATACACAACGAATATGTTCCTGAGATAATCTAGGCAAATTGTTGTTCTTTAAATTTTCTTGATTCTGTGGTGTCACTCTGTGGGTGAAGTGAGTTCTAACATGGGCTGTCCCCATGTCCTTCCTTACATATTTTCAAATTCTGAGCCATTCAAGTTTCTTCTCAATGTTTTAGGAAGTCTTCTTTGATCATCCCAGTTGGATCAAGGGCTTCTCTACATCCTAGAGCCTACACTGCTACATGTTACTTATACCAATAACTACAGGACAAGTCAACATATTATAATTTTTCCAAAATTTATAATATTATAATGTATAATTATAATATATAAGGAATGATATGGTTTGGCTGTTTTCCCACCCAAATCTTATCTTGAATTGTAATCTCCACAATCCCCACATGTTGAGGGAGGATCCTGGTGGGAGGTGATTGGGCACAGGGACAGTTTCCCTAATGCTGTTCTCGTGATAGTGAGTGAGATCTGATGGTTTTATAAATGTCTGGCATCATTGCTCTTCTCTCCCCTGCTGCCATGTGAAGAAGGTGCCTGCTTCTCCTTCTGCTGTGTTGTAAGTCTCCAGAGGCTTCCCAGCAAATGGAACTGTGAGTCAATTAAAACTCTTTCCTTTACAAATTACCCAGTCTTGGGTATTTCTTTATATCAGGATGAGAACCAACTAATATAGTTAAATGGTACCACAGAGAGTGGGGTACTGCTATATAGATACCTGAAAATGTGGAATTGACTTTGGAACTGGGTAACAGGCAGAGGTTGGGACAGTTTGAAGAGCTCAGAAGAATACAAGAAGATGTGGGAAAGTTTGGAATTTCATAGAGACTTGTTGAATGATTTTGACCAAAATGCTGACAATAATGTGAACAATGACATGTAGGCTGAGGTGGTCTCAGATGGAAATGAGGAACTTATTGGGCACTGGAGTAAAGGTAACTTTTGCTGTGCTCTAGCAAAGAGACTGGCAGCATTTTGGCCCTGCCCTAGAAATCTGTGGAACTTTGAACTTGAGAGAGATGACCTGAAATTGGAACTTACATTTAAAAGGGAAGCAGAACCTAAAAGTTTGGAAAATTTGAAGCCTGACAATGTGATAGAAAAGAAAAACCCATGGTGTATATGTGCCACATTTTCTTAATCCAGTCTGTCACAGATGGACATTTGGGTTGATTCCAAGTCTTTGCTATTGTGAATAGTGCCGCAATAAACATATGTGTGCATGTGTCTTTGTAGTAGAGTAATTTATAATCCTTTAAAAAAGGATGAGTTTGCGTCCTTTGTAGGGACATGGATGCAGCTGGAAACCATCATTCTTAGCAAACTATCACAAGAAGAGAAAACCAAACACCCCATGTTCTCACTCATAGGTGGGAACTGAACAATGAGATCACTTGGACTCGGGAAGGGGAACATCACACACTGGGGCCTATCAGGGGGAGGGGGGAGGAGGGAGGGATTGCATTGGGGAGTTATACATGATATAAACGTTATGCACATGTACCCTAGAACTTAAAGTATAATAAAAAAAAAAAAAAGAAAAAAAAAACCATTTTTTGGGGAGAAATTCAAGTTGGCTGTAGATATTTGCACAAACAATCAGGAACCAAATGTTATTTGCCAAGACAATAGGGAAAAGTCTTCAGGGTATGTCAGAGATCTTGGCAGTAGCCCCTCCTATCACAGACCTGGAGGTCTAAGAGGGAAAAATTGTTCCATAGGCCAGGCCCAGGGCCTCCTGCTCTATGCACCCACAGCACTCAGTGCACTGTGTCCCAGGTGCTCCAGCTCCAGCTGTGGCAAAAAGGGGCCAAGGTACGACTTGTGCCAATGCTTCAGAGGGTGCAAGCCCCAAGCCTTGGTGGTTTCCATGAGGTGTTGGGCCTGTGGGTGCACAGAAGTCAATAATTGATGTTTGGGAACCTCTGCCTAGATTTCAGAGGATGTATGGAAACATCTGGATGTCTAGGAAGAAGTCTGCTGCAGGGGTGAAGCCCTCAGGGAGAACCTCTGCTAGGACAGTGCAAAGGAGAAAAGTGGGGTTGAACCCGCTACACAGAGTCCCCACTGGGGCACTGTTTGGTGGACCTGTCAGAAGAGGGCCATCATCTTCCAGACCCCGGAATGATAGATCCACCAACAACTTGCACTGTGCACCTGGAAAAGCCACAAACACCCAATGCCAGCCATTAAAGCATCTGGGCCCGGGAGCTGTACTCTGCAAAGCCACAAAAGCAGAGCTGCCCAAGGCTGTGGAAGGCCACTCTTTGCATCAGTGTGCCCTGGATGTGAGACGTGGAGTCAATGAACATTATTTTGGAGCTTTAAGATTTAATGGCTGCCCCACTGGATTTCGAATTCACATGAGGCCCATAGCTCCTTTTTTTTGGCTAATTTCTCCCATGTCGAGTGAGATCATTTATCCAATGCCTGCACCCCCATTGTATCTTGGAACGAACTAAGTTGCTTTTGATTTTACAGACTCCTAGGTGGAAGAGACTTGTTTATCTCAGATGAGACTTTGGATGTGAAGTTTTTGGTTAATGGTGGAATCAGTTAAGACTTTGGGGGGTTGTTGGGAAGGCATGATTGTGTTTTGAAATGTGAGGATGTGAGATTTGGAAGGGACTGAGGCAGAATATATATGGTTTGGCTGTGTTCCTACCTAAATCTCATCTTGAATTGTAATTCCCATAATCCCCACATGTTGAGGAAGGATCCTGGTGGAAGGTGATTGGATCATGGCGGCAGTTTTCCCGCATGCTGTACTCATGACAGTGAGTGAGTCCTCATGAGATCTGATGGTTTTAAAAGCATCTGGCATGTCCTCTTCTTGCTCTTCTCTCTCTTGCCACCATATGAAGAAGGTGCATGCTTCACCTTCCACCATGAGGCTGAGGCTTCCCCAGCCACGTGGAACTGTGAGTCAATGAAACCTCTTTCCTTTACAGATTACCCAGTCCTGGGTATTTCTTTATAGTAGTGAGAGAAAGGACTAATACAAGGGGTAAAATAGCGTTTTGCACTCCTGCACAATAACTATCCTAGGGCTTCAGACCAAAATATAAATAAATGAATTTGTGAAAGTGGGACAGTTACAGCTACGTTATGTTCAAAATCATGATCCAGAAACATTTCCACCAGAAAGTGAGTTATTTGAGGAGAGGCAGCATGTCATCCATTTCTATTTTACCCATATAACCTGGTACAGATACATAAATATTGAATAAATGAATACATTAATTAATGTGTGAATGAATACTTCACTCTTTAAAAGATTATTCTAGGCTATAAGTTTCTGCTTAAATAGATTCCACCTGATGCTTCTGTGAAAATAAATATTTTCCCTTTAGGAACTTCTTGTTCTACTCATGACAAGTCTTTGGTGTTTTTAAAATAATCCTTCCAAATATAAGTCTTCCTACTTCTGTCCTTGGTTTATGAAGATCAGAGGAGTACAATGGGTAGAAACTTTTGTTTTCTGGCTGTGGTTTAAGTCCACGGTAAAAATCCTCTTGGGCCAGCTGCAATCTCATCTGGTACCTCTAATATTTGTAACAAGACATTCACCACAAAGTAGTGTATTTTTTGGAAAAAGTTAGTTGTGTATCTACTCCCCTGGATCTTTATATACCACTCTCTTTTCTTCTCTACATTATACAGAATGAGATATAGAGTGCGAAGAAAAATCCAGCTGTCTCGTGAGATCACTAATGTGATTTCTGTAGAAAACGTCTATTATTGTTATAATTCACTTTTTAAACATGTTTGTAAAGCAAGGAATTGCTGTTTCCTTGATATGTCCTCTCCTTCCTTGGAGAGGGAGATTGTGTGTGTGTGTGTGTGTGTGTGTGTGTGTGTGTGTATGCTTCTCTGTAGATACTTTGGGTGACTTTGCGTATTTTTCTATGGAAAATTGATGTGAAGAAACATCTGGGAATATATATGGTTATCCACATTGCTTCAGTGTACAAAATGAGGATGGGAAAGTTTTTAAGGATGAACTGTTATAAGATTCCTGATCTTCTGTTTTTCCGTGCTGAAATGAAAAAGCACAAGACGTGAATATCTTGAAGTTCAGCCCTGTCAAGCTTGTCATTGTTCATTGGATAGACTATTTCTTCCACAAGTGGGGGAAAATAATATTGACCCAGAAAAAAACTGTAAATTGGACTCCAGCTCTTAATCAAGGAACCTATTTTAGAGAATTAAGGAGCATTGTTCCTTTTCATGTATTTTCTTCTGCCCAAAAGTGAAAACTAGGTACAAATGAAGAATTGAGAGGGAAATGAAACAAAAATGAAGTTTACTAAATACAGATAAGAATGATATGCAGCAAAGGATGACAAAAAGTGACAGAAATGTATTTATTCAATAAATAATTATTAGGGAGGAAGTACTGGGTAGAAGGTAAGAGTGAAGTCTCTACCCTCACGGTTCAAATTCTGATTTTACCGGTTACTAGATTATTGTGGACAAATGACTTCACCTGTCTGTGTCTTAATTTCTTTGGTGAAAGGCAATGCACTATCTAACTCATAAGCTTATACTGAGGACTAAATGAGAAACTCTTTGAAAAATCCATAAGGGTCAATGTGTTGAAGGGCAACAAAAGTTGCATTATTATTTTATTTTAAGTAGAATAAGGAGCACACCAAACAAAATGTGAATAGTGTGACATATGAAAAATTTAAAAATACTTATCCCAATGCCTAACATATATGGTTTTGAGAAATTAAGGCACAATTTAAATGCTAGTAATAGCAATAAATATTATTCTAGGCAATATACTAGGGGTCATGAATATGTAATGATGAGTAGTAAGACAAATGCAATTCCTACTTTCATAGAGTTTGTAGTTTAGCAAGGAAGACATAATTTAAAAAGCAACATCATAAAGTACACTGTTTTCTGGTATGAAAGCTATTAAAATAAATAGGGTATGATCTGACTGGTCATAAAATAATGTGACTTCTAATTCTGTATTGCTCTATCCTTTGGATATATTTAAGGCAAAATTTTGTTATGAGCAAAACTAACAGCAATTTTGGAGCAATAAAAACATTTTACTTCAAACTATTTATTTTACAAAACTAAGGAGATAAGAACTAACTGACTTATCCAATATTGCACAGTTGACAGAGGCTTAACATTATTCCTTTCATAGTAACATATAGCAGAAGTAAACTACCACTTTTTATAACCAATATTCAGAAGCATTTTTAAGTGAAGCTTTTATAAACTTGACACTTCCCTGGATTAAAGGCAGAAAGTTAAAAAGATTTCCCAACTTTCTAGAAACAAATGCTTCTCTAAGGTAAACAAAGATGACAGATGAAGAGCTATTTAAAATGATGCGTGAGTTAAATTGGTCCTGGAATAGACACATACATAATTTGATTTTTATGAATTAAAAGTGATACCCTAAAAAATGTTGTACCTTTATGAAAATGCCTTAAGAATAGAGTTGATAGAATTGACACGCTACTCATAATAATATGTAAAACATTAGTAGGGACAACCATTAACATTCTGACTTGCTTTACTGTAAGAAAGAAAGAGAGAGAGAGGACTTAAGTATTGTCATAGTCATTATAAATAGGAGGATAGATGATATTGCTAAGTTCTTATGTATTGAAATGATTATGTATAGGACCCATTTCTAAATTATTTCTTCCTGTGGTTGCTAGTAAATTATGCACCTCATTGGCCCAAATAAAAAATACAGAAACAATAAGTAGATTAAATTCCTTGGAGACAGATCAATGGGAGAAATTAAACATGTTTCAGCCACTTTGCTGTGATTTGAAGCTGACTTTATGGAGAACAATTCTGAGCTTTTATAGTTTAGATATGTTGTTATATCTTTCTCTGCAGTTAGTGCCTTTCCCACTTCTAACAATGCTATGATTTTATCTAATGCACAGTCCCTTTTTCCACTCTCATTCTGTTCTCTTGGAGGATTTTACTGATGGGCATGGGATTCAGGCAATGTCAGGCAAAATATCCAGTCCCTCAGCCACAGTGATTGATATGCAGAGGGATGGGGACTGTACAACTGTCATCCACTTTGTTGCTTGCTTTTTTCTTATGTTGATATTTAATGTAGGTATGCTGAAATGAATAGATTTTAAATATGCAGTTTGATAAGTTTTGGCCATTGCTTATACCATTTAATTAACATTCTTATCAAAATACAGAATATCTTTATCATCCAAAAAAATGCCCTTTGTTCTTTCAGTGAATCCAAGTTCCTCAAAGAGGCACCAGTTTTACAATTTAATCCGTTGTTGAATTTTGGCCTGTTCTAGATTTTTTTTTTTTTTTTTTTTTTACAACTTTCTAGATCACCTAGATATCACATAATAAACTGTCTATTTCTAGGTCATCACATAAATGAAACCACGCTGTAAATACTCTTTTGCCTGGCTTCTTTAACTCAATATAAGGTTTTTGAGTTTTATCTGTATGGTGTTACATGTTTCACTAATTCATTTCTTCTTATTGCTCAGTATATATCACAAGTTGTTTATTTCTTCTGTTGATGGACACATGTTTGTTTGGGGCTTTTATTTTTAAAAAGCTGTTATTCTGCACACTCTTTATTACAATTTTTGTGGACATATGTTTTTCTTTACCTTAAATTGACTCAGAAGTCGGATTGCTAAGTTATAGAGTAGGTACACAATTTACTTTATAAGAAATTGCCAGAAAAAAATTTCCAAAGACAGTGCATCATTTTATGCTCTCACAAATGATGCATGAGTGTTGTGAGCGACCCTCATCCTCACCAGCATTTGCTGTTGTCACTGTCAAATTTGAGCCATGCTAGTGTGAATGTGGTTTTAATTTGCACATCTCTGATGACTAATGATATTCAGCACTCGTTCATGTGCTTATTGGCCAATTCTATGTACTCTTGTGTGAAACCTTTTTCAAGTAAAAACTCTTACAACCATATTCTTCCATTTCTCACCTCTCATTTTTTGTTCTACCATTATACATTCTACTTCTAGATATGTTATTAACCTCACAAAGCAGTGTTATGTTCGCTGTCAACTGTCAATTAGCTTTGAAAACTAGAAACTCGAGGAAAAAAATATTTATCTTTCAACTTAGTTAATATTTGAGCTTTCCAGTGCTTTCCCTTTCTTTTGGCATTCCAAGCTTTTATTGGTATTAGTTTTCTTCTATCTGAATGATTACTTTTCTCATTTTTTGTTGTTTTAACCTGCTGGTGACACATTATCTTGTCTTTTGTTGGTCTAGATAAGTCTTCTTGGAAGTATTTTTCTTTTTGTTAAATTTAGAAATTTAGAGGTTTTTTTTTTCTTTTAGCACTTTAAAATTGCCATTCCATTACTGTCTATTTTGCATTGGTTCTGATGAGAAATCTGTTTTTTAATTGTTCTCTTGTATGTGACATATCTTTTATTCTGTCTGCTTTTAAGCGATTTTTATTTTTCATTGTTCAAACTTTTAATTATGACATTGTCTGATTATCCCTGTTGCATTTATGAGGATTTCTGGGTCTGTAGTTTATAATTTCTGGGTCTGGGTTTATAATTTTTTAAATCAAATTTAGAATATTTTCAACTATGGTTTTTTTGAACTTTTTTTTTCTTCTGTAATTTTCTCCCTCATTTTGGTACTTCAGTTATATGGATTTCTAGTTGTTTTATGTTTCCAATTTTTCTCAGTCTTTTTGTTTTCTCTTGTTAAATTTGGATAGTTCCTTTTTTCTTGTTTTCAAATACACTCACTTTTTATTAGTGAGTAATTTACCAAAATTGGCATTAATGATCCACTGACATTTTCATTATAGATATTGTGATATTAAGTTTTGGAATATCTATTTTGTTGTGTTTATAGTTTGTTGATAAACTTACTGATATACTATTAATATTTGCTATTTTTCTTTATTATATTAATATTTAAGTCCTTGAATATATTCATGACAGCTATTTAAATTGCTTTATATTCTAATTCCAGCATCTTTGACATTTCCAACTTGATTTTTATTGATTGCTATTTTTTCTTCTGGTTATTTGTCCTATCTTTCTATTGGTTTATTTAATATCTGGTAGCTTTTGAATTCATATTAGACATTATAGAGCCTATATTATTATGTGTCTAGATTGTTCTCTATTCATTAATAAAGAATTTAATTTTATCACAGCATGTAGTTAATTTACTTGCAAATCACCTTGTTTCCTTTAAGAGTTCTTTTTACCTTATTAGAGTTTGTATAGAATAGCCTTTCTCCTTGGGCGTTATTACCCCAACTTTTAAGATATGGCATTTCTGAGATCTCTACTGAGTGTCCAAAGCATGTAAGAAAATCTTGTCCTTTGGCTGTTGAAACTAAATGTTTCCAAGGCTGTCTGAACTCCACTAGTTATTCAGCTCACACTACCCTACCAGTTCTCCATTCTCCAGTCATACTTGTGTCACCAATTATTCTTCTGTACCTGGCCTTGTGGAATTTTACCCTAAGTATGTACGGTTTAGTATGTAGCCAAAGTCGTAAGGACAACGCTATGTAAATTTCTGGAGCTACTTCTCTCCCGACCTCCCTGCTCTGCAGCATGCTGCCCTACAAAACCCATTTCCTTTAGTAGCACCAGACTCTGGTCTCAGTTTTCTCATGTCATTGATATTGATGGGCTGTGTTGTTCTTCCACCCTCTGTGTCATGGTCCAGAAAGTGTCACCAAGAAAAAAATCCAGGGATTGTTGGGTTTCCCGTGTTTGTTTCCCTTTTCCAAAAAATCATAATCTTACACAGTTTCTTATATTATATACATGTATATATGTGTATGTATATACATATACATACACATACATGTATCTCCTATGTTTTATCCAGTTGTGTAGTTTTTGGCAGAAGGGCTATTCCTTCATCACTGGGAGTAGAAAATAAAATAGGTTTTAATTCAAATGGATTTGCTTTGACTCTTGGAAAAAGAAACCTCCTTTCTTTTCCTTCTTTTCTTCTCTCCTTCCTTTTCTCCCTGCCTCTCTCCCTTTTTCCTTTCCTCCTTTTCTCACTCCCTCTTTCCCTCCTTTCTTTTCTTTTTTTCTGTTCCTTCTTTTGTTTTTCAGTTCAATTTGAACCTTGAAGAATACAAGCCTAGAGGTTCTTTTATCAATCTTCCTACCACATGAAGTTTAAGAGTGAAACAACATGACAGATAACTGAGACAAAAGATAAAAGGAGACTACTATCTGGCTTTTAGATTTCATTGAACCTAGCTCTATTTGATGTAGATTATGTGAGATAATAAATTGTAGCATTTTGTCAGGCATAGTTTATTCAGTATATTTTGGCTTACTTGCAACCGGAATAATTCTGACACATCTTTCAAAAGGCAGTATTTTCTACTAGTGCCCTATGCAAAGTGTTAATATTTTAATTAATATCAATTGATTCTGTACCATAGATTAGATGCTGTGATCAGTGTTAGCATTAGTTACTAAGTTAGACAGATCATTTTATTTGATAAAATGTGATAATTTGTATCATCTTTGGCTTTATAATAATAAAATTATTCAACTATCAATAAATAAGGTTAATTTTCTAAAATTGATGGTTACAAAATAATTAGGAAAACAAAGAAGTTGCAAGTTAATATTAAATATCTGTTTGGCACTATTTATAATATACTTTCTCAATGAAATTAAAAATCTTAACATACTGTTTTAGCTTAGATTAGTATCAGTGAAGGAAATAAACTATTACATTGAGACATAAACGTCAACTCTTATACCATCTATTATTTTTTATTATTGATAACTTTAGCTTGATATATATATATGTAACATTATATGTTTAGATAGCATTTCCATGCCACTTTTCAGAAGTTTCTTGTTTAGTGGATATATAAGAGTTTCAAAAGCAGATATTTCAAGTAGAAAACAACAAGAGTCAACAAGATTTTTGGAATAACATGTCTTTGTCTTTTTATAAATGTAGTTTGGAAAGATACACTTAAAATTACAGTTAATATTCAGAGTCAATCAATTTAAAACATGGATCTGGTCTAGAAATAAAAATAAGCAATGGACATTTTTGTGGTAAATATAATCCCAGTGGATAAATGCAGGAGATGTGTATACTGGTTTTAAGATTTTGGTTCCTGGAATGTTTGAAAGCAAAGAGTCAGGCCGAAGACAGGAATAGACCAGGCTTCACTAGAAATGAAAAATATCTGATTCAGTGGAAACATATTCAATACATTTTCTGTGTAAAGCACAAGAGGCAGAAATAGGTTATTGAAATACACATGAATATAAATTGTATATTAGTTAGAAAGCTACCAAAAATTGTTTATGTGGTGAATACTTTGTTACTCTTCGATTTTCTGTTCCCTGTTTTGTTATTTACTTCTTACAATTTCTCACTAAGGTGCTTTCTTGGGCACCCACAAGATGACATATGCCATTATCTGACTCTAAATTTTAAAAGTAACTTAATCTTTTTTCTCCTTTATTAAAAAAATCTAGAAGAGAACTTACGGTTTTTGTCCTTTCTTCAAAGCCAATAATTAATTGCTCTTTTCCCCTGGAATTATAATGTAAGGAAGAAAGCAACACACCACAACAAATGTGCAGATTTCTACTATTAAAAATTCAAAAGGCATAGAGAATAATAAAAGGTTTATTTTCAAATCAGGTCCCTGATAAGACTGGCATGGGAAATAATCAAGAAAGCTTAATTACTATAACTTGTCCATTATAGAAAAATGCAACATCTTACATTTCCATTGTTATCAAACATCTTATATTTTCATTGTTATCAAAGAATGAGGATAAAAACTTTTGGGATAATTAGGCATCAAAAAGTTTTATGACTTATGAGATGGTTTTCTTTAGCAGGTGTGACCTCAAATACTGTTTCTTTACTTTAAAACTAGAAGTACTTAATTTATTTGGTCAATAAATATCTAAATGCATACTATGAGCCAGATGCTAGTTATACCTTTATGAACAAAGCAACATAGTTCCTCTCCTCATGAAAACATAGTCTAATATAAACAAATAGACAACTAATAATTGCAATCCATGGAAAGTGCTATTATAAAAACCAATGGAACCTTTGATAATTAAGTGATTCAGGGAGGTCTCAACAATTACGTGATACTAGATGACGCTTGAAAGATAAGAAGTTATCAGAGGTCAAATATTGAGGGAAAGAATGTCCTAGCAGAGGAAACACCATATGTACAAAGGCCTAAGGTAGAAATAACTGGGTTTGTGTGTGAATCTGTGGTCCCCAGAAGCTAACGTTGAGATGAGAGCTCACGTGCAAGTGATTTATGAAGGAAATGCTCCTAGAAGATCTCAGTATAGGAATGCCAGGAGGGGAAAGGGATGAGAAAAAGCCAAGCAAGGGTGCAATTTCAGCCCCAGCTTCAGCCTCAGCCTGATCTAGCTGTGGAACCCTAGAGTATGAATTACAGCTCGGAGCAATTTCCGCATGAAGCTATGGAGCTGGCTTTCAACCTCGTTACACCGTCCAGTCACTGGTTAACAACCCGTCTAGGAGGATAGTAACTCCAAGTCTTTGGATGTCCAGGAAAATAACTCCAGTAGGTGACCAAAAGTAACATTCCACAAAGAGCTGCATGTATGGGATGTTAGAAGCACAAACACACAGAAGCTAGAGCAGGGGTGTGGAGTATGGTAAAAGGGACTTTAAAAATCTCTGTGGAGCCCCAACACTGTCTACTACAGCTTGTTAGAGAGAAACCAAAAGGACACTAGAGTGGCTCTGTCATAGTAAGAGAGACAGAGATGGGTCCAATCAGCGCATGTAGAGAGAAAGAAGACAGGTCTTGGAGGGTTTAAAAGGCTATTGTATAGAGTTGACATTTTATTCTACCAACAAATGGAAACCAATGAAAAAAAATGACACAAACTGATTTGTATTCAGAAAAACATCTTTAATTATTACACAGACACTTGAGGAAGACAAATAAGGGAGCCAAGCTTATTTTATTTATTTTTGTAGTACTTTGTTAATTTTTTAAAAAAATGTATTATTTGTACACATTTACAGGATACATGTGGAATTTTGTTACATGTATATAAAATGTGGTGATCAAGTCAGGATATTTAAATGAGTCCATTGCTTGAATACAAAACATTTTTGTTAGCTGTAGTCACCCTGCTCTGCTATCTAACACTGAATTTATTCATTCTATCTAACTATATGCTTGCACCCTTTAACCCACTTGTCTTCATCCTTCTCCCTTCTCCCTATTCATTCTTCCCAGTCTCTGTTATCTATCTTTCCACTCTCTACCTCCATGTGATCAAATTTTTTAGCTCTCAATAACATGTCCAATTGTCTTTTTTGTGCCTGGCTTATTTAACTCAAAACAATGTCCTCCAGTTCCATCCATGTTGCTGCAAATGGCATGGTTTTATTCGTTTCTTATGGCTGAATAGTATCCCAATGTGTATATAGGCCACATTTTCTTTATCCACTCATCCACTGATGGACACTTAGGTTGATTCTGTATCTTTACTATTGTGGATAGTGAGGCAATAAACATGTGAGCACAGGTATTTCCTTACCTGTGGATAAATTTAGAAATCATTATATCAAAGTGAAACCTGTGCTCTCATGTGTTATTTTAGTAGATCTGGAAAGAAATGATGGCAACCTGGATTAGAGTGGTTGTAATTAAGAAAGAAGTGAATACACTTAAGAAATATTTAGGAGTGGAAAAGTATTGGACTTAATAATGGATAGGATATGGAGATCATATAGAAAAGGAGTTCCTTTGAGAGTTTTTAGAGACATAATAATAATAACACCTAACAATAAGAAAATACCCTCTGACAAGAGAAAAATAACTACTAAAATAAGATAAGTTGACCTTAACCCTAACCATGAGAAAGTCAAACCTTCTTCGTTACTTCTATGGTTTTCAGGATACAAAAGAGCACAGATCAATTCTATCAATGTACAAAGTCCCAGTCATCTGATTATTTATATAAATGTGAATTTTAATATGTGTGTTGATAATGAGCCGTGTGTCAAAGTTTAGGAGTACAAAAGAGAACAGAGCATAACCTGTTTCCTCAAACATGTACATAACAGACATGAGCGTACCTAATTTTATAAAAATTCAAGAAACTTAAGATTGATACAGTGTCTCTTAGAACACACGGCATCTTTTCTTTCTTCATAACTCAGGCAGAATTATACCAATAGTATACAATTCATATTTTACAATCAATTTCACAATTGGTGAATTAAAATACCATACACACAATTGTTGTGTTTTCTGCAAGAAAAGAGATATACTAGGGAGCCAAAGATATGGGAGATAGAGTCCATGAAGTAAAATAATTCTTAGATATGAGAGGCAAAGGAGATGGGGGTTTGAAGACTTCTCCTCATTTCCTGAATGGGATAGTTATTTTTATTGATTAAGCTTGAGAATTCACTGAATGGACTTCTAGAGTGTTGGGAGAAAGAAAATACCCTGCTTTTTTGGATGTGTTGATTTTAAAAGGCAATATTTGTAAAGATAAAGTATAAACACTCTACAGTTTGTTGAATACACAGGGCTAATTTCAGAAAAGAAAAGGCTGGAGAGAGAGATTATTACATCATCAGTGTAAGTGATATAAGTGAAGTTATAAGCAAAGGAAGATGGGCTACCAGGGGAAAGTAGGTAAGAGAAGAAAAGAGGGCTTAGAAAAGCATACCAATGTGTAGAGTTCAGAATGAGGAGGCTATAACAATTGAATAGACTTTGGAAACAGGAAGAAAATCAGAGGCAATGTACTCATGGGGACTACATAAGGAATAGTATCTAGATGGAACAGGTAGTTATCAGGATTAAATATTGTGGACAGGTTAGCTAAGATTAAAAGCAAAACACACACACACATGCAAGTACACAGTTTGTAGCGATAGACTACTGGAAAATATGTTGAGAAAGTTTTGCAAAAAAATGTTTAGAGGAAAGTAGGATTTTGGTGTGTTTGAAAGTATTACAAATTTAGGTTTCTCTTTCATTTGTTTGCCTAAAATACAGAAGATAAAGTGTGACCAGGATGAAACATAATATTAAAGGGAGCTATATTTTAATAGATATTTTTAACAAGATTCTTTATATATTGAATGAAAAGTATTACTAAAGAATACACTTAAGCATTTGAAGTGAAAGGGACTAGTTAATACATCGATTTCCTTGACAAAGTAGGGAGTATATTATCCAGAAAATAAGTGGAACAATTACCCTGGGACAGAAAATGAAATGCCTACCCACTGAAATGGGAGAAATGGAGAGAAAAATGGGATTTTATCTAGAAGCATGTATGGTTGGAGAGCAGCAAGTTAAAAGGTTTCTCACCTAATGACCTCCAAATTATCTCTTAAGAGGGAAGAGCCTGGGATGGTGGTGGTCCTAGAGAAGAGCTACAGCTCTGAACTTACACCAGTGGAGAATGGGTGAAGAAACTGACCAAAGAAAAATAAAATATTTGCAGGTACCTCTGCGGGTCAGCTCAGTCTGAGACTACACATTCACAGTGAACCGATTTCTCTTGCTGGGAGTCCTCCCAATGGTTCACACTTCTCTTATGTGCGCAGGGTGCTTCCCAATCATGTGAATGCCACTTTCCTTTCAGTTTTTTCTATTTGGAACTTTCTTGTTCAATATCACCCCATTAGAAGCAGGTTTGGTTTTCTAAGCCTCCCAAAATAAAAATAAACTGAATAAACAATCTATGTTAGGAGATCAAGGAAAGAGGGATAGAAGGATTATTTGTTTTCTGAAGGATGGCTGAGGATAACAGATTACATTTTTCTTTTTGTACCTACTTTTCAAATTTAACACAGAGTTTTGTAACTTACAGAAAAAAGTGACAAGCAGGTGGCATCCTGTTTGATATATGGTGACATGCCTCAAATGACAATAGTGAAGGGCCACCGGCTCCACTTCTGTCCAGTGGCTGTAAAGCTGAATCCCAAGGAGCCTAATGTTATAGATTATCTTGCTTTGGTAATTCAATTAAATTGATAAAATCAGAATGTTTTCTACTTAGAATGATTTAGCATACTAGGAAATTAAAATAAACAGCAAGAAAAGTCTTTATAAAAACATTAACTATGGTTCTTAATGCGCATGGTGTGCTTTTCATTTTCTTGCACAGTACATTCTTTTCCTATTCCTTGACATGTTAGAGGATGCCAGTAGTCAGCAATTACTTCTCTACTTTACAGCTGCCTAAGCTTAAAACACCTCCAAACTAGAACATTAAGGGAATAGATAGAGTGGTTTAGATGGTAATAACATTTTTTTATTTTAAGGCAGTGTTAATACTTATTCTCTGGTGAGTTGGAGTTTCTGGTCTGTGTGTAGGAAATGGCAAATGCTGAGCAGCACAATCCTTCACACTTGGTACCTACCCTCCTTTAATTGTCTAATGACAGACACTATTCTGGAAATTGTTTACTTTTTTTTTTTCAGATCATCATGAGAATTTACAAGTATACAGTGAGCAAGTTAGCCATATGCAGCTCTGAGGTAAGTGCTGGGCACCTACATGATGCCAGACATCAGAGGCAAACTTTCATATGAAGGGCATGTGTGAGCTGGATACTTTGAAAGCATGATGCCAAATATCTGGATATTTGCAAATCTCCCACTCATTCCCTGGCTTTTTAATGTTCATGGAAATACTGTGTTTTCGGTATATATAGTCACAAACAGTACTCTTGAAAGCAATGTCATGATTTTTATTTTTCATAAAATTTGAAACTATGCAGCATAGACAATGCCATTAGATTACTGCTTCTCAAACTTTAAACGTGCATTTGAAATCAACTGGAGAGCTGGCCAATAAGTGTTCTGATTCAGGGCATCCTGATTCTGCATTTCTAACAGGACCCTTGGTGATGGTGGTGCCACTGGTCCCCAGATCACACTTTGGGTGGGAAGCCTCTCGACCTGTCCTGTCCACCACTTACGACATGTGGCTGTTTCAACTTAAATGGTTTGAATTAATAACAGTGAAAATCCAGTTTCTCAGTTTTATTTGGCACATTTCAAATGCTCAGTTGCCAAATGTAGAATATTTCCATGCAGACATCCTACTGGACAATGTTGCTCTGGATGAATTATCTTATTATTTTGTCCATTCACAAAAACTTTTAAAAATTATTTACATTTTGCTTGTAACTATATCCTGTTTAAAATCACAGAAGAATTCCTACAAAGGTGGCATTCACGGTTGAGTACAACACCAGAGATCACAGTTTTGAGGTCTAGAACTTTATATTGAAAGTATTTTGAGCCGCTACGGACACTAAAATTTGCCTGAATTAAAATAGATATTTTGAAAATGACTACTTGTTGCATTAAATTCAACTAATGCATTAAATATAATTTATTTGTTCTTATAGTTCATGATAGTACAAACTCTGATTACATACTGCATTTATATTTTTTGCTTTTTCATTGTTTTACATTTCTACTCCCTCTATTATTATTATTATTATTATTGCTATTAGTGGTTTTTTTTAGGTATTGGTACATATATATCTATCGGTATTACTCTTCTTAGACTTCCAAGCATCAATAGGGTCCAAAATAAATAAAGAAGTCATTAATGCTAATTCATGCAATGAGATACTTGATTAAAGTATCTAATTTTAAGCATAATTCCAGGTTATGAGTCCTTTGTCTGACTTTGTCTATGACTGAGTAAATCACAAGGGCTTTTCAAAGCTCAGTTTCCTCATCTGTAAAGGATATCTGATGCATAAAGATCAATTAATTAATGTAAATATTTCTTAAATACCAAATAAGCACCGTGCAAATACATTATTAGGAGCAAATACTTTTTTATGATAATTTATAACGGCAATACCCAAATGTTTTAGTATTAGGTTAAAATCTAAAGGCAATTGGGAAGATAACTATTACTAAAATATTTCATACTATGTAGTCTTATCAACAACATAATCAACTCAAAAATGTAAGATTTAATTTATAGACCTCAACTTGGAGAGGTCTATAATTTCTATGATTTATATAAGATGTCTTTAATTTATGGTCTTCAATTTTGAGATTTTAATTACCAGTTACAAGCTTCTTTTTATGCTAGAACCATTTATAGATAGTTATTAACATTAGCCAAATCCAGGCAGAAAAGTTTGATTTACATATACACATGTATTCTATTTAACAAGTATAAACAATTATCTCAGTTTGTAAATTCATGAGGGTTAGAGCAACTGATGATGCCATTTTTTTCTGTTAGTTTTATTCAAACAAATTACCACAAAATAGTTCTTTTGTTTCTCTCGTCTCTCTTCTTTGTTTCTCTCTTTTGTTACTCCCTGTCTTCACAGTTGTTTTGTAGTTTTAGTGCAGCTTCTCTCCAAGGTTAGCTTTCTTGTTAAGTACTCAGTTGCTCTAAAATTTGTTTATAATTATATCCAACCTAAAATCACAGAAGAATCCCTGCAGAGGTGAATTTCAAGGTTTTGTAAAATATAGAAGATCACAGTTTTGAGGTCTAGCACAAATTAAATGGCAACGTAGATTTACGTTTTATCTGATACACACTGATGTTCTCTGAAATAGAGTACCTCATGAGCATAATTTCAAAGTAAAGTAGGCCATGTAGGATAATTAGTTGCACAATTTACATTGTCCTGAAATTTTCTTTCAGTACTAACTAGAGGTTTGTCATGAACCATGAATAAATTTGACACATTGTTTATTCTTAAGATTCAAACCAGTTTCAGTCAAAATGTTGCAAGACTTCTGCTTAAGAATGTCATGACCTAGCTGGGCATAGTGGCACACCTGTAATCCCAGCTACTTGGAGGCTGAGGCAGGAGAATCACTTGAACACAGGAGGTGGAGGTTGCAGTGAGCTGAGATCACGCCACTGCACTCAGCCTGGGTGACAGAGTGACACTGTCCTAAAAAAAAAAAAAAAAAAGTCATGGCATTTTCTCCTTTTTCTTCCAATTTTGATTTTGTGTGGTATTTAGTTGCACACTGATCTTTATATTAAACTCTTTACAAATCACAGCCACTGATTATCTAAAACAATTACAGGGATTTAAAATAGACTTGCTTATCCATTTTTCATGGCTGCTTGCGAAGCCCTTTTAGAGTCCTTCATTCTCCTTCTCTGCCTGCCTGGAGCTTTGATCTGGTGAGTGTGAACATCATCGTATTTTATTCTCTTAATCAACACCTGGTGAAACCTGGAATGTCCAGCAAAATATGTTTTAAAACAACCCACAGAATGGGATTGTAGAGATGTCTACAAAACCTGGAATTTCCACAAAGATATCTAATCTTTAGGATTCAAGCAGTCAGCATTGAAATTAAGCTTCCAGGAGGCAGATTGATCATTTGAATCCAATAGCTCAATAGCTCAAGTTAAAATTCAAGCTTGAGATTGGTGCCTGCATTGGTTCCCATGTAACTGAGTTTGGCCCCCAGTCCAGGAAACTGGTGGTATATTAGAGTCAAGTAAGATTCATAGTCTTCCAAATAGAAGGATTAGCCTATAGATTGTTGAGTATAATTTAAGACCTACTGTAGGCCACAAGATAGAATCTCTGTATGCAGGAAGACCAGGTGGATTAGGAACCTGAAAGCAGGACAATGGAAGATGGGCTGCAGATGAACTCTGGTTCCCTGATGCTGACAATGTTTGGGACTGAAGTCTAGAAAGAGGAGTGAACTAGTTCCACCTTTCATTCTCGGAGCTAACTTTATGTTCCAGAGTAGTTATCTTAGCAGATATCACCTTGTTTCGATCTTCATTCTGTTGATGCTGCTGTGGTTGGAGTAACTTGAAATCACATCTACACATTGAGCTTTGGAACTTGATTTTCAGTGCTGCCTTTCACTACATGATGATATCTATTAATGTATTCCAGCCTTGGCAAACTGTTTCCAGCATGCTTAGTTGCATGTGAGTTAACCTGGTGCTATTTCTCAAGAATGGAGGAGTAACAGTCAGATGCAGGGTTTTGATTAAGATGAGACATCATGCTAAGACTTAAAGAAGCAAAGTCAGCTCAAATAGGGGAACTGAGGCATAAGGTCTTGCTTTACAGGGGGTAGACATATTTAGGATCCTGGTAAGAGAATTTGAGTTGGCGGATGGCAAAACATCCGGGTTTGCAGGCAGGTAGGTAGAGGGATGGACAGACAAATACGTTCTGAAGGCTGGCAGGAAGCTTGTTAGAAATTCTGAATTTAAATTAGAATCACAGCAATCTCATAATGACACTTCCCCGAATTTCTAAGAAGAAAGGGTACACATTTGTAGTGCAAGTTTATTTTCTGATTAATTTTGGGGTATAGAGGAACTGCAAGAGATTTCCAGTTTTCAGAAATTTGGGTTTGTAGCAGCTGCAGCAGAGTTCCTTCCTTCCTCTGGCTGCTTTTACACTTTTAATAAATTGAGTTTCAGTAGTTGAAAAGGGTGAGTAAAAACGTAAGGTTAAAAAAATGCTAGTATTTTTTCATGTAATCTAATATTAAAATTCTATAAATTCTCAAGAAAAATTATAGCAACTGTAGAAATTTAGGCAGCCACCTATTAGTGAAAAATGAAGAACTGAATACAATGTAATGTGGTTAATAATTTACACATTTTGAATTAGGGTCTGGCAGAAAACCTAATGGAATTATATAAATGATGGCTTCATTTGTTTTAAATAAAAGTATTTTTAGATTTATGTTTTGACATTTTATTGACATTACATTTTCATCCCAGTTGTTGACATTAGAAAGTTTTCCTAATCCCTCCAAAAAAGGATAAGAGTAGAGAATTTGTCATTAAGCATATATTTTGGAAACCATAATAAACCCTTTACAATTTATACAATTATTCCCTTTTAAAAAACACATTTTGAATGACATTCATGCTCTCTACTTAAGGAATGGCTTTGAAAAGCATAAAATAGAATTATTTTGATATGAATGCACTTCTCCATGCTTCTCACTTATAGTTGTTAATTTAGGATTAAGGTGACCATGAAACTCATTGTTCAAACTTGAACACTTTTGAGAGTGATATAGGATGCGTTGCTGGGACAAATGGCATAAATTGGGCAACCAGAACATATGGGCACCCTCTCCAGAAGATTATTTTTGAATACATATCAACAGACTGTGAATACATTCGTATTTTACCTTCTCTGCTGCTCACTCCAGGAGTAAGTCACAAACAGAAAAACTTTCAGAGAGACAAAAAGCATTAAAAAAGGAAGTAGGCTCATTTCTAAACGATTGGTTGGCAGCTAAAATTATGCTTTTTGACTCACAGATCTTTGTAACAAAGATCTGGGGCAGGTAGTCTTTCTCTTTATTAGAATGACAAAGGGTTCCCATTAAAAATTCATATTTATGCCTTGCTTTAGACTTAGCATATCAGAATAACTGAGATTTGGGGCCCAAAATTCTGCATTTTTATATACTCCCCAAGTGGTTCTCATGCACAATTTTTTTTTTTTTTTTTTTTTTTTTTTTTTGAGATGGAGTCTCGCTCTGTTGCCCAGGCTGGAGTGCAGTGGCAAGATGTCAGCTCAATGCAACCTCTGCCTCCCTGGTTCATGACATTCTCCTGCCTCAGCCTCCTGAGTAGCTGGGAATACAGGTGCGTGCCACCACGCCAGGCTAATGTTTGTACTTTTAGTAGAGACAGGGTCTCACCATCTTGGCCAGGCTGGCCTCAAACTCCTAACCTCATGATCCACCCGCCTCAGCCTCCCAGAGTGCTGGGATTACAGGTACATTATGTATGTATGTATGTATGTATGTATTTATTTGAAACAAGGTCTCCTGTCACCCTGGCTGGAGTAGAGTACAGTGATCATGGTTCACTGGAACCATGATCCAGTGATCATGGTTTTATTTTTGTAGAGACAGGGTCTTGCTATGTTCACAAGGCTGATCTTGAACCCCTGACATCAAGAGATCCTTCCACCTTGGCCTCCCCAGAATGTTGAGAATATAGACGTGAGCCACCAAACCTGGCCACCATGTACATTTAAATGTTGGCTTAAGTAGAGGAGAGGATTTGTTCTATCTAGAATGTCTCTAAAATCAGAATCTTACTCTTTTCATCACATGGTCATTCATGTTAAAAATTGTACTGCTTTTACTAAACTACCCAGATGTGAACAATGAAAATAAAATGATTCAATGCAAAAATTTTAGACATATTAAATTTTTATTTCTGGATGATGGTATTAGTAAGCCTGTTCATTTTTTTACTCCCACCAAATGGAAGAGGTAAATTAAATGAGGGCTTGCTCAGAGGAAGGACAGGCTTCGTTCTGGGACTCTTGCTCTCTCTTCACCTGTATCTGGTCCTTGAGCAAGGCTGACTCATTCCGAGTCTACCTGCCTGTGCTCTCTGTAGAAAAGCATAACATCTACTGGGATTCAAGGCAAATTGCCAAGGATTTCCCTTGATTTTTTTTTCCCAATCTGGTTTCAAGAAGGATGTTATTTTATGAAACAACAGTGAATGCCAAAGACTGATGCCAAAGCATATGGGGAATGCCCAGGGTTGCAAGCATTCATTTGGAGATGGTTTAGAAGACAAGCAGGTTACTAACAGGGATACAAGGATTACACTTAACCCTGAATGCTTCCACAGTTGCCAACTAAATCAATAGCTGTGCTAACCCTTCACAACGTTCTTATAGTTTCCCAAAAAAATTTATATGAAGAGTGAGAGTTTTAGTACCCTGGAGCATACCTGGGCAAAATAGAGAGCCATGAAATCCTATCTTCTTTTCTGTAGCCTCCCAGTCCCAGGCATGTAGTCTCTCTAGCTGTCCTTTATGACACTCAGCTCTCTCCTTCTTGTTGCTATGGGACACACATTATGCTCTATGCTGATAGAAAAGCAAGGAATCATATGTTGTATCTGCTCTGATGAAGGATTTTATAATTTGCTTTATGTTCTAACCTTAAATACACAGAAGCATATGCAGTCACACACATGCAGATAGCCCTACCTAGCACTAAGATCAAGAAAATCAGCATCGAGAAAATTTTCTAGATAGGAATTCACTTTGGGTTTCTAGGGCTGGTAAGATTTAGACAGGTAAAGTGGAATTTAGTTAGGGTGTATTTTTCTTTTTAAAAGGATTATGTCCTCAAAGAAAAAGGTTTGAACTTAGTAGACTATCAAGAATTTACCACTAAGAGATAATTTGAGAGATTACTCAGCCTTTCCTCTCCCAGTAGTCTCCCTAGGTATGTATTTTCTTGGATATAGAGTTGGCACTATTTGGACTTTGAGATCCAGAGCCTCTTGTGGTGTGTACTCCTTTCTGTGTTTCTGCTGTGCATTGCGTGGCATCTTCCATGTAGTTCAAAAATGTTTATAATCAGAATAAATCTACAGTGGTATACTATGAAGCTATTTCTTAAATATTAAGGTGCAAATGGGCCTCCTGGGGAGCCTATAAAAATGTAGATTCTTATATAGCAGGTATAGGGTGGGGCCTACAGGTCTGCCTGTGTAACAAGCTACTCGGTGAAGTAGATGCTGCTAGGCCAGGAACCACACATAGTTCAAAACACCAACTCTTCATAGTGTCATCCTATATTTTTTTCCATTTTTCACTTACATAGTTCCCTATTCCCCAGTTAGCATCTGTATTAGTTCGTTCTTACACTGCTATAAAGAGCTACCTAAAACTGGGCAAATTTATAAAGAAAAGAGGGTTAATTGGTTCATAATTTTACATGCTTAATAGGAAGCATGACTGGGACACCTAAGGAAATTTGCAATCATGGTGGAAGGTGAAGGGGAAGCAAGCAAGTCTTTACCATGGTGAGACAGGAGAAAGCCAAGGAGAAAAAACTACAAACTTATCAAACAACCAGATCTTGTGAGAATTTCATCACAAGAACTGCAAGGGGGAAGTCTGCCCCATGACTCAATCACCTCCCACCAGGCCCCTCTTCTGACATGTGGAGATTACAGTTCAAGATGAGATTTGGTTCAGGACACAGAGTCAAACCATATCATTCTGCCTCTGGCCCCTCCCAAATCTTATTTATTTTTAACATTTCAAAACCAATCATGACTTCCCAACAGTCCTCCGAAGTCTTAACTCATTGCAGCATTAACTCAAAAGTCCAAGTCCAAAGTCTCATCTGAGACAAGACAAGTCCCTTCTGCCTATGAGCCTGTAATATCAAAAGCCAGCTAGTTACTTCCAGGATGCAACGGGGCTATAAGCATTGAGTAAATGTTCCCACTCCACAAGGGAGAAATTGGCCAAAACCAAGGAGCTACAGGCCCCATGCAAGTCTGAAACCTGGCAGAGAAGTCATTAAATCTTAAAGCTCCAAAATAATATCCTTTGACTCCCTGTCTCACATCCAGGGCGTGCCGATGCAGGGGGTGGGCTCCCATGGCCTCGGGCACCATCTAAGTTCTTTTATGAAAGAGCCCATTGATTATATTTGTCTCCTCTTCTCCAAAAAAAAAAAAAATAATAATAATAATAACTTAATTTGGTGTTGAGCACATATAAAAATACTTCACCAGTATGAGATACCACCTACCTAAAAAGCAACATAATATTTTCAAATTTAATAATAATAATTTCCAAAGAGTAACTATGAGAACAAGTTGCACAGATCAACCAGTTAGCAGACCTGAGTGCTTCTTTAAATTTAAATAGATTTTTTAATTATAGTTTTATTTCATGTATTTCCAAATAATAAGCTATTTTTTATCAAGATACGACAAATTAGTAATGCATCACACAAATGCAAAAACACACCCACACACCCAAAATGATTGGCTTAAGACAATTTCACTATCTTTATACTTTTTACAGAAAAGACCCTAGAATTCTTACTCAGGTCTATATAGTTAGTTTTTACTTAATTCTAATGAGATTGATTTCTGCTTTCCAAGGTCACATTAATTTATAATGATAATCGCAAATGGAGGAAATGCTTTTATCAGCTGCAGAAATGGCATTAGAAACTAAAATCTTTTAATATAACAGAAAGAAAGAGGCAGAAAAATAAGGTAAGAAAAGCAGGCCAATGATTTAAAGCTTTAAACAGTATTATTTTCTATAGAGGTAAATGGCCCTTCATAGTTCCACAGGCCCTAAGGTTTTATTTTTAATATAGCTCACTGAAATAATTGATATTATTAATTATGAACCTAGATTTCAAAAAAGATTGAAATATATTTAATATTTTTCAGAGAAAATAGGTTTGTGTTGAAAAAAATCTTAGTGTTTAACTAGTTTAAATTGCCAGTAAGAATATCAGTGAGTTTTATATTATAGTATAATTTTAATTTTGAATGCTTATTTTTTGTTTTTAATACTTATATACATTTCATTATCCAGAATTTTTCATTATGAAAGACAGTGCAGGCTTTGTTAAAATAGTATTTGCTAAAGGAATTAAAGCTATTTCTAATTTCTTTTTACTTTGGGCTGGCCCTGCTTAAGAACAAATATCTTTTATCTGTTAGAAATGATTTGTTAATAATCTAATCAAAGTACTATATACTTTATAGAATTTAATTTGATACAATGTGTATGCCAAAATGGTATATATACTATGTATCATATAATCAAGAAATGTTTCAATAAACGTGAAATTAAGCCTTAAAAAAATAGACAATATAGGTGAAGTGGCTTCAATATTCTATTATTTCATATTCATCCCTATAATAATATCAGATTAAAGCACAATTACTCTAATTTTGCATTAGGTAAACACATTTTCTCATAGACCTTACTTTAGTTCTATAACCTGTTCTTAATTTGAAACTTAATTTACCCCAAATACATAATTTCTGTATGCCATTTAAGGATCTATTTCATAAAGCAGGTTACATCTATATTTCAAAGAAAAGTAAGTACTGTAACACTTTAAGTGCAAGAGTAACTAAACAGATTAACTTAAACATAACTTAGGGTTATAACAGAGCTTGAAAACAATGTTATGACTTTTGTAAAACAGTGATTTTTACAGAAAATCTTGACAGCACAAGGTGAAGAGTCCAACTTTCTTTTCATACATTTTCCATTTTATCAACCCATTTCTCCTCCATTTGTACTTTGGTTCTTCTCAGTTGCTGTGCATTCCAAGTCCCAGCCTGCTCTCTGCGGGTGTGCAACACACGTCTGATGATGATGACACTTACAGTGATTGCCTCGTGGGGGAAAAGTGTTAATTTCTTCTGACATCCCCAGATTTGAATCTAATGAAATGAAAATGTAAACTACAGTGGGTTAAGCTCTCTGGTGCTTTTCCTTCTTAGAACGAGGGTAGTTTCCTTTTGCATGATTGAAATCACGCCTATATCATCCTCTTAACGTCCATAGTACAGTGCTTAATGGCTTCATCAGGATATATCACTTTCTTTAGCACTGAGCTTCCAGTGGAACACAAATCATTTAGAGAGAGAAATTGTTCGGGAAGAATAGGGTGCAGGGGCTGAAGAATCAGAGTTAAAAGTAGGGAACATAAAGAAAAAACCTAAAATGTTTGGAAAATAAAAGAGCAAGAAAAATTCACTGAAAGCTTATTAAATGTTTTAGGTTAAAGATGGGAAATACAAAAAAAATTTAGTATGATTTTGATAGCAATTTATAAGTACCACCTATTACTAACAAGAAAATCTTTATATTTTACTTACTTATCTCAATTATTGTCTGTTACTACTGCTGAAATACAAGCTCTGTGTGGCTAGAGATTTTGTTTGTACACTTTGTACCACTAGGAATCAGAACAGTGCCTAAATCAGAGCAAACATCATTTGTTGAAAAAAGAATAAAGAAAATTCTGAAATCTATATAAAAATTATGAAATATTGCAGTATTAACCCATAAAATAAAAATTCATATCCAAAAAGAATATTTTAAATGTTCTCTGTCTCCCAGAGCTGCAGATAACTTGTAATAGATAATTTTCCAATTTTTTCTGAATACTTTCAATGTTCCTCTGTCCTTGATAATACACAAATTATCCTCCCTGTTTGTCATGTCCTCATAGCATCTGCCCAAATTTGAGATAAAATCAAGGTCATAAATAACAACCATGTTAGCATTTTTGAAATAATAAAATTTTCCAGGACATGTTCTAATGCATTTATGGGCGTCGGCAGGCCACTCATCTTCTCATAAACAAACTAGATTAATATAGATTCTAATTGAAGGTTTTGGACAGCCACTTGGCACAAGAGGGGATACAAATTTGAAGATGTAATATCACAGAGAAAAATTTTGCATAAAAAAATAGTAGAGATGCAAATTTAACTGATGACCAAATCAGTTCTACCTACCTTGCTCACCCAATTTCTTAGTTCTGAAATCATTGAGCATCTGCTACGGATAGTGGTCTCTTAGAACAGAGCATTGCAACACTATTCATCCTGTTTTGAGAGTGGTGCTTTTTGAGGCTCCTTTTGGAAAGCCAGCAGATGGGGAGAAGCTGGGCTGCAGAAAGGGGGATTAAGCATTTGGAGCTCTGTAGCAGCTTGGGATTTTTCTGTTTTACTTAATATAAGATTCCAAAGTTAGGCTTTGCTTGAATACAGTGTTTGATTTGAAAAACAAAGGTATATAAAAATCCACAAGGAAAATGTTTTTCTGTCACATTTTGAGGGATTTCTTCAAAGGAAAATTGCTTAAAATATATTGGTTATTTTGGAAATATTTTGTAAAATGCAGTTCTGAGAAATATGCCAGACTGTTTGGGGATGATAAATTATTTATTGATAATACAAACTGCTAACTTATTTTTAGTTTTAAAATACGTATTAAAAAATAAGTGGAAATTGGTACCTGGAACATAAAAAATTCTGTAGCCCATAAGAAGAAATTAACCTTCTTAATATTATATCATTTTATTTAAAGTCAAGAAACATTTATTTAGTATCTCTGCATGTCAGGCCGAGAGGATGCCACAAAACTCATTTATGAACATCATTTATTGAGGGCTTCTTATTTTTCCAAAGTATAGTTTACAGAGGTGACTTAACATGAATAAAATCCAAGGCTTTATCTTTAAGGAGCTGCCCAAGTCGTGAGAAAATATAGGAATATATCATTTATGTAAACCCATAAACAAATAAATATGTACAATAGGCAAAGGGCAATAATCTAAATGTTTCAAAACTACTATTGGAGAACAAAGGACAACAAAACTAACTTTGCGCGTAAGATGCCATCAAGGTCTCCCACAACAGAAAATCATCTTTATTTCAGCTAATCTTGGAAGGATGCAAAGGGCTTATCACTTTCAAAGAAAAGGAAATGATTCGTTTAGTAAAACAGAAGAGCAAACATGGCATCTGCGTGAAGAGCATCCTCAAAGTGAGCATGAGCCACACTGGGGTCATTTATATTTCAGTTTCATTCTGTAGATTATGGAGAGATATAGTTAAAATAATAAAAATATGGCTTTTATAATAAATGGCTCAGTGGGATTGTAGAATGGATGAGGGAGGGCCTAAACTGTGGCCCTGAAAATAGTGATGTGGATGAGAGACAGGAACAAAAAATCTCCCAGAGATGGGATTGAGGTAAACTGATAATGTTGTGAAGGCAACACAAAAAAGAGAGGGTTTCTGAATTGTTTTGCTGACAGAGAAAATGGTGCTACTGACAACAGATATATAGACTAGTGAGAGAAGAGTGAGTTTGGGGAGTGATAATGTGATCACTATTATGTGTCAGAATATGATCATTTTGAGGTGGCTTCTGACATTCAGAAATATTAGCTAAAAGTAAGGAGAAACAAAGTCAGAAGAGACATAGTGTCGAAAGAAATGAGACAAAACTTTGACCTTTACTAATAATGGAAATTATAGAAATAAATGAGATTTCCTGAAAGAAAATACAGATGGACAAAAGAATAAGATTAAGTCAAAATTCTGTGAAGTATAAACATTAAACAACTGGAGATTCTAGGAAAGGATTGAGAGAAGTAAACAAAAATTAAAACTTCTTTTATTTGTATATCATTACATACAACAGAAGCAATGATGGAAAACCTTTTGACAACCTAAGCAGACTTCTCTGTTTGAGTCATGTGTCAGTTCTGAAACAATTAAAAATATAGCATTCATGTTTCAGTAGTGTTTCTTTCACTTATCTGTCTTTAGCTTTAGATCCATCTAGATACTTATCTAGATATATTATCAGAACAAATATGAGATTTTATTAGAAACACATTGGAAAGAAACAGAGTAATAGGGCTTGTAAATCTTCCTAAGATTTAATCATGTATTTGAACAAAATGATAATAGTAATATTACCTAATGGTGTTTAATACATAATTTATGATGCTTTTGCTTTTACTATAAATGATTAATAGGTGACAATGAAATTCGCCTTATATCTCCTAAAGGTATGGCTTACATGCAGTCCTACTTTATATTTCAGTTCTTCTCATAAAGTTCTAATGAGTTTGACTTGCTAACACTCTTATCATGGTTCTTCTCATAGCATTAGAAGTTAAAATTTTTCTTTGTCAATATTTGTTGAAATTGCGTAAATGAAACTATGTACAAAAGAAAATGTTATCAATTTTTTTCTTGGAAATTTCCATTTATATCCAAAATATTTTAATATCTTGCATTCTTTCTTGCTAGTTAAGTGAGAGAGAATAATTTTTGGTACTTTCTTCTCCTCTTTTGCTATAAAAAATGGAAGTTGCTTATAACCCAAGTGCTTATTATGACTTCAGTTTCTGCATCTTTACAAGGATTGTTGAGGAAAATAAAGATACCTGTACAACTTGAATTTATGAGTGATCATTAGGATAAGTCAACGGGTGCTTTACAAATGCAGAATAGACTAGGAATAGAATTGAAGGTTGGTAAAACACAATTGGCATCTTTATCCAATTATTCACGGTGTATGAAGTTACAGTCATTCCAATTTCAAATGGCCCTGATTTCTGACACAAAAGATGATGTCAAGAGACAAGTAAGTAGCAGGACAGATGAAGTCTTAACAACTAAACAGACTACTGTGATGCAAATCATTTTTCTAAGGAATGGTAAATATTTCTGAAGTTAACAATAGAAACAAAAATACACTATCAATAAAAGGCACATAAAATAAACACAGAAATCATATACAGCCTTAAGAGAGTTGTTTCTGAGTAAAATGCTTTTTAATGTCTTCACAAACTTGTCAGCATCTCTTTTAAAATCAAGTCAATACATTTGGAGCAATTGTTCATGAGACACAACTGGTTAGTAAATGATTCCGTAACTCGATTCAGCTGTTAATTTTACATAGCTATTCCCAAACTGTGCAAGTTTTACAACAAATAATACTTCCAAAACACTGTAACATGATAGATGTTTAAATAAAGCCCTATGGTTCTCTGCATATTAATATAGTTGCCCCTTAACTTTTATGTTTCACTTATGATGCATTTTTTTCAGTACATCGATTGGCATTATCACATAAAGTTTGCTGCCTATTGCTAGTGAATAATAGAGTGTTTATTAATAAAAAGAGCTGTAATTAAAATTTTGGCAGGCCACTGCCTTGATTGAGAGTTCTTCTTTAGTTTTTTTTTTTTTTTTTTTTTAACCTTGCTTTTAAACAGAGCATTGAAATTTGATTAGAGACATCCACCAGATAATCTTACAATAGACTAAATTTGGATTCTAGAAAATTCAGAAGTTGGGGTAAAATGGTGAATCAGACAGGCATGTCTGTGCCTTTGTGGAGCTTAATTTATGTTAGAGGAGACATGCCAAAATTAAATAACTAAAAATAAGGTGGATTAAAAATTATAGATATGAGAAACAGATAAGCTGTTGCCAAGAGTTAGGGATGGTGTGGTAAGTGGCAAGGAAGGGAGGTATCCTGAAGGAGATGCTTGTGGTGATGGACTAGTTCTCTATCTTGATAGAAATGGTGGTTGCATGAATCTCTACATGTAATAAAATGGCATAGAACTACACAAAATATAGCAAAATGTTAATGCAAAGTGCATTTAAGTTATAATAAATTCTATAAAGGGAACGAGAACTGAGAGAATAATAGAGGAACCCTATTAAAGTAGAATATTCAATGAAAACTTCTTTGAATAAATGACCTCAAGGTAAAGATGGAGTTAGTGATGCAACAGTCTAGTCCATTCTAGATACTGGGACAAGCATGTCCCAAGTACTTCAGGGAAGAAAGCAATATTGGTTTCCAGCAATAGTAAAAATGCTAACATGGGAAGATGAGACCAAGATGCCAGACTGGAAGCAATTTATCTTTTCAGCTTTCATGGGTCGGAAAGGAAAGGGCTAGTGAACACTGACCCTGCAGGCCAATCATTTGAGAAACCACAATGAGATCCATCAAGGCAGCAGGAAAACACAGGTCGTATAGAGAAGGCAAATTGGACACAGCCTGTCTGGGCTTAGTGCAGAACCAGTAGAACCCTTCCAAAACGGGGAAGATGAGGGAATGAAAGCCCCAGGGGTTTTCACATTCTCCACAGGGACCTATGCAAGACTCCGGATGAGAGAATCCCACTGCCAACCCCTGCTTCCGCATTCTCCCACCATGCTTCTAGACTGAGGCACAGAGCCACCTGGATGTTTTACGGAGGTAATTCTCAAGTCCAAAGGGACCAGTACAAGCACAGGGCTCCAGACCCCAGACTAGGACTTAGCGCCATAGCCCCAACACAGGCCGCAGTTGCAGTGCCTGGGAGCATTAACGTTGCTCCATACCCACAAGTACGGGGCTCCAGTACTTCGCGCCATAGCCCCAACACAGGCCGCAGTTACAGTGCCTGGGAGCATTAACGTTGCTCCATACCCACAAGTACGGGGCTCCAGTACTTCGCACCATAGTCCCAACACAGGCCGCAGTTGCGGTGCCTGAGAGCCGTAAGATTCCTCCATGCCCCCTTCCTGGATGGAGCTTGGCACCAGCTTCCGTCCCAGCAATCCTGCTTCGGCCCAAACTCAGTCCACCCACTTCCCCACCCCATCACTCGTAGCCAGTCAGGCAATGCTGCTAGAGCTTCCCACCCAGTGGCTCCACTTTTGTGTGAACTTACCTGGAGGAAATAGCTTCCTAGGAAACAGGACAGCAGGATACATGAGCCCACCCACCACTGTCACCAAAAGCCAGGTGGGCAACAGATGTTGGAGCTTCAGGCCCAGTAGTCCTACTTCTGCCTGAATTTGCTGAGGGCACAGCCTATTGTTGCCTTGGAAACACCCAGGTGGCAGGGCCGCAAGTCTTTCCATCCCTGCCTCCCTTAGCCAGACAGGTCACACCCACTAAAGCTTCCAACCCAGGGGCCTGAACTTTGCAAGGGGGTGCAACCCCGTTTTCCCCAGGAAACACACAAACAGCAGAATAGGGCTGACCGGGTAAGGATACAGCTTATCTGCCAACTGCTGCCTCTGCCTGAGGGATCCATGTGGACCACAACACCCAACAAAAGAAAGATAGGCATGGAGAGGGTAAGTGGTGGGGACTCCTTCCAGACCCAGGAGTGGATGAGAATAGAAGCCAGTCAACTGAATTTACCTTATCCTTACACCATAATGAAACCCCTAAGGGCATCCACACACACACACAAAAGGAAAAAAAGAAAAAGAAAGAAAAAAAAATCCATCCAAAGGACAGCAGCTTCAAAGATTGAAGAAACATTAGCTCACACAAATGAGAAAGAAGCAGTGCAAGAATTCTCACAACTCAAAAACTCAGAGCACCTTCTTTTCTCTAAATTACTCTACTAATTTCCAAGCAAGTTATTGACTGGGTTGAAATGATGAAATTACAGAAATGGAATTCAGAATATGAATAGGAATAAAGATCCTTGAGATTCAGGAAAACATCAAAACCCAATCCAAAGAAGCTAAGAATCATGACATAACAAGACAGGAGGTGATAGGCAAAATAGCCATTATAAGAAAGAATCAAACTGATCAATAGAGCTGAAAAACATATTTCAAGAATTGCATAATGCAATCCCAAGTATTAACTGAAGAATACACCAAGTTGAGGAAAGAATCTCAGAACTTGAAGATGGGCTCTCTGAAATAACTCAGTCAGACAGAAATAAAGAAAAAAGAATAAACCAGAATGAAGACAAGCTCTGAAAAATGTGGGATTATGTAAAGAGATCAAATCTATGACTCATTGGTGTCCCTGAAAGAGATGGAGAGAAAACAAGCAATTTGGCAAACATCTTTCAGTATATAGTACATGAAAATGTCCTCAACCTTGCTGGAGAGGCCAGCATTCAAATCCAGGAAATTCAGAGAACCCCTGTGAGATATTATACAAGAAGACCATCCCAAGTCACATAATCATCAGATTCTGTAAGGTGAAAATGAAAGAAAAAATGTTAAAGGCAGTAGAGAGAAGCAGCAGGTCAACTACAAAGGCAGCTCCATCAGGCTAACAGTGGATCTATCAGCAGAAACGCTACAAGCCAGAGAGATTGGGAACCTATATTTAGTATTACTACAAAAAATTTTTTCACCCAAGAATCTTTTTTTTTTTTTTTTTTGAGATGGAGTCTCGATCTGTTGCCCAGGCTGGAGTGCAGTGGCGTGATCTTGGCTCACTGCAAACTCCACCTCCTGGGTTCACACCATTCTCCTGCCTCAGCTTACCAAGTAGCTGGGACTACAGGCACCCACCACTGCACCTGGCTAATTTTTTGTATTTTTAATAGAAAAGAGATTTCACCATGTTAGCCAGGATAGTCTTGATTACCTGACTTCATGATCCAACCACCTCGGCCTCCCAAAGTGCTGGGATTACAGGCATGAGCCTCTGCACTTGTCCCCCCAAGAATCTTGTATCCAGCCAAATTTCAAAAGTGAGCAAGAAATAAGAGCCTTTCCAAATAAGCAAATGCTGAGGGAATTTGTTACCAATAGACCTGCCTTAGAAGAGGTCCCGAAAGGAGCGCTAAATATGGAAAGGAAAGATCATTATGAGCCGCCACAAAAAAACACGCTTAAACACACAGGCCAGTGACACAATAAACCAACAGTATAAACAAGTCTGCATAATAACCCCCTAATGACACAATAACAATATCAAATCCACACATATCAACATTAGTATCGAATGTAAATGGGCTAAATGCCCCACTTAAAAGGCACATAGTAGCAAGCTGAATAAAAAAGTGAGATCTGATGTTATGATGTTTTCAAGAGACCCATCTCACATGCAATGACACACATAGGCTCAAAATAAAGGGATAAAGAAATATCTACCAAGAAAATAGAAAAGAGAAAAAAGCAGGATTTGTAATTCTAATTTCAGATAAAACAGACTTTAAACCAATAAAAATAAAAAGAGATGAAGAAGGGCATTACATAATGGTAAAGGGTTCAATTCAACAAGAAATCCTACCTATTCTAAATATATATGCAGCCAATACAGGAGCACCCAGATTTATAAAGCAAGTTCTTAGACACCTGTGAAGAGACTTAGATTCCCATACAGTAATAGTGAGAGACTTCAACACCCTACTGACAGTATTAGATGGATCAATGAGGCAGAAAATTAACAAAGCTATTCAGGACCTGATCTCAATACTTGATCAAATGGACTTAATAGACATCTACAGAACTACTCACCACAAAACAACAGCATAAACATTCTTATCATTGTCATATGGCACATATTCAAAAATCAACCACAAATCAGACACAAAGCAATATTAGCAAATTAAAAAAAAAAAAACAAATCATGCCAACAACACTCTGGGACCACAGTACAATAAAAATATAAATGAATGCTAATAAAATCATTCAAAACCATACAATGGAAATTTCTATTTCATGAAAATTAAACAATCTAATCCTGAATGACTTTTGGGTAAATAATGGAATCAAGACAGAAATCAAGAAATTATTTGAAACTAATAAGAACAAAGATACAACATAGCAGAATCTCTGGGACACAGCTAATGCAGTGTTAAGAGGAAAGTTTATAGCATTTAATACCCACATCAAAAAGTTAGAAAGCTATCAAATTAACAACCTAACAACACAACTGGAAGAACTAGAGAAGCAAGACTAAACATCGCTAAAGCTAGCAGAGGACAAGAAATAACCAAAATTAGAGCTGAACTAAAGGAAACTGAGACACACACACAAAAATGCAAAAGATCAATGATTTCACAAGTTGATTTTTTGATAACATAAATACGATAGACCTCTAACTAGACTAATGAAGGAAAAGAGAGAGAAGATCCAAATAAACAAAATTAGACATGACATCATTCGATGAGGCCAGTACCATCCTGATACCAAAACCTGCAGACACACAACAAAGAAAGAAAACTTCAGGCCAATATCCTTGATGAACATAGATTCAAAAATTCTTAACAAAACTGAATCCAGTAGCATAACGAAAAGTTAATCTGCTCTGATCAAGTAGGCTTTATCCATAGGATGCAAGGTTGGTTCAAAATACACAAATCAATAAATGGGATTCACCACATAAAGAAAAGTAAAAACAAAACTACATGATTATCTCAATAGATGCAAAAAAGGCTTTTGATAAAATCCAACATTGCTTTATATTAAAAATCCCTAATAAACTAGACTTTGAAGGAATGTACTTCAAAATAGTAAGTGCCGTCTGTGACAAACCCACAGCCAACATTATCCTGAATGGGGAAAATCTGGAAACATTCCTTTTGAAAACCAGTTTAAGAAAAGAATGCCCTCTCTCACCACTCTTATTCAACGTAGTATTGAGAGACCTGGCCAGAGCAATCAGGCAAGAGAAAGAAATAAAAGGCATTCCAAAAGGAATAGAGGAAGTGAAACTATCCTTGTTTGCAGAAAACATGATTCTATATTTTGAAAACCCCATAGTCTCGGCCCATACGCTCTTTGAGCTGATAAACAACTTCAGCTAAGTTTCAGGATACAAAATCAATGTACAAAAATCAGTAGCATTCCTATACACCAGCAACTTCCAAGGCAAGAGCCAAATCAGAACAACATCCCATTCACAATTGCCCCCAGAACAGTAAAATATCTAGGAATACAGCTAACCAGGGAGGTAAAAGATCTCTACAATGAGAACTGCAAAACACTATTCAAAGAAATGAGAGATAACACTAACAAATGGGAAGCCATTCCATGCTCATAGATAGGAGGAAGAATCAATATCATTAAAATGGCCGTACTACTTAAAGGAATTTATAGATTCAATGCTATTCCTATCACACTACCAATGATGTGACATTCTTCACAGAACTAGAAAAGACAATTTTAAAATTCACGTGAACCAAAAGAGCCCAAATAACCAAGGCAATCCTAAACAAAAGTAACAAAGCGGGAGATGTCACATTACCTGACTTCAAACTATACTACAGGGCTACACTAACCAAACAGCATGGTAAACAACCCTATTAAGAGATTAAAGTAAAGACAGGCATAGGGTTTAAGAGATTAAGAGATTAAAGACAGGCATAGGAGATTAGATGGGATTAAGAGATTAAAATAAAGACAGGCATAGGAAATCACAAGGGTATTGATGGGGGAAGTGATAAGTGTACAGGAAATTTTCACAATTTATGTTCAGAGATTGCAGTAAAGACAGGCATAAGGAATTATAAAAGTATTAATTTGGGGAACTAATAAATGTCCATGAAATATTCACAATTTATGTTCTTCTGCCATGGCTTCAGCCAGTCCCTCCGTTTGGGGTCCCTGACTTCCGCAACAGGTGGAGCCCTCATGGAGAACCTCTGCTAGGGCAGTGAGGAGGTGAATGTGGGGCCACAGCCCTCATACAGGATCCCCACTGGTGAACTGTCTAATGGAGCTGTGTGAAGAGGGCCACCATCCTCCCAGCATAGTGGATCCACTGACAGCTTGTACTGTGGGACCAATTTCTCCCATTTGGAATGGAAGCATTTATCCAGTGCCTATACCTCCATGGTATCTTGGAAGGAACTAACTTGCTTTTGATTTTACAGGCTCATAGGTAATTGGTCATGGACTTTTGATTTAATGCTAGAATGACGTAAGACTTTACAGGACAGTTGGGAAAGCATGATTGGTTTTGAAATGTAAAAAGGACATAAGATTTGGGAGGGGTCAAGGGTGAAATGATACGGTTTGGCTCTGTGCCCCTATCCAAATCTTATCTAGAATTGTAATCCCCATGTGTGGAGGGAGGGATCCAGTGGGAGGTGATTGGATCATGGGGACAGTTTCCTCCATGCTGTTCTTGAGAGAATGAGTCTCATGAGATCTGATGGTTTTAAAAGTGGTAATTTCTTCCTGTGCTCACTGAGTCCCTGCTGCTGCCTTGTGAAGAAAGTCCCTGCTTCACCTTCCACCATGATTGTAAGTTTCCTGAGGCCTCCCCAGTCATGTGGAACTGTGTCATTAAACCTGTTTCCTTTATCAATTACCCAATCTCATGTATTTCTCTTTTTTTTTTGAAACGGATTCTCACTCTGTCACCCAGGCTGGAGCGTAGTGGTACGATCTTGGCTCACTGCAAGCTCTGACTCCCAGGTTCACACCATGCTCTTTCCTCAGCCTCCTGAGGAGCTGGGACTACAGGCGCCCACCATCACGCCTGGCTAACTTTTAAAATATTTTTAGTAGAGATGGGGTTTCACCGTGTTAGCCAGGATAATCTCAATCTCCTGACCTCATGATCCACCTACCTCAGCCTTCCAAAGTGCTGAGATTATAGGTGTGAGCCACTGCACCCGATCTCTCAGGTATTTCTTTATAGCAGTGCAAAAGCAGACTAATATAATCATTAATCATTAGAGAAATGCAAAGCAAAACCACAATGAGATACCATCTCACACCAATCAGAATGGCTATTACTAAAAAGTCAAATAATAGCAGAGGTTGGTGAGGTTGTGGGGAAAAAGGAACTCTTGTACATTGCTGATAGGAGTGTAAATTTGTTCAGCCATTGTGGAAAGCACTGTGGTGATTCCTCAAACAACTTAAAACAGATTTATCATTTGACCCAGTAATCCCATTATTGGGTATGTACCCAAAGGCATATAAATCATTCTGTCATAAAGGTACATACACATGTATGTTTATTGCAGCATTATTTACAATAGTGAATATAGTGAATACATGGAATCAATCTAAATGCCCATCTGTGGTAAACTGGATAAGGAAAATGTGGTATATATACACCATGGAATACTATGCATCTGTAAAAAAGAACAAGATCATGTCCTTTACAGCAACATGGATAGAGCAGGAGGCCATTATCCTAAACACACTAACACAGGAATTGAAAACCATATGCCATATGTTCTCGTATGTAAGAAAGAGTTAAATAATGAGAACCAATAAGCACAAAGACAGGAACAATAGATACTAGGGCCTACTTGAGGATGAAGAGTGGAAGGAGGGAGAGGATCAGAAAAAATATATATTGAGTGCTCTGCTTATTACCTGGGTGATGAAATTATCTGTACAGCAAACCCCCATGACACATGCAGTTTACATATATAACAAACCTGCACATGTTTTCCTGAACCTAAAATAAAGGTTAAAAAAATGCTAACATGGTTAGAGCTTAGTGAATGAGAGACAGAATTGAAAGATAGGCAGGTGCTTGATAACATAGAACAAGAACAAATAAACTTTTTCTCTAAAGGGTCACATAGTAAATATTTTAAACTTTGTGAGACATATTGTCTCTGTTACAACTACCCTACTTTGCCTGTGTAGTACAAAAACAGATAATACAGAAATAAATTACCACATCTTTGTTCCAATAAAAGTTTATTTACAAATGAAGCAGCAAGCTATATTTGTTCAGAGGGCCGTAGTTTCATGACTTTTGATATAGAGTCTTATAAAATAAGGCATTTGATTTTATTTTGAGACCCAGGAGAAGTACTTAAGTAGTTTTAAGCAGGGGAATTAAGGTCACCTTTGATATTTTGTGAAAAATAGGAAGAAGATGAGACACAAAATATGAAATAGTAATTTAGGTGATAAAGAAATGTGGCTTAGGGGAATTCATTTGGAAAGTATTTTAGAAAATTGCCAAGTATTTAAGTGTTCACAAATCTATTATTAATATTATATGTGCTCCAAAATATGTATATCATAGTAGTCCAGTAACAATGTAGGTGGAGTCTGAAAGAAGATTTCCTGTGCTTAGGAGCCAGGGTAGGTCTTAGACCATCTGTGCCACCACACAGTTCATTGACCTCTCTGTACCAATACTTACTATCCAAAAATCAAGAAACATTCATTGTTCTTTAGAGTTGTAATTTATTTTCTAATAAGCTTATCCTTCAAGCAGGGCCTCTGTCAGATATTTCCAGGATTTGCATAATATTTCTCTAGCTATATAACAAAATTTTGGCTTTTGGCTTTTCATGACAATGCTATTTAATTACTTCACTATCTGTGTGTACTGTGGATATTGATATTGTATTCTCTCATATTTTTTCTAAATTTTCTACATCAACAATTATTTTCACACTCCTTGAACAAGGTTTGCAGGAATTCATTGAATCTGTGGATGGTTGTAGAAATAATTTCAACAGAGAATCTACTATTTGAAATATGACTTGGTAACTAAGCTTTTTTCAGAATTACATGAAAAGAAACATAAATCATATAACATTTATATAAATATACATACATGTATGTTACACCTAAGTATATATCAATTATATACTAATTATTTGTAATTAATATATACATATATTTGCGTATGTGTCACATCTAATATATAGTAATATATAATAATTATTTATATATAACTAATATATAATATATATAAATATGTTATATGTGTTACACCTAATGTATATGTTGTTATATGGTAAATATATGTTATTAATATCTATATGTTTAATAATATACATTTAGTAAGTACATATTATTAAAATAATTAATTATGATTATATATTTGATACATTAAATATTAAATAAATAATTTAATATTAAAATAATTAAATGTATTATATAACATATTTAATATATCAAATATTAAATGTGTTTATTAATTTAATTAACAGATTAAATATTTGTTATTAACTATATTATGTATGTAATTACATATTAAAGATATATTTTATGCATTTAATAACAAAATTATATGTTATTAAATAGTAAACATATATTATTAAATTGTGTATGTTCTATATAACAATATATTCAATGTATTACATATAATATAAAGTATATATTCTTAAATATTAAATATATTACTAAATTATATACATTATATAAGTTATTATATAGCATATATAATATATTTATATATAAATATATGTCTGACACTTAACATATATGTTAATATATGTACTATACATTTATATTTGTGTTATATATATTTATATATGTTAGGTGTGACACACATATATAAATTCTTATATATGATATGCAATGTATATAACATAATGTGTAGTGTACATATAATAACATATTTTAGGTATAACACATAAATAATATATTGATAGATATGTTGGGTGTAACACATACATATTAATATATAAACATATTAACATATTCATTGATATATATAGTTATATTTAAACAATTATTATACAATTAATACATAAGTTAGATGTGTCAATATATTATATATGCTATGCGTTACATGTATATTTGCATATATCAATATGTATTTTATGTTATGTATAGGTATATGTCAATATGTATGTTATGTGTAACATATATAATATATTAATATATATTAAGTGTTAAACATATATAATATATTAAAATATATAAATAATACATTGTATGGGAAAGTTTTTAGTGCATTTATTGATAGAACCCCAGATGCATGATCAACCATTCTTTCATTATGTTAGCTACAATAGATCAAGTTTAGATCTGTTCTCATTTCTTTTTGGTTTGTCATTGTTACTACAGATGTTTGGAAGGTAAATCTTATGTCTTCTTCGGTACAATCTGATATAATTTAGATCCTTCCAATCAACGCACTCTCATGAGATTTTATTTTGTAACTGAATAAAGTGATAACATCTATTTGCTTGGCTCATATGATGACTCTGGAAACAACAGTGTTATTAGTGACTTTATGATCTGAAGCTCACCGCTTATGTATTGTGTTCTTCCTAAAGCCAAGAGTTAATTCTGAAAACATTTAATTCCCCAGTTTCTGCACTGTGGTGAAAGGATCTGCTTTCCTTGAGAATCAGTTCAGCAGTGGCATTGTGAGGGTCATAGCTACAGGCCTAATCTATAGCCTGCTCTTCTATCCCTTGCAATGATTTGGTAAATACCTAACTGGCTGTATCTTAAAATTATTCTGATTAAAATAGCTAATTTAGGCCATATGAAAACTGCAACTAATCTGTGCTTTCTATAATATTTGGGACACAAGTGGTTGTAGATAAAAGATTTTCAAGGATCAGAATCTCAAACTGGTTAATTGACATGGTTGGATTTGAAGGCATTAGAGGGTGAGATACTAATAGTTTATTTTACCCAGAGGCAAACAATAGTTAAATTTACATGTATAGTTATCTATTAAAATTATAGTTTTAGAGGAACAAGTGACAGATGCAAAAACAATATGATGGGGAGAAGGACTGTAAGAACTGTGTGGTTGGTAGCCCATGTCTAACTGCACCATCAAGAGTAAAAAACGAAAATGCTGTATTCATTACTTTAAGTTTAAATTATTGGTGTCATAAAATGTTAGAAAACTTAGATTTTCTGAGACTTTTCTAAAAGAACTTCTTTTATTTTGTATTCCTAGCATTAATGTAGCAAAAAATCAGACACAAAATTTGTTTCTACAGGTTACTGATTAATGTAGATCAAATTCATTCACTGCATGAAAAGTAAAGACAGTACTTGGAAGAGAGGAACCCCAAGAATTAGAGTGACAGCAGTTGGGAGAACTGCAACAAAATATATGCTGAAGCTAACTCTTGCCTGGTGTTTCTGTGTCAGTAAAATTATTCCCTTCTCCTCTGTCTAGTGAAGCTGATCCACTGTACACAAATACCTGGTTCTGATTCCACTTGAATGATACCTTATAATAAGATACTAATTCTTTGTATGCTATACCAATACTACCCCGATTACCTATAGATCTACAATTCCAACCAGCTATCTGCATATCATATGGCCCAATACTAAGTCCAACTTCATAAGAAAAGGCTTATTCATCAAAAGATTACAAAACTGTGTATATTTATACCAGAACAAAACAAGTGAATATGTAAAAGAAATTGCCAGCAAAGGACAAATGTACTTTCAGATTGGGCTTAGTTTACTGCTGTGAATTCAGCATGCTAGCTCATGTGGAAATCGATACTTAAAGGTGACTATAATTAAAGCTGAGATGCCAAAAATTTAATGGTATATTGTGTACAGAATTATGTGAATAACCTTGAGTAAATTTTTTATGTGTGTTCATCTTACAACACCCTAACTATGTGCCCTTATGGGACCTACCTAGAAGACATTCCTTTTTATGAAAATCCTAAGTGAGTAAAACATTAACATTCTTGAAAAGTGCTTGACCTTTGTAGACTAAAGATGAAAGTGGGAACTGTGGGTATTGATAGAAGGTCCATGATTTCAATGACAGTGATTGGATCTGAGAGTGATAGAAGCTAAATAAGTTACCTAACAGGTAGCAAGGGCAAAGTCATAACAGAATTGTCTGACTCATCGGCATCATTTTAATGGCTGTGGTTATGAAGCCCCTAATGAAGAATTAAAGAGTCAACTACTTAAGGCACAACTAGAGTGGTAACAGAAGAACTCTAAATAATGCAACTGGTAACCACACACATGATTTAATTCACAATAGCAAATCACATTGAACTTCCAAGTTTTAGATCTCACTGGTTTTATAAAGTAAGAAACTTCATATTAAATAGAGATCTGTTTTCTCTGAGAATGACTCTAATAACTTTAGAGCCACTTACTACTATGACTGTGCACTAAGGACAGTAAAGCACCCTTACCATTCAAGGATTATTAGGCACTGCCTTTGAACTGATGCTAATCCTTGAGCTCCATAACATTGCTATTGTCCAGCAGTCACAATGGAGATCTGTAGGAATACATAAGCATAATATAATAAATAGCCCTGGGCTTAAGTTTGTCTCAGATAATCCATTGAGTCATCAAACCCACCCATTCTTACTCTAGTTCTTGTGTTATATGATGAAAATATTTTCAGCAACTGGCAGAATCCTGAATTGGTTTCAGAAGTAAAGACTATAATGATTGGAAGAGTCATCTTGAGGACCTAGAGTCCTTATTAAAATACCATGTTCAAGGAAAATTAAAGTATCATGTTTCTAGGGGAATCCTCAAGTCAGTGCCACCAACTGATTCTTGAAAGACAAAGTGTCGTAATCTCCATCATATCTTCCTTTAATTGGACTGCTCTTCCCACATAGGAGACAAATGAATCTTAGAGATTAGAGTGGATTATACATTCAACAAGATGTAACCAGAAGTATACTGAAGTTTTAGATATAATTTCATTGTTAGAGCAAATCAACACAGCTTCTGGCACTGAGTATCTAGTTACTGATCAGACAAATATATTTTCTTTTTCCTAATCCAATATGCATAGAAGAGCAAGAAAGAATTTGCTTCCTCCTGGTAGAGATAGCAGTACACTTTCATTATCTTGCCTCAAAGTTTTACCTACTGTATATCTGGATCATGATTTAATTCAAGGAGACTTTGACAATCTTAACATCGAGGGCATCATGCTAATCCTCTACATGGCATCATGTTGATAAGACCTCAGAAACAGAAAATTGCTTATGACTTTGATGTCTTAGTGAGACACTTTTGTGTTACAGAGTGGGAAAGATAACCCATGAAAATTAAGAAGCATGATATTTTTGTGAAGTTTCTGGCAGCCAGCCAGTGGTCTTGGTGATATTGGAATATCTGCTACAAAGAAAAAAAATAAGCAGCTGAAACTCACACATCCTACCACTAAAAAAGAAGTACAGTGTTTGGTGGATTTGTGGGAGATATTTTGCCACCTTTAAAGCTGTCATCTTGGAATAGATCACTGACTAGAAGAAGTTTTTTTTTATTTTTTATTTTTTATTATTATACTTTAAGTTCTAGGGTACATGTGCATGACGTTTATATCATGTATAACTCCCCATGCAATCCCTCCCTCCTCCCCCCTCCCCATGATAGGCCCCAGTGTGTGATGTTCCCCTTCCCGAGTCCAAGTGATCTCATTGTTCAGTTCCCACCTATGAGTGAGAACATGCGGTGTTTGGTTTTCTCTTCTTGTGATAGTTTGCTAAGAATGATGGTTTCCAGCTGCATCCATGTCCCTACAAAGGACGCAAACTCATCCTTTTTTATGGCTGCATAGTATTCCATGGTGTATATGTGCCACATTTTCTTAATCCAGTCTGTCACAGATGGACATTTGGGTTGATTCCAAGTCTTTGCTATTGTGAATAGTGCCGCAATAAACATACGTGTGCATGTGTCTTTGTAGTAGAGTAATTTATAATCCTTTGGGTATATACCCAGTAGTGGGATGGCTGGGTCATATGGTACATCTAGTTCTAGATCCTTGAGGAATCGCCATACTGTTTTCCATAATGGTTGAACTAGTTTACAATCCCACCAACAGTGTAAAAGTGTTCCTATTTCTCCACATCCTCTCCAACACCTGTTGTTTCCTGACTTCTTAATGATTGCCATTCTAACTGGTGTGAGATGGTATCTCATTGTGGTTTTTTTGCATTTCTCTGATGGCGAGTGATGATGAGCATTTTTTTCTGTGTGTATGTTTGGCTGTATGGATGTCTTCTTTTGAGAAATGTCTGTTCATATCCTTTGCCCACTTTTTGATGGGGTTGTTTGTTTTTTTCTTGTATATTTGTTTGAGTTCTTTGTAGATTCTGGATATTAGCCCTTTGTCAGATGAGTAGGTTGCAAAAATTTTTTCCCATTCTGTAGGTTGCCTGTTCACTCTGATGGTAGTTTCTTTAGCTGTGCAAAAGCTCTTTAGTTTAATTAGATCCCATTGTCAATTTTTGCTTTTGCTGCCATTGCTTTTGGTGTTTTAGACATGAAGTCCTTGCCCATGCCTATGTCCTGAATGGTACTACCTAGATATTCTTCTAGGGTTTTTATGGTATTAGGTCTAACATTTAAGTCTCTAATCCATCTTGAATTAATTTTCGTATAAGGGGTAAGGAAAGGATCCAGTTTCAGCTTTCTACTTATGGCTAGCCAATTTTCCCAGCACCATTGATTAAATAGGGAATCCTTTCCCCATTTCTTGTTTCTCTCAGGTTTGTCAAAGATCAGATGGCTGTAGATGTGTGGTATTATTTCAGAGGACTCTGTTCTGTTCCATTGGTCTATATCTCTGTTGTGGTACCAGTACCATGCTGTTTTGGTTACTGTAGCCTTGTAGTATAGTTTGAAGTCAGGTAGCGTGACGCCTCCAGCTTTGTCCTTTTGACTTAGGATTGTCTTGGCAATGCGGGCTCTTTTTGGTTCCATATGAACTTTAAAGCCGTTTTTTCCAATTCTGTGAAGAAAGTCATTGGTAGCTTGATGGGGATGGCATTGAATCTATAAATCACCTTGGGCAGTATGGCCATTTTCACGATATTGATTCTTCCTATCCATGAGCATGGTATGTTCTTCCATTTGTTTGTGTCCTCTTTGATTTCACTGAGCAGTGGTTGTAGTTCTCCTTGAAGAGGTCCTTTACATCTCTTGTAAGCTGGATTCCTAGGTATTTTATTCTCTTTGAAGCAATTGTGAATGGAAGTTCATTCCTGATTTGGCTCTCTGCTTGTCTGTTACTGGTGTATAAGAATGCTTGTGATTTTTGCACATTAATTTTGTATCCTGAGACTTTGCTGAAGTTGCTTATCAGCTTAAGGAGATTTTGGGCTGAGACAATGGGGTTTTCTAAATATACAATCATGTCATCTGCAAACAGGGACAATTTGACTTCTTCTTTTCCTAACTGGATACCCTTGATTTCTTTCTCTTGCCTGATTGCCCTAGCCAGAACTTCCAACACTATGTTGAATAGGAGTGGTGAGAGAGGGCATCCCTGTCTTGTGCCAGTTTTCAAAGGGAATTTTTCCAGTTTTTGCCCATTCAGTATGATATTAGCTGTGGGTTTGTCATAAATAGCTCTATTATTTTGAGGTACGTTCCATCAATACCAAATTTATTGAGCGTTTTTAGCATAAAGGGCTGTTGAATTTTGTCAAAAGCCTTTTCTGCATCTATTGAGATAATTATGTGGTTCTTGTCTTTGGTTGTTTATATGCTGGATTACGTTTATTGATTTGCGAATGTTGAACCAGCCTTGCATTCCAGGGATGAAGCCCACTTGATCATGGTGGATAAGCTTTTTGATGTGCTGCTGAATCCGGTTTGGCAGTATTTTATTGAGGATTTTTGCATCGATGTTCATCAGGGATATTGGTCTAAAATTCTCTTTTTTGTTGTGTCTCTGCCAGGCTTTGGTATCAGGATGATGTTGGCCTCATAAAAAGAGTTAGGGAGGATTCCCTCTTTTTCTATTGATTGAAATAGTTTCAGAAGGAATGGTACCAGCTCCTCCTTGTACCTCTGGTAGAATTCAGCTGTGAATCCATCTGGTCCTGGACTTCTTTTGGTGGGTAGGCTATTAATTGTTGCCTCAATTTCAGAGCCTGCTATTGGTCTATTCAGGGATTCAACTTCTTCCTGGTTTAGTCCTGGGAGAGTGTAAGTGTCCAGGAAATTATCCATTTCTTCTAGATTTTCTATTTGCTTTGTGTAGAGGCATTTATAGTATTCTCTGATGGTTGTTTGTATTTCTGTGGGGTCGGTGGTGATATCCCCTTTATCATTTTTTATTGCGTCTATTTGATTCCTCTCTCTTTTCTTCTTTATTAGTCTAGCTAGCGGTCTGTCATTTTGTTTATCTTTTCAAAAAACCAACTCCTGGATTCACTGATTTTTTGGAGGATTTTTTGTGTCTATCTCCTTCAGTTCTGCTCTGATCTTAGTTATTTCTTGCCTTCTGCTAGCTTTTGAATGTGTTTGCTCTTGCCTCTCTAGTTCTTTTAATTGTGATGTTAGAGTGTCAATTTTAGATCTCTCCTGCTTTCTCTTGTGGGCATTTAGTGCTATAAATTTCCCTCTACACACTGCTTTAAATGTGTCCCAGAGATTCTGGTATGTTGTATCTTTGTTCTCATTGGTTTCAAAGAACATCTTTATTTCTGCTTTCATTTCGTTATATACCCAGTAGTCATTCAGGAGCAGGTTGTTCAGTTTCCATGTAGTTGAGCGGTTTTGATTGAGTTTCTTAGTCCTGAGTTCTAGTTTGATTGCACTGTGGTCTGAGAGACAGTTTGTTATATTTCTGTTCTTGTACATTTGCTGAGGAGTGCTTTACTTCCAATTATGTGGTCAATTTTGGAATAAGTGCGATGTGGTGCTGAGAAGAATGTATATTCTGTTGATTTGGGGTGGAGAGTTCTATAGATGTCTATTAGGTCCGCTTGGTGCAGAGATGAGTTCAATTCCTGGATATCCTTGTTAACTTTCTGTCTCGTTGATCTGTCTAATGTTGACAGTGGAGTGTTGAAGCCTCCCATTATTATTGTATGGGAGTCTAAGTCTCTTTGTAGGTCTCTAGGACTTGCTTTATTAATCTGGGTGCTCCTGCATTGGGTGCATATATATTTAGGAGAGTTAGCTCTTCCTGTTGAATTGATCCTTTACCATTATGTAATGGCCTTCTTTGTCTCTTTTGATCTTTGATGGTTTAAAGTCTGTTTTATCAGAGACTAGGTTTGCAACCCCTGCTTTTTTTTGTTCTCCATTTGCTTGGTAGATCTTCCTCCATCCCTTTATTTTGAGCCTATGTATGTCTCTGCATGTGAGATGGGTCTCCTGAATACAGCAGACTGATGGGTCTTGACTCTTGATCCAGTTTGCCAGTCTGTGTCTTTTAATTGGAGCATTTAGTCCATTGACATTTAAGGTTAATATTGTTATGTGTGAACTTGATCCTGTCATTATGATATTAACTGGTTATTTTGCTCGTTAGTTGATGCAGTTTCTCCTAGCCTCAATGGTCTTTACATTTTGGCATGTTTTTGCAATGGCTGGTACCGGTTGTTCCTTTCCATGTTTAGGGCTTCCTTCAGAGTCTCTTGTAAGGCAGGCCTGGTGGTGACAAAATCTCTAAGCATTTGCTTATCTGTAAAGGATTTTATTTCTCCTTCACTGATGAAGCTTAGTTTGGCTGGATATGAAATTCTCGGTTGAAAATTCTTTTCTTTAAGTACGTTGAATATTGGCCCCCACTCTCTTCTGGCTTGTAGAGTTTCTGCTGAGAGGTCTGCTGTTATTCTGATGGGCTTCCCTTTGTGGGTAACCCAACCTTTCTCTCTGGCTGCCCTTAAGATTTTTTCCTTCATTTCAACTTTGGTGAATCTGGCAATTATGTGTCTTGGAGTTGCTCTTCTGGAGGAGTATCTTTGTGGGGTTCTCTGCATTTCCTGAATTTGAATGTTGGCCTGCCCTACTAGGTTGGGGAAGTTCTCCTGGATGATATCCTGAAGAGTGTTTTCCAACTTGGTTCCATTTTCCCCCTCACTTTCAGGCACCCCAATCAGACGTAGATTTGGTCTTTTTACATAATCCCATACTTCTTGCAGGCTTTGTTCATTTCTTTTTCTTCTTTTTCTTTTGGTTTCTCTTCTCACTTCATTTCATTCATTTGATCCTCAATCGCTGATACTCTTTCTTTCAGTTGATCGAGTCGGTTACTGAAGCTTGTGCATTTGTCACGTATTTCTCGTGTCATGGTTTTCATCTCTGTCATTTCGTTTATGATCTTCTCTGCATTAATTAGTCTAGCTGTCAATTCTTCCACTTTTTTTTCAAGATTTTTAGTTTCTTTGCGCTGGGTACGTAATTCCTCCTTTAGCTCTGAGAGGTTTGATGGACTGAAGCCTTCTTCTCTCATCTCGTCAAAGTCATTCTCTGACCAGCTTTGATCCGTTGCTGGCGATGGGCTGCGCTCCTTTGCAGGGGGAGATGCGCTCTTATTTTTTGAATTTCCAGCTTTTCTGCCCTGCTTCTTCCCCATCTTTGTGGTTTTATCTGTCTCTGGACTTTGATGATGGTGACGTACTGATGGGGTTTTGGTATAGGTGTCCTTCCTGTTTGATAGTTTTCCATCTGACAGTCAGAAGGACTGTCTGTTGGTCTGTTGGAGATTGCTTGAGGTCCACTCCAGACCCTGTTTGCCTGGGTATCAGCAGCAGAGGTTGCCCAAGATAGAATATTGCTGAACAGCGAGTGTACCTGTCTGATTCTTTCTTTGGAAGTTTCCTCTCAGGGGTGACGCCACCCTGTGAGGTGTGGGGTGTCAGACTGCCCCTAGTGGGGGATGTCTCCCAGCTAGGCTACTCAGGGGTCAGGGACCCACCTGAGCAGGCAGTCTGTCCGTTCTCAGATCTCAACCTCCACGTTAGGAGATCCACGGCTCTCCCCAAAGCTGTCAGACAGAGTCATTCGCGTCTGCACCGGCCCCCGCTCTTTCCCCTAATGGACTGCAGCTGTGCGCTGTCTGCAGAGGTAGAGTCTACAGAGACAGGCAGGCTTCCTTGAGCTGCTGTGAGCTCCACCCAGTTGGAGCTTCCCAGCGGCTTTGTTTACCTACTTAAGCCTCAGCAATGGCGGGCGCCCCTCCCCCAGACTCGCTGCTGCCTTGCGGATAGATCGCCGCAGACGGCTGTGTTAGCAGTGAGGGAGGCTCCGTGGGCGTGGGACCCTCCCGGCCAGGTGTGGGATATATTCTCCTGGTGTGCCTGTTTCCTTAAAGCGCAGTATTGGGGTGGGAGTTACCCGATTTTCCAGGTGTTGTGTGTCTCAGTTCCCCTGGCTAGGAAAAGGGATTCCCTTCCCCCTTGCGCTTCCAGGTGAGGCGATGCCTCGCCCTGCTTCAGCTCACGCTGGTCAGGCTGCAGCAGCTGACCAGCACCGATTGTCCGGCACTCCCTAGAGAGATGACCCCAGTACCTCAGTTGAAAATGCAGAAATCACCGGTCTTCTGTGTCGCTTGCGCTGGGAGTTGGAGACTGGAGCTGTTCCTATTCGGCCATCTTGCTCCGCCCTGCTAGAAGAAGTTTATCTGGCTAATTTAGGCTGCAGTTAAAGTAACTCTGCCATTTAGCCTTAATGATCTATCAAAACCAGTATTCAATGAAGTGTTTGTAGTATATAGGAATGCTACAATGAATCTGTAGCAAGCCTAGATATGAAACAGAAAAAATTATTTTCAAGGTCCTAAAGTTTAGAGAAAACCATGCCTTCTTTGTAAAATAACTATCCTCACCTTCAGAAACGTATTGCTTCTGCTCGGTAAGATTTAACTTGGTCATAAGACACCAAATACCCTGTGACCTGGGCTATCCATCATGAATGATTATTATAATTCAACAGTCTATAAGTTAGGTATGTTGATCATTTAGTGAAAATGGTTCATGACTAGAAGGATAACACATTTCAATTTGTCTAGGAGAGTCTTAGTTTGTGCTTATTGTCTAAGCATTTCATCCAGTTTACCATTTCAGCATTCAAAAGGGTTATGGTTTATGTGATAGGTTATATACTCATCTATCCTAAAGCTAGTTGTAACTTTCATGAGTAAGCAAATCATTTCCTGATGTACCTATTCTTATTCCTCTGCTTCCTTTGCCTCCATCCACATTCCTGACTTTATGGAATGAGTAAACTGAGAAATAAAAATTAAGACTGGTTTACAGAATGCTCTGCACACTGTAATGGCACATGCCAGAAGTAGGTTATTGTAACATTTAAGCCCAACTGAGACATTTTTCTCTTATGTACTAATATCTCTAAATCAACAGAGATCATTTTTTTTTGACTTCGGAAATGAAAAAACGGTAGATGTAATAGTAATTTAAGCCAGTCTCATTTCCACCTCTTCACTGATCACTGGTTACTGACTTCCATGGGTCACATCAATGGCTCCCTTGCTCTGTGCTTTTGGGTTAGGTTTAACCAATGGGGAGCGCAGGCAGGAAATCTGTCTGTGGACATGGAAAATGAGGTCAAGGCATTTCCAATCTCTCTTCTTGCATGCTTGCTTTAGGTTGGGTGCATCCATCTGTGGAAGATTTCTCCTTTACTTAGTATTCTAGTAATAATTCCTTCTCTTTGTCCCTTCTGGAATAAAGGGGAGAGGGGACCTTACCTCCTGGTGATATTGCTGTATTTTCCCTTGTGGTTTCCCTACGCTTTTGCTATACATTTGACCATAGAGAATTTATTGAACACTTCTCAAATTATGCAATTTGTATTTATTTCTCCTTCTGGTGCCCTGACTGTTACGCCACGTGAAAGAAGGATAGAAAGCCTAGTTCCACAAGTACAAGATATTTCCCACAGAAGGGAGCCATGCATGCTGACTAAGTCAGAAGACAATCAACCAAACTTAGTCACAGCAAGTGAAAAGGTGAGAAGAGTAGCAAATTAAAGCAAGACACCTAACAGCTTTCTTCCTGTTTGTAGTTTGCCTGTTCATCATCTTCATAGGGTTTTTCAAAGAGAAACAGTTTTAAATTTTGATGAGATCCAATTTATCAATTTCTTCTTTTGTGGATTGTGCTTTTCGTGTCAAGTATAAAAATTCTTTACCTGACTCTAGGTTCTGAAGATTTTATCCTAAATTTTTCCTAAAATTTTTGTAGTGTTATTTATACTTAAGTCTCTATCTATTTTGTATTTATATTTAAATAAGATGTGAGGTTTAGGTTGAGGATCTTTTTTCTTGCCTAGAATGTCCAACTGCTTCAATCATTTGTGTAGAAAAGTTTACCCTTTCTTCACTATGATTTTTATATATTTGTCAAAATCAGGCATAAATGCATGTAGTAGAAAAATAGATCTAAAATCAATAATCTAAATTTCTACTTTAGGAAATGATAATAAAAAAGGCAAGTTAAATTTAAAGTAAGTACAAAAAGAGAAATAATACAAATTAAAGCAGAAATCAATAAAATTAAAAATAGGAAATCAATAAAAACAAAAACTCATTCTTTGAAAAAATTCAATAAAAACAAAAACTCATTCTTTGAAAAAAATCAATAAAATTGATAAGCCTCAAGCCAGACTAAAAATAGAGAGAGAACAAATTCCTAATATCAGAAATGAAAGAGGGGGCATTGGTACAGATCACATAGAATTTAAAAGGACAAACAAGGAATACTACAAACAACTCTATAACCACAAATTTGATAACCTAGATGAAAAAGATCAATTTTTTTTATACACACAAGCTGCCAAATTTCACCCAAAAATAAATAGACAATATGAATAAACTTTTATCTATTAATAAAATTGAATCAATAATTAGGGAAGAAAGATTTAAAATCAATAATCAAAATTTCAGGAATCTAAAATTCAAGAAACAAAACAGAAAGTTTTAGGTCCATATGGGTTCACTGATGAATTCCAGTAAATATATAAAAAGAAATCATATAAATTCTCTAGGTTTGGGTATTGAGATGTTTAAAGGAAATCCATCTAACCCATAGGTAAAAAACACTTTTGCTTGACACTGACTTAACGTTTCAAAAGTGTTATTTTTGGTCCCAAGATCTAATTCTGTCCCAGAACCTGTGCTCTGTTGTGGCTGCAAGTGGCACTCAAGTTGACTAGAGCACAATGACCTGGGCTGTATCCCAAGTACACTAACTCCTCAATGCACTTTTAAGTCTAACTTATTTGGGGAAACACATAATAAAGGGTACCATAAACAGAATCCTAATTATGTGTTGGACCAAAAATGTTGCCAGAATTGAGACACTGTGATGGAGTTGCAAGAGAACAGCTTGAGATTGGCTCAGTCTTCTTTATTCTAGTTTAGCCAAAGCTTAATCAATACAGTGTGGCATTGGTGAAAAAGTACACAAGTAAATTAATGGAACAAAATATAGAGCCCAAAACAGACCCATACACACATACACAAAACTGATTTTGACAAAGGAGTAAATGCAATACAATCGAACACACAGTTTTTTAAGCAAATACTGCTGGAACAACAAGAAATTCACATGTAAAAATATGAATCTAGACACAGACCTTACAATGATCGTGCAAATTAAGTCACAATGAATCATAGACCTAAATGTGAAATGCAAAACAATAAAGCTAGAAGATAACATAGGAGAAAACCTAGATGACCTTGGATATGGTGATGACTTTAGATGCAACACCAAGTCAAGATCCATGAAAGAAATAATAGATAAGCTTGACCTCACTAAAATTAAATACTTCTGCTCCTTCAAAATGCCAAGATAATGTGAAGAGGAGCCACAAACTGGGATAAAATACTGCAAAAGACAATCTGAAAAATGACTGTTATTTGAATTATACAAAGAATACAAAGTTTGACATAAGAAAATAAACAATCTGATTAGAAAATGGGCCAAAGACTGTAACAGACACCTCACCAGAGAAGATAAACAGTTGTCCAGCAAGCATAGGAAAAGTTGCTTCACATCATATGTAATCGGGGAAATACAAACTAAAATAACAATGAGATACCACTAATACATTTATTAGAATGGCCAAAATCTGGAACACTGAAAACACCGTATGCTGGTGAAGATGTAGACCAACAGGATCTCTTATTCATTGCTGGTGGAAATGCAAAATGCTATAATCACCTTGGAAGACAGTTTGACAGTTTCTTACAAACAGAAGCATACTCTTACTGTCTGATTTATCAATCTTGCTTCTTGGTGTATACCAGGGGAGTTGAAAATGTTAAACCTGCATATGGATGTTTATAGCCGCTTTAGATATAATTGTCAAAATATGAAAACAACCAAGATGCCCTTCAGGAGGTGAATAAACAAACTGTGGCACATCTAAACAATGGAATGCTACTCTGCACTTAAAAATAAAAATAGCTGTTGAGCCATGAAGTGACATAAAGGAACCTTAAATGCATATTACTAAGTAAAAGAAGCCAATCTGAATAGGCTACAAACTTGATATGGTTTGGCTGTGTCCCCACCCAAATCTCATCTTGAACTGTGATAATCCCCACATGTCATGGGAGGGAGCCAGTGGAAGGTAATTGAATTATGAGGGCACATATTTCCTGTGCTGCTCTTATGATAGTGAATAAGTATCACAAAATCTGATGGTTTTACAAAGGGGAGTTCCCCTGCACACGCTCTCTTGCCTGCCACCATGAAAGATGCGCATTTTCTCTTCTTTCGCCTTCTACCATGACTGCAAGGATTCCCCGGCCATGTGGAACTACGAATCCATTAAAACTCTTTTTCTTTCTAAATTACCCAGTCTTGGGTATGTCTTTATTAGCAGCGTGAGAATGGACTAATGCAATACTGCATGACATTTCGGAAAAGGCAAAATCATGGAGACAGTATCAGTGGTTGCCAGGGGTTGAGGTAGGGAGGGGGATGACAGGCAGAGCACAGAGAAATTTTAGGGCAATGAAAATGCTCTGATACCACAATGATGAATACATGTCAGTATATTTGTCCAAACCTGTAGAATATACAACAGTAAGAGTGAACTCTGGTATAAACTATGGACTTTGGGTGATTATGATGTGTCAGTGTAGGTTCATCAACTGACAAATATACCACTCTGGTGGGGAGTATTGATAGTGAAGGAGGCTATGCATGACTTGGGAAAAGGGGTACATGGGGGTATATAGGAAATCTCTGCACCTTCCTCTCAATTTTGCTGTGAACCTAAACTGCTCTAAAAAAAATATAGTTTTACTACAAAAAATTATAAATGTTTAAAATGATGGATATGGTAATTGCCCTGGTTTGATCATTACACAATGTATACATGTATTGGAACATCAGATTGCATACCATAAATATGTATAATTATTATGTGTCAATTATAAATTTAAAATATAAATAATTATTAAAAATGGGCTGGATGCAGTTGCTCACGCCATAATCCCAGCATTTTGAGATTCGAGGGAGAAGGATTACTTGGGCTCAGGAGGTCAAGATCAGCCTGGGCAGCAAGCGAGATCCTATTTCTACAAAAATTCAAAAAAAAAAAAAAATTAGCCAGGCATAGTGGTTCGTGTCTACAGTCCCAGCTACTTGGGAGGCTGAGGTGGGAAGATCATTTCAGCCTAGGAGGTCAAGTCTGCAATGAGCCATGATTGTATCTCTGCACACCAGCCTAGGTGACACAGTAAGACCCTGTCTCAAACAACCATAATAACAAATAAATAATAAAGTCTTAAAACAGTTGGGGATAATTTTGAAGATGGGAGCTTTATAAGCATCACCAATTGGTCCCTGCCATATACTAATAAAATTAGAATCCATGGATATGACTCTGAATGTATATAAATTTTAGAAAGCTCTTCATGCGATTCCAACATGTAGTCAGGTTTGAGAACAATTGTGCCCATCAAATCCAGCTACTCACTTTCTCTAAACCAAAAACAGTTACTTTCTATTTCTCTTCGTTTGTCAATTTACTTCTAAGATTGCCATATAAAATACAGGGCATTCAGTTATATCTGAATGTTATATAAACAGTGAGTAATTTTTTCTCCTTTTGTGAGAGTCTTTTTCTGCATTTTCAATGGACAGCTTATTGCTCATCCTTTAAATTTTAGTCCAAATAACTGGATGACTTTCCGCTTACCTAGAGAGCTGGTGATTTCTCTGTTATCCAGGCTTTCATAGATTCTTTCTGCTCCCTCTCCTGGAGCAATGATCTAATCCTATTCTGTAGATGGTGTCAGGTTTTATGTCAATACTACTTTAAGTTATCTCAACTCCAGGAATCCTCCACAACACTTAGTACTAAGAAACCTCAAACTAGAGTGATCAGTGATCCTTGTCTGCCCAATACTATTCCAGTTTTAGTACTGAAAGTCTGGTATTTTGGGCAGTACTTCAGCATTAAGCATACTTAGATGACTGGCCTTACTTCACACCCATTAGAGCTGTAAAAGAGGTTTAGAAAATATGTGTTAAATGTATGGCTTCTAATATATTGGAATAAAAAATGAAAAATGCAGCAGTAGCTGCTTTTAAATGTCCGGATTAATATATATTCATCCACCTACTCCATTATAGTAGTAGTAATTCGGATGCTACCCAAAACATGCTGGAAGCCTATGTGTAGAACATTCCCTATATGTATATAGAAGACAAGATTATTTAACCATATAAGGCAAACACTATCCCCATAATTTATTGCAAAATCCAACTTTATTGCACATACCCTTCTTTTATATTAGCACGCACCTTATCCAGATTCCAAAACACAAGATGTATAAAAAAAGAACATGTTAGAAACTTATTCTTAAATTGAGAATTAAATAAATTTTTCATGGAAAACTTTGTCCATTCTTTCTTAAAAGAAATCCTACACTGAAGATTCTGGTTATTTTGAATTGTATGTCAGGGTTTTCTTCTACTGACAAAAATGAATTTATTACTCTGTTCTAATCTATTGAATTATCCAGATATTTTACTTTCAAATATTGTGCAACCCCATGTTCAATTCTGAGCTAGTATTATTTTAGATCTTGTAACAAATATCACCAAAATGTGCACTAATAAATGGTACTGGAAATCCCATTCATATGTTACAAGCTGCTTGTTTCTCAGTTGCCTGGTTTTATCACTTTTTAATGATTTGTCATGTGTCCTAAAAGAACATGCAATTAATCTTATGTAGGTTCACTAAATGAGCTTGTAAATAATGTAACAAATCATTAAATTGAAAAGCAAACTAAAAGCATTTAAAAATAAATATATCATATTGCATTAAACACCCTAAAGTATGAATGGCAGAAAACTAAGTAAAGCACAAATTGAAGGCATTTTCTAGTTTAAACAGAAAAAAAAAAAGCATTCAATACATGGACTTCCTAAGATTAAGCAGGAACAATTTTGTTGTTGGTTAAAGTATGAGCCTTAACATTGGTTTAAAGAATAAGTCACTTTGATAGTTGCTTAGCAAGTAAAAACTCACCACTGTTTCCCAGACTTAGACCATACACTATGGAACTTCATTCTCACTTTCTCCCTGGTTTTGATATAACGTAGTTTTTATTTACACTTGGCTTGCTCAGTGATATATGCAATACATTATATTTCTTTGATGGATTTTTCCCCTAGGCAACTTAATCTCTTTGGGGAAAAGCTTTTGTAGAAGTAAATATTTAAATTCCCAATATTCTTTGTGTAGGTAGGGCAGAATTTATCTCCCTGTGCACTAATGACATTTTGGGCCAGGTAATTTTTGGTTGTGGGAGCTGTCTTTTGCATTGTCAAATGTTTAGCAGCATCTCTACCTTCTACTCGCTAGAGCCTGGTAGCACTCCCAAATTGTGACAACCAAAAATGTAGACATTGCCGTATGTCTTCAGGTGGAAGGAATGGGAAAATTGTACTTGTTCAGGAATGACTGGATTAAATTACTTGCAAAGTCTTAATATTACTGAAAATATATGAGATAATCTGTTTGATTTACTTTTCTCTATATTTAAAAATTATAGTAGAGCTGTCAGTGGGAAACTGTTATATAGAAAGCTTAAATATAACCATATGGTCTTTTCAATTTATTCAGAAATATTAAAAATGGTATTCATACAAGTTTCATTATTGATCTAGTATCTAGTTTTTATGACCAAACTCGTAAAATACGGTGTTCAGATGTGATGGAATACAGGATGCTTGTTATTTATTGTTTACCCTGACTGGAATGGTGTTTCTAGCAAGAAATATTTCATGTCATTAAAGGCAAAATTGTGTGGGTTTCCCAAAGATCTCTACATTCTCTTAGACTGCTATGAAGTGATCATCCATGAGTTTGTTTACAGCTTACATTTTAAGGATTATATTTTTCCCGTTAGCAACATCTTATAAACTTTTAAGAGCGAGCTTATTTTTCCAGCCAGTTGCTTTTCAGTGTTTTAAAACCGAGGATTTTACCGCTCAAAAGTTTTAATCGCCTGACTTATTGAATATCAAACTGACTTAAAAATATTATGAGTGTTATTAAACTGAAAGAAAAGATCATAGCTTCATTCAGCCTTCCTCATAAGTATTTAATCTTACATTTCTTCATATTTAAATTGGTACCCCATGTATGGTGGAAAAGGTAACAGAAATAAAATGTTAGTTACTTAGTATAATATTTTTATAATCCCTTGAATAATGAAATAGCTCTAAAGAGAATTGCAAACTGGATAAATTTTTTCCAAAGATTTCGTTTTGTTTCTTTCTGATCTCAAGAAACAAGGCATCTTTAATCTCTGCGTTATCAATGAGTATAAACAAAACAAGGAAATAATCGATGCATAAGAAGTGGCTTCAGGTAAGGGGACAACTTATTTGCTCTACCTTTTTTTTTTTTTTTTTTATTTAAAGATACTGTGAGGCTGGATCTGGTCTTTTGAGAACTTCAGGAATACATCATATAAAGTTAATAGAATTTCCATGTGTTCAGTATCTTGACTCCATAAGTAAAGCAATCATATCTTTCAGAAGTAACCTTCATGTCTTCACATTTTAAATCAAGGTTTTAAATCAGATTCAGATAATTATGCAAAAAAATTGGTTACTTAACCTAAAAGTTGTTAAAAGAAACATTTCTTTTTTTATTTTTTATTTTTTTATTCTTTTTGAGACGGAGTCTCGCTCTGTCACCCAGACTGGAGTGCTGTGGCCAGATCTCAGCTCACTGCAAGCTCCGCCTCCCGGGTTCCCGCCATTCTCCTGCCTCAGCCTCCTGAGTAGCTGGGACTACAGGCACCCGCCACCTCGCCCGGCTAGTTTTTTGTATTTTTTTTTAATAGAGACGGGGTTTCACCGTGTTAGCCAGGATGATCTCGATCTCCTGACCTCGTGATCCACCCGTCTCGGCCTCCCAAAGTGCTGGGATTACAGGCTTGAGCCACCACGCCCGGCTAAAAGAAACATTTCTAAATCAAACATTGGCAGTAACTGACACAATTTTATGGACTGAAAAGCACTAAGATTTATAGTGCTTTGAAGTGTATTGCTAATTACCTGTCATATCAGAGTGATTGGGAAACATTTGCATATCCAAGATTATTGGCAGAAAAGCCAGTCAACAATGAATACATGAATTTTCACAATGAGAAAAAATATACACACATGCAGACATATACACATATATAAACACATAATGTATATTTATATATGTGTTTACATAAATAATACATATATAGTTTTGTATACCTAGATAGCTATACATTTTGTGTGTATGTATATAAAATATATGTATCTATCGCTGTATGTCTATAGGTCCTATATCAAGGGATAGGGAAAAAGACTGTTTCAAAATATTAAAGCATTCTGAAAAAGAATTCACCAAGGGTTTCCCTTAGTGTTAGTTCTTAGAGATCCTCAGAGTAAAAGTTTTCTTGATCGTTTTAAGTTGAGAAGGACCACATATTAAATCAATCTCTTGGCCATAATCAGTGCATATTAGATATTAAGTATTCTGAGATATTCTGCAGAAAAGAGTGTTTTACTTTGATAAATTATATAGATATAGATATCCATGAATCTTTTCTCCCATAATTGATACCTTTTAGCATCATGGAGAACTGGTGTTTGGCCAAACAAGCTTGGGGAAAGTGATTGCTTTCATCCATATTAGATAGGAACATCATCATATTTTTATTACTTTGTGTGGATTAACATAGTATTGAATTTGAAATAAGAGGACCTAGGTTTTAGGTCTCTGTGTTCAAGGAAATTGATTTTCTGAGACTTGGATTTTTGGGAGGATGTCCAGGAAATGAGATACTGTTTGTGAAAGTGCTTTATAATATTTAAAGTGCTCTAGTAGTGTTAATTCTTCTTATTAGCTATTAGAAAGTTCAACCTAAGAGGCTCTAAAATGTTATCTATATCACTCAGATTTCTTAAACTATGCAACGGCATATTGCTTAATTCCCTTCTCTTAATGCTTTGGCCTCCATCTTGCAAAATAGCAAGAAACAGTTAAATGTTCTAATTCCTAAGAGGTTGAGCACTTCTACAAACAACAGTCAGAATAGGGAAAAAAGAAAATTAACGGTTTTCTGCTAATGACTCGTATTAGGCCTCTTTGGTGGTCTAAAGCAATGGATTACATCTTTTTATCATTTCTTCCATCTGCCTGTCACAGGACTACTAGGGTGATTGCTAGTTTTGTTGTTAAAAATGTCACCCCTCCCTTTTTTTTTAAGATTCTTTAAAAGTAAACACAGGAAAAGTGGTGTATACCTGTCATTTAGATCAAATAAAACAAAGGTCGATGGAAATACATTTCTCTTTTGAAGAGGCTCCCCTGCTGATTTTGTTTATCAGAAAATGGCAAGTTTTTGTTCCTAATGGACTGAAATTTAAATAAAATCTGACCCTGGAAATAAAAGCAGCCATTATGACAAAATAAAATTATATACTTTGGAGGAGAAATTGAATTAGAATGCTGGCTTTCTTTGGTTAAATTCTTTTACATAAGGAAATGAGCAAGAGAGAGAAAACTGTTGGACAAAGTGAGCTTTTTAAAAATCAATAATTGCTTCTAATTTACTTTCAAAAACTTTGTTACAGACTTCATAGAGTATCATAAATTATACTAAAATTTGTATATTTCCTTATACAAGAGTTTAATGAAAGTGGAAAAGACAAACTTATATGCATTTTGGTATTTCTTGTTAGCAAACAGAACTTTCAAAGCAATCAAAATTTTGATAACAAGTCTAACTATTCCTTAAAAACTGGAATTATATAAAAATCAAACAGTGTTGGCAATAACATGCTTGAAAAATAAGGAAGATATTACAGCCCTTATAAGATTACATTTGATTTTAACTAAAATTTATCTAAGAGCAAAAGAGGCTCTGACGTTCATATAATTTCACTAAGGTTCTGCGTGCTTGATGGTGAGCCTCAGAATCACCACTCCTTTTGTAAGTCTGCTTGTTTTGGCAAAAGTATGTCTTTATTTTCATCACTTTTAGGGGGAGAGTTCTGAATTGATAAACTTTGATATAAAAAAGTCACTTTTATATTAAAGCTCTTACTTTAAATTTAACTCATTTTGAAAAAAGGTGTATATTTGCCCTTTGAATAGGCATATCTGCCCCTTAGAAATGTAAAATATTTATGATACTTGTCATGGAGAAAAGTGGAGTAATAAAGTCATGGATTTCCACTTCCACAACAGTGGAGAATTTAAAAGAACATCTAGTCCAAAACTTTCCTTTTTGGGGGTAAATAACTAATATTTGGCCATATTAAATTATTTATCTAGGGCTACCCTTGCAATCATGACACAGATAGGAGCACAATCAACAATATGCCCATGGAAAGTGTCTGTAGTAGGGCAGGTCTGAGAGCAAAACCCAACTCCCCCAACTCCCCAAAATTATTAGTTATGTTAATTTGTACAAAATATTCAAATTATATAAATCTTGGTCTTCTTTTATAGTATTTTCCCATGAAATTGTTTTGAGGATTAGATAGGATCATGCTTGAAAAATTACCCAGTATTTAATAGATCCTCAATGGAGCCATTGCACAAACATCCATAGGAGTAATGTGTATCAGGCTTTGCTCTAGGAGATGTGGGTATTGAGAGGTGAAGCCAGCTGGGTTTCTGGGTAGGGCGGGGACTTGGAGAACTTTTCTGTCTAGCTAGAGGATTCTAAATGCACCAGTCTGTGCTCTGTGTCTAGCTAAAGGTTTGTAAATGCACCAATCAGCACTCTGTAAAAACGGACCAATCAGCAATCTTTAAATGGACCAATCAGTAGGATGTGGGTGGGGCCAAATAAGGGAATAAAAGTTGGCCACCCACTCCAGTAGTGGCAACCAGCTGGGGTCCCCTTCCATGTTGTGGAAGCTTTTTTCTTTCGCTGTTCACAATAAATCTTGCTGCCGCTCACTCTTTGGATCAGCACTACCTTTATGAGCTGTAACAGTCACTGCAAAGGTCTGTGGCTTCACTGCTGAATTCAGCAAGACCATGAACCCACGGGGAGGAAGAAACAACTCTGGACGTGCCACCTTTAAGAGCCTTAACATTCACTGCGAAGGTCTGCTGCTTAACTCCTGAAGTCAAACAAGACCATGAACCCACCAGAAGGAAGAAACTCCAGACACATCTGAGCATCTGAAGTAACAAACTCCAGACACACCATATTAAGAACTGTAACACTCACCACGAGGGTCTGTGGCTTCATTCCTGAAGTCAGCCAGACCAAGAACACACTGGAAGGAACCAATTCTGGACACAGTATAAAGAAAAAAATAACCATTTCATATCTACTGTCCTGGAAATCACCTTCTTGTGGTTTGAGTGAGGAAGACACACAAGAAAAAACAGATAATCTTAGAGCCAGAAAATTACTAGGAAGGCCACGGAACTAAGTATAGTGTTAATCAGTAAGAGTTCAGGTGCAAGGTGGCTACTTTCCATATGGTGTTCAGGGCAGGTGAAGTAGAGATATGTAAGTGGGGCATGAATGTTAAAAAGTATTGATCACATCTGAGAGGAGTATGGACTGGAAGAAGTCATGGTAGCCATTCATAGACTTTATATCTGTACATTCCCAGAAGAGTGTTCCTTCAATTATTTCATAATACCTTTATACTAAAGTAGTGTGTATGAATTGCCACGCTTGTTTTAGAATTTTTTTTTTTTTTTTTTTTTTGAGATAGGTAGTAATTGAATTTAGGAAGACAGCATTGTGATGATCTTGAAGTCTGTTATTTTTAATTAGTATAACTAGGTGAATAAAATGTGAAGATGTGGACAATAAAGTTCTGCTGGGTTCTCATCTGAAAAGACGTATCTTTGGCCTCTGGGAGGATAGGTTACAACAGATGTTTACATAAAGTCACTACAGAAAGCCGTTTATATGATACACTGAGGATTTCAAAAGGAAGGAGTTTTGAAACACCACTCAGTTTCTCCTTTTCCATTTTAAATGATTGAATCAATAGAATGTGTCCATGGTTTGCTTATGAAACTCCAAATCCATCTATCTAAGCTCCAGAATGATATTTAAAGAGTCCAAAATAAACTCCCCACAGTGGAATTTCAGGGTGTTTAAAATCAGGTATTTTTTTGACACCAGCTCACATCATGTTTGGAGTGCATGCCCTCAACCTATATTTTACTCTTATATCTTAAGGTATTTACTAATTCACAATTACTGGTATGTTTCCAAGGGTTATATATGACTCTGCAAGAATCTTCAAATTATTATTTTTGCACAGCGGAGACAGTGAAAGCTGCTCCATAGAGCTATCCGGAGCTGAGGAAATATCCCATTGTTTCCTGTTGAGGGGAAAGTACACAATTCTGGGAGAACAGGCAATCTGTAATCTACTATTATGAAGGATTCGAAGTTATGATTTGTTTTCTCCCAGGATTTTTGTTTACAAATGCAGGAGGAAAAAAAAACAAAAAAACAAAAAAAACACTTATGCTCCAGACTTCATGGAATATATTTCATCTGCTTTAGATGAGGCAGGAGACTGAATATACTTACAGTCTAGTTCACAGGACTGAATGTTTACCAGCACAATAAAAGAAGCTCTCACCTCTGTGACCAGAGTTGTTTGATGATTTTAATCTATAGCTTATAAATTCCTTAGGATCGACAGAAAACACCACAGCTAATCCAATTAGCTAATGCCTGAAATGCTTTCCCTGTGGATTCTGCTGGTTTCCAAAGTACTTTCTCAAAACCCAGTATTTCCTCTCCTTGTGCATCAATCAATTTTCCTTGTTTGCATCCAAACTGAATATGCTCAGATCGCTTCAAAACGGACCATCGTTCTCTCCCCAGTCTGACTCACATGACCCATTCCTAATGATTAGATTCTTATGGCCAACATTTTAAAGGGCCACCCTTCTGTGTGTGCAGTTAACACATTCTCAAATGCCAGTTGGCATGTGTGTCTTCCTGTGGGGTAATTAGGCATGCAAATGTAGTAATTGCACATGCAAATTTCTCAGACCAAAAAAGATGGGAGGTCTCAAAACTTGGTCCCAGCGTGATCTCTCTCTACATTTCTCTGGAAACTTCCTTCATTTGAAGCCAAGACTCAGGATGGGGTTCCAACTAATGTTTATCTTTGGCTACTTGAGTGGTTTTTGTATTTATTATATTTCAGAATTTTAATTTTTTTTTGCCAATTTTTAAATGTTTAATTTTCCTTGTCCTCTACGTTGAACTTCTCGGTATAAGCCATGTGGAGCTAGAACATTGCTATGGGGCAATTTACTTAGTGATCAGGAGTTGCCTGAGGTCTGTACTGTTAAGCTCTAAAGAACTGTGTGTTTAGAGAAAGTAACTCCAAGCAACCATAGGTTACGTCCCAGCTCTGTCACTAGTTGTGTGACCTTGAGCAACCCTCTTTAATCTCTCTGAGTTATAGTTTTCTTATCAGAATGGACAGAACTTTGTGATGGTCTTTTTTTGTTTTATTTTATGCTACCTTGTGGTTTTCTTAAAATTAAAAAAATTCTATAAACTATAAAAATTAAGGTCATGTTTTTTGTTCAATTTTCATTAGACACAGAGGGCTGAGTTTCCTTCGTCTTATGAATCCTCCGTCTTTTTCTTATTTAGTCAAGAATCACTTCCTGACCCCCAGAGTTTATCCATGTTCTGTTCTTTGGGGCTTTACTGGTTTAGTTCATAATGGTTATCCTCAAAAAAAAAAAAAAAAAAAAAAAAAAAAAAAACCACTTTCATATAAGGTTTTGGTGAGTTTGTAAATGTGCTTGGGTGTCACATAGATATCTGTGCTGGGCAAGACCTTATGAAGATTTTTATTTTGCAGAAAGATTAGTAGAAGCTCAGTTAACTAGTTAATTTAATTATTTTTCTCTTTTCTGGTCAATTTGTTTTTATCTCAGAAGAGAACTACCCCTAATAATCATATTTCTTTTTTTGCCGGGGGGGGGGGGGGTTGAGTCTTCCCAGTGTTTATTTTAATTGTTGCAGTCTGTATACAGGCTTTCAGCCATTTTTTCCTATTGTGCCTCCTTCATCATCATTATCTCTAAAAGGTTAGTTTGTACTGGATCAAAGCTGCTTACATATATCCTCTGCCAAGATGATAGCCTAGATCATTTATTTGTTTGTAATATTAATGCAGAAATTGTGTCCTTTTAAAGTATATAAATTTGGTTGCATTAAAAACTCATGTTTCTCATATTAATAGCCCATCAGAAATTAACTTTGAAAAGTACTTTTTAAAATTATTTTTAAATGTATTCAATATATTAATATTCACCTTAATGTTATTTTAGAGTTTTATCTTGTTATAGATACTGTTCTGATATATGCTTTCTGAGTATGTAAAACTCACATTATAGTAGCCATTTTTATTATATTTGTTTAAGACGAATAGCATCTATTCCAGGTCTTCTTGTTGCTAAACCTTCTCTAGGCAACTCCAGGGAATAAAAGGTTATTAGTAGAATAGTGGGTGATCTGAAATATCTAAATCGTGAAAAATGTGGCCAAGACTCACAGTAGCTTCCCCACTCTGGGGTTGCAAGTTCTCAGCCTCTTTCTGCGTATTAACTTCATTCTCTTCTCTCCCAAATAATTTTTCTCTTCAGCCTCTTACTTTTGACATATGTGAGAAATATTTTGCAATGATTTTTGTGCGCAATATCATACACTGTATACTATCTGTACTATTTTCTCTCTGTCTCATCATTGCTGTTTTCCTACCTGCCTCCTCTACTCCTTTTACCCTGGCCTCTTTACTGAAGCCCCAGAACATGCCAGGCTGATGCTTAGTATTGGGAGTTCCCTCTACCTGGGGCTTTTTTCCATAATATATTCTCTTGGATTCTCTTTCTTATATCTTTTAAATCTTTTCTTATATCCTCATGTCCTGTGACTCCTCCCCTCCCCACCCCAAGTGTCTTGGCTTCCCTTATCCAGTTTGTTTTTCCTTTGTTTCATAGATTTTTACCACTTTCTAATATATTGTATCATGTCTTATTTATTCAGTTTATGGTTTATTATCTATTCCTCTCCCACTAGATTGTAAGTTCCCAAGCATATGGATCTTTATCTGTTTTATTTGCCAGTGTATCCCAATTGCTCACAAGAGTGCCTAGCATATAGCAAGCTCTCAATAAAATGTTTTCTGAATTAATGAATAAATGATGCTATCTTTCTGTTCAACTCCACAGGACGTTAGAAGTGCAGAGCACCGCAAATTTTCATCTCAATTTATCATCTGAAAAAAATATAATTTACCCTGCCCAGCCAATAATTGTTTTTCTTTAAGTATCCACCTGTCGTCAAATCTGTTGAGGACAAAATAACTGGATTTTTTAACCTAGGTGCCATGCAGAAAGCTCAAGGAGCAGGGGCATGTTCTCTAGGAAGTAAGTTGTGAGGGAGAGCGAAGTTTTTTATCAAATCTCTCTTGTGTTCCAGCTTATTTCCTATAGACCTAAGATATTAAAATAGAACGAGGACTGGTCAAATTGATGTTTTGTTTAATGAGAGAAAAAAATAGTAAATGAAAGAACCTGAAATGATTTGGTGGCAGTAGTGTATACATTGGATTGTACTAATATCTAAGAATGTTCTAGATACCTTAAAAGATACTCACTTGGAAATCAAGAGCTACCAGTCCTAACCCTTCTTTCACCAGACTTTGTGTCCTTGGATGTGTCCCATTGATTTCCTGGCCCTCAGTTTCTTCAGATGTAAAATGCAAAGATTACCCTAGATGATCTTATCATTCTAGATATGATTCGATGATTTATATTATTTCTACAGAATGGGAAATAATTAGTTCAGGCAATTTTATGAGCAAAAAAATGAACCAAATAATTTGTTTGTTGACCTATGACTTGTTAGATATCTATTTCCAAAATGAGAGTTGTCATCTATCATCATCATTTTGCCACATGCTAAATAAATCATAGCAATGGTGGTATTTGGAGAACTAGTTAAATGCTAATTTCATCAATGGTATCCTTGCTATGCTGATGTTTCTGCAGTTGACATTGATATAGCTAACATTGAACACAATTAACTGAACAAATGCATGTCGAAGAAAATGGAAAAAGGAAAGAGCATATAGAAAAGTGATACATGTATTCTTAATGCCAACTTAAGTAATATGTTATCTAATCGGTTTTTTTTTCTTTTTTTCTTTTTTTTTTGAGATGGAGTCTCGCTCTGTCGCCCAGGCTGGAGTGCAGTGGTGCAATCTCTGCTCGCTGCAAGCTCCGCCTCCCAGGTTCACGCCATTCTCCTGCCGCAGCCTCCCAAGTAACTGGGACTATAGGCACCCACCACCACGCCTGGCTAATTTTTATATTTTTAGTAGAGACGGGGCTTCACCCCGTTAGCTAGGATGGTCACGATCTCCTGACCTTGTGATCTGCCCTCCTTGGCCTCCTAAAGTGCTAGGATTACAGGCGTGAGCCACCGCACCCATCCTAACTGACTTCTCAATATAAATATCAAGAAGTATATGTTTCTCAATATCTTAGACTTCTGGCTTTGACCTAGAACATCTCCCTCAGGTGTGTCATATCCAGAAGACGTTTATAAGAATTTTATAATTTAGTAATAATGGAATAGCATTCCATGAAGTAATCACAACTCCCAAGGTGAATATACAATGTGCTTGTTCTATTCCTGAATCATTAGTTACTGTCTAATAGGTTATTTGTGTATGTTTTTCATATTTTTAGTCAGTTTTCCAATAAATATGCATCAAAGCCTAAGTGCTAAGCATTGGATTAAAACTACATGAATAACATAACATTTTTACCTTCATGGAATTCGTATTCTAGTAGGTAAGTCTGAACTGTAAACAAGTGTTAACATTAGATATACATTAAACAATTGAGGGAACACTGAAGAGGAAATGGATGATGAACCTTTTTTTTTTTAACCATATCCCAAACAGGAGATGGCACTTTCTTGGAGTTAACTGTATAGGCGAAAGGAGCAAGAACTCACTAATTCCAGGCAGAGGGAAACGGCTGTTTGGAGGCTTTGACAGTGAACAGGTCCAGTGCTCAACATTTCAATGTATGGAATTCACATATATGCATTTCAGTGCATGGAGTTTACATATGTGCATTTCAATGCATTGAATTCAAATGTGTGTGCATTTCAGCACATGGAGTCTTTATGTGTGCACTGTGAGTTCAAGGGATGGTCCCCGCTGACAAGAGAGGAATAAGCAGAGAGTTCATAATAATCTTGCAGAAGGGAAATTCTAATTGGTGAATTAGCTTCTTCAATATTACATTTAAAAAATATCATTTCAGCAGTGTGTCAAGATACCCACTTAGAGTATTCAGAGACCAGTTAAAGCCATTGCTGTTTTCAAGTTTTGTTCACTAAAACTCTATTTCAAACCAGGGTGCTTTTTGTTAAAAATTAGAGAAAGTGGCCGGGCACGGTGGCTCATACTTGTAATCCTAGTACTTTGTGAGACAGAGGCGGGTAGATTGCCTGAGCTCAGGAGTTCGAGACCAGCCTGGGCAACACGGTGAAACCCCATCTCTACTAAAACAAAAAAATTAGCTAGGTGTGGCGGCATGCGTCTATACTCCCAGCTACTTGGGAGGCTGAGGCAGGAGAATCGCTTGAACCTGGGAGGTGTAGGTTGCAGTGAGCTGAGATCATGCCTCTGAACTCCAGCCTGGACAACAGAGCAAGACTCCATCTCAAAAAAAAAAAAAAAAATTAGAGAAAGCAACAGTGTTGAACAACCCTATCTCCATCCAATTCACATTTTATGCTTAATTGTTTAAACTGATCTTGTTAAACCTTTTTAATTTTTAAGACTAATAAATAATTATCACTGTAGTTATTAATAGCATTTAGTAACAATTTACAAAGTTTCGAAGTATAAAGCTATATCATCTTAATCATAATATCTATGATATCTAGTAATAGAAAACAAACTGATTTTAAAAATCTCTCTATTATTTTATTATTAGAGCCCTACTTCTGATCCTCTTACCTGCTGGTATTCATAGAAGAGTGATCACTTTTTACTTTATGTGACTCAAATTAAGTGGCAGGACAGAGGTGAGAAAGAAAAGAGGCAGGCCTACTACCCAGCTGAACAAAAGGTCCAAAGAATTTCTGGACACCACTCAGGGAAAGTTAGAGAAATAACTCAGTAAGTTTGCATTTAGCTATAGTTATCACACTCTAATACATTTAAAATATAATACTTCACCTTTCTGGTTATTTACTCAGTGTGGCCACGAAAAAAAAAAAAAACAGGCTAGATTAGTAATTTATTAGATATTGCTTTAAACTTCCCCTAGGTGAGTGTAATGTGTAGATACATTTGAGGTCCACTAATGCAGTTCAATGTGGCTCCATCTCTCAACTAAAGGGGATATGCAAGCAAACTCAAGCACATTTTTACACCAAAACGTTTTTGTTTGACTTAGTGACTTTCAGGAATTGCTAGTGATGATGATGATGATAGTGATGATATTGTTCTTGATGGTGATAATAGTGATAATGGCAATTATAAAGATGGTGCTTACATCCTAATGGCAAAAATTGACCTCTTTGCTTTTTGGAGAACACATATCTTTTTCAAAATCTCATTTGGTGCACCTCCATGAGCATGCATAAACTATTGTACCACCTGTTATAAAAGCGCTTTGCTTTCAATCATAATCCTAACTGGGACAATATATAGGTAATATTAAAATATCAATTTAATGTTTCCACTTTCAAAACCATAGTATGTTGTTGCAGGTTACTATTTGTTGGTGATTTGTTAATTTTCACCTACCATAAGTGGGATCCTCAGACTCAGTTTTATCTCCTGCAAGTCTAAATATTTCCCATTGAGTGTGTTTACCACCCAGGTTATGTGTACATTTGTCCGTGTGTACACTCACATGTTGGTTTTAGTTTGGCGTTTCTTTTATATCTTTATTTTCCTCCTACTACAGAAGATACTTATTGGAATGAAGCCCCCTTAACAGACAGACCCCCAAGAAGCCTGGAGTGGTTTGGCCAAAAAAAAAAAAAAAGTCTCAAGCTTGCTGTTCAATGGGGCTTTGCCAAACCCACACAGCTCTAATTGCATCTTTCCACCCCCTTCTCTCCCTGCCTCTCCCTTCTTCCCAATCGTCCTTTGTGTGTACTGAAAAAAAAAATGTTTTTATAATACATACTGCATTTACAATGAGTTTCGGAGGATTTAGTAGCCAAAAAAATGTAGATTTTTTTATTAGTAGTAGCTCTCCAATGGAGATAATATTTATAGAATGGGCCTGCATGTTTGTATTTTCAAAGATAAATAAAATGAATAATATCCAAACATGATAATCAGTGTGTCAGTTTTCAAGTACATTGGCATTTAGCATGAATGCTTGCTACATACTTATTCTGTAAAGAGTAAAGGATAGGCATTAGTACCAACTTCCTGGGGAATGGTATTTTCAGCATTATTTCAATATGAACAATATTCTTTTGTTATGGCAGGTATAATATAACCATAGGAGGAAAATGAAAAATTACAAATGTATGCAAAGTTTTCATCAAGCCCTTTTAGCATGAAAATAGTTTTATACGTTTTTCTGCTGTTATTTCATTTTCTAAGTAATAGAATGTATTTGAAGATGAGTTCTTCGATGTATTAGGCTGTTCTTGAATTTCTATAAGGAAATATCCGAGACTGGATAATTTATAAGAAAAGAGGTTTTATTGGCTCATGGTCCTGCAGGCTGTACAGGAAACATACCATCAGCATCTGCTTCTGGGGACGCCTCAGGAAGCTTTTACTCAAAGAGGGAGCAGGCACTTCATATGACGAAAGCAGGAGCAAGAGCGAGTGGGGAGATAGTGCCACATACTTTTAAACAACCAGATCTCATGACAACTGACTTACTGTTGTGAAAACAGCACCAAGCAATGAGGGGTCCATTCCCGTGATCCAATCATCTCCCACCAGGCCCCACTTCCAACATTATGGATTACAATTAGATGTGAGATTTGGGCGGGGACAAATATTCAAATTATATCATTCAACATTTCCGTTGCATTCTCTGGGAGCATTCTGCATTCTCTGGGAGCTTTTTCTATGTGTTTGTTACATCATCTATTTTGTTTTTTCCTGAGAAGGCCACGTGATGTCTGCCCCCTCTTGATTTTTCAGATGCATCTATATGTGCTTGTCTAGATAATCTGAGATAAAATGAGAATTTTAGGTTGCTCATTTTCTAAGTTTGGGACTTTGATTAGAGTCAACAACCCTGAAATTCTGTGTGGCATGGTGGAAAAGAGTTCATGATCAAGAAGTCTGCTCTGGTTGAGGATTCAGGCATTGCTACCTTTTGCTACCTTTTAGCCAGATACCTTTCAGTATATTAGTATATTATAAACCTTTATATACTTCAATTAATGCATTTGCAAAATCGGATTACTCCTCCTTTTTGGTGAGGTTTGACAGAGCTGACATGAGTGGAGTACAATTCACAAAGCAAGCTCTCTAGACCCCTCTATTCATCCACCTTTCATACACATTTACTGGGGAGAGAGCTCAGGTGACCTACTGATGATGCCAGTGTTATTATCAAAGGCAGTGCTGCAGGTTTTTTGGTATTTTGTCTCAGGTAAGTCATTGTACAAAGCATATATGCCATGATGTGTTGGTAAGTCTTTAATAAATAGCTTTGTGGAAGAGAGTTGGTGGGGGTTCTGCTTTGCAATGTTTGCTGATAGCTGCGGTGTAAATACACTCACCATGGTCTATTTCAAACTATTAATGTGACAACACTGAAGGTCCAGCTGGTAAGAAATGCATCATGATACAGTATTTCCAGTATACAGATAAAAATATGTAAATAACTTCAAGGGCACAGATAATAGTGAAGTGTACTAAAATGATTAGGAAGTGGTGAGTTGTATTTAATATGCTCATTTTTAATATAACTTATTTAACTGAATATTTATATAATTTAACTGTTAATAATGATGGTGTTTAAAAACTGGCTTACCAAATTTCTAAAAATTTAAGTTTCTGCTCTTGCAAGCCAGCGCCAGCAGGCTCCTTCATACCTCTGCATATTTATCAGCAAGTCCCTGGTCCTTTGAAGTTAGCAATGTGAAGTAGAATTAAAGCCAAGCAGCCCTCTAAGGACAGAGTGCACTGACACAAAGGATAAGTAAGTCATTAACAACATGTGCAAACAGTCAAGTAAATGTAAGTGGCATGGTGCTAAGTAGTGAGAGTTTGTGTGTAAATACAATGAGACCTAAGGGAAATCACTACTTCTCAACTAATTAGTGGAGGACAGATCCCAGTGGTCAGAGTGCATCCCCAGAGAACTGGCCTTCTTGCTAAGACCCTTATGGAATATTCTGACCACTCTGCTCCGGAGAAGTTAAGGGCAGCGTACATAGCCCATTTATTTAAATTGCTGTGTCCCCCAAGAGGGTGCATTTCAGGGTAGTGGCTTTTAAAGATGGTGTTTTAATTTGCTGCTTTAATGAATTTAATTTTTCATGTTCTTTGTAGCTCCTAAAATTGTTTTGCTTGTTTGTCTGTTTGTTTTGTCTTGAACTTGTGTTTGCATGTATATCTGTCAAAAAGAATATACCTGTTTATATAGCAATAAATACAACCCAAATAAGCAAATCATTTTTTTTTTTTGAAATTTTGGGAAAAAATTACATATCAGCATAAATAAATCCTGTTTGGGTGTCCAAGAAATAATTCCAATTTCGGAGCATTTAAACAATCCCATTTCTCAGAGAATGGAATGTTGATCTTCACCTTTAATCCTTTGGAGACATTTTCCTAGGGTGTGTAGGACAGACACTCAAGCCACCTGTCTTCATGATGATGATGCTTAATCCCACAGAAAGGTAATTTATCTTTTTCTGGGTGTAAGTTTCACCTCCCAGGGTTTCAAACTATATCCAGGCCAAGATAATTGATGACCTTATTACCACTATTTGAGCTCTGCTGGTGGCATGCTGAGACCCATTTCCTTGAGGCAAAAACCTAATGACCCACCCCTTCTATCCTGAACTCCAGTGGAGATTTCAATCTCTTTGTAAATCATAATGAAAAAGAAATAGTTACAAAATGATTTTTGAGAAAAAGAAATATACATTTGCATATGCCCATTTGCTTGACTGGTAAACTGTGGCAGAGACCACTTGAATAGGATTCCAAAGCTTTATTTTTATACTGTGTTCCAAATATTTATGAAACAGTGCTTTTTTGGTCTGTTTAAAAGAACGTATTCCCCAATTCTCACATTTTTAAGCTTGATTTGGCTCAATAGCAAGTTAGAATACTTTTCAGTTATATTCTTTGTCTCATTGTGAGACAAAAACAAACTCTTTTCTCTTTACATATTCTGAATTTATTTAAAGTGTGCAGAGCTTCTTTCAATTGAACTTAAAGAACATCTACACCAAATTCCAATTATTTTTCTGAATCATTCTGGTCACAACTATGATGATGTTTTTACTAAATACATCTACCAGGCTACAGATTCAGACTATTTTATATATAGAAGACAGCTTGTTTTTTTTTTTTAATCTGAAGAAACCTTTGAGATTATCTAGTTCCTTGCTCTCAATGTGTGTAGGGTCCACAACTATTAATTGGTTGATATCTTTCATCTTTATTCCATTCATTCACATTGCTTTTTACCACTGGCTTCCTTTACATTTTTCAAGCCTTCAAATGCATTTCCTTCATGAGACCTTTATAGGCTTATTTCTTCTGACTGGAATTCTCCCTCTAAAGTTCCTTTTCACACTCATATCTTACCTGCAGGACCCCGCTCCATTAATCTACATCCTGTGATTGGTATTTTTTCTTCTTAATGCTGCTTGTCATTTTCAGTTCCTTTTCTTTTGCATTTGCTTGCTTAACTTTTTGTTGAGTGACCGTGCCCACTCTAAGTTTCCTGTCAGTTAAGCCAATGCCTGGCTAGTTCATATCCTTGTATCCAAAATCTTGCACAGTACAATAAATGTTACTCCACAATATGGTGACTATGGTTAATAACAATGTATTGTATTCTTGAAAATTGTTGAGAGTAGATTTTAAGTATTCTCACTCCAGAAATGCTAAGTATATGAGGTAATGCATATGTTAATTAGCTCAATTTAGACATTCTGCAACATGTACATCATTCAAAACATGTGATACATAATAAATATGTACAATGTTTGTCAATTAAAAAATAAATTTAAAATAATTGCTAAAATGAAGGACTGAACAAATGAATGAGTAAATAAGTATCAACTTTGCCATCAAATTACTGGATAAGAATTAATCGAATATGCTCCAATAGAAATAGAAGATGCCTAAGGAACAGTTTGTTAAATGATTATTTTCAAACTTTCTGACATCAGTCATGTAATTGGCTACATTAAAGATGCTAATACTGGCAAAGGGATTGGCTCTTTTCTCTTTACACACCAAGGGCAAACATTCCTAAGCTATTCATAAGCAATTTTGTTTTTGAACTTAGATTTCAACTAGAGTCCATGTCAAAGCAGAACACTAGGCAGTCACTTTTAATGAGTCTGAGACACCTACTTGCCACATTTGCTCTATTAGTTATTACTTCATATTTATGCTTTAAAATTTTTTTTAATATGATGCTCAACTGTAATGTAGACATGAAGATCTGGTGATCTCTTCATCTGAATGTTTTTGATAATAGTACAAATTAGTATATTCAGACATTTATTTATTTATTTTTATTTTTATTTTTATTTTATTTTTTTGAGGCAGAGTTTCACTGTTGTCGCCTAGGCTGGAGTGTAATGGCATGATGTCGGCTTACTGCAACCTCCACTTCCTGAGTTCAAGCGATTCTCCTGCCTCAGTCTCCCAAGTAGCTGAGATTACAGGTGCATGCCACCATGCCTGGCTAATTTTTGTATTTTTAGAGGAGACAGGGTTTCATCATGTTTGCCAGGCTGGTCTCAAACTCCTGACCTCAGGTGATTTGCCCACCTTGACCTTCCAAAGTACTGGGATTACAGGCGTGAGCTACTGTGCCTGGCCTCAGATATTTATTGAATGAATAACCATGAGTTTCAGAAACATGTAAATTCCTATCTATTTACTCATTCTATTCATGTGCACTTTTTGTTTTAGGGTGGAAGGACAGGAAACTAATGCAGGCAATTTTAAACTAATTTTAGAATGTTAAAAATTATAGTAACCTGAATCTACTTATGAAACACATTTGGAAATACACAATCAGACTGAATTATAAATCTATGGTACTTCACTCTTAGACCACTAATTTTCTGGATAAGCAAAAATATTGAGGAGATATTTTCCTTTAGTGCCTTTACTTTCCTTTTTTAAACAACCAAATATAGTACAATTTGTGCTTCCTCTTCCTCCTTCCAGATTCCTAGTAGGAATCTCAGGGAAGAACGTTCTAGACTCCAACTTTCTAAGAGTAGCACTGCATTTGCCATGCCGTGTTTCCCATTAAAACATTTCCTTCTGGAGTACTGCACTCTTTTCCTGACGTTTATTGCTTTTTTTTTTTTTTTTTTTTTTGAGACGGAGTCTCGTTCTGTCGCCCAGGCTGGAGTGCAGTGGCCGGACCTCAGCTCACTGCAAGCTCCGCCTCCCGGGTTCACGCCATTCTCCTGCCTCAGCCTCCCGAGTAGCTGGGACTACAGGCGCCCGCCACCTCACCCGGCTAGTTTTTTGTACTTTTTAGTAGAGACGGGGTTTCACCATGTTAGCCAGGATGGTCTCGATCTCCTAACCTCGTGATCCACCCGCCTCGGCCTCCCAAAGTGCTGGGATTACAGGCTTGAGCCACCGCGCCCGGCCAGTTTATTGCTTCTTTAAATAATGCTCTTTGGCAGTGTGATCCAATTCTAGTAGATTATTTAATCATTTTTTAAAGTTTTCTATCTCTATATATTATTTTGTTTCTCACTGTTAAATATAGCCTATGTACAAAAGATTGATATAACATTACCCTGCACTATTTAATATTAATGATAAATATACGATAATAAATAAATAAATTAGTTCTCACATATTCAGTACTCAGATTCATAAATACAAAATTACTAAACTTTTGAAGACCCCTATGGCTTCCTGCCTCAGTTCCAGTTACCACTATTCCATATTTATGCTCATTGATGCCCTGCATCCTTTACCATTTTACCACATTTGGTTTCGTAAAACAACATAATGCTTAATCAACTTAATCAAGGTACAATTTACAAATAAAAAAAGGGTATCAGTTCAATTTTATACTTTGTTGAGTTTTTATTACTACATTAAGTATACTGCTATATAACTATCAGAAAAATGCAGATGTAGAATTTATCTATAACTAGTTCCCTGGAGTCACATCTAGACTACCATACACGTGGACTAATTCGGTATAGCATCTTCCATGTCTGGCTTCTTTTGCTTAACAAGACACTCCTGAGATTCATCCATGTTTGTGTTTGTCAGTAGCTCATTTTTTAAATTGCTCACTAGAAGTCCATTGTCTGGATATACTACAATTCACTTTTCCATTGATAAGCTGATGGATACTTTGTTTGTTTCAAGTGTTTAGCCAGCATGAATAAAGATGCTATAAACATTTACGTACTTTTTTTGTGTGTGGACATATATTTTTCTCCCTCTTGGATAAATATCTATGGGTTTGCTGAATAATTTGGTAAATATATGACTAAATTCCTTGAAAATGGCCTAATCGTTTTCCAAAGTGACTGTATCATTGGCATTCTCAGTGGTATTAAGTGTTTCAGTTTCTCCAAATTCTTGCCAACATTTAGTACAGGCTGAGGAGGTGGTTTGGTTTGTTTGTTTTTTACCATTCTAGTGAGCTTGTGTTGGTCTGTGGTGGTATCTAGTTGAGGTTTTAATTTACATTTTACCAACTGGTAAGGCTGTTGAGTATTTTTAATAATAATATTTAGGTAGAATTCATGTATTTATTTTTTTAAATTTCAAATCTTTTGCACATTTTATTATTAGTCATGTTGCTTGCTTTTTTATTACTGATTTTTAAGAGTTCTTTATATACTCTAGAAACAAGTTTTTATCAGGTATGTGTTCTGTAAATATTTCCCCTGAGTCTTTTTGTATTTAAAATAACACCTTACCGAAAGCAGAAGTTTTTACTTTCAAGAAAGTCTTATTACCTTTTAAAATAGTTTATGATTAGTGTAGTTTAGCAATATTTGCTTTATTCAAAGTAAAAAGTCCAAAGTTCAAAGATATTAGTTTTATCTTTTTAGAATTCACTGGTATACCCTTCTTAGCCTGGAGAGATTTTGGTTGTTGTTGTTTGTGTGTGTGTATAGGTGTGTGTGTTGTAGAAAGGTTTATAAGAAGAAGTTCATCTCATTAATGGATTTCATATATTATCAAATTGAATGTACAATTTTGTAATACTATTTCTTAATAATTTTAAAATTTTTGTTGAAGTTGTAGTGATGTCTCCTCTTTCATTTCTGATAGTTTGTTGTCTCTTTTTGTCCTCTGTCAGTCTGGCTAGAGGTTTATCAATTTCACTGAACCTCCAACATATTCAGCCTTTCATTTCATTGATTTTTTTGTCCCGTTTTCTCTTTTCAGTTGTGTCAGTTTCTGTACTTCATTATTCCCTTTCTTCTGCTTACTTTGGTTTTAATATGCTCTAGTTTGATATTTTCCTAGTTTCTTACAGTGGAAGCCTCCATCATTGCTTTTAGACAGCTCTCCTTTTTAAATAAAAGCATTATGTTTTTTGCTGAATTGTGTCTCCCTCCTCCCAAAATTCATAGGTTAAAGTCCTAACCCCCAGTACTTCAGAATGTGACTGTATTTGGAGGTAGAGTTTTTTAATTGGAAATTAAGGGAAAATGAGGTAATACAGATAAGCCCTAATCTCGTGTGACTGGTGTACTAATAAGAAGAGGAAATTAGGACATAGACATGCACAGAGGGAAAATCAAGTGAAAATGAAGATGACCTTCTACAAGCAAAGGCAAGAGACCTTAGAACAAATCAGCTCCACTGAAAACCTTAATCTCAGACTTTTAGCCTCCAGAACGGTAAGAAAGTATCTGTGATTTAAGCCATCCAGTAGGTGGTAGTTGTTATGGCAGCCTTAGCAAACTAATACACATTGTTTTAACTGCCTCTGCCATATTTTTTTTTCAACTTTTAAGTTTATTTTAAGTTCAGGGGTACATGTTCAGGATATGCAGGTTTGTTCCATAGGTAAATGTGTGCCATGGTGTTATGCTGCACAGATCATCCCATTACCCAGGTATTAAGCCCAGCATCCACCAGCCATTCTTCCCCATCCTCTCCCTCTGCCCACCCACAACCCTCCAACAGGCTTCAGTATGTGTTGTTTCCTGCAATGTGTCCATGTGTTCTCATCATTTAGCTCCCACTTATAAGTACTTAGAGAACATGTGGTATTTGGTTTTCTGTTCCTGCATTACTTTGCTAAGGATAATGGCCTCTAGTTCCATCCATGTCCCTGCAAAGGACATGATCCCTTCTCCTTTTAATGGCTGTATAGTATTCCATGGTGTATATGTACCACATTTTCTTTATCCAGTCTATCATTGATGGGCATTTAGGTTGATTCCATGGCTTTGCTATTGTGAATAGGGCTGCAGTGAACATATGTGCACATGTGTCTTTATAATAGAACAATTTATATTCCTTTGGACTTATACCTATTAATGGTACTTCTGGGTCAACTGGCATAATATTTCTGTTTCCAGGTCTTTGAGGAATTGCCACACTGTCTTCTACAATGTTTGAATTGATTTATATTTCCACCAACAATGTAAATGCATTCATTTTTCTCCACAACCTCTCCAGCATCTGTTATTTTATCTGTTATTTTTTGACTTTTTAGTAATAGCCATTCAGACTGGTGTGAGATGGTATCTCATTGTAGTTTTGATGTGCATTTCTCTAATGATCAGTGAGGCTGAGTTTTTCTTCATAGGTTTGTTGGTTACATGATATTTTCTTTTGAGAAGTTTCTGTTCATGTCCTTTTTTTTTTTTTTTTTTTTTTTTTTGATGGAGTCTCGCTCTGTTGCCCATGCTGGAGTGCAGTGGCATGGTCTCAGCTCACTCCAACCTTGCCTCCCAGGTTCAAGCGATTCTCCTGCATCAGCCTCCCTAGCAGCTGGGACTACAGGCACATGCCACCATGCCTAGTGTGGGGAAAAGAGAGATCAGACTGTTACTGTGTCTATATAGAAAGAAGTAGACATAAGAGACTCCATTTTGTTCTGTATTTGAGATGCTGTTAATCTGTGACCCTACCCCCAACCTTGTCCTTGCAAGAGACATGTCCTCTGGTGACTCAAGTTTTAACGGATTTTGGGATGTGCAGGGTGTGCTTTGTTAAACAAGTGCCTGAAGGCAGTATGCTTGTGAAAGGTCATCACCGTTCTCTTAATCTCAAGTACCCAGGGACACATGCACTGCGGAAGGTCGCAAGGTCGCAGGGACCTCTGCCTAGGAAAGCTAGGTATTGTCCAAGGTTTCTGCCCATGTGATAGTCTGAAATATGGCCTCGTGGGAAGGGAAAGACCTGATCGTCCCCCAGCCTGACACCTGTGAAGGGTCTGTGCTGAGGAGGACTTGTATAAGAGGAAAGAAGGCCTCTTGGCAGCTGAGATAGAGAAAAGCATCTGTCTCCTGTCCATCCCTGGGCAATGGAACATCTCGGTATAAAACCTGAAAACCTGATTGTTGTTTTGTTTACTGAGAAAGGAGAAAACCGCCTTAGGGCTGTGCCTTGCTAGCGGCAATGCTGTTCTTTATGCACTAAAAAGGTTTATGGAGATGTTTGCATATGCATATCAAAGCACAGCAATTTTCCTTAAACTTATTCGTGTCACAGAGATCTTTATTCATATGTCTTACTGCTGACCTTCTCCCTATGATGATCCTATTATCCTGCCACTTCCCTTTTTCTAAGATTGTAAAGATAATGATCAATAAATACTGAGGGAACTCAGAGACCGGTGCCGGTGTGGGTCCTCTGTATGCTGAGCCCAGGTCCCCTGGGCCCACTTTTTCTTTCTCCATACTTTGTCTCTGTGTCTCATTTCTTTTCTCAAGTCTTTCGTTCCACCTAACAAGAAACGCCCACAGGTGTGGAGGGGCAGGCCACCCCTTCACCTAGTTAATTTTTGTATTTTTAGTAGAGATGGGGTTTCATTTCTACTTGGCCAGGCTGCTCTTGAACTCCTGACCTGGTGATCCACAAGCCTCTGCCTCCCAGAGTGCTGGGATTTCAGGTGTGAGCCACTGTGCCTGGGTTTTTTTTTTTTTTTTTGGAGATGGAGACTTGCTCTGTTGCCCAGGCTGGAGTCAATGGCACGATCTCAGCTCACTGCAACCTCTGCCTCCTGGGTTCCAGCGATTCTCCCACCTGAACCTCCCAAGTAGCTGGGACTACAGACGTGCAACACCATGCCCGGTTGATTTTTGTATTTTTTGTAGAGATGTTATGCCCAGACCGTTTATTCCCTGAAGAAGACCACCAGAGTCCAGAGTCAAAGCCAAGCAGCAAGGATCTTTACTGCAAGTTCGAACTTGGTCCCTCTGCTCCACAGCATACAAGAGGGCCCCGAACGATGCATGTGCTCACTTTTTATAGCCCGATGTAAACAGGATATGTAAGGTTACAGAGGAACAAGGGAATTCTTTTGGTTACAGCATTACAATTGGTTAACATTTTAATTTATACATTTAGCAGTTTTTTTTTATTGGTTCCTGCGCTTTCAGTAAAAACACTCCACAAACCGTTGTGACCTTATCGGGGACTCTCCAGGTGGTGTTTTTCTACAGTTGAGACAAATGGAGGAATGTTTGTACTGGGCCCAGGACTGAGATATATGGAGGAATGTTTGTACTGGGCCCAGGACTGAGATATATGTTTGATTTCTTACAGAGACAGGTTTCACCACATTGGCCAGACTGGTCTCCAACTCCTGACCTTGTGATCCGCGCTCCTTGGCCTCCCAAAATGCTTGGATTATAGGCCTCAGCCTCCGCACCTGGCCTCTTTACTCACTTTTTAATGGGGTTGTTTTCTTTTTGGAAATTTAAGTTTCTTATAGATACTGGATATTAGACCTTTGTCAGATGCATAGATTACAAACTTTTTCTCCCATTCTGTAGGTTGTCTGTTTACTCTGTTGGTAGTTTCTTTTGCTGTGCAGAAGCTCTTTATTTTAATTAGATCCCGTTTGTCAATTTTTGCTTTCTCTGCAACATTTTGATGTTGTGTTTTCATTTAAGGTTTTTTTTTCTCTTGTAATTAATTATATTATACATGGTTTCTTGGATTGTTTAGGAGTATGTTAGATAATTGCTTAATTTTTATGGATTATCATCTCTTTCTTCCATTTAAATTTTTTTTTTGCTTTGTTTTTTTTTTTTTTTTCTACTTTTACTACTTTTATTCAATAGAGTACTGGAAGTCCCAGTCAGATCATTTATGCAAGACAAAGAAATAAAAGACATCCAAATAAATTTTGCTTTGTTTTAATTTTAGTTTTTTGTTTGTTTACTTTTGGTGTGATTAAGAAAGGCATTTTGGCTGGGCACCGTGGCTCACACCTGTAATCCCAGAACTTTGGGAGGCTGAGGTGGGCGGATCACCTGAGATCAGGAGTTCGAGACCAACCTGTCCAACATGGTGAAACCCCATCTCTACTAAAAACACAAAAGTTCGGCAGGCATGGTGACCCGTGCCTGTAGTCCCAACTACTTGGGAGGCTGAGACAGGAGAATTGCTTGAACTCGGGAGGCGGAGGTTGCAGTGAGCAGAGATCATGCCACTGCTCTCCAGCCTCAGCTACAAGAGTGAAATTCTGTCTTAAAAAAAAAAAAAAGACATTTTATGCCTTGCTTTTTAGTTCAAAATATGGTTTATCTTTGTGAATATTTAATGTTTACTTGATATACTGCTGTGTATTCTGCCACTGATAAGTCAAGTGTTCTAAACGGTCAATTAGGTGAAAATGACTAATATTTTATGCAAGTTTTTTCTATCATTACTTAATTTGTGACTACATGTTCTACTATCACTGGGAAAAAAGAATTGAAATCTCAGAGTGTAATTGTTAGTGTATTTCTTTTATTAGTTATTTCAATTAGTTTCATGTTTTTTATTCTGATATTAGGTGCATACACCTGTGAGACATTTATGATTTTTTTTGATGATTTGACCTCATTTTCATTTTAGTAAGTCCTGCTTTACTTTTGTTAATTTTTATTTTTGCTTGAGTCTCACTTCTCTGATATTATTATAGCATTTTCAGCTTTCTTTTGGTTTCTTATTTTGTAGTGTATCTTTTCCAGTCTTTTACTTTTAATAAATATTCCCTTTATATTTAAAGCATGTCTTTGTATAAACTTTTATATAGTTTAGTCTTACTTTTTCATACAGTGTAAAACTTTCTGTCTTTTATTTGGAATATCTAGATCATTTGCACTTAATACAATTCTTGATACGGTTTTTTTTTTTGGGGGGGGGACGGAGTCTCGCTCTATCGCCCAGGCTGGAGTGCAGTGGCCGGATCTCAGCTCACTGCAAGCTCCGCCTCCCGGGTTCACGCCATTCTCCTGCCTCAGCCTCCCGAGTAGCTGGAACTACAGGCGCCCGCCACCTCGCCCGGCTAGTTTTTTGTATTTTTTAGTAGAGACGGGGTTTCACCGTGTTAGCCAAGATGGTCTCGATCTCCTGATCCACCCGCCTCTGCCTCCCAAAGTGCTGGGATTACAGGCTTGAGCCACCGCGCCCGGCCGATATGGTTGTTTTAAAATCTACCATTGTCTTATATCCTTTCTATTTGTATAATTTTTCTTTCTACCTTTTCCCTCTTTTTCTTCTTTCTTTTGGATCATCTGTTTGTATCCTTACACTTTAACTCAACTATTCCTTTATTAACTATACTTCCTTTTATAATTTTAGTGGTTGCTTTAGGTTTAACAAGATAAAGTTGTTGCTTATAATTTATCTTAACTATTTTCATACTTCTTCACATAAAATGTAAGAACTTTCGACAATCTACCTGCATCTCTCCTATTCTTTGTGCTTTTTTGTTATATAATTTACTTCTACATGTTATAAAACCCAAAATACATCATTGGCATTTTTTATTTAAACAGTTAAATATAAAAGATTTGTGTGTCATGTATGTGTGTGTGTGTGTGTGTGTGTTATCAAATCTGTTTCCAACCTATTTATCATTAGTGGTCCACTTCGTTTATTTCTGTAGATTCAAATTTTAATCTGGTATTATTTTCCTTTGTCTGAAGAATTTCCTTTAACATTTCTTGTGGTTCAATTATCTGGTGATGAATTCTCAATTTATATTTTCTGAGAAAGACTTCATTATGTTGTTACTTTTGAAAGATACTTTCCAAAGAAGATGGAATTCTAGTCTGACAGTTGTCAACTTCCACCCTCCCTAGAATACTAAAAGATGTTACTCCCTTATCTTTAAGCAAATGTGGTTTCTGGCAACAAGCTTTTCTGTTTATCTATCTGTTTGATTGTTTTGTTTTGTTTTCATATGTGTCTCTTTTCTTTGGATGGTCTTAAGATTTTTCTCTTTATCATTGGTATTTAGGAATTTGTTTTTGATATGCCTTTAGATGATTTTATTTTTTCTTATTCTGCTAGAATTTTTATGAGATTCTTGGATCTGTGGTTTTATAATTTTTATCAAATGTGTAGTAATTTTGGTGGTAATTTCTTCAAATATTTTTGCTGTCTCCCATTCCTCCTCCTGGGACTCCAGTTATATATTCACACACACACAGAGACACACAAACACACACAACAACTTTAGTTTTGTCCCTGTGGTGCTCAGAATAATGCCTCCCCATCCCAGGAACACATCTTAGTGCCCAGAACCTGTGACTCACTAGGGTATCTTATATGGTATAAGGGACTTTACAAATATAATTGTAAGGTATGACATCAGCTCACTGTCTCTGGCTTAAAAATAGAAGAAAGAAGCCATGTGCCAAGGAAAGGGGATAGCCTCTAGAAATTGGAAAAGTTAGAGATTGTACCCTAGAGCCTTCAGAAGGAATGCAGCCTGTCTGAACCTTGACCATAGTCCAGTGAAGTCTATGTGGACCTTCTAACTACAGAACTGTAAAATAATAAATTTGTGTTGGTTAACTCACATCTCTGGTAATTTATACAGTGGCAATAGAAAACTAATACAGTCCCACGGATTCCTGATACTCTTATTTTATTTACTTATTTATTTTTGAGATAGAGTCTGGCTCTGTCGCTCAGGCTGGAGTGCAGTGGCCTGATCTCAGCTCACTGCAAGCTCCGCCTCCCAGGTTCATGCCATTCTCCTGCCTCAGCCCCCCAAGTAACTGGGACTACAGGCACCCGCCACTACGCCTGGCTAATTTTTTGTATTTTTAGTGGAGACGGGGTTTCACCATGTTAGCCAGGATGGTCTCCATCTCCTGACGTCGTGATTTGCCCGCCTCGGCCTCCCAAAGTGCTGGGATTACAGGCGTGAGCCACCGTGCCCGGCCTTACTCTATTATTTTACAGTATTTACTTTTCTCTTTGCTTCATTGTGAATACTTTCTATTCCTATGTTAATTGGAAATTTACTTTTTTTCCTCCTGCCGTATCTAATCACCTGTTAATCCTATTGAACATATTTTCCATGTTGTATATTTATTTTTATCTCTACAAGTTCCAGTTGAGTGTTTTGTATATTCGTTCTCTGTCTTCATTACATCCATGTGGTCTTTTTTATTCTATTCTAAACTTATGAGTGTTGTTTTAAGATTTTTGTCTTCTAATTCTATCCTTTCCCTAATCTCTATAGCTATTTCTATTAATTATTTTTTCCTACTGATTTGTATGTCTGGGATATTTTTTGCATGCCAGGCATTCTGAAAGTTATGTTGCTGAGTGCTGAATTTTGTAATATTCTCTTAAAGAATGTTAGGCTATTCTGGCAGGCAGGTAAATAACTAGGTAGACCAACTTGATTTTTTTGAGACTTATTTTTTAGAATTTTGTTAGAGAAAGAGCAACGCAGCATTTTTTCTGATGCTAGTTTAGCCACTAATAAAAATCCCTTCTGAGAATGCTAACCAAAGTTTTTATTATTATTATTTCAGAGACAAGGTCTTGCTCTGTCACCCAGGCTGTAGTGCAGTGATGCAATCATAGCTGACCGTAACCTCAGTAACCCCAAATCCTGGGCTCAAGTGATCCTTCTGCCTCAGCCTCTTGAGTAGCTGGGACTACAAGCACATGCCACCATTCCCAGATAATTTTTTTAATTTTTATTTTTTGTAGAGATGGGGTCTCATTGCATTGCCCAAGCCAGTCCTGAAGTCCTGGCTTCCAGCGATTCTCCCGCCTTGGCCTCCCAATGTGCTGGACGTAGAGACATGAACCACTTTGCGTGGACTGATTATTTATGTTATAAGATTGCTCTGGTAGTGATAACTTCAACTACTCCTAGCTTTTCACTGATGCTAGGAATCATTATTTCTACCCTCTCCTTGTGGAGTTTGTCTATGCATGACTCCATCTGTAAATGGCAAAGCCCCTCAATGGGACCCTTCTGAAGATCTTGGGAGTTTTGCTTCTCTTTGGTACCATCATTTTCAATATTCTTCTCTACAACTGTCTCAGCTTTCCTGAACTCCTACAAGTTTTCTCACCTCAGTGTGACCTCCAGGCTCTGTTTTATTTTCTTCTCCCTGGGATGTGGCCTGGAAACTGAATCCTGGTAGTAAACTGGGCAACTGTATGGCTCATCTTGTTTGCTTTCTTTCTCGCAGGAATCACAGTTCTGTGCAGCATGTTGTCAAATATCTATAAACAGTTCCATCTATTTTATACTGTTTTTACTGTTTTTTTTTTTTATGATGGAGTGGAAATTTCTATTGCAGATAATAATTCATGGACAGAAGTAGAAATCTATTTATATTTTGTCTTTTACTTTGAACTTTAAGTAAATAGAATCATATGTGTTCTGTTATTTCTTTTTACTCAATATTATGTTTAGAGATTCACACATGTTCCTGTATATAACTATTCTTCATTTACTTCCCTACTCGACAGTATTCCACTGTGTGAATATATCAAGAGCTACTCATCATTTTATTGGTGGGATTTTACCCCCATGTTTTGCTGTTTCAAAAATGCTACTATGGACATTCTGAAACATTTCTCCTAGAACTCTAAGCAAGAGTTTCTATATGCATTGTATTAATTCATTCTTGCATTACTACAAATACATACCTGAGACTAGGTAATTTATAAAGAAAAGGATGTTTAATTAGCTCATGGTTCTGCAAGCTGTATAGGAAGCATGATGCTGGCATCTACTTAGAGGAGGCCTCAGGAAACTTAAAATCATGGTACAAGGCAAAAGGGAAGCACACATGTCATACAGACAGAGTAGGAGCAAGAGAGCAAGGGGGAGCTGCTACACACTTTTAGATAACCAGATCTCAGAGAGTGAATTCACTCTCAAAGGGGCAGTACCAAGAGGGATGGGGCTAAACCATTCATGAGAACCTGTCCCTATGATCCAGTCACTTCCTATCAGGCCCCACCTCCAACATTGTATGTGTGTGTCTATATACAAATATACCAACAGCCAGTAGGAGGGAGGCCAAGTTCAAGAAAGAGAAACTCCTCTCTTTCACATCACTGCTCAAAATCTGCACAGACACTTTGATTATATCTTATTTTATATATATATATATATATATATATAACTTGGTTAAGGGTGGCTGGGAAATATTATCTTAATACAGAAAGCCACGGACTTAACTAAAAATTATGCATTCTATTACTAAAGAAAGAAGGGACAATAGTAGAAAGCCAACAGTTTTTGCCCCTTGATTATTTACTTAATTAAATTATCTACATGTTGGAGAACTATTACACCCTAGAAACAACAACAGGCCAGTAACTGCTGGAAACAGGTCTGTAAATGCGAGCTTCCCTTGCTTCATGTTTAGGTAACTGGGCAGCCAGTGAAATATGCACCAACCCCCAGAGCTCCTTAGCAAAATTAAACAACTCTCTTGATAACACAGACTTGAGTGACTGCCTTCTCTTCCCAGTATCACTTTTGCATATATATATATATGCACACACACACCCAAATATATAGGTGTATATATGTATATATATGCGTGTGTATTTGTGTGTAGGTACATATACATCTGCTATTTAGAATATATTCAGAGAAACAGAGAATGGTATATATATTTATATTTATACATATAATTTCTGTAATGGATACATATAAATTAAATATATATTATAAAGATCATATAACATGATTTTTATGGAAAAATAGTCTTTAAAACTTAATTTTATAAAAATGAAGAGCAAACTTTCAGGATCATTAGTAAGTATGCTACATCATATAGCAGACGTAAAGAAACTCTCTTTCTGTACTTTCAGTTCATATCTTTTCAGACTGATTCATTGTTATTTTTACACAGGTCAGCCATAGACCCATCTCAGTGGATTTCTAGAGGATGATTAATTTCTTAGTAAAGTACTCAAAACAAAAGGACATTGACATCCAGAGAGTATTTCGGTAATCATGGCTAGAGTGATGCTGGTGTTTTATAGCAAAGAACATTGTGCTCATTAATGTAGTCATAGCAAGAAACAACCATCTTGTAACATGGGCATGTTTTGTAGCTCGCTGGCTTCTCCTGTGGCGTTGTTAGACATAGGAATCTTAAAAGGGCTTATTGACTTTTTGCAATCCACATCAGCATACCTCTCTTCTAAATAGCTGGTAGTAGAGGCTGCTGTATTCCATTGTGAGCAACACTTACTAAAATCAGTAATAGAACAGTGGGAGTAAACTCACAGAGGGGTATAAAAGCTAGCACACTAAAATATTAAAGTCCAACTGTGAAAGCTTTCCACGATATTTTTTCCATATCAAAATGTGTTTTAAACACTTTTTGAGTATTATTATAATTAACTATAGTAGCTTTGTAAGCAGTTCCTTTTGTAAGAGAAAAACCTACCATCACTAAGAGGTTACTAGTTTTTGACATTGAGTTCTTAAGTGGATAATTATATTTATTGGGAGGTGATGCTCACTTGACCACTTGGTGTTTTGTTTTGGGCCAAGGGGAAACAAGGCAGGTGAAGTGTTTTTATTTACAATGTAACAGATATTGCTATTGTGACTCCATTTCTCAGGCATAGTTGGTTAGCTAAATTTTTTTTTTTTTTTTTTCCAGAAACTGAAATGTTCCTCTCTTCCCAGTTCTTGGGAAATTAAAAGCTTCTACCTTAGAGAAATGAATGATACATTATCCACTCACTCTAAATTGAACCCATTTGGAGCTATTTGCATCTTGTAGAAACCTACAGCTGAGTGCTCTGCTTAGAGGTGTAATGAGTGGTTGTCACAACACACTGGAGGTGGCCCCATAACAAAATGATCCCCTGTCAATCCCCTCACAGGAAATGCTTTGGCAACCTGTAATTCCACCTCAGTATTAACATCCTGCCTGGGTTTTGTTAAATGGCACTTTCTAGGAAGTAGATCTGGGGAATTTATGTTTAATAATGTTTTAAGAGGAATATTTGATGGAAGTTTTAGAAAGCATCACATGGGGTTAACGGTGATTTGTCATTTGTTTCTAATTAAAGGACCTAATCTCTTATCATTGAAGCAGTCTTTTTTTTATACTAAAGGCACAGATGTGAATGGAAACATATTAATGAGATGTCATACTACATAGTCATTTAGTGTTTTGTTTAACTTAAACATAGCAGAAAATGTGTGTCTAAGTAGACACATGTAATGACATCCTGATAGAATTATAATTTCCTGTATTTGCATAATCTTCAGTAAAATTCACACTAGGTTCACCTTGCATTGCTAATTTCATTTCCCAAATCTGCATTTTTAGAAAATTAAAGAAAAGTCAGACCCAAAGTATTATGGGAAGAGAAAGGATTTATTGTTAGTTCCTTCACATTAAAGCTGGAATTGTAATTTAAATATTTGAGTGCCAGGTGTTCTAAAAAGTGACAGGAAGTATTCAAATCGACAGAAAGTTTTGCATTTTCTGAAGCTATTTAAAATACTCCAGGCTAAATCATCTTAAGAGCTTGGCAGATCTTTGGTCTGAGATAGAGCTGAACTGTGACTTGTGGGCCTGAAAAAATCATGTTTGATCAGGTGCCCTGGTGAGCCCAGTTCTAGGATTCCATGAGCTATGACTTGCAGGAGTCAGTCAGGTAATTGGGCAATGAGGGAAGCAGCAGGAGCAGTCTTATTTAACTGCCCCCTGACGTGTGCCACATGACTCTCCATTAGTCCAGCAAGACGGCTCTGGATGCAGGTTAAAACCAGGTGATCTTAAAATAGTTGGGGGATGTGGAAAGACACTGAAATTAAACATCTACCTCAGATTATTAGCGTGGTTGCCAGTAGGAAAACCTAATTATTCCAAGGACTTTTTAAAAGGTATTTCAAAAATATATTCCAAGCTCTGTCTATGGAATATCGTGTTTACAAGTTCTCATTCATTTAATTTTAAAAATATATATATATATTTTTAAACATTACAATGAGCTAGACATTGCCCGGGAGAAACTGATGAGTGTTCCTGCTCTCACACATGACAAAAACACATTTTTTTTACACGAATAAGTTATTTTGTCCTAATACAAATGTTCACAAATCCTGTTGTTCCTTGAATTGCCCTTAAGCTCACACCTAGGGTCTAAACATCACAGCAGCTTTAGTGATCTCACTTGGCTACACACTGGCACTTACCCATACCCAGTTAGACACAAAATAACCTGCTAGATTAAAGGGGGATGGATTTTACAATTTTACAATGCAAGCTATAAAGAAAGTGTTGGTTACAGTTGGTTGATTTCAAAAACTGTGATAGCCAACAAAGATAATTCAAGTATTCAAATAAACAGTTCTCAAGTTTCTTTGTACAGCAATAATACATATTAATAGAACTTATGTCAATGTATAAACCTTTGGGCCACATCGTAAGAGATTCCAATTAAAAAGTTTTGAATTCTGACTGGAATTCAGCATTTTTCAGTCACCAAAGATTATTAGGAGTTAGCAGGAGATCAACCTTGAAATACTCTGGTTTGGTTGTCAACTTTTGTATTCAGATTCTTTGATGTAGAATCACTGTAAATTGTATTAATAATTACCAACAAAGATTGCTTACTTATATATACAAGATTTTGAGCCAGAATATTATTTTTTATGTATTTAATAATTCATTAAGGATCACACATTTATATCTGTAATTTCTAGAAGGCAAACAACTTTTTGATGATTTTCTTAGGCATTTGACCATTTTATTTCCTGGTAAGCAAGCCTAGCACACATGCTATTGATATGGGGTGGGGGGAAGGGCAGTGCTTGGGAGGAGAAGGGCGGGTCCCTAGCTAGCGCTCCACCCCTGGGCTGTGCCTATGGACCTAAGCGAGGACTCAAATGTTGCATTTTCCAAGAACACCCTGTCCCGCCACGCCCCCATCCTGTGCCTATAAAAACCCAGGGACCCTAGCACGCAGAAACACAGACAGCTAGATGTCAAGAGGAACACACCAACAGAAGAACACACAAGCGTCTGAATGTTGAGAAGGACACTGCGTGGAAGGACACAGCGCGGAAGGACACACTGTGGAAGCACACACCACAGAGGGACACACGGACAGACACCAGCAGATGCCACCAGGCCATCGACAGGTGGTACAACATGGAGTTCTGCCAAGGGTGGACCAAGGACAGCCCAGCTGCTGAGCAGCCTGACTCCAGGGAAAACCACCTTCCCACTCCATCCGTCTTCTGCCTTGGCCCATACGTTTGCGGAGTGTTGCTTCCACTCAAAACCTTGCACTCATTCTCCATGCCCACGTGTGATCCGATTTTTCTGGTTCTAGTACAGTAAGGCAGGAACCCAGGATACAGGAAAGCCCTCGGTGCTTGCAGTAAGTCAGAGTGTCTGATTGAGCTAGTTAACACAAACCTCCAATGTATGGGTAAACTGAACGAGCACACTGTATGTAACACAGCCCACTGAGGCATCAGCTGTAAACATTCACCCCTAGATGCTGCTGTGGGGTTGGAGCCCCACAGCCTGCCCCTCCGCTTGCGCCCCCTAGAGGTGTGAGCAGCAGAGCCACGGAAGCACAACACTTCCCCATCACAGCTCTGCAAGGGGAGTAAGGGAATTTTGTCCGTTTCACTATTTCTATGGGACAAAGGTGCTTTTCAGAAAAGAATTAACTTGAAAAGCGAAAGCAATGTTTTGTGGCTGACAAATGTTGTAGATTTTCTTGATCCCTATGAATTAATTAATTAATTTATTTATTGGGACGGAGTCTCGCTCTGTCGCCCAGGCCGGAGTGCAGTGGCGCGATCTCGGCTCACTGCAAGCTCTGTCTCCCGGGTTCACGCCATTCTCCTGCCTCAACCTCCCGAGTAGCTGGGACTACAGGCGCCCACCACCTCGCCTGGCTATTTTTCTGTATATTTAGTAGAGACGAAGTTTTACCTTGTTAGCCAGGATGGTCTGGATCTCCTGACCTCGTGATCCGCCCAGGTTGGCCTCCCAAAGTGCTGGCATTACAGGAGTGAGCCACCGTGCCCGGCCAAATTTATTTAAAGATAAAAGCCAATTATATCTTAGGTACACTTGGGAGAACATTATATTTTAAAATTTATTATTATTATTATTTTTAATTTAAAACTGTTATTGAGATAATTCACAGAGTTACAAAATTACACAGAGAGTTTCTGAATATCCTTTATCCAATTTCCTGCAATGGTAATATCTTACAAAATCACATTAATACATGGCAACCAGGATATTGGTGTTGGTATAACCTACTGGTTTTACTCAGATTTCCCCAGTTTCACCTGTATTCATTCTTTTGTGTGTGTCATCATATTTTTTATTAGCATCCTATTGTTTTTGTTTTGCTTTTTGCTTTTGGATTTTTTCCTACTTTTCTCCCTTCTTTATTAAAATTAGAGAAGAGTATATAAACTAACTTAGCAGAACACATGAGTACCCACTACACAGATCTAATAACAAAGTGAAATTCCTAAGTGTATCTCTTAGGTATCCATTCTTCTTCCTTTCCCCTCAGAAATATGTAGCATTTCATATTCAACATTTTTAATACTTTACTACATATACAGTTAGAAATAAGAAATATTTGTTAAGATTTTACTGGTGTCAAATTCTAAATAAATGGTATCATAAAGTATATTCACTTTGCATTTTCCTTTTCACTCAACTTTGTTTGATATTTATGCATTTCAATATCCATGACTTTAAATCATACTTTGTAGCTTCTCTCTAATATTCTGCCGGTAAGAATAACTTACTGTATTTGCCTTGGGTTGAACATTTAGGTTATTTCCATGGTCACAACTGAGTCGTCAGTGGATATTCTTGATGTGGGAGAGTTGCCTTGAGATGTACAACTAGATGTATACTTGTCAGATAATAAGATAGGTGCATCTACAACTACTCTAAATATTGTCAAATGGTTCTCTATATGATGTGCATTTACACTGGATAGAAATGAGCTAGAGTTACTATTTGTCCTCATTATTTGCATTGTCTGATTTTTAAATCATTTGCCAACCTGGTGGGCTCAGTACTTATGTATTAGAAAATGACAATTCCCATATTTATAAAATGAAAAGAATAATAATACCCACCTCACAAGTCGTGGTTAGATTTAAATGTGATAATCCATATGAAAGCACTTAGCATACTATCTAGCACACAGTAGAAATTCAGGTGTTTCATCTCAAAACGTGAAAAGTGCAGTGTCCTGATTTTAAATGGTATTGATCAAGATGTTTTCTTAGGTGAAATCATTGATGGTGCGTTATTACAGCTCCTGTCATTTGGAGTAGATGGTTTAGCATGACAGCAGGCTCATGAAATATGACACTGACTGTGTTCTCTGATCCTAGGAAAACAGTACTCCTCCTAGCCCCAGTAAATACTATGACTGAGTCCTGTGACCTAGTCCTACCTTGGAAGGCATAAGACATTCAGGATAATGAAAAAGCGAAGACCCTGGGAGCAACTGGAAGGGAGGTGGTGCTCTAATAGGATACAGTAGGCAGATGGTTGGAAAGACTAGTTAAGATTTTATCATGAGATTCCAGAATTTCCCCATTTCCTACTAACAGGCCTAGAACTCAATTTCTGAGGGTACATTAGTTTTTACCTACAGCCACATATATGGCTATACAGAATTGACTTTGTCACCCTTAGCAGAGTGGATGTCCATTAAAGAGAGAAACTAACTTTTAGTAGAATGACTGTCTGACTGCAAACATGAGATTGGTGAACAGGGTTTGACTATTTGATTGTGGCTCAAACTATCCAAATGATTAGGAGTCTAGTATATGTTTTGCTTAAAAAATTAGATGACTTTCTCAGCAAAGGTTTACCTGGAAGTAATGAGCAAAAATGTATGCAGGTGGGTCTGATACCATTGCTATTAAGAGAAAGGCTTTTAGAACCAAAAGGCTTGCCATCTACAACTGTGTGATCTTGGAAAAGTTATGTAATCTTCTTTTTCAGTTTTTTCACCCTAAAAGTATAACATGAGCTCATTATGAGGGCTAAGTAAAATATCTTATCAAAGCAAAAAAGTATACCCAACAAATTTTGACATATCTGCTAAAAAATTATCTCTAAAGGAAAATGTTTACACTGTAGCCGAATTTGGATGAAAAAGGGTTAAATCTATGATGACTTGAAACTGACAAAAACCAGGAGAGAAACCAACTAAACCATAAGAGACTTCAGACAAATTTTATTGCATTTGAGAGGTAAGGTATAGCAGAATCGAAGTGGAATTTTATGAATTCAGAATTGAAAGACCTCAGAAAAGAATGAGATCGAGGCAGTGTCCTGCCAACTCTCTGCGCATCCCCAGGTACACTCATCAAGAGGTGATCAGTTGTGCTTCTGGAAGGAAACCAAAAGCACACACCTCTGGGATTCTAAATACACTTTACAGAAGGAGATATTTGTGGAGGTATGAGTACCATTGAAGGAATCCACAAGAGGGAACATAAACTGAGGGAGGACTGAAAGATGGAAACCATTACCATTACTAGGTTGGAAAGGGCGAAGAAGGGACTAGTGTTTTAAGAGCTTGGGGAGAGCTAGAGCATCGGCCAGGAAAGTCCTACAGAAGCTGTAGCTGAGTAACTGTTCCTCCAAATTTCATGTGTATGAAAATCACATTGGGGTATTGTTAAATGGTAGATTCTGATTCCGTTACTTTGTGGTGGGACCCACATTCTGCCGTTCTAACAAGCCCTCAGATAATTTCAAAGCTATTTTTCTTTGGACCACCTTGTTAGAAGAAAGATCATAAAGAAACTTAATCACAACCAGGTCCAGGACATCTAAGCAGAGATGCGTCTAGAAAAGAAATACCCTATAGTTTCCTTGTAAATTGAATTCAGAATAGGTGAGATTCAAAGTCCTTTTCCTTTATATACTACTATATCTGAAGACTTATTAAATCAAAACTAAAATTATATTTAGGGAAATAAACAGAACATAAAGAAAAACATCATTTCAAACATGGTCTTGAGAAACATTGCTGATACACAGGTCTCCGTCTTCAAGTCTCAGTACAATTAGGCTTAGAGAAAGAATGGAAAATGTGCACACCAAAATACTGTAGTACCTATTTCTAGATAATAGGACACACGTGATTTTTATTTTCTTCTTGTTTATATCTATTTTTTCATTGTTTTTATAATCAGTGTATAATATAATTATAACAAAAACAATAAAATTATAAAAATGGACAAATACAAAATATTTGATCATGTTTAAATTCAAATGTAGCATTCTGTGCATAGTTCTGCAAATCAATAGATATCTCTGATATTTCAAGGAAATATTTAAAAACATAAATCATTATACCACCCACATGAGAAAAGTCTTCAGAGTGTCTCAGTAAAATAAACTTTGTATCATAAATAAATCATCAAGTTTGAGATTGAAAGCTTCTATATTGCTTCCTAGAGCTGTTGATAAAGCAATGCAAAAAAAAAAAAAAAATGAGTACTTTGGAGAAAATGAGCTGCTGGAGAAACAAACATAATGTGCCACTAATTACAGGTGATTCTTTACCTTATCAGGCAAACATGGCTACTATAGTCATAGGATGGAGGAGAAAAAATATCATCAACTATTAAAACAGGCACAAAGAAATAGCCCTTGTCTCCCCAGCTGTGGAATTGTCTTAAGATTCCTCATTTGACTCTCTATTCTTTCCATTGTTTCACTCAAATAAGTCAGCACTTTTTATTGCTTACAGCTGATTTCCAGAACTCCAACTTCTGCATTAGCATCACTTCTAAGCTGCCTTACACTTACAAGAACTTTGATATGATTCTCTTGTTATGCCTCCTGTTGAAAAGTAAAGCAGGGAGGGGCAAGGATAATTTTTCATATCCTCAAAGAATGGTGCAAATAATGACTATTGATTTCCCAGATTTTATGTGGGGAAATAAGCATAAGATGAAATCTGAATAAATAAGCAAAGATCAGAATGGCATCAGCCTTCTCAATGGAAATATCTTCCAAGTACAGAGGGAAAAAAGATTTTAAACATAGGATCTTATATAACAGTCAAACTAGCATTAAATGATAGGGCAAGAGAGAGACATTTCCAGAAATGCAATGGTTTAGAAAACTTCCCTATGCATGCTGTACGAGAAATACATTCTAAAGGTGATATTCCAGCAATTTTTTTAATTCAAAAAAGAAGATACAAAGAAAAAAAGAAAAATTAAGAAAAAAACAAAAGAGTGAATACATAGCTATGGCTATTTTTTTTTGATGTACAATGATAAAGTAATTTTTTTTTAAAGTAAAATGCTTTTGAATTAAATATAAGTGATAGTAAATGGAGGAAGACAAATGAGATTCTTAAATTTGGGGAGGAAGAGAAATGAAGAAAAGAAAGTGAATAAATGTTACTCAATCCTTTGTTACTTCTCTTGAGCACTAGATTAGAAGTTCAATTTATGACAATATTAAGAAGAAAAATTAGGACAAGAAAAAGGCAAAGAAAAACGGCACCATCATATTTCTAAGTGATATGATGATTTTCCTAGATAATCTGAGGTAATTAACAGAAAAACAACTAGAAGAAATAAGGAAGTCCAAGAAGATACCTGATAAGAGATAATATAAAACTTGATAGCTTTCTTACACATCAAGAATGTACACATAGAAAATGTTTAAGAAAAACTTGTGTCTATATACAAAGAAATAACAAACCCCAATAGCTAAATATATAAAATATGCAAATTATGTATCAAGATAACTACAAAATATCTTTAAAAATGTAAAAGAAGACCAGAATAAATGAAGAAAATACATTATGTTCCTAAATAAGAAAATTCAGTAGTTTTGTATGTTAATTCTCACTAATCTTACTAATCTAAAAAATGTATATAATATTCCAGTTGAAATAGTCACAGAATTTTTTGTAGTCTAAAATTTTGACTGTAGGTTCTATAGAAAATACAAAACAATAATAATGACAAAACTATAAATATGTTTACTAAACACATATATGATATGTATTATGTGCCTGGTCTTACTCCAAGTAATTTATATATGCTAACTCTTTCAATCCTAATAACATAATTATGAAGTAAGAATTATTTCCCACTATCTTAGGCATTATAGACACATAGAGGCACATATATGTGAAAACTTTATGACATATTGTAAGAAAAATAATCAAATTCCAATAACATATCTATTTTAAAAAAATGCCTCCCTATTTATATATGCCCAATATTTGAAAACATAAGCTATATTTGCAAGTTAATAAACACATATATGCATATTATCGTATATCCACTACATATGTAATACAAATATAAACACTGAAGACACACACCTGTATACACACCTTTTGCTGTTGTTTTTTTGAGACGGAGTTTCACTCTTGTTGCCCAGGCTGGAGTGCAATGGTGTGCAATCTCTGCTCACCGCAACCTCTGCCTCCTGGGTTCCAGCAATTTTCCTGCCTCAGCCTCCTGAGTAGCTGGGATTACAGGCATGTGTCACCATGCCTGGCTAATTTTGTATTTTTAGTAGAGTCGTGATTTCTCCATGTTGGTCAGGCTGGTCACGAACTCCCAACCTCAGGTGACCCACCCGCCTCAGCCTCCCAAAGTGCTGGGAATACAGGTGTGAGCCAGTGCTCCCGACCCACACTTCTTTTTATATAAAGTTGGTGCAAAACAGCAAAAGAAACTACCATCAGAGTGAACCGGCAACCTACAGAATGGGAGAAAATTTTTGCAATCTACTCATCTGACAAAGGGTTAATATCCAGAATCTACAAAGAACTCAAACAAATTTACAAGAAAAAAACAAACAACCCCATCAAAAAGTGGGCAAAGAATATGAACAGACATTTCTCAAAAGAAGACATTCATACAGCCAGCAGACACATGAAAAAATGCTCATCATCACTGGCCATCAGAGAAATGCAAATCAAAACCGCAATGAGATACCATCTCATACCAGTTAGAATGGCAATCATTAAAAAGTCAGGAAACAATAGGTGCTGGAGAGGATGTGGAGAAATAGGAACACTTTTACACTGTTGGTGGGATTGTAAACTAGTTCAACCATTATGGAAAACAGTATGGTGATCCCTCAAGGATCTAGAACTAGATGTACCATATGACCCAGCCATCCCACTACTGGGTATATACCCAAAGGATCATAAATCATGCTGCTATAAAGACACATGCACACATATGTTTTTTGAGGCACTATTCACAATAGCAAAGACTTGGAATCAACCCAATTGTCCATCAGTGACAGACTGGATTAAGAAAATGTGGCACATATACACCATGGAATACTATACAGCCATAAAAAAGGATGAGTTTGTGTCCTTTGTAGGGACTTGGATGCAGCTGGAAACCATCATTCTTAGCAAACTATCACAAGAACAGAAAACCAAACACCGCATGTTCTCACTCATAGGTGGGAACTGAACAATGAGATCACTTGGACTCAGGAAGGGGAGTATCACACACTGGGGCCTATCATGGGAAGGGGGTAGGGGGGAGGGGTTGCATTGGGAGTTATACCTGATGTAAATGACGAGTTGATGGGTGCTGACGAGTTGATGGGTGCAGCACACTAACATGGCACAAGTATACATATGTAACAAATCTGCACGTTATGCATATACACCCTAGAACTTAAAGTATAATAATAATAATAAATAAAAAGTAGGTGCAAAAGTAATTGCAGATTTTGCCATTCATTACTTGTGCACCAACCTAATATAGGAATGATAGAAAGAAGGAAATTTTGATAGCAAAACTTAAAAATATAAAAATACTATGTCTTCCAATGAACAAAATATTTTGTTTAAATTAAAAATTAGTTTACATCTCCAGATTGGGAAGATTAAAAGTCAATGAATGTATATCCCTTAAGAAAGAATTGAAGGTATATATACCTTCCCAGAGTCTTAAACTACAAACATGGGTTTTCAATGTAAACTAAAACTAAAATATGTCTCTATCCTCAATTTAAATAATCCTAAAATCAAATGTATTTTTTTGTCACTTTTTTGTTTCTATCTTATTGGGATCATAGAAAAAAAAAATGCTGCTTGTTTCAAGTAATACTTGTCCAGAAGATAGTAATGTGAACCAACTAAACAGCTTGCTTTTCAAGATCAACAGTTTACTCATCAAAACCCATCTCTTAGTGCCTGCAATCCAAAGCTCTTAGGTCCATCCTACACAGGCCCTGTCTTCAAGACCTACTTTAATTTATCCAGACTAGGAACTACAACTGTTTAAACACACTTTCTCTGTGTCAAGGTAGCATTCTTTTCTACTGCTTTAGATATATTAAACTTTGTTTGATCAGCAGGTGTTTCTGGTGATCTTTGGCGAGTTGATGGTAGGCACCTAGTCATTGCATCTCCAGGAGGCCCTTGGTGTGAGTTAATGCCTAGTTGGATTTTATTGTTTATAGAACAGAGCTAATCCATCATTATTATTTCAATAACAACTGATCTTTTCTCAGATGTAGATATTTCATATGTCTCTACCTAAATTGGCTATTCACTACAATACATTAATAAATAGCATGATGACACTGCAATTGGTGTTTCTTAAGCCAAATTTATCAGTTGACAATGAATTGAATTTCTCTTATTGAGTTCTATATTTTTTTACATTTTATCCCCAAATCTCCAGGATCTCAGATGTTTGATGATTGGTTTCTAATTTGTGCTATTTCTAATAACTTCTTCAGAGGAGGGTACCGTTTCTATTGATTATTAATTAGTCAAGGAGAAATTGAAGGCTATGACAACATGGTGTCATAAAAAATATGCTTTATTTTTATTTAAAAAAAAGCTTAGCGTCCATATCTATGGATATTCCAACTTGAAATAATAATAGGGTGAGAGTTGGAGCCAACTGTGTATTTCTCCCCTTTCTCCCCTCCATCCAGTATATAGGAACTCTGGAAGTTCTGATTGCCTCTAAATTAATTGGTTGACTTTCCACAGGGACCTTGTATGTACATGATCTAGGAATTAACTTTTTCTGCCCTCATGTGGAATGTAATATTTTTGTCTTTTTTCCTCTTCTGACTCATTGTGATATTGCCCAACTAATTGCCAATAACTAAAGAAATTTCACCAAACCCTGCAATGGTTTCTACTTAGGCCTGAAGAAGCCAAGTGAAGGTTGCTATTACCTAAGGCCAGAATCGTGCCAATGGTACACATTTTCTCTAGCCCAAGTCCCGAAGAGATCATTGCAATCACAAGCATGGCTGCAGCAGGCAATGATACTATTGCCGTCACTTCTGTCTCAGTCATTTGCCATTGCCAAGCTTGCTTTAGCCTCTGTCACTTTCGCCTGTGCTGAGATACTAATTGTCTCAGTGTCTATGAAAATTATAGAGAAAAAGGTTTATTTATTGTACCTTCTCTCTCAAGAACCAGGCTTAAATTCACAAGAGATGGGCCTTCAGAAATATGTGTGACCCACATTATTGTTCCACTCTGAATCACTCTTCACTGACAGAGCCATTGTTTTTGAGCCAGCGCTATTCTCTTTCCCTTAAGATGTTCTCTGTCGCCATATTCACATCTCAGCTTAACCAAATTAACTTTTAATGAGCACGTTTGACCTGGGCTTCAGATAAATGTAGATATCCTTGAATTCTAAAATTATGTTACATTCAAGCTGAATCAGCCACTAAAAACAGGGAGAAAAAAAGAAATTTTGAAAATGACTTGTGTTCTGTCTTATATTTCAGAAACTTATCTCAAAAGAAGTCCTAACAAAAGAAGAAACACATATATACACACCAGTATCATGCTGGAAGTTTTTTTTTTAAAAATGATAAATGTACATACTCCAAGTTTATAACAAAATTTACAAAATGGCAAGAAGAAAGGGACAAGGCTTTCTGGCAGCAGCTGCACAGTGCTGATGTCTGCAGTGCCAGTGGCTCTGTGTAACAGATACTTGGGAAAGAGAATGGTGGGGTCTAATGTTAGCAGCGGTTGGAGCAGGCCCCTGGGGAAGGCCTATATGGATAACACAATAATAACTGTAGGGTGTACACCAGAGGTTACGTAGCTGTTAGCTGCATTTGAAAAATCAATTAGATAGGCCACAGTGAAGTTTAAACTGGAAAAAGAGTTGTTTGATATTTTAGTAGATAAACTCACTAGGAAACATGAAGTTGAGAACTTCAAGGAAAATTGCTAGTAAGGATTCTGTGGAGGCACTGAGGCAAATGTTGAGAGAAAGATATTTATTGTTTATGTAAGAAGGGCTTTAAGGAATACTGCTTTAAAAATAGTAAAAATTATGGACTAGGGATTAGATGAAGACGTGGAAATAAATAATTTTCTTTCTCTGAGGGCATTCTCTGGTTTTCAGATGCCCATTTCTAGAATGATAATTTCTCTCATGTGGGTCTTGAGAGAGGTCAAAGAAGTGCTTTTGAGGGTAGTTGCCAAACAGTAGCCTTCCTTCTGAAAAGCATGCCCATCGATGGCATTGCAGTCAGGAAATGAGGAACTGACTTACAGCTGTTGTTGCTTTGAGTTTCTATTTCTTCATTTATAATGAAATGATCGTGTAACTTTCAGGTTTGTTTGAGACTAAACAAGGCACCTAAAACTATATGAAATCGCATAGCACTGATTTTTATTTGAAAACAACCATGCTCTAAACACATAATGGATTTTTAATTTTTAATAATTTTATGTTCTCAAGTCATTATTCAAGAAAAATGATACCCTTAGGGAAGTTGAAAGAATAGTACATCAGACATATGTAAACTCTTCAGAGAGTTTATTTAATTATTACCATGTTGCCGTATCAACCTCCCCTTCAATCTCTTGTTTCATCCTAAAATACCTGAGCATGGATTGCCTAAGAACAAGAATATTCGTCCGTATAACCACATACACTAAAATATTCAGGAAATTTAGCATTGATCCAATTCTGCTACCTCATGTGCATTCCACTCTCAGTTTCCCCCCATTATTGTAATAATGTCCTCTGTAACTTATTTTGTTGCTTCTTTGTGTTTTCATTTTACTTTTTTTCAGGATGCAGCCAAGGGTCACATGTTGCGTGTATTGGTTCTCCCGCATTTTAAAATTAATAAACTGCCATTTTAAGGCTCCAAGATCTCTCAGTTTGGATTCATTAGATTGTTTCCTCATGTTTAGAGTCTAGTTAAACATTTTTGGCTGAACTACTACTTAGATGATGCCTTCTTAGTCCATCAATGAAGGGAATCAATGTCAGTTGGTCCCGTTATTGGGGAGGTTGAATGACCATTTAATTAAGATGGTATCTGCCTGATTTCACAATTGCAGAGATACCTTTTTCCTTTTGTGAATAATAAGCAGTCCATGGTGGTGCTAACATGCTGTTTTATAAAAGGTTATCACAGAATTCTTTAAAAGACCATTTTTAAAGGCTTGGGATCTCAGACATCTAAGTGCGTTTTTGTTTTCTTAACTCTGTAGACATTGGATTCTTAAAATACTCCAAACAAGAAGCATGCCAGTTTAAATATACTATCTCTTATGTTCATTGCCATTCCCCTAATGCAATAAACTCAATCCTCTAAACCCAAACTGTGTGCTTTGGTTTCATTTTGTTTTGTTTCTCTTGACATGTGTAGGGAACACTCTAGAAATGCCAAGGAAGCCTCTTGCATGGAGGTATTAGAAACTAGAATGAAAGTATCTTCTGCATATGGGGTAAATTTTTCAAGATTTCTCTTTCTAAAAAAATACATTTGTGACTACTTAAATATTTATTTTCAATGAAGATTCAAAGTGATTGTGGTGGAGATGAAGGAAGCTGGCAGCTGCAGTCCTTTGTCAAATTCCTTTGAGCCAGGTAAAGCTGTACTTATGACAGAAACACAACTTTCCCAGCTTCACCTTCTTCAATTACATGAAACTGGAGCCTGTTTTATATCTCTGTGACTGACTAGAGGTTTTACTAATGTCAACACTATATCTTCTCAGACACTCACACAGACACACACACACACACACACCACACACATTTATACACACATAATTATTAGAAAATAATAAAGCAATCACATCCTTCCTACATTCTGGTAAACATTTTTTTTTTCTGATCAATTATCAGCAACCTGCAACTCTGCCTCAATCCTTGTTCAAAAACTCATCCACCACAAATGCTGCCTGTCGTTAGTGATTTGTCAAATGCTTCCATCTCTCTTTCCTTCTTGTCACTACTCTATCAAGCAAACTAACAGTGACTCAAATGCACATCCAAAAGAAAATTTTGTGTTAATTTTATATTTGAAATGATAGAATATTTCTTATTAATCAGTGGATTGATGAATAGATAAGTCTTTGCTTTAGAAAATATCTTTCAAATTGATCCATTTCTCTGCCACTCCAAGGCCAACACTTTTTTTAAGCTTCCATAATATCTCACTTGAACTACAGCAGTCTGTTTCTACAGTCTCTTCTCCAATTCATTCTTCATAATGCATAAGACTGTCTTTCTGAAATCACATCTAAGTGTCTAAAATCCATTTCCCTTTACCCACCTTAAAGCACTTTCATGGAATTCCATTTCTTTTGAGATAAAAATAGAAATTAAACTTTTCAATATGGCCTGAAATTCTCAGCAAGCTAGAATTCTGTCTACCCTCCCTAGCCTTATCTCATACTGTCTGTCCCATATACCTGCCCTTCTTTCAGTTTCTTCAGTAGGTCTTGCTGTCTCTACTATGGGGGTTTTACACATGTTGTTTCTTCTTCTGGAATGCATCTCATTTGTTCCTGCCTCCTACTGTTGTCTGGGCAAATGATCTCTAAAGTAGTTTATTTTTTAATCACTACATATCCAAGATTTTAACTAATCAATGAGATAATTAGTACGATATTATAACTGATTAAAAATAAATTTCAAAGAAGGCATTATATACATACAAAGATATATACATACAAACACAATACAAAGGATTCAAAGAATGCATTATATGCATATATACATGTGTGTATTACATGTGGAGAGAGAGGAAGAATAAGTACCAATGAGGAATGCTGAAATAAATTTACAAATAGATCTGAAACTGATCAGTATCTACAGGGTATTGATCAGGTATCTACAGGGCAACAATCACATTCCACTAGACAAAATCTGTTTGCATTTTCATGTACAAGAATCATTTGTATTGTTATTTGTTTTCTACAATTCACTAAATTGTAAAATGATTCGGACACAATGGAAGGTCAGATCGTCTAGAGTGGTGCATTCATCATGACATCCAGTGATCTTTTGCACCTATTTCAAAGTCTTTCACAATTTGAACTGACCAGCTCCCCCTTCACGATCATAAAAATCTCAAAGATTAACCCATGAGGTAATAAACTTAAGATACTGAAATTACTACAGCCATAAATTCTCTCTGAAAGTTTTCAAAATGGCTCTCAGATTAGATTTTAAAAGCTTGTATAACTTATTCTCCCAACACAAAGAAATGAAGCCCAGGAAACCACCAGATTTAACCAGCCATAGCTGTAAATACTCTTTAGGATCCTTAAAAAGTTTTAAGAATTTTGGTCCAGAGACCAAAGAAAATGACAACCATGTCTTTAGGACAAGGCTACTCTTTTTACTTGGAAAAACAAATAAACGAAAACCCAGCACACACCGAGTTTCCTTTTCTTAGTCACTGCTGCTGTTAGGATACTTCAACCACTTACAATTATTTTTAGTCAAAGGAACTAACTTGGATTTCTTTTTTTTTTTTTTTTTGCTTTTTTTTTTTGCTTGTTTTATTTTGTTTTTGAGATGGAGTTTCACTCTTGTTGCCCAGGGTGGCATGCAATGGCATGATCTTGGCTCACTGCAACCTCTGACTCCTGGGTTCAAGTAATTCTCCTGCCTCAGCCTCCCGAGTAGATGAGATTATAAGCATGTGCCACCACGCCCAGCTAATTTTGTATTTTTAGTAGAGATGGGGTTTCTCCATGTTGGTCAGACTGGTCTCGATCTCCCAACCTCAGGTGATTTGCCTGCCTCGACCTCCCAAATTGCTGGGATTATAGGCATGAGCCACCGCACCCAGCACTAACTTTGATTTCACAGAGTAATTAGGGCTTGGACACTCAAGAATGGCCTAGTAACGATAGCATGTGAGCAGCCTAGCAGAACTCATGGGTACACATATCATGCCTTTCTGCGGCTACGCACATCTGGCTCTCACCTTCTTAATGTGTCAAATATGAGTAGTTTTATTATCATGACCAAAAACTATAGCCTCTTTATAGCATGTAAAATACAAAGCAAAAAAGCATATATACTTAAATATGCTTAGAGATCAATGTTTCCATATTCTATCTTACTTGGAAATTACTTGAGTATTTAGGTAATTTAGTTAAAAAAATAGACTCAGTACATCTACTTAACTAGATGTACATGAACGGAAGTATTCGCAATGCACTGAAAGTAAAGCAATGAAATTATCTCTGTTAACTTTATTATGTGTGCAAATGCCATAAACTGAGTCAGAATACCTGATGCAACCTTCAAGCTAATGTCATTGGTTAGATCTTGCTCAAGTTTGACCTCTAGAGAAAAATTGCTTAGGATCATATTCTTGTTTTACCACTTAGCTTAGAGGAAATGCTACCTAGGTTTTCTAATCTGTAGTTGGCATTGTCATATAAAACGAGTTAATTTTGTTAAATTACTTAGAATAATATTTGACCCATAGTAAATGCCAGAGTGTGGCAGACTTGGTTGGGTAAGGTAAATTTGGAAAGGATATTTTCAAGGTAGCTTTTTCTAAAAAATAAAAATTATATATAATGCACATTATCGTTGAAAAATATTTATAAAATGCAATAGTTATATAAAGAAGAAAGTAAAGATAATCTTATCTGTAATCTAAGAGTGGCATAACAACTCTCAATATTCCAGTATTTCTTTTCTTCTAGTCTATGCCATTATCACTGACATAGAAAGCCAGGGAAATACTGGGTAGAAGAGGGTGAGGTCCCTGGTGAGGGCTCCACCCTCAAGCCTGGACTCATGGCCCCAAGTGAGTTCAATCCCTGTTGTCTCACCCAAATCTTACCTTTTGGCCCACCCCGCCCCTATCCTGTGTCCATAAGAACCCCAAAACCCAGACTCAGTAGGCACACACATAGAAGAGAAAAGAGTCTGAACATCAAGGGAGAAGAAGCAGCTGGACATTGGGGACTGTGGTCAGAGAGTTCAGTCGGGCAGCCAGACTCTAGGAGAAGATTTTCCTACCACTTCACTCCCTTTCCTGCCCCTCTTCCTACTGAGAGCCACTTCTACTGCTCAATAAAGTCCTCCACATTCACCCACTGCTGTCATCCTAATCCTCCGCTGAGCTGGTTAACATCTAACTGTCCACAAATGGCAAACGCTAAAAAGAGCACTGATTGTAACGCATGCCCTCTGGGGCTCCAAGGGTCTCAGGCAACTCCTAGATGCTGCCACAGAGCAGCACAGGGCTCTAATCCTACCCGCGCCCAGAAGCACTTGTTCCTGCCTCAGCACCCGCTCACCTGCATGCTTCCCCTCCTACAAGGGGTTTGAGAGCTGCTGGCTGAATAAGCGAACCACCCCTTCATGAGTCCCACAAAGGGGTCAAGGGAACTACTCCGTCTCATTATTATTATTATTTTGTTCTTTATGAAACCGTTGTTAGAGAATTCTGTTTATTTAATAAATAATTGGGTAAAAGTACTTAGTTATCAGTTAATACTTAATTCTCAGTATTTTCATTAGAGTTTCCAATATTTCAGTTGTGAAAAGCTAACTTTATATCTTTAGCATTCTTTAGGACTTAAAGGCAAACAATCTGTCTTTTGATTTTTGATTTGTTACTTCGCTGTTATAATTACCTTAGCTGTATAGGGTACACACCTCTTTACACTGGACCAAATGCCCAACATGCACACACACATTTTACTTGCTTCCTTATGCATTTTAGAATTGTTTTGTCAATATCTACAAAATAGGCCCATTAAGATTTTACTTTTTTGATATTGAACTTATAAATCTCAAGAAGAATTGTGATTTTTTTTTTACACATTTAATTTTTTAAGGTTTAGGAAAATCTGGATTCTATGTTCTATGGTACCTACTAAAATATACCTAGTATTTTAGAGAAATTGTTTTTGTTTTTGTTTTTGAGACGGAGTCTTGCTCTGCCACCCAGGCTGGAGTGCAGTGGCCGGATCTCAGCTCA